>NW_028274822.1:20087500-20708125 GCF_037043125.1 Eumetopias jubatus | reverse complement strand
AGGACTGACAGCCACCACCGTCACTACAACAGGACCTATAAACCACAGCCAAAAACATCCTTTAAAGGAAACCCACAAATACAACAGCCACCACCATCACTTCAAGTGAACATACAATCACAAAGCTACAACCACCACTTCAAGTGAAACCACAGCTGACCCCACTTTAACAGAATCTACAACTGTTGCAACTTCAATTACAACAAATGCCATTATAACTGAATCTTAGTGGACAACCAAAACAGTTACCACATCTACCATCTCTTTGACTGAACCCACAACTCAATTTACTTCAGCTGAATCTACAACTACCACCACTTCCACTTCACCTACAACTACTGTAACTGCCACTTAGTTTAGAGTAACAGTGGTCATCACTCTCCTTCAACTATCTGTAATCTCCACCTATTCATCTAAATCAAAAATGCTACCATTCGTATTTGAATAGAGTTACCATTAGTTGTCAAAATGTTGTCTTCTGTGACAAGTTATGCTTTAGTTATGATCACTACAACTTAGCCTACAACCATCCTCCTCCATTGGCTCTTCCCCCAAACCACAGCTGCTTCTTCTCCAGTACCTGCTGAGTCTGTATCTACCGCCATCACTACATTATACTCGAAGCAGCTACCATGGGGCCCCTTGAAGAATGATAACTTAGACAATGAGCAATGGAATAATTATCTGAATTTTCACTAAATCAGTACTTAGGAGTTCCAAAAGTCTTAATACTGATTTTATTTTTAAAGAGTTGAACATTTATGCCATACAGATCTGCTTTTATTTCTATATTTCAAAATAATATAATTTCATATAGACAAGGTAACCCAATTTATTCAGGAAATCTTTTAAGAAAATTTATATAAAACCTTAGAGTAAAATTAGTCATTTAGATTTTAATACGTATTGGTTCCTATTCAAAACATTGCATTTTTCTGTACACAAATTACATGCATAATAAAAAAATTATATATGTGGAGATTTAAACAAACATGTAGAGGAAATTTTAGAATTTAGAATTTTTTTCTTTATGGTGAAGTTTATGTTTCTGCAGTTTCTCTTTAGATTGTAATTACCTTTTAAAAACCATATTTAATTTGCATTAATATTAGTGAAAGTGCATTTGAATCTCTATTTTAAAATTAATTTTGCAAAAATCTTGTAAGTCAATCAAAGACATGTCTTAAGTTCCAACTATGTACTAAAGTATGGAAAATACAGAAGAAGAAAGTAACAATGCAGACAAGTAGTAAATTCATTAATTTATACTCTGTTACTATTGATTTCCCAATAATTCTAGCAGGTTTAAATTATAATTGCTGACTTACTCAATCAGGATCTTTAGATTGCAACTAGTAATCTATTACTTAAAAAACTTCACAGGTGTTTGTAGTGTCCAGGCATGTTTGAGAATCACTGGTTCAAGGTCATAGTTTAAGAATGACATTAGTGTGATATATATTTTAACTTAAAATATTAAAAATCAGAATCATGTTCAAGGCATGGAAAAAAATAATTATAGACCTAGTTATGTGCAAAAAACCTTACCTAGTCAATTATATATATGATCAAGAGGGGAATGTTTTATTTACTACATTATATAAAAAATATTTTCAAGAAAAAGTTATATTAAACCTTATGGACAAACTAAAGTATTTAAAATTTCTTAAAATTGGACCACAGTGGGGGCACCTGGGTGGCTGTCATTTAAGCATCTGCCTTCAGCTCAGGTCATGATCTCAGGGTCCTGGGACTGAGCCCCATGTCAGGCTCCCTGCTCAGCGGGGAGTCTGCTTCTCCCTCTCCCTCTGCCCCTCCCCCTGCCACTCATGCTCTCTCTCAAATAAATAAATAAAATCTTAAAAAAAAAACTGGACCAAAGTGAATACTCATTGCTAATTCTTAATAGCTGTTATTTTTATTATAGGTGCTTAGAAGTAATGGCATTTTAGTAAATACATTAATTTAGATTTTTAATAATACATATTGGCCTTTCCTCCCCTTCTTGCTGTTTTATGAGACCTTTAAATCTTTTACGAGATGTTTAAGACATCACTGATTAGGCCATTCAGTTTTTGATTTGGAGTTATCATTTTATGATTCTTTCACAGGTCTGCTAGTCATAAGAATGATAAATGATCCAAAGTTCAGCCATACTTGTAAAAAGATACATGTACAGCTTATTTGATAAAGAATGGTAACATTTCGGGGCGCCTGGGTGGCTCAGTCGTTAAGCATCTGCCTTCGGCTCAGGTCATGGTCCCAGGGTCCTGGGATGGAGCCCCACATCGGGCTCCCTGCTCAGCGGGAAGTCTGCTTGGCTCCCTCTCCCACTCCCCCTGCTTGTGTTCCCTCTCTCTGTCAAATAAATAAATAAAATCTTTAAAAAAAAAGAATGGTAACATTTCTTTGGGCTGCAACATAATTGGTCCATAAGAAATACACATTGAATAAAGAAATAAATGGTAGCTGGCTTGTGCTATACAAGAACCATGAAAATAAACCCTCTGTATTACTTATTATTCCATCCCTCTAACATTTGAGTAGACCCCAATAGATATTTGTTTCAAATTTCAAATATTTATATTTGGTTTAGCTCTTAAATATGAGTCTTAAAACATTTTAGCCCATTTTTATTTGGACTGGATCATTCTAATTCTTTTAATCTTTTTTTTCTGCAAGACATACTTTCTACTTTTTAATACTATGCTTATTTTCTGAATGCTCACAGTTTCCATAAATTTGCAGTTCATACGTTCTTATAGTACTACTGACCTCAGGTCTCTGTTGATAATCGGCTGGTGGTAGAGCTGGGGGAAATAGCAGTACTTACTAATAAACTACTATATACCAGGCAAAGATTATAAAGGATTTTATTGTGTTCGGCTCATATTTATGTTTCCCAAATGTGATTTTTATCATATGGTCAGTTTGTAATCCACCATACACTCCAGTACTTCTCCTATTCTGAGAAATATCCACAACCAAAGAATATTCTATGTTCAGCACTTCTATTTGTTTTTCTTCTCAGCATTAATATACTTAATGAACATTATTTGGAAGTTTCCTCTCTGTTTAAACTATTTGGAAATGGTCACCTTGGTTTATCAACTTAACATTCCTAGAGCCATCTAAAGGGAAGGGTGCAGCAGGGGACACAGGACTATGCAAACAGGAAGAACATCACTTTTATTCAGTTATAAGTCACGGATCATTTATAAGATTGAATCCCACTTACCAGTCTTTATGCAGGTAAATCAATGGTGTAGTCTTTATGCAGGTAAATCAAATGACAAAACATTCACTATCCAAACTGTGTGACACAACTTTTTGGGAAGAATGAGAAGTGACCTCAGGTGCAATTTGGGGAGAGCACAAAACATGCTGATTCTACATTAATTGCCCCTGGAATCCATCTCCTCCCTGTGACCTAAGGGACCGTATCTGGTGCATCTACTGACATCTCAAATAAACTGCGCATGAATAACAATTCACGGGTGCCTCGGCTGAGGTCTGTGCTCTCTCCACCACAGCTGGGCTCAGCTCTGTGCTAGAGAGGAGGAAGATATGGATTCTGACCTCAAGGGGCTAATTCCTGAGTAGAGGATTTAATACATATAGGTGCAAAATACTATGAACTCAATTAGGAGCTCAATTAGGAGCTCTTCTGAACCTACTTCATAATAACAGGGTTTGGAGTGAAGTTTTTCTGGTTTGTATTTTTGCCATTTTTCCTGCATTGATTCTGTCATTTGTTCATTTCAGTGTATTCATTCAACAGATATTTATTCAGTACCTACTACATATCAGGTTCTGGAAATACAGCAGTAAATAAGAATGAGGTTTCAGCTATCAGAGTTTACCTTCTAATAGGAGAAATAGGCAATAAATGTGCAAATGCATAAACAAGATAATTTCCAGTAGTTAATAAATGCCATAGGGTCATGAAAAATAGCAAGTAATGGGAGTGAAAGTGGATTACTTTATATGAAATTTTTGTAACCTCAACACTATCGACATTTTGGGTCATATTCTTGTTCTGTGAAATGTAGCGTGTTTAGAAGCAACTCTGCCTACTCCCAACTAGATGCCAGTACCACCTACCCCCCTGTCCCATTTTGGGACAACCAGAAATGTCTTCAGACATTACCAAATGTCCCCTATGGGGAAGAGGCAAAATTATCCACTGCTTAAGATACAGTAGTTCTGGAGATGACATCTGGGTGAGATGTCCCAATACTGGGTCCCCAAAGGATCTTTGCTGCAGCCCTGAGAGGGGTATGATGGCCCACTGTGGACCTTTGGTTTCTACGAGGGTCTGGAGTTAGAGCTGTCTCTGCCGGCAGAGTACTAAGGCGTGTTCGCTGAGCAAAGGTGTGGGAGCTTCCTCCTCCAATTTCCCACTGTAGACCCAGCTGCAGGCTCAAGGTGCTCTCTGGCCTCTATCCTGATCTTCTGTTCTCACATCCTGTTTTTCCCACAATCCTCTTACTGGGCTGGGAACCTTGCCCTGTTTTTGTTTTTGCTTTGTCTGCATCTCTAGTGATGGGACTCTCCTCTCTGAACCTCAGCTCCCCTGGCTATGATCCTGCTACCCTTGGCCACGTGCTACCAGGACTGGCTGCTGGCTGACCATTTCTGCCTGCAGTCCTGATCACTTGCTCCACACACCTGCTGGGAGGACTGCCTTTTTGGTCTGGCAGCTCTAGGACTGATGATTTGCCCGAGTCTTGTCCGGAGATGCCGGGGGCTGCTTGGAGACTGAGACTTGCCTCCTTCCAGGGGCCTGTGCTCCCATTCACAACTCTCGGCAATTCCTTCTCTGTAGGGCAGGTCTCGTTCCTGACTGAGAGCCTTTGTGAAATGTTCTCCCACTCCTCACCTGCTGAAACTTCAGTCACCTTTCTTACTGTCTACATTTCTTATTTCCTTGTCTCTTGCTTCCTCATCTCAGCATATGATTCTTTGAAACTTTGTAGTACATTTTTCCCTTCCTAACAGACTACAGGAAATTTGAAACCTTTTTGTGAATCATCACAGACAATACCTCCTATGATTTTAGCTACCTGCCAGGCAGCATTTCGGAATACAGCTGCTTTCAGACAGATAAAGCACTGCTTCCCAGATAAATGTTGTCTACATACTGAACGTTAAAAATGGTGGCCAAACCCTCTCTACTTGACTTCATTTCAAGACCACATCTGGTGGACTCTGATCTTTATTTTTAGCTTCAATTCTCCTGGATGCTGCTGTATCTCTTTTTTCTTTAGTTGCTTTGGCATAGTTTTCTTGTTTTCTCATTTGGGTTAGTGTTTCTGGCAACAGTCTTTGATTTTCTTGGAGTACTCCTCTTTATTTCCCTTTGAGATTTGGATTGACTTCTACCCCTCTTAATCTTGGCCCACAAATTGAAACTCCTTACCATTTATTAATTTAGGATGACTTCTGGGGCGCCTGAGTGGCTCAGTCAGTTAAGTGTCTGCCTTCGGTTCAGGTCATGATCTCAGGGTCCTGGGATCGCCCTGCGTCAGGCTCCCTGCTCTGCTAGGAGTCTGCTTCTCCTTCTGCCTCTGTCCCTCCCCCTGCTTGTGCTCTCTCTCTCTCAAATAAATAAAATCTTTAAAAAAAAATTTAAAATGACTTCTCAGCCATTGGACTGAGAAGAGATAGAATGCCATTAGAACCTAACAATCTAGGATTGTTTTGATCAGCATTTCTGTTCCCTCTGTAGTATAAAATGTGGGGCCACTTGCAGTGAAATGAAGATATAAGACCATTTATTTAGGATTGTCATTGCTTGAGTCACAGCAATCTTGTCTATATCAGGACAAAAGGTTGCTCAGCAGCTACTATGAATTTCTTTCTCAAAGCCAATATTAAAGGTCTACTTCTAGAAAAATTGATGTTGAAAACAGTTTCAAGTAAAGATAAGAACAGTCACTTCCTGGGCCATTGCCAAGGCTGGCTGAAATTCAGATGCTCTGAAACAGCTCAATGCAGCCAAGAGATCCTTTTCAAAATGCTCAGATTTCATCCCAGTGAAAAATATAACAACTCTTAACACAATTTTTAAGATCTATTTTCATCAATTCAGCATTGTGCTAGGATTAAGTCACTTAAAGAGAAACAAGGAAGGCCCTTCTAACTCTGATTTTAATTTTGAGGAAGCTAGGTTTTTGAATAGTTCACCTGTTTGAGCAATAAATAAGAATACTTGGGCTCAGCTCTGAGCTACTGGGAGCTAAAGCCCCATATGCCTTGTAGAAAAACTTCCTCTTTTGCTGCCCTCATTTTCTTTGAGATACCAAAAAAATTCCTCCAAGGAATGATTTGTCCTCCGATAGCTATGATTCCTTGGAATTTGAGGGATAATCATAACCTTGGGAGTAAGCAGAGGTATGCTCTTTCCCCTGAATAGAAACATACATAGGCTTAAAGATAATTATACTCTCAGAAAATCACTCAGGTCTCTTCAATTACATGTACAAGTGATGCTAACAAATAATATAAACAAGCAGAAGAATAATTCAGGAATAAAAAATCTTCAACATGAATAATTTAAAAATAAAATAACAAATACATTTTTTTAAAGATTTTTATTTATTTATTTGAGAGAGAGAGAAAGCACATGAGATGGGGGAGGGTCAGAGGGAGAAGCAGACTCCCTGCTGAGCAGGGAGCCCGATGCGGGACTCGATCCAGGGACTCCAGGATCATGACCTGAGCTGAAGGCAGTGGCTTAACCAACTGAGTCACCCAGGCGCCCCAATAACAAATACCTTTTTAAAAAATGGCTTTGGGAATCAAATACATAGTGATGTGCATGAAGTAACATAGGCAATCTTATACTACGTGGATGGCACTATTAATCAGTCCAAATGTATCGAGGGCAAAAACCTGACAATATGTGTTGAAAACTTTAAAATGTTATTTCCTTTGTCAGAATAAGTCTCATTGGAATCTATACTAAAGAAATACCTGAAATACAGAAAAGTAAGTACTTTATGGTCCAGATCACTTTTGTAGTTTGCTTACAAATGCAAAATATTGGAAAACAAATATCCAGAAGCAGAGGGATTACATGATGAAATGCAATATAGTCATGATATTTCCAAACATCTTGAAAATGTAGTAAAGAAGCAGAACATAAAATACACGGTGCAATTTCAAGATTAAAAAAAAGACAGGAATATACTAAAAGATGGTTCTCTCAAATAGTGAAGCGTCAGGCAATTTTGGGGGGTTGATTATACCTTCCTGTATTTTCCACATCTTCTGTTATATTTTTTTTTAAAGATTTTATTTATTTATTTCACAGAGAGAGACACAGCGAGAGAGGGAACACAAGCAGGGGGAGTGGGAGAGGGCGAAGCAGGCTTCCCGCTGAGCAGGGAGCCCGATGTGGGGCTCAATCCCAGGACCCTGGGGATCATGACCTGAGCCGAAGGCAGATGCTTAAAGACTGAGCCACCCAGGCGCCCTGCATCTTCTGTTACATTCTTATCAGAAAAACAATTTCGGGAAAAAAATGTTAGTAAGGAAAATTGGATTATCTTTTTCGGCAAATACAGATCCCCTATCTAGCATATTTTCTTCTCTCTCTTTTTTTTGAAGATTTTATTTATTTATTTGAGAGAGAGAATGAGAGAGAGAGAGAGCACATGAGAGGGGGGAGGGCCAGAGGGAGAAGCAGGCTTCCCACTGAGCAGGGAGCCTGATGCGGGACTAGATCCCGGGACTCCAGGATCATGACCTGAGCTGAAGGTAGTCGCTTAACCAACTGAGCCACCCAGGCGCCCAGATATTTTCTTCTCTTTTGAAAATAGTTTTATGAATTTTGTAAATGGCACCACCAGGAGCACTTCGGGCGGAGACCTCTGCCTGGAGCAGCGATGAGGAAAGACAATCTTGAGTGGAGTGGTTTGGGCTGCTCACCTGTCCATGTGGTGAAGTGAGTCCGGGAGCAGATGACAGAGAAGCAGGGTATGTGAGGAACAGAGAGGTAACTGTATCCCTGCTTCACCGAGAAGCTCTTCCATGGTGCTGACTTTTCGTTCTTTGAGGTAGGGTGGAAACTTAATTTATCATTTCATTCTGAAATGGGGACTGCTTCTGTACATGATTTCCCATTGCCCTGAATCTTCTATTCAGGAGCACATTGTCATGCCCTTGTGAATAGTACCATGGAGGCTGGGCTGGAATAATATCTAGCCCAGCTCTTACTGGTGCCTAATATCCAATGATAAATGAACCAGTTAAGTGAATGAAAGGCAAAAGAAATCCCAGGGCTCCCATTTTAATTGAGGCTGATTTTAAACAGGTGCACTGGTTCGAATCTTGTGATCCCTGTCACCTTGAGCAACTATTTTAATCTTGCGAAGAGTGAAAACTTGTGTTGCAACAAGTTCTATGAAAGTGACGTTAAAATCGCCAATGAGTCATTAAAGTGTGTAGAAGAAACATGATTCATGCAATAGAGATTTCGTGAGTCCCTAATAAACACTGGTGGGCAATGTGAGGGTAGAAGGACATTTAATAAGCACCTATTATGGAACAGGTGCTTTACATTTCAGATGATTCTCAGGACAATTCAATGGGCTAAGTGTTAATATCCTTATTTTATAAAGGAGAAAATTATGATTCAGATTAGTTAAGTAAGTTGCCTAAAACACCCGTGTCCTAAGGTGTAAGAAGCTTCAAAGTGCATCATTTTTACCCTAACTTGAAAAAGCTGAATAATCTACAAAGTCATAACATTTTTTAACCCACCACAGTAGTGACCTCACAGGGCAGTCAGTCTACTAGCCTAAAATTCAAATAAAGACAGATGCCTCCGAAGAAAGATGGGATCCATGTACTGGCTCACTTGTGACAGAAAACAAGAACAAACTTTTGTAAATATATATACTTATTTCATGTTTATACAAGCTTAGAATCCTCAATAAGCTGGTTAGGTGCACTAGTGGGTATTTTCAGCTATTAGTATAATGTAGGTCCATCACAAAAGCTATACTATGAAAATCCTATTAGCTGAAATTTTAGATGTTGGATTGACCCAACATTGATTTTATCTCTTTACTATTTCTCAAAATTGGTCCTTTGTCTCAATTTCCAGTCCAGGTTCTCTCTCTTCTTGCCTTTCAACTTATACTCCCTGCTTTAGCTAGAGGAAGCTTTCAAAAATACAAACTCTATTTTGTTACTCTCATAATTAAATGAATCCTGTGGTTTCAAATAGCCTTCAGGATAAAATCTAGTTCCCCATATGACATCTACCCTCTTCTTTCTTTCCAACGTGCTCCTAATGAACTCCTCAAAGTTCTACCAGTCTCTTCATAGGCTGTTGGCTCTGCCTGGAGCACTCTTCTTTCTTCACCTGAATTACTTCTTACCATTTTTTAAAGCTCAGCTTAGCTGCTAAACCCTACAGAATGACTTCCCTAACATTACCAGTGGGGTTATGTGGTTTGGCACTTTCCTTTGAGTGCCTCAAACCAAAGCTGTTTTCAACTTATGCTATGTTGAATCCCTCTTTACCAATGGATAGCAGAGTGCTTAGCGAACACCTTTTCTGAAGTGGAGTTTTTTTCCCTCTCTCCAAGCCTACGTCATCAAGGCAGTTTCTCTGATCTCCTGCACCGTCCTCAATCTTTCTTATGAGCACCCAGTGTCAATTCATGAAGAAGATCCTGTTAGTGGCTACAAACTCACCTTCTATCTCTGGCTTGCACTCTTTCTGTATTCTTACATTAGCCCGCACTTGGCCTTTAGCAATTTATAAAAATTTTATTTGAATTCTTACCTGCTTGCAAGGTGACCCCATTTTGCTCTTGTGTTCTGCCATATGTCTTCTTGTTACTAATTAGTGCCATTTCTTTTCATCTTAAAGAAGTCCCTTTAACGTTTCTTGCAAGGTTTATTTAGTAATTATGAACTCCTTAAGCTTTTGCTTGTCTAGAAAACTCTTTATGTCTCCTTCAATTCTGAATGATAACCCTGCTGAGTAGAGTATTTTGGGCTTGGGGGTTTTTTCCTTTCAGCACTTTGAATATGTCCTGCCACTTTCTTCTGGTCTACAAAGTTCCTGCTGAGAAATCTGCTGATAGCTTATTGGGTTTCCTTTGCATGAAACAATTTGGTTTTCTCTTGCTACTTTTAAGATTCTCTCTTTAGATTTAACTTTTGACATTTTAATTATAATGTGTCTTGGTGTGGCTCTTTGAGTTCATCTTATTTGGAATTCTCTGGGCTTCCTAGACCTGGACGTCTGTTTCTTTCCCCACATTAGGGAGGTTTTCAGCCATTATTTCTTTAAACCAGTTTTCTGCCCCTTATTCTCTCTCTTCTCCTTCTGGGACCCTTATAATGGGAACATTTTCTGCTTGATGTTGTCCCATAGGTCCCTTAACTTATTTTCATTTTTAAAAATTCTTTTTTCTTTTTACTGCTCTGTCTGGGTGAGTTCCGTTGCATTGTCTTTCAGCTCACTGATCCGTTTTCCTGCTTCATCCAGTCTGCTGTTGAACCCCTCTAGTGTATTTTCAGTTCAGTTTAGAAGCTCTGTGACTTCTGTTTGATGCTTTCTTATATTTCCTATTTCTCTGTTGAAGTTCTCACTTGTTCATCCATTCTTCTCCTGAGTTCGGTGAGCACGTTTATGACCATTACTTTGAACTCCTTATCAGGTAGGTTATTTACTCTATATCATTAAGGCCTTTTTTTCTGGGGTTTTGTCTTATTCTTTCTTTTGGAACACATTTTTCTATTTCCTCATCTTGCTGGACTCTCTGTGTTTGTTTTTGTGTATTAGACCAAACAGCTACCTTTCTCAGTCTTGAGTGGCCTTGTGTAGGTAATGAATCTTCTCATTTGATCTCGCCCTAGCTCTTAGTTGTCTTCAAACTCTTGTGATTGTCTAAACCTCCTGATTTATTCTTGATAGGTCTTGTTGTTCAGGTGACTGATTATCCTTTAGTAATGAACCAAAGTTTTTTCAACTAAGTCACCTCTGGTGAAAAGTGTTATGGAACAAACTGTTAAGCAAGATGAATGTAAAATGCCAAATTGTCAAGTTAAAAGAGAACTCTTCATTTGTTCAATTATTATAAATATGAACTAGAAAGTGAAATCATCAGGGAATAAGGTCATGATAATAGATTCTTTATTAGCTCACCAGGCAAGGTTTAGTGGAAAATGTGGGTCTTGAGCAGGATTTTAAATTCAAAGAAGAACTTGGATTTTCTGGACAGACAAAGAGATAAACACTAATGTAACTTCCTTAGTGGAATTTATTTATACAATATACATAGTCCAACTTGCCAAGCCAGCCTAATTCCAATTAGGAAGAGGATCCTCCTGCTCCATCTTTCTACTTCATTTTAGATAAGTTGCTTCTCAATTCATTCTCATCATTTTTCTTTTCCAGCTTGGTTCCTTGTTTATAACTTCTCCAAGAAATGAGGACTTCTGACTTAGTGAACATTTAAAACAAAACCAAAGGACAGAAATTGTGAATGATGGGGGCACCTGGGTAGCTCAGTTGTTGGGCGTCTGCCTCGGCTCAGGTCATGATCCCAGGGTACTGGGATCGAGCCCTGCATCGGGCTCCCTGCTCAGCGGGAAGCCTGCTTCTCCCTCTCCCACTCCCTCTGCTTGTGTTCCCTCTTTCACTGTGTCTCTCTCTGTCAAATAAATAAATAAAAGCTTTAAAAAAAATTGTGAATGTTGAATTGGGTTGTCAGCAGACCTTTATTTTGTAACAACTCTGCAAGTATGTTCAAAGAGGAAATGGGGCTAGATGATTTCTTTGGTCTTTAAGTTTTATGTTTCAGGTAAAGAAAATAGTTGAGGGATTACATAAATTGGCAACAGGCTAGAGGCATAGTTTTAAGTAGGAGATTGATAGGTTAGCTGGAAGTTTGCTTTTTTTTTTTTCCCAACAGGAGATAATTGACACCATTACCTAGCAATATTTTGGAGTTGAGAAAGAAATCTAGAACTTAAAGTGGTTTGGGCAGTTGCCAATAGTTTTTGAATAATTATACAAGGGAATTTAGAATTTTGCCAAAACATACTGTCTATTTTTGGGGGGGATTTTTTTAGGGAGGTAGGGGCAGAGGGAGACAAAGAGAGAGAATCTTAAGCAGGCTCCATGTCCAGCATGGAGCTCAATATGGGGCGTGATCTCACCATCCTGAGCCAAAATCAAGAACTGGATGCTTAACTGACTAAACCACCCAGGAGCCCCACTACAATATGTTGATGGAAGAAATTTTATACTGGATTTCATGGTAATTTTCTTGCTAGGAAGTCTCAAAAAAAAGTACTTATTTTTTTTTTTGTTAAATGGTAGCATGGTTAATACTGTTTTACAGAATATAAATGCTTCAAATATTCTATTCTAAAAGGTATAGCACACATATGAAATCATAATTATTAAATTGAATCCATGCCTGGGTAGATGTATCATAGTTAACTTAGTGTTAATTAAGTTCAGTATTTCCTGAAATCTGTAACTATAAAAGATTTTGAACAAAATGACAAATATTTCTAGAGCTGAGATTGTGAAATTGGTTGCTATAGAACCAATGGAAACAATGGAATGCAAACAAAATATAAGACCTACTTAACAGATGTTGAACAACTTCAAATCCAAACAGTGAATAATGGAAATAACACTTCTAAGTCTTCTCTTTACCTTACACTTGAGCTATCCACCTGTCATGAAATATCTAGTTTTCTATTGGTAAGTCAATATATTTTGCCACAGTTTTTATTTCACTTACATTAAGACAAGCAAAATTTCATAGGAAAGGAAATTTCTATGAATGTCTTATTGTATAATTAAATGGTAATCATTTAGATATATGATTAAACAGCTTTTATAGTTCCACCATTTGAAAGACCAATTTCTGACCATACAGATTCAATGTTACATTTCCACATTATTAACTATGGAGGCATACCAGGGTAAAAGATAGAATACACGATTTCAGAGAACAATTTTTAGATGGTTCTTTAGGGCTTAGCTGAGTCCTTAAATCATAGTCTCAAACTGAACATGGTTTTTGCAGCCTAAACAGAAAGCTTATAAAAAATATTTGGTTTATTACCATTTTATTACAAAAAGTGCCACATGCAATATATACTCTGAAAGACTACTGCTTTTTCTAGATTTTCCTCTGGGACTAGTGGGGCAGGTTTATGCTTGCAATCCCCCACATAAACCACTTAGCAGAAATTATGGAATTGGGGTTGGAAGGAATCTTGTTCTCCAAGAATGGAAATAAGATCATGTGAGGAAAGCAGTTCACTACAATGCTTTATCAGTGGACATTTTAAAATAACCCCCCCCCCCACTTTTTTTCTGGACCCTTTTCTTTTTTTTTTTTTAAGATTTTATTTATTTATTTGAGAGAGAGAGAGACAAGAGCATGAGCAGGGTGAGAGGCAGAGGGAGGAGCAGGCTTTCGGCTGAGCAGAGAACCCAGTGCCGGGCTTGATCCTGGGACTCTGGGATCATGACCTGAGCTGAAGGCAGATGTTCAACCAACTGAGCCACCCAGGTGCCCCTCTGGACCCTTTTCTACAGCATGTTTATGAGAACCAAACCTCCAACAGGGCAGGGAGAATAAGCAAAACAGGCAGGCTGAGAGATTCTGAGGTTTTTTATTCGTTTGTTTGTTTGTTTTTCAGAGTTTCCAACCCTGGGCAAATTAATCTCTAAAGATCGGGAATAAAACCAAAGGGGGAGGTCAGAAGTTGTGTTTCTTGAGCATGTTGGGACTGTAAGCTAATTGTGCTTATAGTTCTAAAGCCGAGCTACACAAATGTTTAATCCCCAGGGCTTAGTGCCAAGTTCATCATACAGAGTTAAGAAATGTTTCCTGATTGTCATGAATTATACCTTGACTCACTCTGTCAACATCTTACCATTGGAAACCATGAGACATCAGCACTTGGCTTGTATTGCACTGAAACTGCTTTAACCAAGGTGCTCTTGGAACACTGAGATCTGAATTCGACCTGGCCTGTGACCCACGTGGAAGCAAATCCTCATCACCTGTCCTTGAGGTGATTCCCAACCCCATCTTGCTGCTTCCTGTCTCCTAGTTCACCCTTCAATTCTGTCTTCCTAATCTTTCCCACTGTGCCCTGTGGAATCCCTGTTGCAAAGTAAACACATTCACCTGCCATTTTAGTGTCTTTAAACAATGATTCCAGTATCTTTTTGTCTTTTTTCATAGGATAATGTTTTCTTTTGTCCTCTTTAGTGACCATTTCTCATTACTTGGTATCATTGATAGCATGTTTTGGGCAGATTGGGGGTAGCAGAGAGGGGAAGGCGAACACTCTAGTTTCCTATCATGGCTGGCAAGCCATCAAACTTATCTGTGCACAATGAAATGCACATTATTTGAAACTCTTCCACCTTTTCCCCCTCCCTGTTACAGTTGTCATTCGGCTCCTGGGCACACTCATTTGACACCTGCTCAGTCCTTTTATCTACTCAATTCCTGCCTCATCATAAGTCTCTTACTGCTTTAATACCAGTGACCACTGCTTTATGTAGTTAGTTACCATTCAGCTTCCAATAACTGATAGCCTCACCCTAGACCCGGTCATCTACAGGAACAGTTCCCCCACTGAAAGTTTAATCTTCAGTTGTGTACTCCGACCACAAACACCTCCTTTTCTGGATATCCCATTTCCTGACTTCCATTACAGCTGTTTTTGGATTTCCTTGGGACTACTAATGCTCCTGGTTTCCCCAATAAATCACCCTCCTTCAAGCATTGTCACTTCCTTGCTTCTCTATTCGAGACCAGCACCCTCACTTGTAGGCATAACTGGATCCCCTCCCTCTCTTCCATTATTCTAGAAAGCTGCAATTCAGGTTAGGTCAAAAAATTTGTCTTTTGTACTCTTCCTCCTCCCAGTAAGTGTTCTTGGAGAAGAGCATATAAACATGCATGTCGTGTTCGCTCTCTTTGTCAAAAAAAAAAAAGGTTAATCCAAGTCCCTGAGCCCCAGTCCCAGCTGGATCCACCCAATACATGTTGAGATGTTTTTAGGACATGCAAAAAAAATTTTTTTAAAGCATCTAATAGAAGCCAGATGTATAGACTCCAGATAAAAACCTGGGCAGGAGGTAGTGGTTTTGGAATTATATTCTCCACTAGATTTACTCCTTCTGCTCTCTGGTGAGCAGTGCCACCTCCATGAGGTCACAAGCCAGAAAATTGGAAGTCACCCTTCATTTTCTCCTCTCCTTTAACCCTGACACCAATTGGTCAATAATTCTTCCATTCAACCTATGAACTGTTTCTTGAATCAATTCCATCTTTTTTAACTCTACTGGTGAGATTTTATTTCACTTGTCACCTGTATTACTGTTACAGCTCCTAACTGGCTTTCCAGCTCTCTACTGACACACACTCTCCCCTATTGATGGCTTCCAGAGAATCTTTTTAAAATAAAAGAATGCATGTGAACTTTTCTCAACTCAAATGGAAAAAAATCTGTATTAGTTTTTTTTTTCCCTTCCCATAGCCTGTAAGGCCCAGTGTGGTCTCAAACCTACATGCATCTCCATCCTCACCTCTTTCCCCTTTTCCTTCCCATGTACTCTGCTGCTCAGTCCCACTGACCTTTAGCAACTCCCCAGATGTCACTCACATGTCTTCTCCTGCCTCTCCTTCACAACACATGTGCTCTCTCTGCCAGGAAGGCCTCCTCTCTTCTCTCTTCTACTCAATAACTCCTGGGTGCCTTGCCTTTTCGTTCAACCCAACAGAACATCATGCCATACAATTATGCCAACATCAGCCCAGTGTTTCTATTTGCAGAAAGTCTATTTTTTAAAAGATTTTATTTATTTATTTGTCAAAGAGAGAGAGCACAAGCGGGGGAAGCAGAAGAGGGAGAAGCAGGCTCCCCGCTGAGCAAGGAGCTGGATGTGGGACTTGATCCCAGGACCCTGGGGTCATGACCTGAGCTGGAGGCAGACGCTTAATGACTGAGCCACCCAGGCATCCCTGCAGAAAGTCTATTGACAACGAAAATGAGAACAACTTCCCTAATATTGATTTGGTATATTGGCTTTTAAAAAACTTTTCTTCAGCAGTGACAAGAAACCCATATCAAGAAACCTGATAGGACTGTTACACTTCGGAAGAAAAATTCCATTCAATCCAATAACATTTTGGCTCCAAAGCTGACAAGGGAGGGCCCATCTCTGGTGGCCCCCCAGGCTCTGGGATACCATGATCCTTTTTTCTTCATGTGCCCCCTCTTCTCATTTTATGCTTCAGAGAGGCTTCTCCCCAAGTTTGAGCCAGACCTCCCTAATGTCATCCTGAAACAGACCCAGGGAAAATCTCCAGGGTAGAGTGAAGAATAAGGAAGGGTCCTGTTAGGGTAGAATTCTCCTCTTCCCACTCGCACCCTACTTGTTTCTCCTACTAAACAAGGCCCAAGACACTGAGAACACTAGAGAGAGGTGAGGCAGATGATCAACTCTCCTTGGTAAAAACCATGGCTTAGCCTTTAGCTCTCCATTCTGTGCAGAGACCTCACAAAAGACTTCTTGATTTGGTGCTCCTTTCCATGTGCTGCTGGCATGGCTCTTTCCCATTCGTACTGTAAATTCTGAGGGTATGTTCACTCACTCATCCATTCATTCACCTATTAAACAAACACTTTTGGAGCAGAGCTTCTATGTGCCAGGCCCTGTTCTAAGGTGCACAATAGTAATCCAGATAGACAAAGTTCTTGACTCAGGGATATTACATGCTAGTGAAGTAGGCAGAAAATGCAAATAAATACCATAATTCTAGACGGAGGCACCTTAGTGGATGGAAAATACAGAATTGGCGCTAGTTTGCCCTAGCTCTAATTTGCCCGGGTACAAATCCAGCCTTTGCCAGTACTAGCTTTGTGATCTTGAGTGTGTTATTGATCTCCTCTGTAAAATGGTGATCATCATTGTATCTTGTTTGGTTGTTGTTAGGAGTGAAGCACTTGGAGCCCTGAGTAAGAGTTTTGTAGACAGAAAAAACACACAGGAAAAAGCTTGGTGTATTCAGTGCCTGCCACAAGCCTCGTGTGGCTGGAGCAATTAAGTGAAAGAAGATGAATTTAGGGGCGCCTGGGTGGCTAATTCGTTAAGCATCTGCCTTCGGCTCAGGTCATGAGACCAGGGTCCTGGGATCAAGTCCTGCATCGGGCTCCCTGCTAGGCTGGAAGCCTGCTTCTCCTTCTCCCACTCCCTCTGCTTGTGTTCTTGCTCTTGTTATTTCTCTTTCTTTGTCAAATAAATAAATAAAATCTTTAAAAAAGAGAGAGAGAAAGAAAGAAGATGAATTTGGAAAGGAGATGGCAGCCCCATCATACTGGAGCTTTATAATTTCATTTTTAAGAAATGTAAAGTCATTTAAAAATTATTTGCTTTGTGTTTTGAAATGATGGCACTAAGTTCTTTGAGAAAATGCTTACTAACTATAATTCAGGCTCAATATGAGTCATATTCGTGAGTATTTAAGCCTTAGGAACTAATGAAGGTCAAATTCTTGTTTCCTAGTTCCACTTAATGTCAGTTTGTTTGGGTTTCTCTGGTTTGGTTAATTAGCTAAAGAGCCAAATGTGGAATCTTTGACAAATGGCTGTTCAGTACAGTTCATACTGACACACTTCATTATTAATTTATAGTCGGTTCCTGATCCTACTTAAATACTTTCGAAAACTCCTCCTATTTTGCAAAAGACATAGATACCTTCTTAGATATTTTGGGGATGGTATATAGATCACCTATAATGAATTTAAAAATAGGGCAACATGTTATAAGCATTGAGGGACCAGTGAGCAAGCATGTGTGTATTTAATTGGTAGGGTTATGATTTCAATCTAAAATGGAACTGGAGGGTAAAAGTGGAAAACTCATACATATGCTCTCAGAAAAACAAAACTTAAGGACTGAGAGACTGGTTTTCTGTAAATGCCTGATTTACAGAAAACTGGTAATATTGGAATTTTCTTCTCTTTTATGGGGAGAGGGGCAGAGGGAGAGGGAGGGAGAGGGAGGGAGAGAGAATCTTAAGCAGGCTCCATGCACAGCTCAGATCCCAGTGTGGGGCTCGATCTCACAAGCCTGAGATCATGACCTGAGCCGAAATCAAGAGTAGGGACGCTTAACCGACTGAACCATCCAGGTGCCCCAATATTGGAATTTTCTTAAACGTTTGGAAATTGGTTGTCTCATATCAACCTTAGAAAGTTTTGCTTATGGTTTCTAGAGGCATGAACAAGAAATGACACAGTAGGGTTGGTTTAGCAAAATAAACTGACTTGAGCTCTGTTTGTATGACTGGATTGGTTTTGATGGCTCAGAGAATTTTCAAAGCTGGTCTCATTTGTTTTTGATTTTAACAGACTCCAACTGAGCTCTCCCCTCTTTACACCCCCTGCCTGTAAATACAGCCCACCCCAAACCCTCAACAGACTCACCTGAAGCTTGCTACAGTTTGCGTGTCTCAAGTTGCAAGGCCTCTGCTATTCCCGAATAAACTCATCCTTTTGAGCTGGTCTTAGTTTAGCTCTTTATTTAGGTCAACAATGTCTACTTAAAAAAATTAGGACTTTTCTGTCTAAGGGAGGCTCTGTCTTTTTGGTTTGCCAGATGAATCAGCACGCATTAATTGAATGCTGATATCTTCAAGACATTAGGCTAAGCATTATCTTTTAACAGGAAATATTTCTAGTATTATTCATCCTAGTCCACAGACACTCATGAGATATTTCCCTAGTGCCCAGCATTGTGCTAAGTGCTGGGAATTCCAAGGGAAGGTGATAGGATGGACTATTTTAATACTGTGTGATTAAGGCTGTGGTAGAAGAAAGTCCAGCGTGCTGTGGAAACATGCAGACGAGCAGGCGGCAGATATGGAAGTTGGCGATCTCATTTAGTTTTCGTTGTTGTTGATTATCAGGCTTGCTTTTGACTAAATCAAGTGTAGAAACACAGTCTCTTCAATTCCAATAACATTAGCAAGTTTCTTTTCCCTTATCAGGTTGTGAAGTTTTAGTGCCCCTGGCAGGAGGCTGAATGAAAACCCCCTCCAAATAGGTCCATGTCCTAATCCCTGGAGCCTGTGAATGTGACCTCACATGGCAAAAGAGACTTTGCAGATGTGATTTACTGAAGGGTCTTGAGATGGGAAGATTATCTTGGATCAGTGAGCCTAAATAATTACAAGGTTCCTTGTGGGAGTGGAGGGAGGGGGTCAGAGTTAGTAGTAAGAGATGAGATGACAGAAGCAAGAGGTGAAGAAGGGCCATGAGTGAAGGAATGCAGGTGGCCTCCAGGAGCTGAAAGAGGCAAGGAAATGAGTCTCTATCACATCCACCAAGCCTCCAGAAAGAACATGTTCCTTGTTAGTGAAATTCCTTCTTTAGGGAATCCTAAATAGACTGCAAACCTGCACATTTTATTTCTACAAACCATACACTGTCATTCTTTAGAAGTGAGAAGCTGTCTATCTCTGGCTTAGTTCATGGCTCTTATGAGGGATTGGTAAATTATTGTGAACCATTTGATCCCCCAGCTTATCCTGAATGTGGTAACTCACAGAGCAACATGACATTTCTGTGTCTCTCAGGAATCTGAGCCATCCTGGTTGGGGGCACCTCCCAAGCCCTACCCTGCCTCATGATGTAAGGAAATATAAGTGGCCAATAAACATGTCATAATGCAGATGTTCAGCTACATTAATTACCAGGGAAATCCAAATTAAAGCTACACTGAGAATTAGATTGGAAAATATTTTTTAAAAGTCTGAAAATCCAAGCATTGACAGTGATCTAGAAAAATGGGCACTTTCTACTTGTAGGAATACAGAATAGTGCAAACACTTGGGAAAATATCTTAGCATTTTCTAGTAAGTTTAAATTGTGCATACCCTGTAACATAATAACTCTACTCCAAGACAAGTGCCAGGAAGCATGGATAAGATGTTCATAACAGCATTGTTTATCTTAACAAAAAAATTTAAAAATATAAATAAATAAATGCAAGTCCAGAAGCATACAGTTTGTACCTTTACCACTTAAGTTTCTAAAGTTATATAGATGTGGAGTCTAACTATAAAGAAAAACAAGGGAATGACAAACAGATAATTTTGGGTGTTGGCTATTTCTGGGGGGAGGGAATATTATCTGGGAAGTTTATAATAGGCCTTCAGTTGTAGTCACGATTTCCACTTATTGTGACGGGCAGTAGATATATAGGTAGGTGTTTGTATTGTCATTCTTTGTATTTTTTTATTGTTAAACATTTTTTTTGTCGAATGTCTGGAAAAATCTCATAATGTTAACAAAGGTAATTACTCTTCTATCTCTCCCAACTTGTGCCACTATGTCCAAATGGTTTTAGGAGGTAGTTGCTTTTGGAATAATGGACACAAAGTTCCTAGGATCCTTTTTCATAGGGACTTTAGCCTCCATTTGCTGCTGATCAGAGCAAAAAGAAGGATATACTAACATATAGCTATATAAGAGAATGCAGGATTGAAAGTTTCTATCAAGATAATCAAAATGGGGGGCGCCTGGGTGGCTCAGTCAGTTGAGCGACCAACTCTTGATTTTGGCTCAGTTCATGATCTCAGAGTCGTGGGATCGAGCCCCGCATGGGGCTCCAAGCTAAGTGCAGAGTCTGCTTGTCCCTCTCCATCTGCTCCTACCCCCTCCCCACTCTGTCTCTCAAATAAATAAATAAAATCTTTTTTAAAAAAGATAATCAAAATGGGAACTTGGAAATCTCCAATATAATTAAACTGTGCAGCATGAATAGAATTCTCAGACTAGAAGAGGGACACCCAATACTTGTGTGCACTAATTAACTCATGATCTTCAAGTCTGTTGGGTGTCATGTATTCACAAACAAGAGACTCTAGTAGTTATAAATTACTCTGTACATTTACAGAATTTTGTAACCACAAACAGTAACTTGTCAGTTAGTCACCCAGTATTGATTAAGTTCTTATACATTGTGCAGTTGGGTACTAACCATTCAGGAAATTCATTAAAAAAAATAGGCCTCGTCCCCCACCCTTGAGGAACTGATGTTACAATATATTTAATTACAGTAGTTTGTGCTCAGTTCTGTAGCAGAGCTAACTTGGGACAATAATATCTGTGGAGAGAGAATGTAGAGTCATAGGGTAAAAATGCAGAAATACAAGGGTGCCTGGGTGGCTCAGTCAGTTAAGCATCCGACTCTTGGTTTTGGCTCAGGTCATGATCTCAGGGTCCTGAGATTGAGTCCCTCATTGAGCTATATGTTCAGTAAGGAGTCTGCTTGAGGATTCTCTCTTGCTCTCTCTTCCTTTGTCCCTCCCCATGCTCATGTACACAGGCCCTTCTCTCTCTCTTAAATAAATAAATAAATCTTTAAAAAATGCAGAAATACAGAAGGTAATTGAAGGGAAGGAATGTCTTCAGAAAAAGATGATGTCAAGAGAATGGACACCTGTCCAATGTCAAGTGTCCATGCTAGTCAATGAGAATCAGGAAAATGATTGTGGAGCAGAGAGAGCAGGATGTCACCTGGATATCAACTAGATATGTAACCAATTATTAATATGCCTCTAAGCTATAACATATGTAGACCAATTTCCTAAAGCTCAAATAAAGGATAAAAGTTTGGATGTTCAAGTCATATTTGTCAAAATATTTATGCCCTGTAAGTGGTAGCCAGAATGTCCAAGAAACCACCTTTCATTATCCTGAGCTCTTGATTAAATAATTAAATTTGTTAAATCATGTATAAGAACTTGAGCAAAATCATCTCCAATGGAAAAATTCATGTATCATAAATTGGAAAGGAAGGAAGTATTATACAATAAATGTTCTGGGAAAACTTGGTTAAATATTTGGGGAAAATGGAATTTAAATGTATTGAAGAGTTACTTGTTGAAATCAAAATATAAAAATCAGACATAATTAGCTTAGCCTTCTAAGTTTTAAAAACTTTTGTAAGTCAAAGAAATCATTCTTTTTTTCTTGTTTGAGACTTGAATCGGTTTACTAACAGAAGGAAAAAAGGAAACAGGAATCTCAGAAGACACAGTGCAAGGGTATGCCTAGCTTACATGTTTATGGACATTATGAACAACAGACTTGCCCTGTTTGACAAAAGGCAATTTGGGACAAAGCCTACAAAGACGTTTTCATTGTGTCTAAATTCGAATTAAAGCAAAGGGTCCAAATATTCTACAAAGCCTTAACTGTGCTGAAATGGATATTTGTAAAAACATGGTGGTAAAAGGAAGAGCCTAGAAGTCTGTGGACATGACATTTAAAAAGAGTATCCTCTTCAGTACTTACTCTTTGTACTTCAGAGCTTTGAAAATTGAAGTTCATAATTATTATTTGGTAATAAATCTGCATAAGTTAATGTTGAAATTCCACTGAGGAAAAAACACAAAATGCCTGTATATTTGGGTTCCTTTGATTATCTGTCTACTGTGATTTCTCATAACTTTAAGTCTTTTCTCCCTTCCTTCCATTCTTTCATTTGATTTGATCAAATCAAGCCCCTGCTGTTTCATCCCACAACGGTTGTACGTGCACTCACAAAGACAGGGAGAAGGGAAAACTGGACACTTATAGCCAGGTTTATAAGATGAAAAAAAACAGTTTTCCAGGAGTAACTCAACAGTTTTTGCTTCTAAAACCAGTTAGGCGAGTCTCTGAGGATTCTTATAAATAGACACTGTGATATAAAAAAACACAGCTTGACCACATTCTGTAAGACAGACAAGACTGAGTGTTATTTGTGCCATTTCAAAGAAATCATTCTTTTTTTTTTAAGATTTTATTTATTTATTTGACAGAGAGAGATGCAGAGAGAGAGGGAACACAAGCAGGGGGAGTGGGAGAGGGGGAAGCAGGCTTCCCGCAGTGCAGGGAGCCCTACGCGGGGCTTGATCCCAGGGCCCTGGGATCATGACCTGAGCCAAAGGCAGATGCTTAACGACTGAGCCACCTAGGCGCCCCTCAAAGAAATCATTCTTAAAGAAAAACATAGAAAAAGTAAAGTGCTGCAAAATAGCTGCAACACATGGGATAAAAAAATCATTGGTATCTTTTAAAAAGAACTTTTAAGATTTTATTTATTTATTGCAGAGAGAGAGTACACAAGCAAGGGGGTGGGAGACAGGCCAAGGGAGAAGCAGGTTGCCCACTGAGCAGAGAGCCCGATGTGGGGCTCAATCTCAGGACCCTGAGATCATGACCTGAGCTGAAGGCTGATGCTTAACCAACTGAGCCACCCAGGTGCCCCAGGTCATTGGTATCTTGATACATATAATGTTCACTAGAAAAAGGAGTACTGAACCATAGTAGTTGAATTGCCTGAAACATGAATATGAATAAACATATGAACATGAATAAACACGTGTGAATATATAAATATTAATGCTTTATAAATATGAATACTGAATATGTAAGTGGTTATTAATATCTTTAATTTTAGAGTTATGAAACAAAGCAAATGTCAACATACACACACACACAAACACACACACACACACACACACACACTTTTTTTTCTGACCTGATTAGCCAAGACTGAGGAAATGGTCAAGCAAGGAGAATGTAGTGAGTAGGGCTGTATTGTGACATTGTTTTTTTTCCCCCTAAAAGATAGTATTGATTTATTTTAGAGAGAGATAGAGAGAAAGTACGAGCAGAGGAAGGGTCAGAGGGAGAGGGAGAGAAATCCCAAGCAGAGTCCCTACTGAGTGTGGATCTGGATATTGGGCTCCATCCCAAGACCCTGATACCATGACCTGAGCTGAAATCAAGAGTTGGATGCTTAACTGACTGAGCCATCCAGATGCCCCCATCTTGTAACATTGTTAGTGACAGTGTAATCTGGTACAATTTTCTTCAACAATTTGACAATTTTTATTGAGTTCTGATCTAATTAATTCCACTTCTAGATTGCAACCTAAAAAAAAAAATCACAAATTGTGAAAAAACTGTTTTATTGAATCAGTAAAAGAGAAACAATCTGAATACTTAAGCAATGGAAATGTGGTTAAATAAACTCTTACTTTCATGTAATGGGCTGTTATGTGGCCAATAAAATACACAAAACCAAACAGAAAGGAATAAGTATCTTTAGATATGCATTGAAAAAAGTCTGTATGGAATCCATCACATTTCAATAGTGGATAAACAATTATTTTCTAATTTCTGAACTATCTTCAAAATGTATATTTATATTACTTTATATATTTATATTACTTTTTATATTTATTTTATACTTTATAAATGTACTTTATATTATATTTGTATATATTTATATTATCTTTATATTATATTTATTTATATTACTTTTATTTATTTATAAATATTTATATTTATGTTACTTTTCTAACTGGAAAAACATAAATGAAATCAGATGTTTCATAACCTAATGGAAAAAAATGATAAGAGAAGCAAGATAGTAAAGTGAGGGGAGTGAGTGGAGTAATGGAAACTAAAGTTAATGTATTTATAATGGAAGGATGAATCTAGTCTGGTGGATGCTTGTTTTTTTTTCAAATAGTCATAGAACATTGTTTTAAAACTGAAGTACAAAAGAAATCCAAAAAATCATAAATGAATGCAATTCATGTATGTTACTTCATATCTTATTTACATCAGAGGATTCATCTACTAAGTGATTTGTTTATTCGATTTCCATCTGAACAATCAATTTTCTGGTTCTACATGGGTTTTTGACTTAGATTCGGGGTTGAATTTCTGCTCTTCAGCAACTATTGGTTTTGCAACTTGAAGGACATTTCTTAAACTCCTTGAGGGTTGGTTTCCTCATCTGTAATATGGGCATAATACTTTTTCATAGGGCATTTTTGAAGGTTAAAGTACTTTATGTACCTATTGTAGTCCCGGACACATAAGTGTTTGCTTTTATTAGATTAGAGAAAAATGTTTTCACAAAGAAGCATTGAATTTTGTATATTTTAGTATATATGAACACTTACATCAATATATATTGTCTATATATTTATATATAATATATAGTTAATATGTATATTTATATATAATTGTTAACATTTTAGTATATATATACTTATATACATTTATATAGTACATATACATTTTAGTATATACATATAATGTGTGTATCATAAAACTTCATTTATGGGGCACCTGGGTGGCTCAGCCAGTTTAGGGTCTGCCTTCTGCTCAGGTCGCGATCTCGGAGTCCTGAGATCAAGCCCCACTTGGGGCTGGCTCCCTGCTTAGCAAGGGGTCTGCTTCTTCCTCTCCCTCTGCCCCTGCCCCCCCTACTCATGCTCAATGCCTCTCTCTCGCTCTCTCAAATAAATAAATAAAAGCTTTAAAAACAACAACAACAATAAAACTTGATTTATTTTAGGGTGTTTTAACTTCTATTATTTTGGTCTATCAATTTTTTTTTCATACTCTACTGAGCTTCTAGATAACTTTCTCAGAATTCTACATTTCCCTATTGGGGATTCCATAGCAACAGGAGAGAAACAGAAATTGATCTTCTCCTTCTTCTTCTTCTTTTTTTTTTTTTTGATTTCTATCTGATGCCAAGAAGAAGCACAAATGTCAATTAGCATTGACACAGGAATCAACTTTCATTACAACAGAACCCAGAAACAATCTCTTCAGTTCTTCTAAGGATTCTGAACAATTGCCTCTCCATTTTCCTTTGTTGATAAAGCAAAGGAAGCCCAGCAAGTGTCCGCAGAAATCCAGATGCAGGTTGGCTGCTATGCTCTAGTGCTTCGTGATCTTGGCTGAGTAACCAGCATTCAGTAGCTGGGCAAAGGCAACAGACTTATGCTCTTGTTCCTTTCTCTAGGGAGAAAGGTGGAGATCAAACTTTGATGGTCAAGGTGGAGATCAAACTTACATGGCTTGGGTCATGAATGCTTAGACCAGACCATAAAATTGAAGGTTTAGGTTCAAGTCTGCGCATCGATAATAATTAATATACTTGCAGAACCAACAAATAAACAAAACAAGCTGTGCATGAGCTCACTGGTGCACAATGATTAACACAAAGAATGTGGCGCCCCAGCAGTAACCTTGTTCCCTGCTGAGAGGCACCAAAGTTCAGTGGCCTGAGCACCTTTGATGAAGTGAGGCACTAAACCCCAGGGTAAGAAGCTATTTAGGCTGGTGTTGAAAGAGGGCACCATCATTAAGCAAACCTCAACCTTAATTACCATAAAGCAACTGGATTTTTTTCTCTTTTTTTTTAACCGGGCCACAGGTACAGCAACTAGTTTATTTTATGGTTTACTTCTGACTGTGACATCAGGCCTCTAAACTACAGATTTCAGTGCATCACGCCTAGCCAAAATGCAAATGGAGCTTCCACGTTACTTGTCAGAGAGTTGTTACGAACACAGAGGAAAGAGAGAGTATTGAAAAAAATCAGAAAGAATTTTATTAGAGCTCTCCAATGCATCTCAATAAGTAGTTACTTTTAACTTACATCATAGACAGAGAAATTGTCATGTTTGGTGCCTAGTTATAAGATGAACACCCATGTTATCACACTCAAGTCAAAAGTAGGATACTTCCAGCCCCTCTTGAGTCCCTCCACATTGTATCCAGCCCCAATTATGCTTTTCTCCATCCCCTGAGATGTAACCACTATTATGAATTTTACGTTAATCTTTTCCTTGCTTTTTAAAAAATGGATGTATCACTTATGAATGTATCTCTAAATGAAACAGTTTAGTTTAATGTCTCTGTTATTTTTCCCACTACATTTTATTTGTCAGAATCATAGATTTGATGGGCTTAGTAATAGTTTATTCATTTTCATTGGTGAAAGAATTTTATTGTACAAATATATCACAATTTACTTATCTATTCTGCTATTGATGTGAATTTGGGGCATTTTCAAAAAATTGATAAATAATGCTACTATAAACATTTGTGTGTGTGTGTTTCCTCTGGGAACATACTAGGAGTGGAATTGTTAGATCATATAGTATATGAATATCTTCCAATTTACTAGATAATATCAAATGCTTTTCAAGTTGTCTTACCAATTTATGATGCTGCCAGCCGTATATTTATTTAGGATTTCATGATAATTTACTCATTTAAATTTCATAATTTTTTTCCATTTAAAAGTAGTACACCTCTATTAGTAGATTTATTTCTAGATACTTGAAAATATTCTTTAAATATCTCTTTAGGTTTTTAGTTTCCTGAATATCTGTTGCTGACATACAAAACTATGAAACAGTTACTTATACAAAACAAATGTAAAATAAGTTTAATTATAAGTCATTTAATATTTGCTTAATGAGAAGTCCAGAGGTTTGGAATTCGTTACATACTTTTTTTTTCATGAATCTACTTATCACACAATAAGAAGATATGTCCGCTTTTGAATTAGGATATGTGTAAATTTATTAATATTTTGGAAATTCATGTCATTAGCCTCCCTGCTGGAAGTTGTTGGCTTACAGGAAATGCATGATTAAGAAGGATCTTTAAAGTCATTTTTTTCTCCATTCCATACTGCATGCCACATTGTCAAAGGCCCAGGGAGCATTAATTCTCAGATTGATGTAAAACACCACTTCAGTTTTGCATGCTGTATCATGTGAACTTCTCCATGGGAGAAATGGAAAGGTACCAAAGACATTGTTTCTTTTCTAGTTCTTGCTCATCAAAAAGATTGGGGTTCATGAGAAGTGGTGACATCATTACATAGCCTAAAGCAACACAAATTTACATAGAAGCAGATCAGATTTACTGTGGATAATCCTTGATTCATACAATCAGGAGCTAATGAAGTATACTTATTTCTTATTTTTATCTTTATTTTTGGCTAAAACCATTTTAGTAAGTTTTTATTTCCCTTGTCCATCTCAGTATAGCCACTGACTTCAACAGCACTGTAGATTTTATTCACCATTCACCTAAATCTATCATGACCCTGTAATCTCAATATTGTTTTATTTCTGGAAAATTTTTAAATTAGTCATTACCATAATCCCTCTGCTTAGCCACAGAATATTCTGTAATGTTCATAATCAAGGAGTGGCTGTGTGGGGTTTTTTTTAAGAAACAAAAGCTAAATTCCTAACCCATGAGAAATCAAGTTTTCGTGATTTTTTAAATAAATTGTGTGAGATAAGGAGGGCAAGGGTTTTTATCTGCTCAGAATCCTGGAGTCATTCTTACAGCTGAGATAACTTTCTGCGTGTTGTTTTTCTGAAGGGAGCAAATTTTTCTATTTGTTTTTCTTCAGCAAGCGTACATCGTGTACTTTCGGGTTGAATTTGGAAATTTTTTTGGAAAATAGATGATTATTGTTTTACATAATCCAGATTGAATAAATCCAGTTATTAATTTAACATAAATCCAGGATTTTCCAACTTCTCATCCACAAAGTGAGTATAGACTTCTCTGGAGTTGCATTTGAGATACCAGCACCCTCAGAATGCATGGCGACCAGCATCATGCTGTGGATATTGAACAGAGTCCAGTAGAGCTGGTGAGTACCAATGCCTTGCTTTCCTGTCTCATAGTGTTGCTTTCAACATTTAACATGTAACACTTCAAGAAAGTTAGGTTGCGTTTTTCTGATTTTACTATTATAGGATGAAAGAAATCTGAGATGTTATTACCAGTAATCACAAGTGTTGAGGGGGGTTATTTAATATGCCAGATACTGCTTTTCATATCATTTGGGAATTGTGCATTAGACTTTTTGCCTAAATTTTGATATTTTGCCTGAATTTTGACATTTGTATATAAGGTACCTGTAGACAAAATTTTTAGTAAATTATTTGGAATGTTGTTTATAGCACACATTAATATTATTTATTATTATTTATTTATGTTTATTTTATATTGTTTATATTATTATTTATTATTGTATATTTTGATCCAACAAGAATATTTATTCTCACTGGCCCATTTGTGTGTATTTAAAGTAGTAATTTATGGAAAATGTCTCACAGGGAGACTTATGCTGCAAATGTGTTACCCTAGTAATATAAAAATCATATTTCTTAGAACATGTATGGGGTCTCATTCCTCATCCAAACAAATCTCTTCATTTTATATATCAGGGAATTGAAAAATTAAGAGTCCACTTAGCTAGTGGAAGAGTCAGAAATAGAACTCAGATTTCTCATATATAAGCTCATTTTTAAAAAAGATTTTATTTATTTATTTGAGAGAGAGAATGAGCAAATGAGAGAGAGAGAGAGAGATAATCATGAGCAGAGGGAAAGGGAGAAGCAGGCTCCCCGCTGAGCAGGGAGCCCCACATGGGGCTCGATCCCAGGACCCTGAGATCATGACCTGAGCCAAAGGCAGACGCTTAACCGACTGAGCCACACAGGCACCCCTAAATCTCATTATAAGGAACTACTTTTCAGAAAACTTTACTATTATGTTCATAATAAGGAAAAATGAATTTTAAATCAACCTGAGTTTGTAGAACCAAGAGATGAATCAGAAGAAATAAACAGAAAGATAGGACTTGATAAAATAATTGTTTTGCCACTTGAAGGTTATATTTGTGACCACTTTTGGGATTCAACAACTAGACTGTCATAAACTTCATTTATAGGATGACTCATATTTCAGGGAAGTTACAAAATGTCATTGCTTTAATAGCATATATACATCATTTTATTTCCTTCTCCTTTTCATTATAAATAAAATATGAGTTATGTTATTTTCCCACATGCCAAAATCTATGCAATTTATTCCATTTAAGCCAAATAATTAGATAATCTAGCTAAAAAAAAACCAAGCAAACAAACAAAAACAAACAAAAAATGCAAATAGTGAAACTGACTTCGGAAACCATAAAAAGGAATGTTTGGATTTCCCCTTTTTTTTTGGTAATCTGACAGCCTATAACTTCTTAGATTCCCCAAAACAACAAGTAGAATTTTTTTTTACAATTACTGAGTTTATTTGCTTATTTTAGAGCATTTGGAAAATACAACAATAACAAAGAAAAAAGAAAAAAATCACCCATGATCCCTCCCAGAAAAAAAAAATCACTGCAAATATTTTGCTTCCTGTCCCCTCTCCCATCCAAACTAATTTTATTCTTATAATTGCTTTATTTTGCCACATGAAATTTTTATCAATTTACCTAAGTTTTTCCTCCCCAAATCCCATAAAGATATTAATTAAAATTCAGAGATGTGAAAGCTTATACTGCTGAAGTTTTTTTATAAGAGGACATTTATCCAAGTTGTCTTTTTGTTCCTCAGTAAAGTTTTGTGGCTTTCTTTATATAAGTCCTATGGCATTTGATATGCTTAGCCATTTTATATTGCTTTATTGCTATGAATAGCAGTTGCTAGGACATGCACACACACAGAAAACAAGTGCTGTTACGTATATTTTTCATATTTTTATAATCAGCAAATTTAATGAGTTCTCATTCCTTTTGAGAGATTGTATGGTTGATTATTTGGGATCTTGTTTGTAAACAGTCATATGATGTAGAAAAAAATGTTAATTCTATCTTCACATTTCCATTATTCACACATACTGATGAGAACTTCTAGAAAAACATTACCTAATACTGGTGTTATGAGATGTTCTTCACTTCTCCTGACTTTAAAGGAATGTGCCTGATGTCTCACTGTTAAATATGATGTTAGTCATTGTTTTGAGGTAAACATTCCTTGTCACATTTGGGAATTACTATTTTATTTGTAGTTCTTTGAGATTTGTATTGTTTCTCTGTTTTTGTCAAGACTGAATGCTGAAATTTGTGAAAATGATCCTTGGGCATCTATTGAATCAATTATTTTATTTTTTCTTCATTGATCATTTGATGTGAAAAATGTATTTGTACAATTCCTATCATTATACCATTTACTAGAGTTTCAGATTCTTCTGGAACTTGGTTGGTTCTTCATTTAATACATGTTGGATTCACATCGTTTATATGTGCTTCATTTGTTTATGTTCCCAGATAAAACTTTCTTCATCTTTAACAATAAGACTTGTTTGTTTATTTATTTATTTAAAATGTCTTTCTCTGCAGTTGCCCAGAAATCCATACTGTTCGAATGAAGGAACCCACTGTGGTTGTAGATTACCCACTGTGACCCAGCGGCAGTGGGTAAGATTTGGGACTGGGGAGAGGTGGGGAGTCTTTAGCAGTCCGTGGACCACTGGTGAAATGGGGCAGGCAGGCCCTGCTCTACAGACTCCCTGCTGGGCTCTCGTGACCTTTCACTCCCTCACTGGCCCCACTTCTCCTGTGTTGCCTGTCCACAAGCTTCTGGTGACACCCGGGACCCACAACCCCCAACAGTTTATCAGAGCTTCATTCTATTCCTTGAAGACCCTACCCATACCAGAGCTAATACATTTTGTATTTTGATATCTTTCCAAGCTCAATGAAAGTCCTCTTATGTATGTTTAAGAGATAAAAATGTATTTAAACATTTTTCTAATTATAAAATTTCAATATGTAATATGAAAATAGGAGATAATAATGAGCAAAAGAACACCTGCAATTTTCCATCACTCAAAGATAACCAATCTAAATGTTTTGATATGCGTTTTCATAATTTTCTTAACCATGAGGACTAACTAGATAATTTATATTGCGATGTTAGTAGTAGTTGATAATAACTTAACAGTAATATATTCCAGAGGCAATCTATTTGCATTTGAGATGATGCCTTATGCTTTAGTACAAAGAGGTAACTCAGAGGGAACTTTTCGTCCTCATGGACTTGTGGACAAGTTGTGTGTGTGTGTGAGAGAGCGCGACAAAGAGAGAGGTAGGGAATGAGAGAAAGAGATAGCTGATAAACTGTACTTTAAATTATAGCATTTGGAGTAATGAAACAGGTTAGCCTTATTCTAACTGAAATCTGTTACCTAAATCACTACTATGTCATTTGCTGAAATATTCACTTTTTATAATTCACTGCAGGTGACAGCAAAACCATGGTCACTCTGGAAAACATTTCTGGTGTGTCTTTTGGCCTGTCTAATTGCCACAGCACTTGTTGTTCTGGTCTTATATTTTGTCCACTTTGGCAAGCCCACCAACAGTACCACTATCATCATTCATGCAGATGGAAAGTCGAATCATGTCACCTGCATCCCTGGTTCTACCCCATCTCCTGCCTCATCAGCCCTGCCTGGATCTCCTACCCCTGTGCCCAACCAAAGCTCCTCTGCCAAGGCATCTCCATCCTTCATGGAAACGACCAAAACAACAACACTGGAGCATGAAATTATCATTGAAGATCGAAAATGACATTTTTGAGCCCTTAGCACTCTTCCAGCCAGATCAACACCCTCACCCAGGAGGAGGCATGTCCAGGTGTCCTGTCTTCCCTGTCAAGAGGTTGCAAAGCTTGCCCTTTTTGCTCCAATCATTTGCTGTATTCCCATATGGTAATGACTCAGTCTTGCGCCTTCCAATGTTCAAATGATTGGAAAAAAATTTTTTTTTCAGCTGAGCCTGATTGATTCATTCACGCTGGGGCCCAGAGTTTCCTTTTCATCCCTCCTATACAACCAACTTTATTCTTCACAAATGGGGGTTTCAACTGAGGAAGAGGCTGCCAGGTGGATCCCGCTCTACTTCACTCCCTGCCTATTGGTTCTTAAGCCAGTATTTACCATCTAGTTGTTGCTTATTTTACAATCTCATATACTTCATTATTTTCATCATTTGTATTCCAATAGGGAGAAGGAAATATTCAATTAAAGTAGTTAATGAGTAAGAGTTTTTAAATACCTGTTGGTTATTATAGACACATTTCTCTTGGTGGGAAACCCAGAAAAGAGATTAGTGAGGTTAGGAATACAAGGAAGATTTTGGAGAAAAACTAAGAGTTGAAAAAGGGTGAAAAATTGGACTTAGGTCAGGTCATGATCCCAGGGTCATTTTATATTGTATTTCGTTTTGTATATTGTGCCACAATTTTGAGGGCACATTGCTTGTAATTTGATATGAAACACAAGACTTGTTCAATATTTATATTGAGTGTTTAATATTCACTAAAAGCATACACATTTCATTCTGGGAAAGACTTTCGAGTTAAATGAACCTGCCCTTTCCACCCCCAACCTCCAAACTCTACAAAAGTGGAAGACTGCCTCGGACGAGGAGGTTTCCTACCCAAAGACTCAGCCCTATGAGTGGACACTAAAGCCTTGGTATCCAGCTTCCAATTTCTGATTGTCTTTTGCACACCATTAGAGGTTCTGGAAGCATTGTTTTGTTTTCCTAAAGCAAAAGGCTTCGTGTTCTATATGACTCTATGTTGATTTGGCTGCAGTCAATAATAGGCCATATAGACTTTGAGGCCTTACTGAATGCTTAGACTGCACAAAAGAAAGATCAGAAAGATGGTCATTCCTTACAAAATTATATATGGGCAGCCGGTATTATTTCTCAGACACCAAGAGATGTCGAAATTTGAGTCTTAAAAAAGAATAATTTTTATACCACAAATATCATTTGATAACACAACTTAAGAATGATGAAAGTTATATATGTTAAGAAAAAAAAAGAGAAGAGAGCAGGAGGGGAAGAATGAAGGGGGGAAATCGGAGGGGGAGAGGAACCATGAGAAATGATGGACTCTGAAACAAACAAACTGAGGGTTCTAGAGGGGAGGGGGGTGGGGGGATGGGTTAGCCTGGTGATGGGTATTAAAGAGGGCACGTTCTGCGTGGAGCACTGGGTATTATGCACAAACAATGAATCATGGAACACTACATCAAAAACTAATGATGTAATGTATGGTGATTAACATAACAATAAAAAATTTAAAGACAAAAAAAGAATGGTGAAAGTTGTTATATACATTTTAGAAAAGAAATGTCATGAAGTTCTAGATAAGGTTAATAAACACAAGGGAGTAAATGTGCATGCATTTTCCCCCTAGTACGATCTTAAACCAATTTGTTTCTGTTGTAGTTTTTATTTAAATGCTTGTGAAGAAGAACGACTAAACTCACTAGGTTCAAATGTATTTCCTAATATATTTAAACTTCGCTTTGTGGTATAAAAGTAAAAAAACCTTTTTTAAAAAGATCGAAAATAAACCTACTGCTAATTGAAATTAAAAAAGAAAAAGTTCTGTATTCTAGAAGCCATGCTAAATAACTAGATGTCGTAATAAGAGCTGTTATTTACTTCCTTTACTTTTATAGATACTACAGAATGTGGTATGGTAACAAGGTAACATATCCCTTTATGTTTAAGGAGAATCTTAGCAATGAATTGCCTACATTAAATATTGCATTGGAGGATATTGTAATTAAGTTATCTGAGATCATCGGGTTTCTGTGCTTTGTCAAATAGAGATGTAAACGAACTCTTGGATTCTTTTTTTTTTTTGCTTTAGACTTCTATGGTTTAATAAAATATTAAAATAGTAAACAGAGTTGTGGAAAATATCTTCACAAGTTAAAATACATCACTTGAACAAAAATTTTATGATGTACTGTTAAAATACTAAGTGAAGTGTGTATAGTCAGTAAATAAGTAATCGCCCAGTTTTAATGATTTATTTAGCAAATATTAAAACCATATATAAGCACTAATATTTATTGTTTCAAAAATTTATTCATTGTATTTGATTGATAGTAATATATTTTAAATTAGTCAGGAAGCTTCTCTATTTAAAACATCTGCTACATAGCCTTTTATAAGTCTATCATTTATTCTTAAGCGCAAAGTAACTTTATGCTAAGTTTACAAATTCGCTTCACCAAGTAAGAGCATAACTAACTTCTTTAGAGGCTTTACTGGAAAATGTCCTATTGGGCGTTTTGTATCCCTCAAAGCTCATTTATCTATACTGAAAATCTGCAGTAATAGGTAGCCCAGCTCCATGATGACATAAGCCACTCAGGTCAAGGAGCCCAGCTCCATGATGATAAGCCACTCACTCTGATAATGTGCAGTTTCAAAAGCTTTTAAACTTTGAAACTATAGCTGACAACATTGACTCCCATCTTTGGCCATCCATCTTGTTCACGCCTGTGCAGTGACCTCCTCTATGTGTTCCATGCCCGGAGGAGATTAAGGAATACCCTGACCCGAATGTGGGAAGGCTAGTTCTGATCTTGAGCTTCTCTAAAGTGGCGCACAGAAGACTCCACTTTAGATAACTAGTAGAGATCGCTGGTGCACACAGATGGCACCACTTTAGATAACTACCCTGTGGCAGCACCACCATACCCTTGCTCTATAAAAGCTGGGGATTAAGGTCCAGACTGGGTGAGGAGTATCTCTGTGTCTGCTCTGGATCATCCTCTGCAGGATCCCCACTGTCAGTAAGTTTCCCTGAATAAAACTGTGTAAATGGTATAGAGAGGCTTGTTTCGTTTTTCAGTCTCAAAGTGCTTTCTCTTTACTGACCCTTCTCCACCTTCTAACAATTGGCAAGTCAGCCAGGAGACTGAAAACAAAACAAACATCAGCAAAGGGCAAAGCCCCTTGTTTGTGGGAGAAATCCCAGGTTGGCCAGCCACCTCCATGTGGAGGGACTCACCAAGTTTTTGGAGCATTTCAGACCAGTAAATGAATATAGGGATGCCCCTACAACCCCCCCAGCCAAAAAAACAAAAAACGAAAAACAACCCAAGGGATTGTTAGATACCCTATCCAAAACAGCAGGGAAAGGAAATGGAGAAGGGAAAGTGACCAAGCTATTGTGGTGGTAGCTTGGCTGTTGATCTGTGCATATGAAACACCACGGAAATACAGTTACTAGTAAGGAAAGAATTGGAACAAACCAGGGAAGCATGTCTTTAGAAGCATGGCTTTAGAAAAGGATATAGGAGGCCATGTTCTTCTAATATGGGCATTATGTCCAAAAGAATCCAACAGCAAGAGGAACGCTTGGAAATTATGGTGTGTAAGATGGCAAAGATGCATGGGCACAGACTTTCACAGACTAAAGTATGAACTGTTATAGCTCAAGAGAATTGAGACCCAAAGCACAGGATCCCCGGGATAATGGCTCATCTGATGACATTATCATAGAGGGGGAAAATGATGTATGGGGCGTACTTGTGAGCCTGGGGATGACAGAGAAGTTCCCACTAGCGAGAAAGACTATGAGGGACTATTCTGCTGCTGAATTAGTGGGGCTAGCCAGCAGCTTTAAGCAAAAGGGCAAGAGGGGTGGCTGCTTGGGTGTTACAACTGCAGGATTCTGGGGGAGATGATATTATGTTAAATGGGTTTGAGATGTCAAAAATGGCCTCAGTCACTGCTCAACCTGCCTTGTAACAAGGATTAGATGCTGCAGGCATGGGTGAGAATCGAGGTGCTTAGCTAATTTGATTGATTGGATAAATGCTACCATTAAGATAACCTGGCCTAGTGAAGGGGATGTCCCCCCAGCTGTTACACTGGACCTGTATGGGAGAACCACAAGAAATGATACGTAAACTGGGAGTAAAACATGCCATTTATGCCCAGCATTTTGGAGGCCCAGGCGAAGAATTATTTTCCTCCAGTGGGAAAGACTGTATCTTACAGTCAGCCCTGGGGCATGGGAGGGGGAATTTTAGCATCTGTCCTTGCCCCTATGGGATATCGGCCCATTGCTAGAGTAGATGCTATGGTGGCTGAGTTAGGTGAAACTGAAAGAATCCGTCATCAGGGAAACAGGCTGAAAAATAGGGAGAAACAAAGGATTTCGCCAACAATAACATGGCAGAAAGAGGGGCCCATCAAAGTTTCTTGTCAACAACTATGGCAAAATCTAGTATTATTGGGATCCAGAGAGAAAATATAGACAACCCAGTTTGGTCTTGCTAAACCTGTGGAAAGTGCTACATCCAGCAAAGTAGTTTACTTGCTTGAAAGAAGGCTCAAAAAAGCCAGGTGCATTGCCAAGTGCCCCTCCACTAATGGGGGAATTTCAGGGGTGGATACCCCTTACCCCAAGAGACTAAGGGTTAGGCCAATGTTGCCCTCTATGTGTGTGTTGGCGCGGGGGGGGGGAACCCATGTTGAGTTGACCATTTATTGGTCTCCCACTGAGAGGCAACCTGTGCTGGCTCTGAGATGCTGGAGTTGGATACATACTTCCCTATGGAAACTCCTCAAAATTCTGAGGAGAAAATGAAGCCCTTAATGGTTATAGGGAACAGGTTATCAAGGTCAGACCAATTAGTCTTTGCCTACAGATGAGCAGGTTTCCTCCCTGCTATTTTCTAGTGCATATTTCCCTCATTCCTGAGTATATTTTGAGTGGAGAGGTATTATAGGATCTGGATCTAACTACAAGGACAGATGTATACCTGAATAGTGAAATCCATCATCATGAGTCCTGCAAAATGGGAACCTATATGCTGCCATTCCCTGGAAAGTAATAAACCTAAAACAATATAAGCTACTTAAGGGGCATATGAGATTGCTGCCACCATTAAAGAATTAGAAAAGGTTGGGGTAGGTCTGCTCAAAGCCCATTCAGTAATCTGGTTGGGCCTATAAAGAAATCTAATGGGACCCGGTCAATGACAATAGCTTATAGGGAGCTCAATGAAGTTACTCTGCCCATCCATGCTATGGTGCCTTGTATATCCTTATTGTTAGAAAAAAATCACAGCATCCATTAAGACATATCATTATGTACTGGACCTATCTAATGTGCTTTATAGCATTCTGTTAAAACTCGAACCCCAAAACCAATCTGCTTTCATGTGGAATGGGAGACCATGAACCTTCCAGACCTTTCCCCAAGGGTATCTCCACAGTCCCACAATTTGTCATAGGATGGTAGCCAGAGATTTGGAAAAATGGATATTTTTAGAGGAGATGGTGCTTTATCATTATATAGATGATGCTATGTTAAATTGTGATGACTTACCCTACCTGTCTCAAGCAGCCACATCATTACAAGTCAGGAGGATGGAAGGTAATTACCCACCGATCTAAGGGTTAGGTCAATCAGTAATATGTCTGGGGATCATATGGTTAGGTAAGACAAAAGTAATGCCAGAGGCAGTCACTGATAAAATACAAGTTTTCCCAATCCCTACAATGGCAAAAGAATTATAAGCTTTTGTTGGTTTATTGGGTTATTGGAGGTCTTTCAGTCCCAAGCTAGCACAGATATTAAAACCTTTATATGTCTTGGTTAAGAAGGGAAGCCAAGGGCGCCTGGGTGGCTCAGTTGGTTAAGCGACTGCCTTCGGCTCAGGTCATGATCCTGGAGTCCCAGGATCGAGTCCCACATCGGGCTCCTTGCTCGGCGGGGAGTCCGCTTCTCCCTCTGACCCTCTTCCCTCTCGTGCTCTCTATCTCTCATTCTCTCTCTCTCAAATAAATAAATAAAATCTTTAAAAAAAAAAAAAAAGGAAGGGAAGCCAATGGGATTGGGGTGCTAATCAACAAGAGGCTTTTTTAAAGGCATAAATGGTAGGAAAAACAAATACAGGCCCTGGGGGTATTAAACCAAGTATCTTTTCTGACCACAATGATAGGAAACCAGAAATCAATAACTGGAGGAAAGCTGGAAAATTTACAAGCATGGGGAAACTAAACTGCACACTACTGAGCAAACAATGGGTCAAAGAAGAAATCATAAAAGAAATAAAAAAATACCTGAAAACAAAGTAGAAACACAATGTACAAAAACCTATGGGATTCTGCAGGCATTCTAAGAGGGACAGTTTATAGCAATAAATTCATATTTAGAAAACAAAGATCTCAAATAAACAACCTAACTTTATACCTCAAGGAAATACAAAAAGAACAAACTAAGCCCAAAGTTAGCAGAAGGAAATAAATACCAAAGATCAGAACAGAAATGCTCCCCAGCAATGAAAATGAATCAACCATTGATACATACCACATGATAAATCTCAAAGTAATTATGCTGAAAGTGGGCAAATGAAAGAGTACATACTATATGATTCCATTAATAGAAAATTCTGGAAAATTTAAACTAATTGATAGTGACAGAACACAGACCATTGGTTGCCTAAGGACAAAAATTGGAGTGGGGACATATGGGGTAAAGAAATTACAAAGGGGTTTAGGGAAAATTTTGAGGGTGATGGCTATGTTCATTATCTTGACTGTGGTGATGTTTTCATGGGTTAAAACTTATAAAATTGAATGATTCAAATATGTGCAATTTGTTGTATGTCAATTATACCTCAGTAAAGCTACTTCAAAAAAAGAGACCAGTAAAATAATAGAAAAGATGAATGAAACTAAGAGCTGGTTATTTGAAAAAAAAAAAAAATAATAAAATTTACAAACTGTGAGCTAGACAAACTAAGAAAAAAGAGTTAAATAACATTAGAAATAAAAAAGGAGATATTAAAACTGATACCACAGATATAAAAAGATCAGAAGAGATTACTGTGAACAATTCTATGTCAACAAATTGGATAACTGAGAGGAAATGGAGAACTTCCTAGAAACCTACACTCTACCAAGACTGAGTCAAGAATAAACAGAAAAACAGATCAATGTGAGTAAGGTGAGTGAATCTGTAATCAAAAACTTTCTAAACTTTTAGAAAAGCTCAGGACCAGATGGTTTCACTGGTGAATTCTACCAAACAATTAAAAAATTAATGTCAATCCTTTTTAAAGTGTTCCAAAAAATTGATGAGGAGAGACTATGCCCAACTCCTTTTAGAAGGCTAGCATTACCCTGATACCGAAGCCAGATAAGGACACTTCAAGAAAACAAAACCATAGGCCCATATCCCTAATGAATGTAGGCGCAAAAATTCTCAACAAAATATTAGCAAACAAATTAATCATATATTAAAAGGATAATATCCCATGACCAAACGAAAAAGCTTCAGCACAGCAAAGGAAACCATCAACAAAATGCAACCCGTAGAATGGGAGGAAATCTTTGCAATCATATAATCTGTTAAGGGGTTAATATCCAAAATCTATAAAGAACTCATAACTTGATCGGAAAAAACAGTCCAATTTAAAAATGGGTAGAGGAATAGGATAAACATTTTCCCAAAGAAGATGTACAATTGGCTAGGAGCTACATGAAAATGTGCTCAGAATCACTAATCAGGAATACACAAGTGAAAACGACAATGAGATATCACCTCACACCTGTTAGAATGGCCATCACCAAGAAGATGAGAGGACAAGTGTTGGCAAAGATGTGCAAAAAGGGAAAACGTGCACTGGTTGGGATGTAAATTGGTGTAGCCACTATGGAAAACAGAATGGAGGTGCCTCAAGAAATTAAAAATAGAACTATCATATGATCTAGCAATTGCACTTCTGGTTATACTTTTGAAGCAAATGAAAACAGGATGTGGAAGAGATCTGTACTCCCATGTTCATTGCAGCATTATTCACAGTAGTCAGTATATGGAAACAACATAAGTGTCAACAGATGAATGGATAAAGAAGATGTGAAAAAAAAAATCAGCCACCGAAAGAAGGAAATCTTGCCATTTGTGATAACATGAATGGAAGCTGTGGGCATTATGCTAAGTGAAATAAGCCAGGGAGAGCAAAATACTGTATGATATGACTTGTATGTGGGACCTAAGAAAGCTAAAATACTAGAAACCATAGAAACATAGAAAGTTTCTTTTTTTCACAGACAAAAGACTGAAGGTAGCTGGTACAGAGTTGGAAAAAGTAATTTCATGGTCCTCAGAGACCTTAACTCCTTTATCTCATTGCTCCACATAATCAGCATCTGGCTTCTATTTCATGGTTCAAAATGGCTGCTTAAGCTCCGGTCATTATGTCTATATTCCAACCAGCAGAAAGGAAGAGGCATGAAAGGACTGATCCTTCCCTCTAAGAATATTTCTCAGAAGTTGCATGCAACAATTATATTAAATCCCATTACCAAGTTTAGTCATATAGCCACACCTACCTGTAAGGAAGGCTGGGGAATGTCTTATTATGCTGGATGTTTGTGTGGCCAGTTAAAATTAATGGTTCTATTTATCAGGCAAAGAGAATGGATATTGTGGGACAGCTCAGAGTCTCTGGCATAACAATCCCTAATTTTTTTGGAAAAAGAGGTAAGCATTTTATCCCAACTTCCTAATCCTTTTAAAACTCTTCCATAAGCACTCTGACAGTAGCAAAATTCCAATAGTGTCTAATGATCCTGAGTCAGATGTGCTGTGTGACATTACAGCAGCGAGGGAGCTGTCGGCAGGTGCCAACCATACCGGCTGAGGATTCAGGTCTGCAGGAGCCTCCCCTGTCACTGGTGAGCACCAACGCCCCTCCTGGGAGGAGTGGGATTATGCCTCCTCCTTTCGTGTATCCCCATGGAACCCAGCCCTGTGCCCGGCTTAGAGAAACGACAGAGCAAGCGCTTGATGTATTAAGGCACTGACCGCCTCCTAGAAGCATCAAGCAGGAAGAGATTGTGGAGATTATCGAGTCCAAATGGCCCTTCTGAGATGTAGGACCTGAAGCTCGAATAAAGCTTGAAGCGCTGGCTCTGCGCACGCACAGCGTCAAGGACTCTAACCCCCGTGACCTTGCCTGCCAGCACATCGGTGGTAAAGCCGGGTGTATGAACTCAGATCTCAGGCTCTGCGCTAACCTAACACTTTTTTCACTTTACATCTTCTGGCTTACATTCTGACATTTTTCCTGTGTGGGTTGTGTTTAACTCACATTTGATTAATGGCTACCTCATTTTAATGTATTTTATTTTCAGTTGGCAGAAGGAAAATTCTGTTCCTTTTATATTGTCTCCATCTCCAATTTTGCTTTTCATTTTCTCTGAGAAACAGGTTTTCGTTTTTAGGTCTCGAACGGTCTATTACGTATGCAGAGTGAAGCCTACATGCTCTAAGACCAGGTAGCCCAGACTTGAAACCTAGTTCTCTCACTTTTGATGTGAACTTTGGCAAATTACCTGAACTTTCTGTGCCCTAGTGTTCTCATCTAATAAGTGGAGATTAAAAACCCCACTTCATACATCTATTGTAAAGAGTGGATAGATTAATATATATAAATCACTTAGCCTGGCCCCTGGCAAATGTTCAGTAAACGTTATCTGAGGATGATGGTGAATTCTTAAGTCAAGAATGTTCTTCGCTTGCTACCTAGCATGTTTCTGGCCAAATCTCCTTTAATAATTTATAAGTATTCAGAAAATTACAGCTAATATTGACATTCAACCAAGAAAAATATCACAAGGGAGTTAAAGCTTCTCGACAGTATTTTCACGTGGGTACCTCAAAGCTGAAGAGAGGTTAGGGGGTGGTGGAATTAAAAAGTGCACATGGAAAGACACTGCAATGATTGGAGGTGAAGGCTGAGCAGGAGATGAAAGGATCGAAAAGATCACCTTTCCTCCTGCAGGAGGAACAGAGTGAATACACTATTAGCTAGCTAAACTGGATTAAGAGAATTACACTACACACATCTTCTCAAAGTGAAAAGTGGTCTTAAACTAAATTTAGTTATTTTTTTTTTATTATTGGGAACCAGGGAGGACTGCCATAGTGCAGAAAATTAAGATTTAAATATTTAAAAACTGTTTTGGTGGATGAAATATATTTTTGTATATTTTAGTTTCTATGGTACTTCAGATTCTCACAGTCCCTTTCCTCAAGGATATCTTAACATATATGCATTGAAACCAATTGCTCTTGACAAATGGGCTAGATTAGTCTGGTCCTGGGGTTGACTCAGGGCAGGAAGGTAAATTCAAATACTTCTGCAAGTCTCTCTTTCCTCTGGGAAAGTGTTCTTATCACACCAGAATTCCTTTTGAGAAAATGGCCGCATCTCACAGAAAACATGGCCCATCACCATCTTCTGCCTAGAATAGCATCAGCAGGTGGTAGAACCCACACATGGAACCACCGAGAGTGTGCTTCTGCCACTTACCCATTTGTGTACCCTTGAGAGAATCTTTTCAAGTTATTGGAAATCAGCTTCTTCGTCTATGAAATAGGCATATTCAAACTTATTTCTAAAATTGTTTTATAATCTGACATCATGAGCCTGAAAGTACTTTGCAGCTATAAAAGATTGTATCAGTAAAGACTGGTGTTATTATTTCTCCTTTAGAGATGAAGAACTACTTGATTTTTCAATTTAAGGTGAAGGATCATTTTATTCTAGAAGAATGAGACTGTGATCCACTGTGGTTAGCAATAGGGGCTTTGTAAGGACAGTCTTGGGTTTTAATCCCAGCTGTAAATTGTGACCCATGAAGGCCCTTAACTTATCCAAATCTTGGTTTCCTCATCTATAAGTTGGAGATAACAGTTGTATATAATCTAAAGAATGTGTAAGATTAAATAGACTAATATTCTTTGGTAGAATACAGGCATACCTTGGAGATATTACAGATTTGGCTCCAGGCCACCACAGTAAAGTGGATACTGCAATTAAGTGAGTCAAATTAATTTCTTGGTTTTCCAGTACAAATAAAACTGATGAAACCTATGACAACTCTATGGTGTCAATTCCAAACACTCAAAAGTTACTCAACACAGGTACTATAATGACCATAATTTGTCAGTGATACCAACAAAAATAAAATCTAAATACACTGATAAATTTCTTCTTTGCAACTCTTCATAGTTAAAAAGGAAGGTGGTAGGAAGTCTGATGAAAGAAAGCTTTTTTGAGAAGACAATATGGAGGGATATGTTGTTTTTATGAATTTTGTGATTGTGTCATTTTAAACAGATGATGGGAAACATTTCCCAAGTGTTCACCATGAGCAAAACACTGAACTGAAATTTAAAATGAATGTCACTAAATAAATGGTTTTTAGCTTGGCTCAGAAGTTTTAAGAATAGTGCTGGAACCATCTGTGTTCTATGAGCAGCTTCTCCCTTTAGATGAAATACGATCATCCAAAGAAGGAAGATGAAAACTATTGATTAATTTTGGGACAGAATGTTGGGAAAATGTAAAACATCATAAGTATTAAGTTGACAGCTGAAAGTTTTGAAGATTGTATTAAAGCTAAATGCCCTCTTTAGAGCTGCCAGCTTCCAGCCTGTGTGAACACCTCTCACACCGTTCCAGTCACTTCAGAGCTAGTGATTCTTCCAAAATCCAGAAGTCTCTCCCAAAGAGTCTTTAGTGAAATAATAACATTTGTTTGTGAAAAGCACCTGAAGAAAAAGAATAATCCTGCTGAGTAGCACAGGTAACCAAATCACAGAATTATAAATAGAGCCAGAGCCTTCCTAAACATGGAAACCAATGCTAACCAATGTGAGTGGCAGGAATTTCAAATTTGGTATTGAAGTGTGGTGGCTACACATTCATCAAGGGTTCACTAAAAAGATTTGGCCAAGTTGCCATAAATTTGTCTAGATTTTCTGAGAAATAACAAATCTATAAAAACAAAACCAAAAGCTAGAGAATTTGGAGTACTTACTGGCTCTTCCTGGACTTGACTTTCTTCCCTGTTGTTAGTGAGCTTTAGTTAGGAGGAGGTTGCTACTTCATTTTTTCCTTTCTTCTTTCTCTCCCCAGCTATATATTATCCATGATCATTGGCTTCTTCTCAAAGTATAATTTGTTAAAGACTGTCACCACCATAGAACTTTACACAGCCTGTTGGCAAAAAACAAACAAAAAAGACAAAAAAAACAAAAAACCATGCATATCTGTGTCTGAAAAATCTCAATTTGTACTCTCTGATTTTAGTCTGGGCGTGAGGTCATGTTCATTCTTTTCTTTCCCCACTCTGAATAGAACTGACAAAAAAGTTAATTGGCTGCTTTATGATGTCTTCCAACATTAAAATCAGTTCACTATAATTAAGAGCTTGGTGCCTGAAAGCACTAAAACTTATGACCGCTTGAAATCAACCAGTGAAGACAATGCCATATCTGGTGGAAGAAACCAAGGAAGGCAAGAGGCAGCCATTCTGGCTCTAAGATGGAGTCTGAAAGACAGAGGACCTCCAAGCTGGCTTCTGCCTCATGGTGCTTCCCTTGGAAGTGTCTCAGCAGTTCCCAGGGGGCTCAGGCTCCCCTTCAGGACTCTCCATCTCCTGCCCAGCCCCAGCGTTCCTCCACCCTCGAGCTACCAGAGACCCTCAGGGCTCCTGGGAAACAGAAAGCTGCTCTTGCTAAATTGTGTAATACCTCCATGTCTCGATTGATTTATTTAATAGTCCTGAATTACCACAGAGAGGATCAGACGAAAACTTACCCATGAAATAATAGCTTCCAACTCAAATGTGCCGGCTCATCAATAATCCTACCTCAGCCTTTCATGGAGACATTTTGATGTGAAGATCAAAAGAACTGCTAAGGTCCACTGACAAGTGGGATCATTAGACATTCCAGCCCAACCCTCTATTTGTGGAAACAGAAGTCATACTCATTACCCTGTGAAAGACACGTCTCTAAAGGGGATAAAGAAAGTAGAGAGCAGAGTCCTTCCCCTGGAGATACTATTCTGCCCCACTGGAAAGAAGAAGAAATCTTAACTCATCTAAATACTTCTGTAAGCTCCAGAGTAGTTCAGATCAGCCTCAGGCTGAAGTTAGTTGAATTCAACATAAATCAGTTCAAGTGTATGTTATGCTTAGTGCTTCTATATTTTAATAGTATTTTTTAAATTAGTAACATGAAATTTGCTCAGAGCAGTCTATTTGGAAGATAGGAAAAGGTAAAAAATTTATTCACATTATCACTATACAGTGGCAAGCACCAGAAACAGTTTGGTGTAGAATTTTTTAGACTTTTTTGGGTGTGTGCAAAGGTAACATGATTTCCTTCCAAAGTATATAATAAAGTACCTCCCTTATTGAGAATGATTCTTTTTACCCAGTTAGCAATGTATCCTAAAATCTACCCAGGTCAAAAACAGTATTATCCTACCATGTAGTATTTTTAAATGGCTTTAAAATATTTTATGTATGAATTCATTATAGTTTAACCAGTTCCCTAAAGTGGGACCGAGTTGGTTGATTTCTATTTTTATGATATTTAAAAATATATATTCTGCAATAAACATCTGTAAACACAGGAATAATTTTTAGTATAAGATAGTATACTTTATCTTAAAATAAATCTCTGTATCTACAATTTCTGGGCCAAAGTGTACATTTTTAAGACTCCTAAAACATTTTACTTAATTGTTCTTCAGGAAAGTTATACAAATTCATTCCCACCAGAAGTATGAGAGTGTAGTTTCTTTGCACCATTGCCAAATGAAAGTATTGTTTTCAATCTTGAGCAAACTTATAGATCAGTTAAACATCAATTGTGTAAGTGTTCTGATTTCATTACTAGTGAGATTAGACATCTTTCAGTTTGTGCTATTTCATGTTTTCTCATCACATGTATTTTTAAAGGAACTGGCCTATTCATGTCTTTTGCCCATTTTTAATGGGGTCATCACTTTATCAATTTACAGGTGGTTTTTACACATTAAAAAGAGAAGTTATTTGCCTGTCATATATGTTGCAAATATTTCCTCACATAATTTGTATTTTGATTTAGTTGTGATTTAAATTCCCAAGTATAAAATTGTTATCTGTAGATTGTCCTATCTTTATTTTTCTGTTAGCGCTATGCCTCTAAAGTTTCTCTCCAACACTAAAGATTAAATGAATATTCAAATGTAGTTTCTTTTTTTTAAATTTTATTTTATTATGTTAGTCACCATACATTACATCATTAGTTTTTGATATAGTGATCCACGATTCATTGTTTGTGTATAACAGCCAGTGCTCCATGCAGAACGTGCCCTCTTTAATACCCATCACCAGGCTAACCCATCCCCCCACCCCCTCCCCTCTAGAATCCTCAGTTTGTTTCTCAGAGTCCATCGTCTCTCATGGTTCCTCTCCCCCTCCGATTCCCCCCCCTTCATTTTTCCCTTCCTTCTCCTAATGTCCTCCATGGTATTCCTGATGTTCCATAAATAAGTGAAACCATATGATAATTGACTTTCTCTGCTTGACTTATCTCACTTAGCATAATCTCCTCCAGTCCCATCCATATTGATGTAAAAGTTGGGTATTCATCCTTTCTGATGGCTGAGTAATATTCCATTGTATATATGGACCACATCTTCTTTATCCATTCATCTGTTGAAGGGCATCTTGGCTCTTTCCACAGTTTGGCTATTGCGGACATTGCTGCTATGAGCATTGGGGTGCATATGGCCCTTCTTTTCACTACATCTGTGTCTTTGGGGTAAATACCCAGGAGTGCAATTGCTGGGTCATAGGGTAGCTCTATATTTAATTTTTTGAGGCACCACACTGTTTTCCAAAGTGGCTGTACCAACTTGCATTCCCACCAACAGTGTAAGAGGGTTCCCCTTTCTCCACCACCTCTCCAACATTTGTTGTTTCTTTCCCTATCCATTTTTGCCATTCTAACTGGTGTAAGGTGGTATTTCAATGTGGTTTTGTTTGAATTTCCCTGATGGCTAATGATGATGAACATTTTTTCATGTGTCTGTTAGCCATTTGTACGTCATCTGCAGTCTTCTGTCCATTTTTTGACTTGATTATTTGTTTTTTGGGTGTTGAGATAAGTTCTTTATAGATCTTGGATACCAGCCCTTTATCTGTAGTGTCATTTGCAAATATCTTCTCCCATTCTGTGGGTTGCCTCTTCGTTTTGTTGACTGTTTCCTTTGCTGTGCAGAAGCTTTTTATCTTGATGAAGTCCCAAAAGTTCATTTTTGCTTTTGTTTCACTAACTTTTGGAGATGTATCTTGAAAGAAGTTGCTGTGGCCGATGTCAAAGAAGTTACTGCCTATGTTCTCCTCTAGGATTCTGATGGATTCCTGTCTCACATTGAGGTCTTTCATCCATTTTGAGTTTATCTTTGTGTATGGTGTTAGAGAATGGTCGAGTTTCATTCTTCTGCATGTGGCTGTCCAGTTTTCCCAGCACCATTTATTGAAGAGACTGTCTTTTTTTCCATTGCATATTTTTTCCTGCTTTGTCAAAGATTATTTGACCATAGAGTTGAGGGTCCATATCTGGGCTCTCTATTCTGTTCCATTGGTCTATATGTCTGTTTTTGTGCCAGTACCATGCTGTCTTGGTGATCACAGCTTTGTAATATAGCTTGAAATCGGGCAATGTGATGCCCCCAACTTTGTTTTTCTTTTTCAACATTTCCTTGGCGATTCAAGGTCTTTTCTGATTCCATACAAATTTTAGGATTGTTTGTTCCAGCACTTTGAAAAATGTCATTGGAATTTTGATTGAGATGGCATTGAAGCTATAGATTGCTCTGGGTAGCATAGACATTTTAGCAATGTTTATTCTTCTGATCCATGAGCATGGAATGTTTTTCCATCTTTTTGTGTCTTCTTCAATTTCTTTCATGAGTGTTCTGTAGTTCCTAGGGTATAGATCCTTTACCTCTTTGGTTAGGTTTATTCCGAGGTATCTTATGGTTTTTGGTGCTATTGTAAATGGAATCGTTTCTCTAAGTTCTCTTTCTACAATTGCATTGTTACTGTATAAGAAAGCAACCGATTTCTGTGCGTTGATTTTGTATGCTGCCACATTACTGAATTGCTGTATGAGTTCTAGTAATTGGGAGTGGAGTGTTTTGGGTTTTCCACATAAAGTATCATGTCATATGCGAAAAGAGAGAGTTTGACTTCTTCTTTGCCAATTTGAATACCTTTTATTTCTTTTTGTTGTCTGATTGCTGTTGCTAGGACTTCTAGTACTATGTTGAACAATAGTGGCGAGAGTGAGCATCCTTGACGTGTTCCTGATCTTAAGGGAAAGGCTCTCGTCTTTTCCCCATTGAGGATGATATTTGCTGTGGGTTTTTCATAGATGGATTTTATGAACTTGAGGAATGTTCCCTCTATCCCTGTACTCTGGAGTTTTAATCAGGAAATGATGCTGTATTTTGTCAAATGCTTTTTCTGTATCAATTGAAAGGACCATATGGTTCTTCTCTCTTCTCTTATTAATGTGTTCTATCACACTGATTGATTTGCAAATGTTGAACCACCCTTACATCCCGGGGATAAATCCCACTTGGTCATGGTGGATGATCCTTTCAATATATTGTTGGATCCTATTAGCTAGGATTTATTGAGGATTTTGGAGTCCATATTCATCAAGGATATCAGTCTGAAATTCTCCTTTTTGATGGGGTCTTTGCCTCGTTTGGGGATTAAGGTAATGCTGGCCTCATAGAATGAGTCTGGAAGCTTCTGTTTCTATTTTTTGAAACAGCTTCAGTAGAGTAGGTATTATTTCTTCTTTGAATGTTTGGTAGAATTCCCCAGGGAATCCATCAGGCCCTGGACTCTTGTTTTTTGGGAGGTTTTTGATCACTGCTTCAATCTCGTTACTGGTTATTGGCCTATTCAGGTTGTCAATTTCTTCCTGTTTCAGTCTTGGCAGCTTACAGGTTTCCAGGAAGGCATCCATCTCATCCAGATTGCTCAGTTTATTGGCATAGAGTTGTTGATAATAATTTCTAATAATTGTTTCTATTTCCTTGGGGTTAGTCGTGATCTCTCCCCTTTCATTCATAATTTTATTAATTTGGGTCCTTTCTCTTTTCTTTTGGATGAGTCTGGCCAGTGGTTTATTGATCTTATTCTTTCAGAGAACCAGCTTCTAGTTTCATTGATCTGATCTACTGTGTTTCTGGCTTCTAATTCATTGATCTCTGCTCTAATCTTAATTATTTCTCTTCTAATGCACGGCTTAGGCATCGTTTATTGCTTTTTCTCTGGTTCTTTAAGCTGTAGAGTTAGTTGGTGAATTCAGGATTTTTCTATTTTTTTGAGAGAGGCTTGGATGGCTATGTATTTCCCCCTTAGGATCACCTTTGCAGTAACCCATAGGTTTTGGACCTATGTGTTTACATTCTCATTGGTTTCCATGAATTGTTTAAGTTCTTCTTTGATTTCCTGGTTGACCCAAACATTCTTGATCAAAGTGGTCTTTAGCTTCCAAGTGTTTGAATTTCTTCCAAATTTTTTCTTGTGATTGAGTTCCAGTTTTAAAGCATTATGTCCCGAGAATTTGCAGGGAATAATCTCAGTCTTTTGTTATCGGTTGAGACCTGATTTGCGACCCAGTATATGGTCTATTCTGGAGAAAGTTCCATGTGCGCTCGAGAAGAATGAGTATTCTGTTGTTTTAGGGTGGGATGTTCTATATATATCTATGAGGTCCATCTAGTCCAGTGTGTCATTCAAACCTCTTGTTTCTTTGTTGATTTTCTGCTTAGATGATCTGTCTATTGCTGAGAGTGGAGTATTGAGGTCTCCTACAATTAACGTATTGTTATCAATATGACTCTTTATTTTGTTTAACAGTTGGCTTATGTAGATGGCTGCTCCCATGTTGGGGGCATAGATATTTACAATGTTAGATCTTCCTGTTGGATAGATCCTTTAAGAATGATATAGTGTCCTTCTGTGTCTCTAACTACAGTCTTTAGCTTAAAACCTAATTTGTCTGATATAAGAATTGCTACCCCAGCTTTCTTTTGAGGTCTGCTGGCATGGAAGAAGGATCTCCATTCCTTCAGTTTCAGTCTGGATGTATCTTTAGGTTCAAAATGAGTCTCTTGTAGACAGCATATGGATGGGTCCTGTCTTTTTATCCAATCTGCAACCCTGTGCCATTTTATGGGAGAATTTAGGCTGTTCATGTTGAGAGTGATTATTGAAAGATATGAATTTATTGTCATCATGTTGCCTGTGAAGACCTTGTTTTTAGATTGTCCCTGTAAATTTCTGTTGTATATCACTCTTGGGGTCCTTCTCCTGTTATAGAACCCCCCCTTAATATTTCTTGCAGGGCTGGCTTAGTGGTCCCATATTCTTTCAGTTTCTGCTGGTCTTGGAAGCTCTGCATCTCTCCATCCATTCTAAATGACAGCCTTGCTGGATAAAGCATTCTTGGCTGCATGTTCTTCTCATTTAGTACCCTGAATATGTCTTGCCAGGCCTTTCTGGCTTGCCAGGTCTCTGTGGATAAGTCTGACGTTATTCTGATGTTCCTCCCTCTGTACGTAAGGAATCTCTTCCCCCTAACTGCCCTTAAGATGGTTTCCTTGGTTCTAAGATTTGCGAGTTTTACTATTACATGCCGGGGTGTTGGCCTGTTTTCCTTGAGCTCGGGAGGGGTCCTCTCTGCCTCCAGGACATGAATGTTTGTTTCATTCCCCAGATTAGGGAAGTTCTCAGCTACGATTTGCTCAAATATATCTTCTAGTCCTCTCTCTCTCCACCCCCTCCGGGATTCCAATAATTCTGACATTGGAACATTTCATGGTGTCACTTATTTCTCTGATCCTATTTTCATGGATTCTGAGTTGTTTTTCCCTGGCCTCCTCTTTTCCTTTTTATCTATTAAATTGTCTTCCAGGTCACTAATTCATTCTTCTGCCTCATCCTAGCTGTTAGATTATCTAGATAAGATTGGATCTCATTGATAGCATTTTTAAGTTCTGCAAATTCGGCTTTCATTTCTGCCCTTAGAGACTCTGTGTTGCCATTAATTGATTTCTCCATTCTAGCTGTTGTCTTCATAATTGCTAGCCTGAATTCCATCTCTGACATCTTGGTTATATCTGCATCCATTTGTAAATCTGCAGCATAAATCATAATCTCTGAGTCTTTCCTATTTTGGGGGTTCCTCCTCCTAGTCATTCTGTTGAGGGGTGGTTGAGGGAATGTATAGAGTCCAAATTATTGACCACAAGCCAAGCAAGACGTACCTGTTTTCTAGGGACCTTAGGGTTGCTGGCCTCTTGTTCTCCCACCCTGTCTTCTGGGGGAGGAGCCTGCCACACTGTTGCTCAGGTAACCCTGTTTGGGCAGAGTTGCCCTGCCCCCTGTGGCAGGGGATGGGCTCAGTGGGAACTGTTTTTGGGGGGCTTTTGTTCTCTGGCAGCTTTCCCTGGCGGCTTTCTGCATCTCTTCTGAGAGTCAGAGCAGAAGAGAACGTTTCCAACCCTCTGCCTCAGAGCAGAGAGATCGCAGTCTGTTCTGCAGTGAGCTCTCCAGGCCACATTATCTCCGTTTCTGTCTGTGCTGCTATAAACTGCAATGTCCTGGGTTGTGCGCCCCTCTGCAGTGCCCCCAGTCCTGCCTCCAGGTTGGGGCACGTCTCTGCCCTTTGTGCTTCTAGAACTGCCAGCCACCCCCATTTTGCATGCACGGCCCCGCCGCTCCTGGTTTCCGTCCAGGGTGCTGCCCTAAAGTCCTTTCCCCGCCGCTACCGGTCTGTGAGTCTGTGCCCCATCCCCAGGGCGGGAGGCCATCGCTCACTGGTGGTGTAGGATCCCCACGGCCAGGCACCCTCCCACTGCCATTTATCCTCCAACATCTGCCCGTGGAATCACGGCTCCCCGCATCGTACCTCGAAACCAACCACCTGCGATATTCTGTTTTTGGAGATCCAGATCTATCTTCTTACATCTCAGGCTGATTTCGTGCATGTTCAGAGTGGTCTGGTAGATATCCAGCTCAATTCCGGGGACCGGTTGGAATAGGGTCCCCTACTCCTCCACCATCTTTCCCCCCCTCCTCAAATGTAGTTTCTTTTTTAATATGGCTTTTTTCCCCACAATCTTTAATCTGTTAGGATTTATTTTGATAGATTTTATAGGATAATGTTCAGTTACCTTTATTTTTGAAGGGTTAAAAGTTTAGGAACTTGGAAGTACTAAAAGACAGAGGTGGTACATCTGGAAAAGGTGGCTGAATGTAGGGGAAGGTCTGAGTTCTGTGTTCGGGGCTCATGTCAGGTGTGCCTGAATGTATAGGGCAGGCAAGTTTCTTAACCTGTGTCTAAGTTCTAAATAAGCTTGCAGAGTTGCCATGAAGATTAAAGGAAATAATACTTTGAAAAATAGGAGTACCATTTCTCTGTGTCCTCTTCAATTTCCTTCATCCACATTTTATAGTTTTCAGAGTACAGATCTTTTTACCTCTTTGGTTAGATTTATTCCTAGATATCTTATTATTTTTGGTGCAATTGTACATAGGATTGTTTTCTTTCTTCTGCTTTATTCTTGGTCTTTAGACATGCAACAGATTTCTGTACATTGATTTTTGTATCCTGCAACTTTACTGAATTTATCAGTTCTAGCAGGTTTTTTTTTTTTAAGATTTTATTTATTTATTTGACAGAGACACAGCGAGAGAGGGAACACAAGCAGGGGGAGTGAGAGACGGGGAAGTAGGCTTCCCACTGAGCAGAGAGCCTGATGCGGGGCTTGATCCTGGGACCATGACCTGAACTGAGGGCACATGCTTAACGACTGAGTCACCCAGGCGCCCCAGTTCTAGCAGTTTTTTGATAGTGACAATTTTACTTCTTCCTTACTTATTTGGATACCTTTTTTTCTTTTTGTTGTCTGATTTCTGTGGCCAGGACTTCCAATACTGTGTTGAATAAAAGTGGCTAGAGTGACATTCTTGTCTTGTTTCTGACCTCAGGGGAAAAGCTCTCAATTTTTTCCCATTGAGGATGATGTTAGCTGTGGGTTTTTCATATATGGCCTTTATTATGTTGGTGTATGTTCCCTCTAAACTTACTTTGTTGAGGGTTTTTTTTTTTTAATCATGAATGGATGTTGTACTTTGTCAAATGCCTTTTCTACATCTGTTGAAATGATCATATGATTTTCATCCTTTCTCTTATTGATGTGATGTATCACATTGATTGATTTGCATATACTGAACCACTCTTGCAACCGTGGAAGAAATCCCACTTGATAGTGGTGAATGATTTTTTTTTTAATGTATTGTTGAATTCAGTTAGGATTTTATTATGAATGAATATTTAATATTTGTATAATTTAGCTATACTGGGAAAAACTCACTTTTGAGAAACTTTGACAGTATTAAAAAGGGCTCTCATTAAAATATAAATAGGATTAAATGCACTTCAGTGATAAGGGGGCATGTATCCTTAATACACCAGAACAAATCAGTTCAGTTGGTAGATTCTCTTAAGTAAATCAGTTTTATGTTATTAAGGCACATACTCTCTCATATATAATGATGTTTTCCAGGGGGGGGAGTAGTTTTCCGTTATGGATACAGTCCTGTCTTCCCACCCCACCCCCCAAACGGAGGAAGTGCTATTAGTATCAAGCCATTTTGACTCATGTTAGGTACCAGTTCTAAAAGAAGTATTTCATGTTTATTTTTAAAGAGATGAGTTATGCCCTTAAGAAGAAAACAAATCCTATGAGGAAATATTTTAAGTTTTACTCTACTAATACCTGCTTCCCGAACAATAGCTTCCTGAAAAGCACACCTTAGTGGAGGAGGGGAGACATCTGGTGGATGCCAGTTAGAAAGAGGGCATAAGAGTCCCTGGATACCAGGCCTTAGTGAGGTGTTATGTTGTGTTTTGTTTTTTCCATGCATCTTCGTAGACAATAACAAGTAAAATGACAGAGGGAAAGGATATTAAAGATATTAATGGTGACTGATTTGCCTTCATTAATGACAGTTAAAATTATTTTATTTTATTTTTTTTAAGATTTTATTTATTTATTTGAGAGAGAGAGAGAATGAGAGATAGAGAGCACGAGAGGGAAGAGGGTCAGAGGGAGAAGCAGACTCCCTGCCGAGCAGGGAGCCCGATGCGGGACTCGATCCCGGGACTCCAGGATCATGACCTGAGCCGAAGGCAGTCGCTTAACCAACTGAGCCACCCAGGCGCCCCAGTTAAAATTATTTTAAATGTGATTGAATTTAAAGAGTTTATATATATATGTATAAATATATACGTATATATGTATATGTGTGTATACATGTGTGCATGTGTATATACACAAATATACACATACATTTTTTCTTTAGCTAGTTCTTCTAAAATTTTTAATATCATTTTTAGCCCTGATGCAGGTATTAATACATTTTTTAAAAAATAAAAACTATTATGAGCTACTCAAGGATATGAAGGAAATGTTCCTCAATCTATTTTTTGTATTGTTATTGGCATTTTCCATCAATGCAGTTTAAAGTGCACCCAGAGAAAAAGCAATTCCATCTCTAGGACAGTATGTCACTCATACACTGGCAAAAGTACACACAGATAAGTGAAAAACCATGTTATTAAGCATTATTTGCAAAAAATAAAAACCTAGAGACAACTTAGATTTCCATTGCTAGGAGGGTAAATAAACTAGACAATGTCAGTGTCATGAAGCCTAATGTCACAAAGAATGAGATAGGTCTATATTACAATTAAGCTGTTTTCTGAATGTATTATAGTATTAAATCATTTATATAAAGAGGATATGTTCTGTGAATAATTGCTTAGGATTTCACAGAATATATTTTACCTGAATGACCAATGATCATGTGTTAAAATCCACATTTAGCTAATGCTGAGGCCAAAGGCAAATATCAGCCTTAACAGAATGAACTTCTGGGATAAAAGCAAAAATTGGATTTTTATCAAATATAATAGTTTGAATTTTTACTATTAAAATTTTAGTAAGTTTTGGCCTTGCCCAGTGGATTCCATTTTTCTGCAACACTATTTCATGCCTTTCAGATCTCATTCTCTGTAATGGATAACACCACTTATTAAAATATATTCACGGAGAATTATCTTTATCGTGATAAATAGCCAAAGTTCTAACGTTTACTTTGTACTGATTATATTTATTTGAAATATAATGATAAATTCACTCCAGTAACATTGAATTTTAAAATGCTACACTGCTACATTTAACATTTAACGTCATTAAATCCTATTTCACCTGGCAAACTATGTTCATGTTTCAAATTTCAACAGCTCTTTGAGGTCTTCCCTTATTCCTCTTGTGTTCTTACGTGGCACTCATAGATATCTTTATTATAGCATGGCTCCTAGCACATTGCCGTTAGTTATTTACATATATATTTTTCTGCTGGTCTGCACGGGGTCTATTCATGTTTGTAAACCCAGACATCTAACAGGCACTTGTTGGATGGATGAAAAAAAAGAAGAAAACATTTTCCTTACCCTGATCCAAAGTCTTCAAGAAGCAACGAGATTATACTTCCCAGCATTCTTTGCAGCTGGGGTAGACACGTGACTGTGTCTTCGCAGGCGGAAATGATGCGTACCACTGACAGGCTGAGCCCTGAAAACCTCCACGTGCACTCCCTGGTGCTCTTTTCCCTTCTGGCTGATTGATCTGTCCACCCCCACTGTGAGTTTGGAAGCTCTGGGACGGCAGAGCTGCTGTCGGCCGGTCAGGCCCTCTGCACCCACCTCCATCGACTTAGAACCGTCTCCTACTGCTTCATCACTGAGAAACAGACTTGTGTTAAGCCAAATTAGGTTTGTATCTATTTTGTACTGTGGCCTAGCCAACACTCATATGCTGGTCAAAGAGGAATTTGACCAAGTCTAAATGATTTAGTCCTCTTTCCTCATTCCGGCCAAGTTAGAGATGAATGTCTAAGAATACGTCCATTCATATATTTAGCCAGAATCCATTGCCTACTCACCAGCTGCCACATTCTCTGTTGTACGCTGAACATACGACAGTAAACAAAGACGGCACGGGTCCCGCCTTCCGTCGGCCATGCAGAATAGTGGAAAAAACAGGCAATCGACAAAAAAGCAAAACACAAAATGTATTTTTAAAAGCTGTGATAAGTGCTATGAAGGAAACAAACAGCATTTGAGAATAGAAAATAAAAGGCATGCCCGAGAAGGATTTTATTTTTAAAGATTTTGTTTCTCTGAGAGAGAGTGAGAGAGAGCATAGAGGGAGAAGGGGAAGCAGAAGCGGACTCCCCGCTGAGCAGGGAGCCCCGTGTGGAGCCCGATCCCAGGAGATCATGACCTGAGCAGAAGGCAGACACTTAACTGCCTGAGCCAGGCAGGCACCCCATCCGAGGAGGATTTTAGGTGGGTGAAAGTTTAGGAAAGACCTCCCTGAGAAGGCGATATTGAAGTCAAGACCCAAAGGATGAGAAGGACCCATCTATGTGAAAACTGGAGTTACAATCATTCCAGGCAGAAGGAGTTGCCAGCAGAGGTTGTAGCATGAGAAATAACTTGGCCAAGTTTGAGGCACTAAAAAAGGCCAGTGGGGCACATGGCATGAGAGATGATGTTAGCTGAACAAAGAAAGCTAAACTCCAGAGCAGTTTCCAACCAGGTGAATGTGCCAGCATTCTGGCTCACCGCTCATAAATTTGCTGTTGGATTAACTGAAGACAAGGATACCCACATCTGGTTGCTTTCCCCAATTTATTTTGTCCTATGTAGACTGATGTCACTGCGAGAGAAAAACAAAGGGCCAGAAGCCAAAGTGGCCCAATGTATTTGGTTCCAGTTTTTTTCTTTTAAATTAAGGGCCATCTGGGTTACTAAATTTTATAAAACAAAAAAGGAGTTCTCCATGAAAATACCTTTTATTCTTTTTTTATGCATAGTCATTTACATAAACTTCACTGATTAGAGTTAATCATTCAGAAATACGAATAAACACATTGTCTCTTCCAGGAGTTAGATCATTCAACAATACGTCATTATAATTTACTAATAGAAAATTATCACTTGTTTTAATTACTATTACTCTTATTTAGTTACCTAAAGATAACATCATACATAAAAGATACTGAGGATTTATCCCCCCTTTTTTTAATGTGCCAATGACTTCCCATATCTGTAGCATTCATTCCAATGATTTTCTTAACAGTGTCCCACCCTAGGTTAGTCTCCGTGCTGCTGTGACAAATTGTCTTGCCAGTGGCTACATGTGTAATGGTCTCCACAGACTTCCCACAGTTTTATGCACAAAGTGACACCTAAAGGATTCTTTGCTCAATGTCATGAGTCAAGGACACCTAATATAAAAGCCATGGGATATCATTTAGGCAGCTCTATGCAGATGGAAAAGACAAGCTTCCATCTTGGAAATAGACCCGGGGCTTCTTTCTGGTAATTAATCTTACGGGTCGACAGGGCCATTTTGAAAAAGCATCAGCGGGTTCCTGGGCAAATTCAGGATCTACAGAGCTTCTGGCCCAGCACCCTGATGGATTCCCGTGTTGCCTGCCTCAGGGTTCTTCCACGGCGGCTGGCCCTGAAAGTGAAATCACCATCTACCAAGAAAGCCACGACCTTGGCCGCTGCAAATTGTTCCTTGGTAATTTTGCTCTGGCGATGTCTTCTTCCTTGAGTTTTAAAGCTATACAAACTCCATTAAATATCTCCCAGTTGTGTGAGACCACAGGAAATAAAGCATCCTGGTTTTCATTCTTCTTTAATACCGTGGCGTGCTGAGAACTGCTTGACTAAAGTAAATCAGGGTTTTGTGGCATGCATTGTCAGGCAATCCAGGATTCTGCATCAAAACTAAGTGAGATAATGTGATGTGCTTTTTGTGAAATATTTAGCCCTATGCCAGGCTCACAATGAGCATGTGATAAATACCAGCTGTCATTGTCATATTGTTGTTATTATCAGCTCTTACAAAATCTGTTAGAGACTGATTGCCTGAGCTTTAAACCTACATCAATCAATTGAATTAACAGATGTTTATTGAGAACAAAACATGACTAATTGCTAATTCAGTAGATAGCCAGAAAGTGTTACAGTAACTCAGAGAGGGACAGTTCACAGTGGAGCAGATTATAAGATCACACACACACACAGTAGCATTTAAGTCAAGATTTAAAGGATTTAGTTTTATCGTAGGCAGCAAGGTGTCTTCTTTCCATCTCTTCCCCAAATTATATTTTATTTTGAAAAATTATAGACCTGCTAAGAATGGAAAGAAGCAAAACCTATTTTTCTTGCCCTAGGTTCCCCGTCATCATCATTTTATTGCATTTGCTTTATGTTCAGACTATTTTGGCTGAACCATTTGGTAATAAGTTGTAGGTATCCTGACTCTTTGCCCTGGTGATATTTCAGCACACCTCTCCAAAGAGATAATCACAATATCATGATTTTATTCAAGAATATTGAAAAATACTGCCATCATATCATCTACTATACAATCCATCTTCAAATTGTTCCAATTGTCCCCAAACTGGTTTTCATATCTTTTATTTTTGATCCAGGACATAATCAATAAACAAGCGTTCGGTGTTAGCAGGGTCTTATCTCCCACCTCAGATGATTTCCACGAAGGGAGACACTCTTGATATAATTTTCTACATGTGGCAGGATGGCGCTTCATCAATCCTTAAATTAACCATTTTGGGTAGTAAACAAATCCTCAAAATTGAATCCTCACTTGATAGGACTTTCTAGGAAAATCAACCAGGATATTAAAACAATTACTCATATAGTTCACTTTTTAAAAGAAAAAATACTTCATGTTAATTTTCTGATAATTGGGGGAATAAAGAGAAAAAGGGGGGCACAAGTGATTGCTTTCCTTTAATTAGCTGTATAATTGCTTCTGTCCTCCAGGATGCTTTGTCACTGACAATGTGGACTTAGAATTGCACTGGGAATACAGGTGGTTCATAGGTAAATATTGTTTTTCTGCATTCTGTGGTTCATTTGGAATAGTTTGAAACATAGAGACCTATTTTTTTCTCTGCATGTGTTTTTGTTTGTAGCAGATAGATCACATCTCTTTGGAAATAATTAGATTAAGTTATAATGCTCCACAGCTGCTGAGTTATTAGCCAAATTCTCACCAAATGGGATCTCTCATTAGGACTTGTGAACAGGTAATCTTTTTTGATAAATGAACTTGTAATTTTCATAACCATTTATACAATACCCAGATATCTTTTATATTGAATTCTAATGCCTTGGCACTTAGGATGCTATATTTGATTCCCCTTTTTAAAGGATGTAAAAATCATTACTGACACTTGATTGAGCTCCTTTTCAAAGTGGTACAGGACCCGCTAGGAATTGAATACTATGGTAGTGATACTTTATGCATGAAGACTCAGGTTTTTTTTGTGCTAGTTTTAACTTCAAAAGGAAGTCACATCTACTGATGAGTAGCTTGATATTTTTACCATTATGCAAACTCAGATGTTAATTGTTATTCACATAAAAATAGTTCTCATGTCCTTATTTAACCAAAGCTGCTGAATAGAAGTTAAAATTAAATCACAAATGAAAACAGGTGAAAGCATTGGTTTTTTTCCTGCATCTGAGCCAGATTGTTTTAGGATCTAAACTGCTCCCTGATAGCAATCTAGGAACTTTAGAATGCTGCAATCGTTTTCTTGATGAACCGAGAGAATTCCAGTATCTTCTCTCATTGCAAGTAGAAAAAGCTTGCCTCATTTACCGGAGTTAATAAATACACCTGCAGCATCTCCATTTTTTTTTCTTCATTAAAAGACAGTGTTGAAATCGGAACTCTCCTACACTGCTGCTGGGAATGTAAAATGATGCAGATGCTTGGAAAACAGTCTGGAAGTTCCTAAAAAGGGAAGACAAAGAGTTACTGCATGACCTGAAATCCCACTCTTAGGCATATACCCAAGAGAAATGGAAACATGTGCCCGTATAAAAACTTGTTTGTATCATTCAAAGAAGCATTATTCAGAATAGTCCCAAATGGAGACAACTCAAATGTCCATCAACTGATGAATGAAGACATAAAATTTGAAATAGCCATACAATGGAATGTTATTTGGCAATAAAAAGCAGTGTAGTACTAATTCATGCGACATTACAGAGGCACCTTGAGAATGTGAGTGTAAGTCACTTACAAAAGAATATTTTATGATTCCACTTCCATTAAATGTCCAGAATAGGCAATAATATAAAGACAGAGAGTAGAATGGGGCACCTGGGTGGCTCAGTCTGTTAAGCATCTACCTTCTGCTCAGGTTGTAATCCCAGGGTCCTGGGATCAAGCCCTGCATCCGGGGCTCCCTGCTCAGCAGGGAGTCTGCTTCTCTCTCTCTCCCTCTGCCTCTCCCCCTGCTTGTGCTTTCTCTCTCTGCCAAATAAATAAATAAATCTTTAAAAAAAGACAGAAATTAGATTAAAAATTTGTTCTTAGGGCTGAGAATGGGAAAGTTGGGGGCATAAGTGGTAGGGACTGCTAACAAATACAGGGCTTCTTAGTAGGGTATAGAAACATTCAGGGGCACCTGGGTGGCTCAGTTGGTTAAGCGACTGCCTTCGGCTCAGGTCATGATCCTGGAGTCCCGGGATCGAGTCCCGCATCGGGCTCCCTGCTCAGCAGGGAGTCTGCTTCTCCCTCTGACCCTCTTCCCTCTCGTGCTCTCTATCTCTCATTCTCTCTCTCTCAAATAAATAAATAAAAATCTTAAAAAAAAAGAAACATTCATAAATAGATTCTGAAAAAGGTTGCACAACTTTGTGAATAGACTAAAAACCATTGATGTGTACATTTTAAATGGATCATTTTAAATGGAGTGATGTGTGAATTATATCTCAAAAATGTTTTATATGTAACTAATATATTTCTATAATGTTACTATATTGCATTATAATATATAATATAATATTTTATATATATAAAGGATATATATATATGTCTATCTCCTTTCTGTGAAAGGAGAAGGTGATGGTGTTATTGTCATTAAGCCACAAGGACAATGCAAAAATTATTCCATAATTATTAATGCTTTTGGAAAAGTATTTCAGAAAGATTTCCATTCATCATAATTAACCAGTTAGTATTTGAAGATAGACAAAGCACAAATGTTATGGTTGTATATCTGTGTCAATCATAAGGTGAATGAGGCATAGACAAGTTATAGTGGATACGGCCTGGGGAACACTTCCTCCTCAATGACAATGAGTAAGTTTGAAGTCACTCTTCTTACAGGCCCTGAGTTCCAGAATATCCCTGGATGATGCTAGCCTTGACTAATGTGATTCGTTCACCAAACACATGTATTAGGAGTGAAAATTACTGTCGACAGCAAAACTCTGTTGGAATCTCTTTTTGCTATTGCTTTAAAGATGCCTCAGATGATCCGTGGCTTTTTGATCACTCTCTAAAATAGAATAATTCCATTAAAAACCCTGATTTTATCTTTTTTTTCAGCTCAGATTTGATCAATGCCTCCAGGAAAATGAAAGGGAGAGGAAACCATAGTCTGTTCTGATGGGTCACCTTCCCTCCTTCTTCTTCTTCTAGGTTTTCCAGGCACCAGAGGGAACACGGGGGCAGGGGGATGTGGGGGAACGGGTGGTGGCCACAACAAATATTTATTTCTTTATTTCCCTGGGTATGAAATGGCATAAGCCGTGATTAACCTTGTTGAGTTAGCATTAATTCGTATCCACTCTTTGGCAAGTGTCCAAATGTTGCCTCCCTCACGGGACACAGGTAGGACTTCAGGGAACATCACAATATTCCGTGTTGTAGCAGCTGGGACAGGCTAGCTTTTGCTGCAGCACAAAGAACCCTGTAAAATTCGTGGTTTAAAATGAGGGAAAAAATTTTTTTTTGGCTCGTGGTATATGTCTATCACACATATCTTGCACAGAAGGTAGGGCTTCTACTCCAAATCTGCTCACTGACCCTCGCTGATGGTATCTCAAACATGACCTCCATTGCACAGAGTTCTGGTGGGTAGGACCCCTGTAATGAATGAATAAGACTTATTCATTCTCTCACCCCACCACAAAGAGGACAAGAAGTAAATCTTGCCATGTACCTGGAAATATTTGGCAAACACTTGGGAATTCTGTTTCCAACTCAATCTGTTTCACCATTAGCATTTCATCATTGCCAACCTCTCACCACTGGAGTCTCTTTATCTGGAAGCAGGACATCTCAGGTAGGGCACAAATGATGGATTCATGCCTGGCTATCCTCTGTGGTATCCACTGAGAAACTCCGGCATCCTCGTCACACAAAGTGCATGGAAATATTCCATGTGTTTGAGCAACCGGATGTGTCATGATGGAGGCAAACTATGGCAAGCTCAGGGATGCACCACCTTACATTTACCCCCCTTCCTTCCATCCTTCCTTCCCTTTCCTCTCCTATTGCCTTGAGGTTGAACTGCCAGATAAAGCATTAACACTTCATCTTTGCCTCTTATTCTATTTTCTAGGGAATTGAGCTAAGATAAGTAGTTATCTTTGGGAGAAAAGGGGGAATAGTGATTTGGAAAAAGATGGAACTTCAGAGAGGCTGCTAATATTTTACGTCTTGGCCTAGAAGGTTACAATGTATTTGTTTTGTTACAATTGATTGAACTGTACATTTTTGTGCACTCTTCTACATGTTTTTTTTTTTTTAATTTAAAACCTTATGGGAAAAGAATCCGTAACATTACACTTTATCTAAACGTGCCACAGAGTCAAATCCTAAAATTGGAGCAGAGAAATAATGGAAAAGGTATTGGAAATGAACTGAATAGACTAAGCCCTGCTTTGTTTAGATCGTGAGCTCTTAAGAGCCTCCCAGTTTTTCCCTTCCTTTAGTGAGATTATTTCCTCTGTTTCACAGCTGAGGCTCCGGAAGCCCACAGAAGGAACATCAAATACCATATCCAACAGATTTTCCTGGCAGAAGGTAAGAACAGTCTTTGGTGGGACCAAATGATCCCATTTCCTTATTCCATAATTAGTGTCCTTCACAAGCCAAAGACTCTCAGTAATCCTAGCTAAAATTCAACTACACTGGTAGCATTTTGTGATTTTTGCCAGAGTCTGTTCAACAGAGTGTTACATCTTCAGGAAGGACTGTGAGTAATACCTATATTAGTGAGTAAAAGGTACAAGATCTAAAGTTGTCAGTACTATAAATATACGAAATACCCAGTGATGCATAAAAGCAGATTGCATTCTCTGCTTTCTATAATTGCCATTCATAAGCTCTTTTTCTCATTAATTGGAACTAGGCCTATGGTTCCTTAATACTGCAGTTTCTCTCTCTCCCTCCTTTTTAGAATAATGCACAAGAGCTGTTTGGTATGGCTCTACATCAGAACAGGCAATTCTATAAAGACATAAAATAGATTACTTGTTCCTTAGGGTGGGAGAGTTGGGGATTGGAGAAAGAGCAGTGACTGCTAATGATTACAGAGCTGCTTTTTAGGGTGGCACCTGCTACCAGGAGGTGACACCCAGAGAAACTACAACATCCCACAGGTAATTTTGCAGCCTCTCACCTTGCTAGACAAGATCCTTTGGGCCTTTCCCCCCAAATTTCATACCCTACTCTGTCTCTATGGACCAAGAGCTGAAGAGGGGGACCCGATGAGGAAGAGGAAGGAATGACGAGCAGATGAGAGCCCCACTCCACTCCAGGTTCACGCTGGAGCTGGGGAGAAGGGAAAACTCAAGCTCTAAGCTTGGGGGGAGAAAAATTCCTATAATGACTCAAACAAGATCTGCATGTTTCTCAGCAGGCTCTATCCGAATTGCTTTACCCACATTAATTCATTCAACCCACAATAGTCTATAAAGTAACTACTATTTCTATGATGATTTTATACTAAGGGAACTGAGAAACAGATTTAGTCGACTTTCCTGAGGTTATACAATTTTAAGTGGCAGGCAGGTGAGCTCTGGGGGACAGGATGTCAGTCAGTACAGGATAGAATCTTTTTATGTGTCAAGGAGTGAAGGAAGAGATTTGCGAGTGTCATTGAAATGGTTGCAAATGGAAGAAAAAGAAACCACTTCATGATTGTACCCCTACAAATTCAGACTGATTTGGGGTGGAAATATACAAATATGAATAAATAGTACAGGCAAATATGTGCATAGAATTTAAGGCTGTTTTCAAATATTAATAACAATCATCACTGCGAGGTAGAATTATGAGTGACTGTTAATGTTCCTCTTTGTATTTTTAAGTGATTTCCCCAAATTTCTACTATGAATAGATATAATACTTTTATATATTAATTAGAAAAAATACAGTAAAAATTATATAAATACTCACAACTTAAATCTAGATCTAAAACACACCATTTACCCCTTAATTGAATTGTATTTGTGTTTGCAATACAAGTGAGAGAATTTAATGGGGGTTCCTGCACTCTTAGGAATTATGTTCACAATTGGTAAAACAGAGAGCAAGAGAGGCAGAGAAAGAAATGAGAACCGTGGGTGTATTCTACGAGAAAAGAGCCATGTTTGTCCGGTTCACCTGTGTGTCCTCCAGCAGTTAACCCAGTGCCCGGTGCAAATGACCTGCCAGGAAACACGGGCCTTTGTGTCCCCGTGGCCTCAGGGGCTCAGCTGTCATGGTGAACTGCAGTGCCCAGTACGCAAGGTGGCGCTTGGCCCAAGTAGCAGAAGTGCCTGGGAGGCCCTCTAGGTGCCCAGCAGAGGTGGAGCTAACTTAGAGAAGAAATAAAAATGTAGAGAGCACTATGGTTACAGAACAGGCAAGAGACCTTTGGGCTTTTCATAAATCCTTTAGGAGGGTCCACACTGCGGGGAGCCAAGGCCCTACAAGAATCACAGGGGGCAAAACGAAGTGATGTCAAAGTTATCACCATTAACTTCATCCCATTTGTAGACAACAAAATGGCGGCAAGACGGGCAAGTGCACTGCCTTCAAAGCCAGCTAGTGTTTGACGATGCCTTTTGTGACATAGTGTAGACCAGCCTCCAAAGGAGAGTGGAATATTTCTACAGGATGACACATATCTCCACACCCGCAAATACCCAGGTCATTATCTGAAACTTGGAGCTTTCCTCTGAAGTCTTGGCTTTGTATGGCTAGGATATAATATTTCTAATTTTATGAATTATTACCTCAGTACCTTGGACAAAGATCAGTCTAAATGACAGGATATCCATAAGTGAAAAGGTTTCGATATTCACCTCTTACCAACCAACCCTTGGTCAAGAGTACTTATAATTATCAGTTCAAATTATATATAAACTGTTGCGCCTGGAAATCCTTTCCATTATTCTTTTGTTACTGTTGTTTAAGAAGCTCTATTTCTTTCTAAACAGAAAATCCAGGCCTTCGTTAGTGAAATCTTCTTTGGTGGAATTCAAATTAGTGCAATTCAATTGTAAGAATCATTTATATTTTAGCATTTGTGTTGAGTTCTTAATATCTAGCTACTTGCTCTGTTTCTATCAAATGACTGTCAGCAATAATATTCTTGAGTAAATATCTCCCAATTTTACTTTAAATATCATCTTACATGTAATCCATTGACTCTGAGACTAGGTCTGTCTTTCTGAAACAACTGTCCCATCAATGAGTAGGATTCTTGGTTTGTTTTCTTGACCAGTAGATGGATGGTGTTAAAAAGTTTTTAGCAGTTGTTTAGTGCCATCTAGTGGGCAGTTTGTTGTGAACAAAACTCCCCAAATGGTGTTTAACAAAAAGGCTTGTTGCATTTTATTTTTTTTTATAATGCTACTGAATGTATATTATTTGAATCTCAAGTTTTATAAATTAGGATATAATAGAGCCAACAAATTCTAAAATTATTTACTATTGCATTAAATAACTAGTTTTTGATTAGCTAAGAAATACAGTAGAGATGGCCCAAAGAGCTTATAATCACTCTCTTTTATTGAAAAAAAAATTAAAGTTCTCAAGACTAATTTGAAATTCCACAACACATATTTCTCATTAATGAAAAAATTTAAATTATGCTATTCAGAAGAAGTGATTTGATATTGCCGTTAAGTGTGAGAGTGTTAATAACAAGAACATAATTTCTTACAAAATTAGTTTGGAGAGCATATGATTTACTACAAATAACTATTTTAGGGAAATAACCTAGCATATTTTAGCATAACATTCATAGTGTTAATTCTGTAAAATTTTGCTCTTCGTTAGTCTCAGAAACAAAATTCCAGAGTATGTTCTGCCATTATTAAGCAATAATCTTCTTTTTAAAGATTTATCTTTTTTAGAGAGAGAGAGAGCAAGCAAGCAGTGAAGGGGCAGAGGGAGAGGGAGAGAGAATCCATAAGCAGACTTCCCACTGCCAGGGCTCTGTTGCATGACCCCAAAGCCAAGAGCTGGCTGCTTAACCAACAGAGCCACCCAAGTGCCCCATAAACAGTATATTTTTAAGTCATCACTTTTGTAGTTTAATGTGGAATCTATATGTGCATCGTCGGTCAACATTATTTATTGAACATCATTTCAACATTACCTATTGAACGGAATGAATGTGTGAATGGAATGGAATAAATGCGGACGGAATGCATGAGCACAAGTGACAGGGAAGGATGCAAACCACTGGAGCTCAGGTGCCTTGCCAAGCTGACACTTTTTTTTTTCTTTCCTTAACTGACAAAAGCTTGATGATTATGAGACCTGTGCAACCGTGGAATGCGTTGTCTCATGAGGCAGGGGTCTTACGCTGGATGTACGCCAACTTAGCTGGAGGGCACTCCAGCTGCTCTGGATGCTTGCTATGCACCAACAAGTGTTCTCATCGATGTTCATAAATTATATTAATCAATCTTCTCCACAAACATGTGAGTTGGTAGTATCAGCTTTCCCATTTTATAGAACAGGGGAAAAAGGTACAGGGTGGCTAAGCAACCTGTTGAAGGTCACACAGCTAGTCAGGGGTATTGGAAGGATTTGAACCCAAATCTGTCTGGTTTTGCTCTTAATTTTGCTCTGTTGCTAATTGTAACAATTATAAATGAGTTCCGATGCCATTTATTCATCTCATTTCATTATAAATGAATTTCTGGTGTTATGTGTGTGGTTCAGTTAGAAGGCCCCAGAATACCTTTGAAATTCTAACATTCTGTGTTTCCATAAAAAGAATTTTTTCTTGTAGACAAAAGAAATACTATGACCTTGCATTCTTTCCATCTCTAAGAAATGAATGTAAAATTCCCCTTGTGCATCGGAATTGGCATTGTTGTTAACAATTGGCATTGACAGTTGACATTGACATTGTCATCATCTGGGTTTCCAAGAAACTAAACCCGTTTCTGAAACCTGGGAACCCTCTTCATGTAGGTCGAGGCTCCAATCACCCAAAGTGACCCTGGCAAAAGACCAATGCTCGGTCAATCAGATACTTTCCCCTGGGACTCTAAGTCATGGAAAAATGAAAGAAGGAAGAGGGACAACCGCCATTCGTAATGGTGGTGATACCTGGAGACATTTGCTGGAGAAAAGGGTGTGCAGGCTGGTCCTACCAAAAGTTGATGTCCTTTCTGCTCCTTGGCCTCTTATATTTTACCAGCCTGACTTGGCAGGTTCTCACTAATTCTGGGAGCTGCTATTATGCTTCCAATGAATCCTATTTCTGTATAAGATCATCAGAGTCAGTTTTGTTGCTTGAAGCTGAGAACCTTGACTGACACCCCACTTATAATACCAATGCAGTGATATCTACAGCTACTGATATTTGTCAGTCTTGAAGAGATTACTTTGGTGCTGTCTCCAGTAAATCATGTTAAAGGATAGGAGTATAATTTATTATGATTTTCCAGTGTAATAGAAAGAACTTTCATGAGACGTTTGCTGATGCAACATTTCAGACTAGAGATTTTATCATAACTATGCTATGATTTTTCAATACATCTCAGAAGAATTATTGTAATTTTCCTTCACTTACAGAATGTTTATTGGCGTTTTCAGTCTATTGTGGAGGGTGAGACTCACGGTTATACAAATGAAAGACCAAGATGTCCTTTTTCTCCCTGGGGTATTAGAGTGTTGATTTAGAAGAATTCTACAATTGGCATTATTGCATCTTGTGGATTTTTATATAGAGGCAGGATAACATGATGGTCCTGGAGCACAGATTGGGGACCCGGGGGCCAGACAGCGGATTTGAATGACTCTCTGCTCCTATTACCATGTGTAATCTTAGGCAAGTTACTTAATTTTTCTGTGCCTCTTTTCCCCCAATTTTTAAAAAAGATTTTATTTATTTGAGAAAGAGTGTGCAAGTAGGGGGAGGAGCAGAGGGAGAGGGACAAGCAGACTCCATGCATGCAGAGCCCGGAGCAAGGCTCGATCTCATGACCCTAAGATCATGACCTGAGCCAAAATCAAGAGTCAGACACTCAACTGACTGAGCCACCAAGGTGCCCTTTCCCCCAATTTTTAAATGGCAATAATCATAGAGATTATATTAATAATCTTACAACTAAGTAATTTAAGGAGTCACACTTCTTGTAATTTTCCATCAATACCTGGCATAAAGATAAAATGAAGGCATACACTTATGGCATAAACTTAATGCATAGAAATAACATTTGTTTCTGTTAAGGAAGAGGCAAGGTTCACAGTTACCCTACAGCCTCTCAGTAGTTTTTGTTTACATTAATTAACAGAAGATAAGCTAAAAGTGTCTAAGTGACAAGCCAGGATTTAACATGAATACAATATTCATAACTGAAGACCTTATTTGAACTTCACCAGTTTTTCCACTAATGGAAATGTCCTTTTTCTGTTTCAAGCTGGGTAAGTGATATTTGGAATCTCTCCGTGTTATTTTTTGCAACTTTTCTGTAAGTCTAAAATTAATTCTGAGTCAAAAATCATTTTTAAGTACAAAAAAGAAACAAAAGACTAAAAGTTTAAGAGAGGAAAAATGTTTTACTTTTCTCTTTAAAGAAACATGCTGAATAAAAATGATGACTTGGAATAAAATTATATAAAAGGAGATTTTTACACATAAAATTTTATTTTTTTGTTTCCAATTTTTATTTAAATTCTAGTTAGTTAACATAGAGTATAATATTGGTTTCAGGAGTAGAATTTAGTGGTTCATCACTTCCCTACAACACCCAGTGCTCATCACATCACGGGCCCTCCTTAATGCCCATCACCCATCTAGCCCATCCCCCAACTACCTCTCCTCCAGCAACCCTCAGTTTTACACATAAAATTGTGGTAGAGACACTTTGAAGCTAGCCTGCCCCTAAACACTGAATAGCTTATCATGTATTTGGCAATACAGCAACAGCAGAACGGTGACGGGTAGAAAGATCCAGATCATGTTAGTAGAAAACAAATTTTAAAAACACATTTCTCTGCTAGCTTCATCCAGACTCCCATCACATGTAGTCTAAATTCTTTTTATTGCATTTAATTGTCTTCTTCTATCTCTAGCTCCGATTCTTCTTCTTTTTTTTTTTTTAAAGATTTTATTTATTTATTTGACAGAGACAGAGACAGCAAGAGCAGGAACACAAACAGGGGGAGTGGGAGAGGGAGAAGCAGGCTTCCCGCAGAGCAGGGAACCCGATGTGAGACTCCATCCCAGGACTCTGGGATCATGACCTGAGCCGAAGGCAGATGCCCAACGACTGAGCCACCCAGGCGCCCGCTCCGATTCTTCTTGCAACACACTTTTTGATTGATCTTCTAGGAGACACCTTTCTTAGATCAGTCCCTAGCTCTAAAATTGCATTTCTCATTCCATAGCCCATGGACAAATCACCTAAAATGCACGTTAGTAATGTTGATTCTTGGATGAAACCTCAGACCTACAGAATCAGAAACTCTGGACGTTGTCTCAGTAATCTGCTTCTCCAAAAACACCCTAGGTCTAACTTGCAAGACCTCTAGGATGCTGTTTGAATATCTACACTTGACATCTAGGACCCCCTTAACTTCTGCTCTGTGTTCTAGCCCTGAAATGGGCCTTAGTGTCCAAGGTTATCAACCTGGCTAAAGCTGGCCTTGGAATTTTTTCTTCTGTATATTACAATATACCTTCTCATACTCAGTTATATTATTTTGTTTAAACCACAAATAAGAACTTTCTCACTAATTTCCTTCAGATTTTGGCTGCAGAAAGAGGCAAAAAGGCAAGGAAGACCATTGATGATGTGATTAAATTCTCCAGCAGCCAAGTGCTAAAAAGACTTAAGATAAAATGTTACCAATTTATTTTATTTTATTTTATTTATGCAAATTAAATACAATAATAAGATATTTCTTACTCAACTGAAACTGTATTTGCAAAATGATGCCCATTACATATGTACTGTATGCCAAACACAGAAGTTATAAACATGTAAGTTAAAAATAATATTTGCACCGAAGTCAACTTTGATTTCAACATAGATGAGCTGACTTCTCCATTCGCGGCTGTCCTACTAGGACTGGCTGATGGGAGAAACAGAAGCAGGGGTGGGAAATCTGGGCTCTAAGAAAAAGTGCAGTAGTAACATGGGAATCCAAAGCCGCGTAAGAGATTCAACAAATAGGGGCGCCTGGGTGGCTCAGTCGTTAAGCATCTGCCTTTGGCTCAGGTCATGATCCCAGAGACCCAGGATCAAGCCCCGGGTCTGGCTCCCTGCTCAGAGGAGAGCCTGCTTCTCCCTTTCCCACTCCCCCTGCTTGTGTTCCCTCTCTCGCTGTGTCTCTCTGTGTCAAATAAATAAATAAAATCTTAAAAAAAAAAAGATTCAACAAAGAAAAGTTCTGAGTAAGACTGGGTGTGTGGCCTTCAGGGAGGTCAGATGTTAGGGCAACAAAGATCTGCTTCAAATCAGCAAGGTTAAGGGCCTCAGGAATGGGAGGGCAGGCAATTAGAGAAGAGTTTTACCTATTTTTCACCTTGGACCCATTTTTTTTTTAAGATTTTTTATTTATTTGTTTGACAGAGAGAGAGCACAAGTAGGCAGAGCAGCAGGCAGAGAGAGAGAGGGAAAAGCAGACTCTCTGCAGAGCAGGGAGCCTGATATGGGGCTCGATCCCAGGACTCTGGGATCATGACCTGAACCAAAGGCAGCTGCTTAACTGACTGAGCCACCCAGGTGCCCCACCTTGGACACTTTTAAGGGTCCATCTTCAGCAAGTTTAACTAAGATGTCTACAGGACATGACCAGGGTTAGAAAAAGGAAAATCAGAGGCCAGGGATATCCTGGCATGGTCCCTGGCTGATACTAAAAATTTACAGCTCACAGAGGGGCAGGTACAGGACTGATACTCTATCAGTTGCTTGATAGGACCTACTCTTCGAAATGTATTGCATTGAAAAAAAAACCCCACAATGAACCATGTTTTTTATTTTTATTTTATTTTTTTTTAATTTAAATTCAATTACCCAGCATATAGTACATCATTAGTTTCAGATGTAGTGTTCAATATTTCATCAGGTGCGTATAATACCCAGGGCTCATCACTTCACATGCCCTACTTATTTAAAAGAGAGAGAGAGAGAGCATGCACGAGCAGAAGGAGAGGGAGAGAGAGAGAGAATCTCAAGCAGACTCTGCTGAGCTCAGAGCCTGACTCAGGGCTCCATCTCACAACCTCGAGATCATGACTTGAGCTGAAATCAAGAGTTGGACGCTGAGCCACCCAGGTGCCATGACAGTGTTTTGTTTTTAATGGTGCTGATAAAAAAATCTATCTATCTATCTATCTTGTGATATATATTTTTCACAAAAAGCACCAGCCTATGACTGGTTAGAGAGATCTTTGTTCTTCTCCTTCTCCTGGACTAGATCATACAATTCCATGCTTGATAGGGAATCCTGGTTTTAAAGAGATTGTTTGGTTCCAGGAGCAACACTTGTATTTGCTCGCAGCAGCTGGGCTATCACGTCATGTGACCCAAGCACAGGCACAGCCCGGGTCACATTGAGCGAGATCACAGATTGGCCCCCACCAATGGTCAGTCAAGGATGAAATAGTGTTTGCTCTTCTGTGAGAAAGTTCCACTTCCCAGGCTTGCCATTTGGAGGCCTCAGACAAGAACATTTATTTCACCGTAGTGGGCACTTAACTTTGAAGGCTGTGTTTTACTCATGTGGGTTTGTCATTGACGAGGCCCCCACTATCACTTGAAATCATTTCTGCAGAAAGGAAGAATATTACCTTGGCGCAGCACAGACTAATACATTATGGCTTTTGAAGTTATATGTCCAGTATCTTCTATATAGGGTCTTCCCTGATGCTTCAGCCAAATGTGGCCACCCCTTCCCCTAAATTTCCCTGCAAATACATCTGTATTTCCCATGTCACTTATCACATTGTAGTTATATTATTACTTTTCATATAACAGTGCTTAAGCCTGGTTAAAAACGTGAGCTCTAGGGGTGCCTGGGTGGCTCAGTCATTAAGCGTCTGCCTTTGGCTCAGGTCATGGTCCAGGGTCCTGGATCAAGCCCCACATCTGGCTCCCTGCCCGGCGGGAAGCCTGCTTCTCCCTCTCCCACTCCCCCTGCTTGTGTTCTCTCTCTCACTGTGTCTCTCTGTGTCAAATAAATAAAATCTTTTTAAAAAAAAAAAAAAAACGTGGGCTCTAAATTCATAAACATCTGGGTTTGAATCTTTGTTCTAACACTTATAGGCTGGGTGACTTCGGATGTTTCCTAACTCTGTTTATTAATCTGTAAAATGGGGATAAAGAGAGCACATAGCTTGTAGGGTAGCTGTGAGAATTATGTGATTAAGCATCTAGCACAAAATGATTTCTTGATGAATATTGCCTTTCATTATCATTCTCTAATTAATCTATAAGCTTTTTAAAGAGCAAAACTCATGTTTTATTCAATAGTATACTAGTCTGGTATCCCATGCCATAGTGTGTTATGCAGAAATAAGCACTCAAAAATAATTTTTGAATGGATAGGAAAATTATGAGGCCTTGAGATTATGAAACATGAAAAGAAGAAAAGCTCATGAAGGAGGTTTGTAAGAATTGGCTTCACATTTGGTTACAATCTAGGTATGTTATAGACATTACTTAATTTGATCAAAACAATGCTGAAATAGAGATATTAATTTGTCCATTACGTCTTAGGAGGTTGCTAAAGCTTAAGGATTTAAATAACTTGTCTAAAGTCACCTGGACAGCAAGGGGTGGAATTGGGCTTTGAGCAAAATCCTTGTTCCATGACCCTGTGCATCCTGAGGAGCCTTCACCATCCATATTTGTTGGCTTGTTTTGTCCCAGAGAAGACTGTTACTAGAGGACAGCTTCTTTTCTCCTTTCTATGTCCTTAGCATCGGCCTGAGGGACCTCTGTCACATAGGGTCTCACATGGTCAGTCAGATTACTGAAAGTCTAATTTGGATGACTGCATGCTTAATCCAATCAATTGTGCACAGCCCTTAAAATGGCTGACAACACAGACCCCAGAAGGCCTTGGGAGAGTCACCGGTCCCACTGCATTTGTGCGTCACACAACAAGGCCATCTGAGAAAGTAGGAGAGAATAACATCTCTTACATTACCTGTTTATTTCTACACTTCCCTTGTTTTCTTTTAGCTTTTGCTGATTTTTCTCTTCGGACATAAGTACTTTCCCTTCCCCCCAGCTTTATTGGGGTATAATCGACAAATAAAAGTTGTAAATATGTAAGGTGTACAACGTGATGATTTGGTGTGTGCATAGCATACACTGAAATGATCACAATCAAGCTAATTAATATATCCATCATTTCCCATAGTTACTATAGTGTGTGTGTGTGTGTTGAGAACACTTAAGATCTGATCTCTTAGCAAATTTCAAGTATACAATTCAGTGTTATTAATTATAGTCATCATACTGTGCATTAGACCTCCAAGAAGTTCTTTTTATATTCTTTAGATCTAAGGCTGTGCCCCAAATTCAACTCTGTATGAATTTAAGGAAAGAATTAAAGTGAAATTTGCTGAGCATTTCTAAGGACTGTAATCGCTATGGTGTAAAAATATGCTGACTTATGTCGTCTTTTTTCACTAAAAATTAGAGACAAATTAAATTTATATTTATATAGAGGTACTGTATATCCTATATCAAAACTCAGAAGCTATCAAGATAAATATTGGCAAATAGCACTGTATGAAAGTCCTTAAATTTCTACACAGAAAAGGCACAATAAATCAAAGTCAACAACAAACTGGAAAAAATATTTTCAACATATAGGGCAATTTAAAAAATATTGTTTACAGGAGCACCTGGGTGGTTCAGTTGGTTAAGTGCCCGACTCTTGGTTTCAGCTGAGGTCATGATCTCAGGGTAGTGGGATTGAGCCCCAGGTTGGGCTCCATGCTCAGCGGGGAGTCTGCTTGTGGATTCTCTCTCTCTTTCTGCCTCTGCCCCTCCACCTACTCATCCTCTCTCTCAAGTAAATATAATCTTTAAAAAATATTCTTTACATATACTGAGTACTTACAAATTAATAATGTACTTCTAGATTTACAAAAAGAGATGGACGAAGGACATGAATGTGCTTATCATAGAAGTAAACTACAAGTAATGGCTATAAACGGGGGAAGACACTTGATTTCACTAATAAATATATAGAAACTACAAGAAAAGTGAGATTTTTTGAAATAGGTTTAGGCAATTGTTTCTGAAATTAATATATTTTTTTTAAGATTTTATTTATTTATTTGACAGAGAGAGAATGAGAGAGAGACAGCACGAGAGGGAAGAGGGTCAGAGGGAGAAGCAGACTCCCTGCTGAGCAGGGAGCCCGATGCGGGACTCGATCCTGGGACTCCAGGATCATGACCTGAGCCGAAGGCAGTCGCTTAACCAACTGAGCCACCCAGGCGCCCCTGAAATTAATATTTTTTTAAATAAGAGTTACATGTATAAGTAGCCCACTATGAAAAGGAACTTGCATTGTTAAAAGAACACACGTATATATAAAAGAAAATTTTTATATTAAAAATAAAACATCAGAGGACTCTACTACTATCCTCGCACATTGGACATAAGGATATAGACCTTCCCCTTTCCCTCCGTATTTCTCTTCCTTCCAGCTATTCTGGGAGACTTGAGCAGCCACCAGACTTACTGAACATATGGGCAAAGCCCATGGGGTTGTGGAAAGAAAATTCAGATTTGAGGTATTCAGGAAAATCAGAAGGAAACAACTCTCCCATTGAGTTTTTTTCCAAAGGAGATGAGTATTTAAATCAGTGGATTTTGAGAGCATTCCCAATGACCGCTCTGCTCCTTACTAGCTGAGTTACTCTGGGCAAGTGCCTCATTCCTGCTAGACATCATTATTTCCGATTTCTTCCTACATTCTTTTAATCAAGAAATATATGCACCATTATAAGCTTCCAGAGGGCAGGGCTCATGTTTATTTTGCTGACTCATGTCTATGTAATGCTTGAAATATAGGAGGTGCTTTATTTGCTGTTTGCTGAGTGACTCTGTAAGACAAGCGGGGAGAATGGCCTATGGCATTATGAGAAGAAAAGAGGATTGCCCATCAACTTGATGGAAGAGAGGAAAATTTATAGGAGACAACAGATAACAAGAGAAAAAGGCCCATAGCTGAGCTAGGAGGAATGGGGAAGGACCTTCAACAGGAAAATCAGGAAAATCAAGCCCTCTGATTACTCCTGTGGGTCAAAGAACACTGTCCTTTCAAAAGGGATATTAGGGAAGACCTAATATCTGGATAAATATAGAAATGCATTTTAGGGGCACCTGGGTGGCTCAGTCGTTAGGCGTCTGCCTTCGGCTCAGGTCATGTCCCAGGGTCCTGTGATCGAGCCCCGCATCGGGCTCCCTGCTCTGCGGGGAGCCTGCTTCTCCCTCTCCCACTCCCCCTGCTTGTGTTCCTGCTCTCCCTATCTCTCTCACTGTCACATAAATAAATAAGATCTTTAAAAAAAATGCATTTTAAGGGGATGAAGTAGATATATCTGTATTACAAGGGAAATACATGTGAAACAATTTAGAAAAGAAGTAACAAATAGGTGACAAAGAGTACTATGGTATGTTTTCATACTTACTCTTGTATGTATATGGGCATATTTGTACATGCATATAGATGCCAAAAGAATATACAGCAAACTCTTGGCAGTGGTTTTTTTTTATGTGGAACATGACGGGATAGTAAGGAGTTTGAATTTTTACAATGAGTATGCGCTGCTTTCATAATCAGTAAAAACAATAGGAATCCTCTCTCATAGCTAATGCTTATGACAATATGATCAACCCCAAAATCAATTTTAATAAACCAAAGGAAATGTGCCTCTTTATTTCTGTTCTGCAAATCGATATCAATATAGTTCTGTTAGATACTAATGGAGATACATTTTATATGAAATCTGCTAGACAGGTAATCTTTTTGTCTTTGTTTCTAGCATAAACTTGCGCTTTTTCCTCATGCGGGAAAGCAAGGGAGGACAGCCACGGGGGATAAATCATAACTCTTTGTGTCAAACGTCTAGGCCTATTGTGACTTAAGGCCCCTGGGTCACCTCATATGTGCCAAATTCATTCTATAAGCAAAATTCATTCAAATATTATACAGCTCAGCTTGTGACACTGTTCCCCACAATTGTATTTGAGGTAAAATATTCTCTATAGTGAGACCGAAAACAACCAGGCCTCCAAAGATGACCAGAAAGTATAAAAGTCCAGAACAACACTTGAAAAATCCTAGAAAAGTAAAAGTAGGTTTATAAAATGTTAGCGTTTCATGAGGAAGGGACATCGAAACCTCTATCCTTTCTTGTCCAAGTGATCAGTGCCTTCCAGGGGCACACAGCTTGATAGACTTACTGACGTGTTTTTACTGGTCTTTCCTCTTCAAAATATACCTCAGGTTCTGAGCTTCTGATGTCATTGTAAGAAAATGTCTCAAACAAGTACTTCTAATCCTTAACCCTTTTCCTAATTACTGCCTATGTACTGAACTATAGGAAATAATCTGTGAAAAGGTGAGAGTAGCCTGTACCTATTTTTCCAGCTGGGTCATATTTGTGACTTGCCCTGTTGGTGCCCACCCTTGGCCTTACTCGCTGGATTGAACAGGGCTGGCTCTTTGCCATCTTGGCTATCAGAGGCCCTATGAAAGCCAGCGGAGGGCATGTGATAAGATTGGACTGTGAGCCCATCGTTCCCTCCAGACTTCCAATTAATTGTCCCAGGATATGGGGCAATATAATTGTCAATACAGCTGAACATAAAGTGCTTGCATGCAATGCTGAATGGTGCTGATGAGTGACAGTTCCTTGTGACCCAGCATCATCTTTTTTTTTAAAAGCCAGACCAGAAGGAAAGAAGCCAACCAGTAGATGTCTCTGTGGTGCTGCAGTTCGGTCTTATTCTTGGGTGCTTAGCACAGATGTCTGTGGATTCAAAAATGCAATGATAAGAAGATTTGCACCTTTTATTTTGGGCAGGTGGGGGAGGAAACAAAGTGCCCTAGAAATATACCAAAAGTCTCCAACAATAAGTTTTCTATATGATCTAAATATAAACCTTGCCATTAACATCTGTACTTCTGATCTCATCTTAAAAACAAAGAAAGCGTGTTTTACTTACAGAGATGAGCAGTTACGAAATGTTGAACAAATTTTTGCAAAATGATCACATTTGTAATTTCAGAAGTATGTATCCAGGGGAAGGAGTTTGGAGAAAATAGATATCATTTCCTACTCAGCAATTCCAGTCCTTGAGGAGCAGAGGAAGTGACACTGTGGAAGGAAATGGGGCATTATGAAAGGAGCCCACTGACAGGACAGATAACAACTTGGAGAGATTCCGGGGGCCACTGTGAGCTCATGCTTCTCATCTGTTTTACCTTTCAAACATTCTCCTGCTTGATATTAGATATAGAATCCATTTTTTTCCTCTTTGGGAATTTACTATAGAAAAAATATGTTTAATTAAAGAATTCCTGTGACAATCCTCTTGTGAAGTTAAAACCCTTTTTAATAAGAATTTCCATAACATGTCTTTTCTGTAAGTGTGAATTTTTTAATCAAGCTTTTAAATTAAAATTTTCGGGGCGCCTGGGTGGCTCAGTCGTTAAGCGTCTGCCTTCGGCTCAGGTCATGATCCCAGGGTCCTGGGATCGAGCCCCGCATCGGGCTCCCTGCTCAGCGGGAAGCCTGCTTCTCCCTCTCCCACTCCTCCTGCTTGTGTTCCCTCTCTCACTGTGTCTCTCTCTGTCAAAGAAATAAATAAAATCTTTAAAATAAATAAATAAATAAATTGAAATTTTCATTGGGTTGATTATAGATTCACATGCAAGTATAAGAAATAAGAGAGATCTGGCATATTCTTTGCATGGTTTTCTCCAATAGATCATTTTGCAAAACTATAATATCACAAGCAAGACATTGATATTGATACAATCTACCAAGCTTATTCAGATTTCCTGTTTTGTGTCTATTTGTGTGTGTGTGTGTGTGTGTGTGTGTGTTCAGTTTGACACAGTTTTACCACATGGGTAAATTTGTATGTCTACCACCACACTTGAGATACTAAACAGAGTCAAAGTTACAGGATCCTGAGTATTTCCCTTTATAATACACCCACCTCCCTCTGGCCTCCTCAGCAGCCCCCTCAGGGTGCCAAACCCTGGCAGTCATTAATCTATCCTGTATTTCTACAGTTTTTCGTTTCTCAGATGTTAAATAAATGGAATCATACAGTATGTAACATTTTAGGATTGGCATTTTTATCCTACATAAATCCCTGGATGTTCATGCAGATTGCTCAGGGTATAAGCAGTTTGTTTCTTTTACTGGTGAGTTGCTTTCTGAGATATTTATGTACCTAGCTATTCACCTGTTGAAGAACATCTGATCAGATTCTGGTATTTCGCTATTACAAATAAAGTTGCCACGAAATTCACATACAGGTTTTTGTGTGAACATAAATTTTCATTTCTCTGGGATTAGTGCTCAGGAGTGCAATTTCTTGGTCATATGGTATGTTTAGCTTTTATGCTACTATCCAAACTGTTTTCAAGAGTGTACCATTTTTAGTTCCTACCTACAGTATATGAGAGATCTAGTTTCTCTGCATCTTTGCCAGCATTTGGTATTATCACATTTTTTTCCTTACTTTAGTTATTCTGGTAGATATATACTATATCTCATTACAGTTTTAATTCCGTTTCCCTAACAGCTAATGATGTTTGAACATCTTTTCATATGCATATTTGCTAGTTGTGTCTTTTGCCCACTTTCTAACTGGATTTTTTTTGTTTTGTTTTTTGTTTTACTGTGGATTTTGTTTTACTGTGGATTTTCTTATATTTTAGATACCAGTCCTTAGTTGGGTATGTGGTTTGCAAATATTGTCTTCCCGTTTATAGTTTGTCTTTTCATCCTCCAGTTTTATGCAACATTCCCTCCCTGCCCACCAGAGCCACTGCAGCCTAACATAATAGTGCCATCCCACATAAATCCTGAAACACATTCACCTCTCTTCAGAGTCATGTCTGGATACCAAATCCAGAGGTGACGTGGGAAATTTGAAGAACAGGGATGTGGCTGGAACTCTCAGAATGGGCTCAGAGCCTGAGAATAGTTGTGTCCCCTGAGAATACTCCTAAAAAGTTTTCTTTTTTTTAACAATTTTATTTATTTATTTATTTATTTATTTACTTACTTACTTACTTACTTATTTATATTTAAATATTTTATTTATTTGCAAGAGAGAGAATGAGAGACAGAGAGCATGAGAGGGAGGAGGGTCAGAGGGAGAAGCAGACTCCCCGCTGAGCAGGGAGCCTGATGCGGGACTTGATCCCGGGACTCCAGGATCATGACCTGAGCCGAAGGCAGTTGCCCAACCAACTGAGCCACCCAGGTTTCTAGTGCAAAAGAGGATCTTAAAAATCAGGCAGGAAGAAGGATTCACTTTATAGATAAGGGCATCCTTATCTATAGCATAACATTATCTACAGGAAGGGCATCCTTCCTTTACCACTCTAGCGCTTGCTGACTGAAATCATGAATAAAGGGGCCATGATGACAGGAATGGAGACTCTGTCCCACACCCATTTGGCTTGCCCAAAATGTCAGTAGTGCCCCAATTTAAAAACAATGACAGAGGGTACAGTCTGAATTTTTTAGCCAAAAACATCGAGGTTTGCTGAATCCTGGCTCTACCAGAATGGCTCTACTGGAGATTCTCGGTCTCTTGCCTAATTTTAAGAGCTGAGTCCTTGAATAGAGGCAAGTCTCTAGCCTTTTTTTTTTTTTTTAATATTTATTTATTTATTTGACAGAGAGAGAGACAGCGAGAGAGGGAACACAAGCAGGGGGAGTGGGAGAGGGAGAAGCAGGCTTCCCGCTGAGCAGGGAGCCCAGTGCGGGCCTCGATCCCAGGACCCTGGGATCATGACCTGAGCCGTAGGCAGATGCCCAACAACCAAGCCACCCAGGCGCCCCAAGTCTCCAGCCTTTAAGAAAGAATTTTTCTTAGACACTCCCAAATTCTGTGCCCATAGATTTACTTCAGCTTGAAAAAAATTAAAATAACAAAAAGATGTCTTTAACATTTTATTACGAAAACATTCAAATACATTCAAAAGGCAACAGATTGTGAACCCTCATATACCTACCACACAGGCTCAACAATTATCAGATCATTTCCCCATATACTGGACAATGACTGTAGCAGATTTCTGTCATGTCTTCCCTGAGGATTTTTCTGTTTCTTGCTTGCTTGCTTTCTTCCTTTCTCTTCTATGCCAGTTTGTATTTCCCCATTGAGAGCACATTCAATTTGAACCCTGGATATGGTTCAAAGGCCATTAGGGAAATGAGAATTGAACCCATAATAAGATGCCACTCTATACTCCCTAGGATGATTATAAGTAATTTTTTCAATCATAAAATAAAAATTGGAGACAAAGTGGAAAAATTGGAACTCCTATACTTTGCTAGTAGGTTCATAAAATGGTACAATTGCTGTGGAAAACAGTTTGTCACTTTCTCAAAAGTTAAACATAGAATTACCATATGGCCCAGGAATTCTATGCTCAGGTATATACCCAAAGAATTAAAAACACACATGGGCAAAAACATGTACAAGAATTCTCATAGCAGCGTTATTCATAGTAGCCAAAAAGTGGAGACCACCTAAATGTCCAGCAACTGATGATGGATAAACAGAAATGGTATATCCATATAATGGAATGGCATTCAGCTGTAAAAAGGGATAAAGTAGTAATACATACGAACACATGGATGAACTTTGAGAATATTATGTGAAGGGAAAGAATCCAGAAGGAAAAGAACACATGTATCGTGTGATTCGATTTATATAAAATCTCCAGAATAGGCAAATCCATAAAGGAAGAAAGCAGATTAATGGTTGCCAGGGCTTGGGGGAGGAGATAATGGGGAGTGACTGCTACTGAATTTAGAGTTTTTTGGGGGGTGATGAAAATATGCTGGAATTTAATAATGGCAATGGTTGAACAACCTTGTGAGTATACTGAAAACCACTGAATTGTACGTGGTGAGTTTTGTATGTGAATTGTATCTCAATTTTAAAAAGAGCACCGGGCAGTATTTCAGAATCTAGAGACTCAGCATTTCCAAGTCTTTAGAGACTCCCAGCTACCTTCCTTTTAGTTGCTGGGCTCCCAGCCTTTCTACATCCTCCCCTAATCTTGAAGTAAGAGATCTGCCAGGTTGTCCTTTTGGTAGCTTCTGAATTAGAGATCATTCCCTAAAATGAAATCTAAACCTACCTTTCCATGTCATGGCCACCAAAGCAGTGACAAACAGAAAGGAGTTTTTCTGGAACACAGTATTCCTTTTATTGTGTGCCACATCAAAGAATTTTGAATTTTGAGATTGGACTGCCTTGTTTTGTCTTATTCCCCCTTCCCCACCCCAGATTTGACATTCCTAATCACTTTGATATTGGTTGATCTTCCCAGAGCTCCCTGTTGGGCTGATAAATGGTCTTAAATGATGGTAGATCACATGATTTGTTATTTATTCGCTGCTCACCTAAGGGTGCCATTTTCCTTTCCTGGAGTATAGCCAAACTTTTTCTGTCATTAGCCCCATTTTGATTCTCTAGCCCATCCCAAATATGCCATAATCCCTCAAGCAAATGTACTTACAGTGCTTATTACAGTCCTGATATCTGTATCAATTAAGATTCTTTTGTAAGCCAAAGAAATGGAGTCTATTAAATTCATACCACAATAAATAAGGGGAAGACTAATAAGTAGCTCACCAAGAAAATTGCAAAAAAAACAAAGAACTAAGTGTTCAAATCTGGGGAAAGACAGGAACCCGGGCAGCTGAAGGAACCACAGTAGAAAGAGCTCAGTGGCCATCACAAGAGTCTCTCCAATTATCATTCATCACTGTGTGCTATATTTTTTTTTCAAAATTCAAATAATCTGCAAAAAAAACTTCCAGAAGGCATGGACCATGTACACCCCTGAGGAATGGTGGGAGCAGAGGCATTAAGAGAGGGAAACTTGCTGGGGAGATAAATTTCATAATTATAACCTTTGTTTTCACAACTTTGTGATGAACACCTTTGAACTTAATTCCTTGCCTAAATGTCAAGTATTTCTTTAGGTTGGATATCTAGAAGTGAATTTGTTGGGTCAAGAATTTGGAAGGTAAAATGAAGGTACAATTGCAACTCATGTCATTATAATAATTGTCCCTGAAAGGCTCTACCAATTTACAAGCTTCAAAATATACAAAACAACTACCTCGCTGTCTTCTATCAACATTAGTTACTTCCCTTTCAAAGAGATTTGGCAATTTGGTAGGCTAGAAGTAATATCCCTTTGTTACTTGATTTAGGGCTAGCATATAATAATCCAAAATATAATTTAAGATAATCAAAAATTTCTTCTTTAAACTTTTTCAGATTTCTTTTTAATAATATGGGATTTATTTTCACATATTCAGAAAAGTACCAGATTTTAAAATAAATAATTTTATTACATTTAATTAGGTTTTAATGTTAATTAATTTGGAGGGGACTAAAATTATCAACAATTATCAGATCATTTCCCCATATATTTTAACATATTCAGTTGTTTAATAGTATCTCCAGTGACTATACACATTTTGTAGCTAGCTTTATAAATCTTTAGAGGAAAAAGAATTTACTCACAAATGAAATTTTGTCATTGACATTTTGATTCTAAGCCTAGAAAAATTCCAGAATATGATGTAAAATCTAAAAGTCAATAAGTTATGTGTGATTCTTCCATGTAACTGTTTTAGTGTTTATAATGTAACTTACAGTTCAATAACCAAGTGAAAAAATGGACATTCCACAGTGATAGAGTGTAAATTTGAGAAGTCTTGACTGGTTGGCAGTGGCACTTATGTCAATGTTTAATGAGAAAGAAGGAAAATCATGAGAGACATCAAAAAAGAAGGCTTTTTAGAGAAGAAATCAGATATAAATAAAAAGTAAAAGATCTTAAGTCTTGTGTACTGTAATAGTTTGTCAAAACCCCAGATTAGAGCCATAGTTGGGATTGTTGGAAACATAGTTGGAATGGTAGACCCATAATTCATCTGAGAGAAAGCACAGAAAGACTGCCTCTCAGGACTGGTTGCATAGCAACCAATAGGGATGTGGTAGCTGGAAAAGTCTAAGCTAGGAAGCAACCAGGTCGGTGACAGTGGAGGGGCAAGGGAATTCTGCAACCACAGGGTAGCGTCAGCATTTTTGAGGGAAATAACTCCATAGGAAGATCCCTGGAGTTTTAAAGGGGAATAAAATCACAGATTTCAAATCAAAAGAGATCTAGCTGCTAAAACTTTTCTCTCTACATTTCCAGAGAAGTTTTATAGTTTAGGGGAAAAGTAGGTTAGGGGATTATTTGGGTAAGGAGATTCTTATTACTCCTAGAATACAAGTATTTTTGAAATATTATAAGGCAAATAAAGAGCAGAAGAACCCAGTTAAGGGATTTTGGTCCCAATCTTAAATGAGCATTGTATTCCATGTTTTAAAAGCTGCAAGAGAAAAAAAGACATAAAGGAAGAGAACCATGTGATACTGAAAATAATTCTTCACACACACACGCACGCACACACTCTTTCACACACATCCAGGATCACGTTTTTGACAATCTATTCAATAAATAGTAGTTTCTGTCTTAGTCCATTCAGGCTGCTATCACAAATACCATAAACTGGGTAGCTTATATACGACAGAAATTTCTCACAGTTCTAGAGGCTGGCAAGTCCAAGATCTAGTTAATTAACACATCCATCACTTTACATATTTATCTTTTTTTTTTTTTTCTTGCAGGGGGGACAACATTTAAGTTTGATTTTCTTAGCAAATTTCAGTGATGGAACACAGTGCACCTCTTGAATTTTGTTCCATGTAAATGTGCTACCTATATAAGAATGCATAATAAAACTTAAAAAGCGTGTGCCTGGGTGGCTCAGTTGGTTAAGCGACTGCCTTCAGCTCAGGTCATGATCCTGGAGTCCCGGGATCGAGTCCCGCATCGGGCTCCCTGCTCAGCGAGGAGCCTGCTTCTCCCTCTAACCCTCCCCCCTCTCATGTACTCTCATTCTCGCTCTCTCAAATAAATAAATAAATCTTTAAAAAAAAAAACTTAAAAAGCAAACAAACAAAAGATGCCTAAGATCAAGATGCTGGCAGATTTGGTGTCTGGTCAGGGCCACTTCCTGGTTTCTAGATTGCTGTCTTTTCCATACATCCTCCCATATCAGAAGGGCGAGGGTGCTCTCTGAGGCGTCTTTGACAAGGGTGTGAATTCCACTTAGGAGGGCTCCATCCTCATGACTTAATCACCTCCCAAGCCTCCCCCCGCCCTCCAAATACCACCATATTGGGGATTAGGTTTCAACATAAAAGTTTGGGGGAGACAAAAATATTCAATCTGGAGCAGTTTCCTACTGTAGTTAATTGCAATGGAAGGCATAAAAGGAATTAAAAAGTAGTCTCTGTCCTCAAGACAATTGTAACATAATTGGGGGAATAAGACCCAAATAGGTGGGAGGTTTGAATAAATGAGAAAGAAGTAAACAAACATTTATCAAGTGTTCCATGTACTATGTATATTTTATGTATCATGTGTGTGCTATGTTCTATGTATGTTAATAACTTCATATATTTTTTTCATTGATCTTGATAATGATTCTTTAAGTTAATGTTTTTTTGTTTTGCATCATGGACTCCTTTGAAGATCTGATGAAAGTTATGACCTCCTATAGAAAAAAATGAAACTATATAATATATACACACACACATATATATACACACATATATATGACATTTTGCTTATAATATTCAGGTGATTTTAGGACTTTGAATTTTGTTCATTGAACTTCAAGTAAGAAATGGAGACTTATGGAGCACTGCTCCTCATTTAATTAAGAATGAAACCGACCCATAAAAGTTTGCATGTTTACCCTAAAGTCATACAACAATAATGCTTTTGGGATCAAACACCTTGTTCACTTCATATAAGAAATATCTGTAGTTAACCAAACCATAAGAAGAAATATGACAGGGGTGCCTGGGTGGCTCAGTCGTTAAGCGTCTGCCTTCGGCTCAGGTCATGGTCCCAGGGTCCTGGGATCCAGCCCCACATCAGGCTCCCCGCTCGGCGGGAAGCCTGCTTCTCCCTCTCCCGCTCTCGCTCCCACTGCTTGTGTTCCCTCTTTCACTATCTCTTTCTGTCAAATAAATAAATAAAATCTTAAAAAAAGAAAGAAATATGACATACCAAACTTATAAAAATTATATTAAACCTTATGAAATGTATCACAAACTTTGCAGAAGGGCTCTAGGATATCTCTAGGATATTATTGCTGTCTCTGGAACAGATCGCCTCTTTCACTAGAGCTTTCCCTACTAAATACTGATGGTCTTTCTGGAAATGTTAATTAAAGTTTTCTTGAGGTCAGTGCCTGAATGTTTTTTTCCATTCTCAAGTAAAAAAAAATCACTTATACTCGCTCAAGCAGATAAATATTTTAATAAATTAAAGAGTTAAAAAATAAAGATAAAGGGATAGTTCATGGAACATGAAAAAAGAAGAATGGAACCCTTGGAACAGGAAGGCTAGCAAGGGGCCAAGGGTACTTCTCTCTCCCTCTCCTTCTTGGGATCCCCCGCCTCTCATCTCTGCATCTCTGAGCACATGTTAGACAACGGGTGAACTTAGCTCTCAGGTTCCCTTGTGCTCACTTCCAGCAATTGGAAATACCTGGCATCTATCTTTCTTAATATCTTTAATTCTAAATTTTACTCCAATATCCTGGAGGAGATGATTTTATTTATACAGTTTGGGTCATTTTTTAACTTTCATGTAATCAGCTATTGTTGGGGGGAAAGGCAGGAATCAACTAGTAAAAACATGATGTTAGGGATTCATCTTATGAGTGCCTAGGATGTGGGGAGCATTGACACTGAAGGGTGTCGATAAAGGGCCACATAGTAAACATTTTGGAGTTTATGAGCCAGATGGGTCTCTGTCAAAAATGCTCAACTCTTGGTGTAGCACAAAAGCAGCCATACCCCATATATTAACAAGTGAGAGCATCTGTGTGCCATTAAAACATTATGGACATTGAAGCTGAATTGCATGGACCACGATATATTATTCTTCTTTTGCTTTTTTTTAAATCCAACCATTTCAAAATGTAAAAAAACAATTCTTAGCTTGCAAGATATATAAAAGGAGGCTGCAGGCCAGATTTCACCAATGGGCCATAGAGTGCGAACTCTTTGTTTAGCAGAAGGACTTACCTCTTATGAAGTTTTGGGGGGACTTTCTTCCATCTAGCAATTTGGAGATCCACTCTTTCTTCATCTTGCTATGCGCCATCTCAGCATGTGACTTCTAAGGTTGCCATGGCAAGGGGAAAGGAAGAATACAAGGAGCACACATACTCTTAACTGTCTTGAACTAGGAGTGACACATATGATACATCCCTTCTTACAACCCATTGGTGAGAACTAGTCACGTAACTCTAAGCTAATTATGTGGGAAGTTGGAGAGTATAGGCCAGTAGATGGGGTCTATGGTATATAGCAACAACCTATGCTGTAGTATTAAACCAAACAGTGGCCAGTAATTTATCTTTATGACTATCAGTCAAAAATTTCAAGTTTTATATTTCTATTTGTTTATTCTTCATTGTACAACTGGATGCACATAACTGCAGAAAACTCTCCCCCCAAGTATTACTGTAAAACTAATGAGTATAGACCAAGTATAGTAAATTTAATTAAGGTGTAAGATAGAATTCAATTCATTTTCTTTTCTTAGATTATTTGGTAGTACTTCTGTGTTTATTTGTATGACTGCCTTATAAAATGCTGAAGTCTAGGGGCGCCCAGGTGGCTCAGTCGTTAAGTGTCTGCCTTTGGCTCGGGTCATGGTCCCAGGGTCCTGGGATCGAGCCCCGCATTGGGCTCCCTGCTCCGTGGGAAACCTGCTTCTCCCTCTCCACTCCCCCTGCTGTGTTTCCTCTCTTGCTATGTCTCTCTCTGTCAAATAAATAAATAAAATCTTTAAAAATAAAATAAAATAAAATAAAATGCTGAAGTCTATATTTTATGCTCATTGTATCCTAGAAACCCTCCATATCTACAGCTCACTAAAATGAATAGAAAACATTTTCCATTACCCCGTAATAGATGCCACTTAAAATGCCCTTGCAAAAATAATGTCCACTTTTGCAATGTCATAATGTCTACATTTTCCTATTAGTTTACTCTGACCTTTGCCTTTTTAATTAATTAAATCCAAATTCGTTGATCTTCCTGATAGCTAATCTTCTCCATTAGTTGACCTCATCTCATTATCATCCTGGTGTACGATCTTCAAGTAACATAGCTTATCTCTTTACCATTCTTGATTTATTTCTGTATTGTTCTGCTGTGTAAAAGTCAGCTTTCTACAGCCATTACTTGCTGCCTTTCCTTATCTTATGTCTCCTTCACATCAACTTTTGTTTCCCTACTTTCTGAAGCCTTACTATTAGCCTGTCCTCCTAGAACCCATTCCTACTCTTGATTGCTCCACACCACTGAGGAGCTGAATCATTCTATTATTCACTTAATAATATAACGACATACATTTTTATAGAATATTTTTAAGTCTTATTTCCCCACTTAGATTATAGGGTTTTTTTTGTTTTTTTTTTTTTTTCAAATGACTGGGCTAGTCTGTTTCCTATTCAACACAAAGTCGATTACATAAGATTCTCTCATTTTTGATATTAATCATTCAGACTATAAGGGAAAATAGAAAAGACCATAACATATTTTATATTTAACACTTTTCAGAAATAAAAATATTATCAAATGTTATTTACACATATTGCTGAATTTGAGAAGAATTTCTTCTTATGAGTCAGTTACTAGAAAATGCTATCTAGAAGACAGATGGTCAATGCGCTATGGGCATGTTCTAAAAGCATTTATAATCATTTAATTTGAAGCTTTCCTCACAAGAACGAGCCCAAGCCTGTACATGCATCATTTTATGGGGAACATTTTATAGCACTGCACAAATATTAAAGATGCAGCAGGCATGTAGTTTTGAAAATAAAGGGTTCCAAAAATGATTTGACACTTTTCTCCATGGAATCTTCACCTTCTTCGGAAAGAAAGTTGTGATCAAAGTTTTTCATTTTCATACATAGAGAAGACAAGAGTAACAGTGAGGTGTATTCATAGCTTTTGTAAGAAGAGAAGTAGCTTAAAAGGGAAGTATAGATCAGAGTACAAGGAAGGTGAGTTAGTAGCTAAGCAACATGCTGCAGAATCAGAGGCTATAAACTGTAATTACAACGTCTTACATTGGTGGTGCTTTTCCAGCTGAGAGCTCAAAGTATACCCAGGCTAACAACTTGGTCCCAAACCGAGTCATTCACCCTCAGTTTAGTCATCTGAGAAAGGAAGATGGAGTAATGACGTACTAACAATTATACAGATAACTTCAACAGGGAAGAGAGATGAAAAGAAATTAATTCCGGATGTGAGCAAGGCTGGTGACTCAATATTAAAATGAAAGAAACCAGAAGAAATGTAAGATATACCAAAAAAAAATGCCTCTGATTTCAAAAAATTCTCTCCAATTGCTTCAGACTCTTATTTCAATGACTTCTAATGATGTAATTTTGGAAACTGTTAGTTTTTAAACATCTTGATCCAATAGAAAGTGGTCTCAAGTTTCATGAAGTATTATACAGAGAATTACTTTTGAAGGTTAAATTATTTTAGATTTACTTAAAATAAAGACATGCACAAACATTTTATACTAGAAAAAGAAAAGACTGATTTTAAATATAAAAGTATTTTTCATTTTAGCTCCTTTGTATTGTGGCCAAATTAAAAGCACTGAATTTAGAACTGATACAAGCAACAAGACTAGCTTGAGACTGTGGCATTGATTAGCTCCATGCCTTAGTTTCCATGCTTATTTTCTTAATCATAAATTGGGCTGAACATCTTTGCATATATTAATTCCTTTCCAATATTAAAGCACTGGGAAGATGATGTAATATCTCATTTACTCCATTCCAACTCAACGGTTACATATCAACGTATTGGGATTTTAGGATCTGCTAAAATTAGGATTCTTCCACCTGCTGGCCAGAGAGCACCTTGGCTTTTTTCATCACAATGAGAAGGAAATTTTAGACAGATATTCAAAATGTGTCACCCTCCCCTTATTCTCATTTAAGAGCAATGGCCTAAGGATATTTAGGTATTGTTATCTGGCCTTTACCTGAAGGCAGGATACTTCATGCATTTGGATCACCTTGGGCTCTAGAGCTGATACAGATTTCTCATACATGGTATTCAGAGAAAGACCAAGAACTTGCCCATTTGCCCAAAACTAAGTCCCTAGAGGTTAAGACTACCTTTACAGCAATTGCAGGAGAACCCCTGATCCAGTGTTGTAACATTCCAGGTCTATGACCTCCACTCAGGTGAAATTCCACTAGATCTGTTACTTTATTTGGAGAAAAAGGAACAAGTCTCCCTTATAGAAATCTGATAGATACATATTTTAATGAAATAATTCTGTAGGATTCCTAGTCAACAGAATATCTTGCTGAAGATTTGCACATGATATTCTCTCTCAGGGGAAATATGCAGATACTTTTTACTGTAGATCAAAACTACTTTGCCTAGAATACATTCATTTCTCAAATATTGCCTCGATGGAGAAGTCTTCCCTAATCATCATTTGTAAAATAGATCACATGCCTATACTATCACTTTTACTCTTACTCTGCTTTAGTTTTCATAGTGCTTATTATCATCCGAAATACACACATGCGTGTGCACACACACACATTTGTTAACTTTCTGTCTCTCTAGAATAGAAATAAACTTCACAAGAGCAGGGAATTTGCTTATTTATTGCCTAGATTAATGTTTAGTAATAGTAGGTTCTTAACACATGTTCATTAAATAAATGGCTGCATGAATGGATGGAAGGATGGATGGATGGACAATTTGCTAGTTCTCAATGCATGACAAAACCAACATATTCCACAGAAGTTCTTATTCATGGAGAAGAGTGATTAGTAAAACGTCATAGAAAGTGGAGGACCTGATGTTAACTTTGAGAGGTAGACAGGGAAAAGAGATAGGAGAACATTCCAGAAAGAGAGAAAATCATTCGATTATGGATGCAAAGTGGGGATATGTACATGTGTTTGTGATGCTTGAAGACCAGAGATGTAGCCGTCAGGGTTTGTATAAGGGAATGTTGTGAATACTGGTTGGGAAGGTAGGTTCAGGCCAGTTTTTAAAAGACCTCTGATGCTCGATTTAAACATTTTGAGTTTTATTCCCTTAATAATGGGGAGCCACTGAAGGGCAACAAGCAAAGGGAGAGCCCTTAGGAGAATAATGGAACCCATCTTCTTCATTAAGATGCTAAACATATTTAATCCTGTAACACTTTATATTCTTCATTTAATAACTTGGAGTAGTAAAAGGAATTACTAAAAAAAAAAAAAAACCTGACATTGAATAAAACAATTTTTCTAGTTTATCTCGGTGGGTTTTATGTATTGTTTATAGTCTTCATATTTTATTTAGTCAAAGTAAAAAACAGAATCAGATGATTATGATCCCCATAGCTGAAGTCTTGGCAAGTTGTCACATGATCAGCACTGGTTCTCAGATGGCTTGGATGTGTTTGGAAGGATGGGTAGGATAAGACTTTAAAATCTCTTTGAGCTCTGTAAATCTGTGAAACTCTAAACAAAAATATCAGCAATTAGAAAAGAAACAGAACAAGAGAAAACCTTGACTTCTTTCAGTAAAGTTCATCTTTAATCCAAATTCCTTTTGTTAATCCAAGAAAATGAGAAAGAGGAAATTTAAAAGAGGATATAAAGAAGGAGTACTTAAAATACGGTAGAGAATGAGTTTATGCGGGCTAAGTCCAATGACCATTTTCAATTTAACACTGAAGTCACAATGTATTTGTGACTCCTTTTTCGTATGCTACATGGTGAAGAGTCTGTCTCCTGGTTGTCAGGATAATGAATATCAATCTGAAGATACCCTAAGGTATTATTTTTTCAGTGAATTCACCTATGCCTTCTGCATATGGCTATTCACTGCAGTCAACAGTTTTATAGTCAAGTGGCAATGCATTTCATTTACAAATGTTGATGTGGAATTAAACTTTATAATGCCAAATGGGACTGATTTATTCCTTTCTAGCAAGATCACTGCAATGAAAATACTAACTTTCACTAAGAAATTCTATTGATGGTCAGTGCTCTAATTTTAGGTGTTATACGTAAAAAAGGATTTTACTAATCTTTTATATTTTTATTGCTTTTCAAAAATCAGACAAGTAAGATAAAACACAAAATATCTTTGTTACTCTGGAGTAGGTAGATTTTTTTTTTTAAGATTTATTTATTTATTTTTGAAAGAGTGAAAATGAGAGAGAAAGAGTACATGAGAGTGGGGAGGGTTAGAGGGAGAAGCAGGCCCCTCACCAAGCAGGGAGCCCGATGCGGGACTCGATCCAGGGACTCGATCCAGGGACTCGATCCAGGGACTCGATCCAGGGACTCCAGGATCATGACCTGAGCTGAAGGCAGTTGCTTAACCAACTGAGCCACCCAGGTGCCCCTGGAGTAGGTAGATTCTTAGTTAGGATACTGAAACAAATTAACCATGAAAGATAAAAATGATAAACTGGATTATATTGAAATAAAAAATATTCTTCAAAAGGTATCTTTAAAAAGCAACTCACAGAATGAGAAGATATTTACAATATATATATTTGCACAAATATGAATAAATAAATAACTCAGTAGAAAAACAGGCAAATGAATAGATACTTCACAGAAGCGTATCTAAATGGCGATTAAATCTCTGAAAAAGTGCTTAACTTTATTAGTGATTTTTGATAAAGTACAAATTAAATCATAACTAGATACCACTAAAAAACTGCCAGAATGATCAGGTGAAAAAGACTGATAATACCAAGTTTTGGCAAGGATGTAGAGTAAACTGAACTTCATAGAGCATAGGTGGTAGTGGAAATCGATAAAACCACTTTTGAAAACTGCTTGGCAATATCTTCTCAAGAATAACATAGGCAGGCGGCGCCTGGGTGGCTCAGTTGGTTAAGCGACTGCCTTCGGCTCAGGCCATGATCCTGGAGTCCCAGAATCGAGTCCCGCATCGGGCTCCCTGCTCAGCGGGGAGTCTGCTTCTCCCTCTGATCCTCTTCCCTCTCGTGCTCTCTATCTCTCATTCTCTCTCTCAAATAAATAAATAAAATCTTTAAAAAAAATTTTAAAAAAAAAAGAATAACATAGGCAGGGACGCCTGGGTGGCTCAGTCGTTAAGCGTCTGCCTTCGGCTCAGGTCATGGTCCCAGGGTCCTGGGATGCAGCCCCACATCGGGCTCCCTGCTCCGTGGGAAGCCTGCTTCTCCCACTCCCACTCCCCCTGCTTTTGTTCCTGCTCTCGCTATTTCTCTCTCTCTGTCAAATAAATAAATAAAATCTTAAAAAAAAAAAAGAATAACATATGCAAAGCCTTTAGCTAGGAGTTCTGCAGTTCTGTAGTTCTGTTTCTGGGTATATACCTAGCAGACATGTGTACGTATGTTCGTTCAGCAAAAGACATATAGAAGAATGTTCAGTGCGGCACTGTGTATATTGCTCCTAAACGGAGTCATTACCCAAATAGCCATCAATTGTAGATTGAATAAATAAATTCTGGAATGTTACCACTGGGTGGAGAGTATTGAGAATGAAAAATCTGAAGCTATAATAAAGATGATGCTAGATCATAATGTTGAGCAAAGGAGCCACATACAAAAAAAATTACTGAGCATGCGATTTCTTTAATATAAAACAAAAGTAAACATATTAGTCATCTGATGTTAGAATGATTACCTTCTGAGGGGAGACGATGTTTCTTATTGGGAAGGAAACACAAGAAAGCTTCTCAGGTGTGGGGAGCATTCTGTTTCATGATCTGACTGAGGTTTCTACCTCAGCTTGTGGAAATTCATCAAGCTATATACACTTAGGCATACTTCTCCCTACACCTGTTTGTGTGTGTGCATGGATGCATGCACAAAACACACATTATGTTCAGTAAAAAGTTAAAAATACCTTAGACAAGTAGGATGTGACTAACAGATATCAGTAAAAGTTTCACAAAATAGAGAAATAAAATAATGCACTTCATTTCTCCTCTCTTCTCCCTCCCCCAAAGTTATTCTCTGTCTGTCCAGAAGTAATCACATAAATCATTAGGCATCTTTCCATTTCTAACCATGGCATTTACACAAATAAATACATACAAGTAATAGTATGAAAATGTAATTAAATTATATTTTATGTATTGTTCTTTAATCAATAATATCGACTTGCTCTTTAATAAATTTAGCAGTATATAATGCCACAAATAAAGTATGGCAGTGAGTGAATTTCCCTAACCTTTTGTCACTTATGTATGGAATCAATCTTTTTAATTTTTGACAATGGGATGGACAAAATTCATTTCAGTTAGAATGTCCTGGATTTGTAATGAGGTTGAAAATCTTTGCTTTTACCTTATTGGTAGATCTCCTTTGGAAATTTGCTGCTCATCTAACTTGGCCATTTTTCTCTTAGGTGGCTTATTTTTACTTTCTTTAATTTGATATTGTTCTCTATTAATTATAGATATTAATCTTTATTCTGATATTTAGTTTATATTTAATTTTTATATATTTAAACAATTTTATATATCACTTTATGACTTCTAGGTTTAGTGCGTTGCTTAGAAAAACTCTTTAGAATATAAAAATAATCCATTATAGTTTCTTTTAAAATTCATTTTAAGACTTATAATTATTCAAATTACATTTGAATTTATTTTTGTGTATGGAGTGATGAAAGTATCTGACATCTTTTCCCCAAATGGATAGCCAATTGTGTCAATACTATTTGTGGAGTTGTCTATACTTTCCCTACTGATTTTAAACTTTACCTTTGTCATAAACTACATTTTCATATGTACGTGTCTCTGTTTCATGCTTATTCACTGTGAAATGTGTAGATCTCTGCACCAATGCCACAATTTTCAAAGTTAATCTGGTTTTATGGTGTGCTTTGATAGCTAACAGGGCAGAGAAAGCTAATTATTCTTTTCAAAATCAGGTTGTTAATTCTTATAAAAATTCTTTTGGTGATATTCATTAGCATTACATTTATAGATGAATTTAGTGAGACTTCTTCCCTACAATATTAAATTCTTTCAATACAGGAACTTAGGCTCTCTCTTTGTCTTAATCAAGTCTTCCTTTATGTTCTTTAGTAAAGATCTATAGTTTTCTTCATGCAGTTCTGTAGTTTTTGTTCATTTCTAGTTGGGTTTGCATTTTGGTGTTTTATATAGTATGTTGCTATTATGGATAGCTTTTTTGTTTTTCAAATTATCTTCTTTAATTATCAAATAATGGTAATATTAGAAAAAAACGTTTTGTAATTCACAATTTCACCACCTTAACAAAACAAGTATTTTCATTACATTGTAATCCCTTCCAGGGATTTGTCCATATGGCTGAATTTTTTTTCCAGTTTTATTGAGGAAATAATGGACATACATCACTGTATAAATTTAAGGCATACAGCATGATGGTTTGATTTACATATATTTTGAAATGATTACCATGATAGGTTCGACTAACACCCACCTTCCTATATAGGTACAATAAAAAGAAAAGAGAAGAATAAAGGAAAAAAAACTCTCTCCTTGTGATGAGAACTCCTAGGATTTACTCACTTAACAGCCTTCTTGTATGATATACAGCACTGTTAGCTGCAGTCGCCATATACATCACAGCCCTATAGCACTTACTTTTCTTTAAGATTTTATTAATTTATTTGAGGGAGAAAGAGTGAGCACTCAAGAGCACAAGTAGCAGGGAGGGGCAGAGGGAGAAGGAGACGCAGACTCTCTGCTGAGCCGGCAGCATGGGGCTCGAATCCAGGACCAGGAGATCATGACCTGAGCTGAAGGCAGACGCTTAACCGACTGAGCCACCCAGGTGCCCCAGCACTAGCACTTATTTATCTTATTAACTGGATGTTTGTACCTTTTGACCACCTTCTTCCATCTCAATAATATTTTTATTTCATTGGTTATAGGTTTATGGTCTTATGTAGGTAGCTTCTGAATGCATAGAATGGCCACATTCCTCCCTTTACTTAGCCATTCCATGTGACTTGGACTTAAAGGCCTCCCGCACTTACCACTTACTTGACTGTAGAGATTGTTCAAACCAAGTTCCACCTGAGCTCCAATTACCCCATCCATCCCTCTTAGACCAGCCTGTCCTCCTCTTCCAGGACTCTCGGGATCAATGTTGCATTTACACCAGATCCATTGGTTTTATATTTAATATGGTACTAAGTTGCATGATTTAAAAAAATATAATTAAGGAAGAAACAGCTGTAAGAAATCTTTTGTTATTATTGTTGCAAAATTATTCTAAACTTTTCTTAGAATAACAGTGAATGGAACCTGAAAAAGATCTAACGAAGGAACATTTTTCCTCCTGGTGCACTTAGCACACCGTATCCCCTAACTCACCCATCATTATTCCCACCTTAGTGAGATTTTTAAAACCATGTTCTTCAAGGCTGTTTTGGTGTCATAATTGTATGTGTGCCACTCAGCGGCTAGAGGAGTGTTGCTGGAGAAAAGATGTTTTTTGATAATGTTGTCTGATTCTTTAGGAGGCATGGCTGAAGATCTGTCAGAGGAGATGCTTCCAATACTTCGGTGATTATTAAATCACCCATGGCAGGGTCGGTGCTAAATTAACCTGCAGCTGTGATAGGATAATTCCAAGCTTAACACTCCCATCGAATTAGCTGGCATTCAAATTCAATCCACTTTTGAGGAAAAATTTTACACTATTTTACAAATGGGAATGTAGTGTAAGCAAATATGAATTTATATGATAAAATGGGAACTATGCACAATGAAATTGGGTGATATTCACATAATTTTAAATAGATATGTTTTCTTTTAATTTTCTTTTATGGTGGAATTTTGAATATTTTGAATTAAATAGATAATTGATCTTATTCTTTCTGTGTGGGGTCTCTTCTGATTTTATTTTGGGGAGTTAGACAATGATTACCTTATCTGTGTGCGTTAATCGGTCACTTTTACCTAAACCACAATGAAGTAAATTAATTGCCTATCCCCTGTGGGTGTTTGGGGGGTAACTAAGTCAATCAAATACTTATTTCAAAAGATAAAAACCTAAGCTCATGAATTTAACGCAGGTCCTTCAAAGTAAATGATTGGAATTGGGCAAAGTCTGTGAAATAATAGTCTAAGATTGATGGACACAATCTTGAAAGATCTTGAAGATAACGTCGATAAGCAAACTGTTGTTTGATAAGCAAGCTGTTTGCCCAGATGGGCAAGGTTTTGCCCAGATGAGCCCAGGTCTTTTCCTGGGTAAATGGGTTTGCAAGAATTTTCTAAAGCAAATGCTTTTTTTTTTTTTTTAATTGATTTACATTCTTATCTATCTGGGCAAGAATTTCCTGGAAAATGCAGTCAAGTCATGTTGACCCAAGTGTTCTCAGCTCTCAATCCCAATAGTTGAGTGGTGTAGATGCAGATGATGTTAATTCTCATAAAGTAGTTTAGTTGGCAATAAGCTGAATAAATAAGGTAAATTTAGATTATGGAGAATCTTGGAGGACAAACTGAGAAATTTGTTGTGTTAAATTTAGTTTAAGAATATCAGCTTATCATCATGATTTTGCTACTACGAAGCTACGTGACAATACTGGACCCACGTTCAGTTTTCTCTCAGGCTTACTTGTCTCCAAAATACTGAGACACTTGCTCTGCTTTGACAACTGTAGCTGCAGTCAACTCCATTTGGGTTCGTTTCTGCCCCCTGAAGCTTACAGGCACCTCACTCAGAGTCTCTGACTCTTACTGACACTTCCAGCAACATGCTCCAGGCCGTGGGATTTGACTCCCCAGAAGATGCCAAAGAGTCCAGGTAGCACAACCTGGGGGTTGTGGACCAGTAAGTTAACTTTCCATCCGGTAAGCTCTCAAGAGTGATAGAAGAACTTCTTGTTCTTGGGTCTAGCAGGTAAATTCTTTCTTCTTTCTCTCTCTGACAGACTATGTTGAGGCATGGAACAGATTTCTGGAGCTGTCTTGCTAGACTGGTATCTGCAGAGAAACCAGCTTTGTCTCTTTGAGCTTGGGGATGAATCCGTGGTCAGGAGAACAATACATCGTTGACATTTGCTTTCCACCCTTCCCTCCCTTATCTCTCTTTCCCTTACTCTTAGCAACCTGGTTTTCCCTCCTGAGAAAGCATTACTATTTAAGCCTTGACTTCAGCTCCGTTTTCTAGGAAACCCAGGCTAATCCAGTGACCTGAAACTATTACATCTCCCTGCTCTTCAATTTTAATAACTGTAAAATGAGGAGATTGAACCAAATTATTTCTATGATCCTTTTAAGTTCTGGTATGCCATTATTATAATTTAATCACTAAAATTTTTGAGCAAGGAAGTATGGTGGAAAACTGACCTTGGTGGCGTAGTCGAAATTTTTGGAAGTATAAGGAAAATAAGCTAAAGCAAACTAGAGAGAACAAGTATTTGTAAAAAGTGCTGTCCTCGTCTGATAACTACTAAAGAGGGGATGACTCAATCGTGTTCTCATAAATGATGCTGAAATTGCACTTTTGTAAACATAAATGTGAGAAAGAAAGATTAAGCAAACACTCCTACGAAACGCATGAATGCTGCTGACAGAGTCATCGAAACAAGGAGAGCTTCGTAAATCCATGAATTCATGCCCCAGACCAGGACATTCCATCTACTTCATTGTGGAAGACCAGGATGCATAGCCACTTCTAAACAGAAAATACATATTTTTTTATGCGGCACGAGTTCAGTTTTGGGTAAGGTTGGAGATGTCCAGGGAGGTCTTGTAACACAGACACTCCCAGGGGCGGTCACACAACACAACACAATGTGGGTTTTTCCCTGACAGATCCAGTCTATCTGAGGGCTGCCCTCACTCTCCGCTCCTGGTGACAGAATCCAGATGCTCAGAGGTGGAGATGGGCTTTGATATCACCTAGCTGAGCTCCTTGACTGGCAGGAAAAAGAAGCCCAGAGAACTGAAATAATTTTCCCAAGGTTATATACAACTGGACAGGGAAGGATCACGTGCTAATACACCATGCTGGGGGATTTTTTTTTTTCCTACTTCCTGCAATAACAAATGCTTCTTTGTCATCTGATGTACTTACATTCTATCGATAATATTAATTATGAGTAGTATACTTCTCTTGTGCATCTGTCATCTGGAATTTTAGGAGTAAACAAATCTTTAATGCCAAAGAGAGATGACAAAACAAAACCCACCATCTAGTGGGTTTTGTTTTCTGAACCAGAGTAGGGTAAGTCCTCACTGCTTCTCAATTTGGGAAATGTCCTCAAGCCTAAGACCCGCTTCTCCTCTGCTTCTCAAGTTGGATAAGAACCGCACCGTGCACCACCCATTCAGTGAAACGGATCAGCAGTAACTACCCTCCTGAAGTCTAATTAGAAGGAACCAGATTCATCCCTGGTTGGCTTGATATATTAGTATTCTATCTTGATGCATTATGAGGTATATATATTGCATCTAACAAGTCCCACTTTTTAGGTGAGTAAACAGCAGTAGTGTTGTTTTAATAGATTACATAATACTACTAGAAGCCCTGAATCCATAATGTTCTGATTTTTATCCCAGTGCTGGATGACTCATGAAGTACTGGACTATTTCAGGTCTATCCTCCATTAAATAAATGATCAATCCATTCAATTCCATCATTCACTCAATGATAACTTCTCTCTCTTGTGGAAGCCACAGCACAATGAGGATTCATAGGAAAAAAGGCACAAGCATGCAGCAATTTAGTGTAAAACAAATAGCAAAATAAAATACTTTCCGAGGTTGTTGTGTATAAAGTAAATATTATATGACAGGTACAGATAAATATCTAACTACCATGGGGAGTTCATAGGAGGAGGATCTGTTTTTTGGTTGATGAAGCAAAAACTTCGTAAGAGAAACTACATTCAACCTAGGCTTTGAAAAATGGGTTTGATTTGTTGGGTTGGGCAGAGGGCATTAGGGTCAATGATAAACACACACATTATATATGTAGAACTCACCAAAAATACATGAGGGTTCAAAAATCCGTGATTAGAGAATAGGGAATTGTTGAATTGTTTTAAGCTCACAGTTTGACAAACAAACTAATTAAGGAATTAAGGTCTGAAAGGCAAGTTGGGGCCAATTTGAAGAGTATTCATTACCAGTGAAAGGAATTTAAGCTTTATTCTGTAAGCAATGTAAATTCACTGCAGATTTTTGAGCAGGAAATTAATATAATTAGAACTTTAAAAAGGAAACTTAATCTAGCAGGAGTATATATTTTTAAAAAATAGAGGAAGCTGTAACTATAAAGAGTAGACTAGTAAAGAGGCTGCTTCAGCATTCCAGGATAGAAGTAAAGTACACCGGGCGCCTGGGTGGCTGAGTCGTTAAGCTTCTGCCTTTGGCTCCGGTCATGATCCCAGGGTCCTGGGATCGAGTCCCATATCGGGCTCCCTGCTCAGCGGGAAGCCTGCTTCTCCCTCTCCCACTCCCCCTGCTTGTGTTCCTGCTCTCGTGCTCTCTCTCTCTCTCTCTCTGTCAAATAAATAAATAAAGTCTTAAAAAAAATAAAGAAGTAAAATATGCCAAAATGAAGGTGCTCACTGATGGCCGGATATTACAGAGCCCAGGGTGAGAGAAGAGATTGAATGTAAACGCTGAGAGAAAATAGAGCCTGAGGGAGGTCAAGAAAGGTACACTGACAACAAGGCACCTAATATTGTGACCAAGAGATTCTTAATAGTCACCAAGAGTAAATGATCAAAAGTAGGCAGTGAGAATGCATATGCAGTGGGGGTAAATATCCTTTCCAGAAATTTCTTTGTGAGTAGCGGTGATGTCAATTGGTGCAATCCTCTGGAAGAAAATTTGGCTGTATCTTCAAAAGCCTTATAGAAGACATGGGTTCTTATCCAGTGATTTAATTTTTAGGATGCTGGAAAAGATTTGTAAGCCAAGGCAAACAGTATAGGAAAAAAACTGAAAATAGTCAGAATGTGTACTAATGAGAAATTAGTTAATCTATAATACATCTATAAAATGGAACACTATATGGCCATTGAAGGTGTGTCTTTTAGCAAGAGTTGGCAACTTCTCTGCAAAGGTCCAAATAGTTTTATGGTACAGACAGTCTCCGTCACAACTACTCAACTCTGCTGTTGTAGCCACAGACAATATGTAAACCAGTGAGCATGACTGTGTTCCAATAAAACTTTATTTACAAAAACAGGTGGCAGGCTGGGTTTGGTGTATAGGTCATAGTTTGCCTACCCCTGTATTTGAATATTATGTAAAGAATTAGAGACAATATGACATTATTAACAAAAAGTAATTAAGAATATGAGAAACGACAGGCTTTAAAATATCTACAACTTTTCCAATTTTGTGAAATATAATGTATGTGTATGTACACCAATCTTTAAACAGGGCATAATCTTGAGTCCTGGCATCACAGTGAATTTTATTATCTATTTAGTGCTTATCTGTATTTTCATATTTTCTACAATAATTTTATATTACTTCTTTTTGTAACCAGGGGGAAAAGCAGGGCGCCTGGGTGGCTCAGTCGTTAAGCATCTGCCTTTGGCTCAGGTCATGATCCCAGGATCCTGGGATAGAGCGCCGTATTGGGGTCCCTGCTTAGGGGAGAGCCTGCTTCTCCCTCTCCCACTCCCCCTGCTTGTGTTCCCTCTCTCACTGTGTCTCTCTCTGTCAAATAAATAAATAAAATCTTAAAAAAAAAAAAAAAACAGGGGGAAAAGGGTATTTTTATATGAAATTTTATAGTGAGAGAAGTGAGATAAAATAAGAAATTGACATGGTCTATTCGTGTTTCCAAGCTAAAAATGTGGCAGGTCTTCGTGAGGAATTGGAAAATTTCATTGATACATGACTTCTGAGTTAATTGTGCATAATCTACAAGGCCTTCCTTGTAAGTTTTGCCTGTTTGGAAATCTGCAGTCATAAAATGACTAATCAGCACTTGCTAAGAGAAGCAAAGTCTGTTTGCAAAGACCATCTTCTTTTTTTTTTCTCTCTTTATTTTTTTATTGTTATGTTAATCACCATACATTACATCATTGGTTTTTGATGTAGCGTTCCATGATTCATTGTTTGTGCATAACACCCAGTGCTCCACGCAGAACGTGCCCTCTTTAATACCCATCACCAGGCTAACCCATCCCCCCACCCCCCTCCCCTCTAGAACCCTCAGTTTGTTTTTCAGAGTCCATCGGCTCTCATGGTTCATCTCCCCCTCCGACTTACTCCCCTTCATTCTTCCCCTCCTGCTGTCTTCTTCTTTTTCTTTTTTCTTAACATATGTTGCATTATTTGTTTCAGAAGTAGAGATCTGTGATCCAACAGTCTTGTACAATTCACAGCGCTCACCATAGCACATACCCTACCCAATGTCTATCACCCAGCCACCCCATCCCTCCCACCCCCCACCACTCCAGCAACCCTCAGTTTGTTTCCTGAGATTAAGAATTCCTCATATCAGTGAGGGCAAAGACCATCTTCTTCTTTTTTTTTTTTTTAAAGATTTTATTTATTCATTTGCGAGAGAGACAGAGAGAGAACAAGCAGGGCGAGAGGCAGAGGGAGAGGGAGAAGCAGACTCCCTGCCGAGCAAGGAGCCTGATGCGGGACTGTTCTGGGATCATGACCTGAGCCGAAGGCAGACGCTTAACCATCTGAGCCACTCAGGCGCCCAAAGACCACCTTGTTAACAAGGTGAGAAGATGTTGGCTGTGACAGGGCCGGTACAGGTATTACACAGATGCTCGTGAACCAGGCTTCTCCCCAGCTACCAAACTCATCTGGCTGCAGTCACTATGCTGTCCCGTTTCTCATTCATTCCATGTTATTTTCCCAACTTGCTGTCCTGATATCTCTGCACAAACTATTTCCTCCATGTGGAATAGGATTTTTTTTCTTGCTTTTATTTCTTTTTAAAGAAGATATATATTATTGGGGCACCTGGGTGGCTTGGCGGGTGAGGTGTCAGCCTTTGGGCTCAGGTCATGATCCCAGAGTCCTGAGATGGAGCCTCACATCGGGCTCCCTGCTCAGTGGGGAGCCTGCTTCTCCCTCTACTTCTGCCTTCTGCTCCCCCTGCTTTTTCTCTGTTTCTCTCTGTCAAATAAATAAATAAATAAAATCTTAAAAAAAAGGTATGTATTATTTGCTACATACAAAGGGTTATTAGAGGATACATGTTAAGGAAAAAGCATAATAATATAACGAATGTCCATAAGCACAAGAATTAGGTCATTACCAATAGAACGCATGTTATGTTTCAACCCCCTACCTTAGAAATGATCACTAACCTTATTATGAATTCCTTATTATTTAAAATATATAGTTTTGTCACATTTGCCTGTATGGTTCAACAATATAGTTTAATTCTGCTATTTTTTATCTCTATAAAAACTTTATATATCATGTTTAGTTTTTTGGGATTTACCCTTTTAGTTAATACTATGTTCTAAAATTTGGTTGTGTATAATTTAAGATTATACATTTTTACTGCTGTATAGTATTTGTTGTGTAAAGAGAGCACAGCTGGTTTATCTAGTCTCCTTTTCATGACTATTTAAATGTTTCAAGTTTTTATTACACAAACATTGCTGCCATGAGCATTCTTATATATGTCTCTTGGGTATCATCCCACGAATAGGATCACTTGATGGTAGGGTGCTTGTTCTTTTAATTTCTTTCATAATGCTAGGATTAATCAGACATTCGGTTTCTTTTGAATCAGTTTCAGTAGATTAAATTTTTCTAGGAATTTGTCCATTTCCAAGTTTGCAAATCTACTGGTGTTAAGTTGTCCATAGTGTTCTCTTGTTATGTTCAACCTCTGCTTTATCTGCCATTGTGTCTTTCTTGTTTTTATAATTTTATTGAGGCACAGCTGACATATAATTGACTACACATATTTGAGGTATCTAATTTGGTGAGGGGGCAGCCATGGCAATGAACTTCTCAGATCTTCTAGTGCTAGGAGAGTAATTGACTAACAGTCCTGACTGTTGTGCTCTAAAATCCATCACTGCATTTTGGACCCAGGCCACAGGCCACTCCTATCTAGTGACCACATAGGGCAGGGAACTGAGGGAGGTTCATTCCTTTGAGATGCAGGACTCCACTCGGGCCCAGAGCACTGTGTCAGCCTTGCTAAATTTCTTAGAATGACACTCTAGTCCAAGACCTTCCTGCTTCACTTACCCTCATGTCTCCCACACCTGGTCAGTCCTCTCCCAGCCTCCTCTGACTCCTTCCCCCATTTCCCTCACAGGTTTTCTCCCCAGTAGACCTCTTGCAGTCTGATCCTGTCATGGTATCTGCTTCTCGAGGACCGGGCCTAACACAGTGATTTTGACCTATGTCAAACTGTGAAACCATCACCGCAGGCGAGATAATGAACATACATACCCGCCAGCCATCACTCATCCTTCCCTCTACCCTGCCTCCACACAGCCACTGATCTGATTTTGGAAACTATAGACTAATTTGCATCCTCCAGTAGTTTATATAAATGAAGTCATAATATGTACCCTTGTCTGGCTTTTGACAAACTCAGCATAATTATTTTGAGATTCACATATGTTGTTGCATGTAGCAATCTTATTATTGTGGAGTGATACCTTGCTGATACACCACAATTTAACCATTCATCTCTTGACTGACATTTGAGTTGTTTCCTATTTTCCATTAGTACAACTAAAGCTCTATGAAAATTCATATAAGCCTTTTAAACCTTTGTACAGTTATCATCTTTTTTGGACAAATACCTTGGAGTGAAATGAATGGGTTATATGACAGGTGCATGTTTAACTTTTTCAGAAACTAAAACACTGTTTTTTAAAGTGTTTCTAAATGAGTTTTGTGCCTTCCCTCTTTCATCTTTAACTATTCTAGTCAAATATTTATCTATTTCATTAACTTTTTCAAAAATATACTTTTGGCTTTGTTGATTCTTGATGTTTTATATTTCTCTCTAGTGTAGATTTGTTTTCTATTTCATTGATGTATTCTCTAGTATTTATTATCTCTTACCTTAGTTTTCTTTTTATTTGCTGATATAAGAACTTGAGACTATAAATTTAAGTATGCTTTGATAGCCTCTTATCTAGTACTTTAATGATTATACATCTCTAATTATTTTAATAATAATCTTACTTAACTTTCCAGATTCTGGTCCATTCTGAACCAACCTGCCTAAAACCAACCAAACTATAACTATATACTTGGGGAGGCAGAGGGAGAAATCAGTGTTGATTTCTCAGAGCCAATTCCCTGACTCAACACCATACACATAATATCAAAACACAGAAACTCTTATCAGATATAGCACATCCTGACTTAATAATATTCACTCTCTTATGGCAAATGGTATATGTACACATAACTGCTTGACTACACACATATATTAGTATCTTTCTTCTACCTTTAAATTATAAGCTTCTTAAAGGTAAACATAGACTTAACTCAGACCTTAAAATAGCTGCTGGGGGAGATGTGCTAGTTGAATTTAATTTGTTCAGGGATTGACTTCTGTACTTGCTTTCTGTAGTATAATCTCTCAGCTTACTGTCCAGTTTATTGTTTCCACAAATATTTACTGAGGACCTACTATGTGCTGAGTGATCTTCCAGGCTACTTTATCAAAGTAGAGAGAACAGATTGCCTCATAGATATTATATTGCAGATGGTAGTTAGACAGCAACAAAATAAAAAAGCATGAATTTGGGGGGCCTGTGTGGCTCAGTCTCAGGTCATGATCCCAGGGTCCTGGGATCGAGCCCCACATTGGGCTCCCTGCTCTGCGGGAAGTCTGCTTCTCCCTCTCCTACTGCCCCTGCTTGTGTTCCTTCTCTCGCTGTCTCTCTCTGTCAAATAAATAAATAAAATCTTAAAAAAAACCCATGAATTTGTTGGGGGAAAGGTGCTACAAAGACAAAGAGATGGGGGGCGCCTGGGTGGCTCTGTCGTTAAGCGTCTGCCTTTGGCTCAGGTCATGATGCCAGGATCCTGGGATCGAGCCCCGCATCGGGCTCCCTGCTCCGTGGGAAGCCTGCCTCTCCCTCTCCCACTCCCCCTGCTTGTGTTCACCCCCTCGCTATCTCTCTCTGTCAAATAAATAAATAAAATCTTAAAAAAAAAAAGACAAAGAGATGGGGCACAGAATAGATGCGGGAGGTGGTATTTATATGGAATGGCACTTATACACTTCGCCTCCCCGAGAGAAAGCTTTTTTATTCTTGCATTCATTTTAGCTTAGGTTTTTGAACTGAATGTGCTGTTAAACATGGAGTTTTTAGGCCTTTAACAAACACTTTCCGCAAATGGTAAGATATCAAACTTAAAAAAAAATCCCCTACTTCTTTATTCTTGTTTCTTTTGCATTTTAAATGCGGGCAGAAAAGCAAAATAGATACAGTCAATATAGTATAGGTGCACATTAGGTTTCCTTTAAAAAGCCCTCCGGCTTTAACAGTTTCAAGAGCACCGTTTATTTAACAGCCAAGGTTATCTGTAATCCTTTTTTGGGTTCAGCAGCAGGATCTGGAAATGTTAGCAGATCCTGTGTACTATGAATCAGTTTTGCCAAACCCCAAGCCCACTGCCCCCATGCTTAACAAACTGACGTCCCTGAGAGCCCTTGGGGAGACCCTCTGGAGGAATCGCATAGACGCAGGGAAGCGCTTCAGGGTTACCGTGCGCGTAACCTGGCGCAGGCACTAGGACCGCCCGACGCCGATCGGCAGCCCGCTTCCCAGCGTGTCAGCGGGATTGAGCAGCCTTTGCTGTTACACCCGAGAGCCGACCGCAGCAGTAGCAGCTCGGCACCCTCCCCCCTTCTGGCCTGCTGGAAGGTATTTACTTGCTATTTATCATTCCGATTTTGTAGACCGTCCGTGTGCCTTTCATGTTCACCTAGTCTGATGCTCTGGAAGGCTGCCCAGCACTCATCGGGTTACTCTATTATTTTATGTTAATTCCCACAGCTGATGGAAGCAACAGTGCCATAAAGAAATGGGCTAGCTATTTCCAGAGGCTGAAATCTGGAGACATTTGAAGGTGTAAGTACATTGGTCACGGATCTTTAACGCGTTGGCTGTGTTAGTTGTACCTCTTGACCTTCTTCCTCCCTGAAAGAGCCAATGTAAAATGCCATCTGCATATTTCATTCATGAAGGAAAAGCACCAGGACGGTGACAGACCCCACTAATGACGGCCCTGCGGCTCCGCTTCGGAGTAGCTGTGGCTTCCCGTCCCAGCCTGTGGGTTTGCTAGAGAAGCTGGATTTGCAACAGAGTTTTGATGGGAAAGATTTTGCTCAGGGCTGCAGACTGCTTCCTGGCTTTCTGCTTTCTGTTTTCAAAGCGCAAAGACTGTGCTTTCTAATCACTGCCGTGGTGCAGTGTAGGGGTCTTTTTATGCTTTCTTTATTTCTGCATTCCAAATACTCCTCATGGGTGTGGACTGCCAGAAAGCTGTTACACCATTCTGTACCTCTCAGTGTAAAGCCATTGAGGAGAAATTGAGAGTTGGCTTTCTCTTGGACCGTACTTTAGGAGATTGCACACAGAAACATTAAAAAAAAAATTAACTATCTAAGATTCCCCCTCCTGTTCAACAATGCATCTGGTTATGTGTGATAAGGGAGTAGTTTGCTACTAGGAAACCCATGTGAAGATCACGCTACAGAGAAAATGGGACATTCTCTTTAAGTATCTTAAAACAGTTGAAGATGCTTTTGCAGGGCCATGATGCCAAGTTCGTGCATTAAAAGCTCTTTGAAAACTTTAAAGCCTTGTCAGATTGCTAAGTTAGCTTATTACCTTAGAAATCAGATCAAATGTAGGTGTCTTATACCAAAATGAAATAGATAAACGTATTTATAAATGAATAACATGTTGAGTCATATTAATGGTTAATTCATGGGAAATTTTAAGATAAGCAGTGGCATTAAATTTATTTCAGGAAAGAAAATATCAAACTGGGACTCATAGCAAGGCATCAACATTGAAAAGGTGACTAATGAAAAGGATTTTTTAGAAGAGTTTAAAATACATTTAATAGTTCAAAAATTGTATCCTTAAAGTACTTGTATTTGATACATTGAAATACCATAAATGAGATTTAAAATTGTTGAAGTATTAAGCTTTTGAAAATATACCTATAATTCTACTAAAACTCTTTAGTTGGTACAAAAAAAGAAGCACAGAGGATATGAGGGAGGGAGGGATTGAGTCTTATTTTATTGTTCTGTACTTCTTTCTATTTGAACATTCTGATTGAATATTTACTATATAAATATGCTACCTATATTTTTTTAATGTAACAAATTACAAGTGGTTGTAGCAATTAATTTGCAATATCCTTAAATGCAAATGAATATAATCATGTAAAAATAACATGTTAATATTGCTCTATAATATTTCTTAAACAGGGAAAATCTTTTTTTGAAAACAGTGCCTTCTAGAGAAAGTTAGGGAAATCAGATTGGGGTAGCAATAGACTTTCAGTATTTTGTGACGAAAACAAATTTTTTTACCTTTATTTTTAGTTGGCATAACAAAATACTACATAACTCCGTGAGCTTTGTGTTAATAAATTTTCTCCTTTTTCTCTTAAAAAAAAAAGTTTCTATATTCTCAGTCTGGGAAGATGACTCAGTTCTTTCAAATTAAAACTTAGTTTTCAGAATTCTTGCCCAACATGTGATTTGCAGCCTTAAACTTTAGTTTTATGTCATACTCATAATACATGCCTTACCATAAATAATCTAAAAATAATTTAATTATACATTGGGTCGAGAGATTCATTGAATTCAATGATGATGGGGGGCGGGAATCCAGAGAAGAGAGATCTTATTCAGAATTTGATACTCTTTGCAGAACAAGAACTTTGTTTCTGAATTTAAGTCCTGAAATTAAGTCCACTGGCCAGAACTGACTGTAGACAAGAGCACAAGTCTCAGCGGAAGTCCAGACTTGCTGGCGGACAAGTGGGGCTTAAGCTGCGGAATAAAATGCAAAAGCTAAAACTAATTTGTTGAAGTGTGAAAGTAGTGATTATCTGGTGATTTTTATCCCTGAGGATAATCTCTTTAGGCCTTGAAAAGTCTGGCTTCCCAGGAGATCCACGTGAATATCAACATTATCTAGATTTACTAGATAATAGTGAGGTAGATATTTCTGGGAGATTACTTTTCACATACAATTTTTATTTAAAAGAGGCTCAGCATATAGCAAATCTGGATACACCGATTTCACCCTCGGCAGTGCTTTCTTCTGTAAAGGACATAATAGATTCCAAAACAGGGATTCTCATGTGAAGAGGGTACCTAGTAAGACATTTAAGAAAGAGATGAAAAAAATTAGCTTTTATATTATTAAACCACCCAGAAGGAGCTAATGTAATAGAAGAGGAATATCAGTGAAGCTTGTGTCATTTCAATTTACATTTATTTTAGTTTTCTGCATGGAGTAAGAAAAGATGTCTCCCAGTAGAAGTCACAGAAAATGCAAAAAATTAGTTGGGGGCTGACTTCTAATGGTCAACCCTGTGGGAAGCACTGAGTGCTTGTTGAAGATATAAAGAAAGAAATGGAAAGAAATGACAGTCCTTGATTTGCCCGGAGAGGTGATTACAATGCTAGCATGAATGTTTACAAACCTGTTGGCCACATATACAAGCCACAGTGACTAGGAATTATATGTAACTTGAGAATTTCCTTGACATTTTCCTTGAAATTCTCTAATTGTGTCTCTAATTGTGATTTTTTTTTTCTTGTTAAATGAAAGAGGCAAAGGAAATGGAACGAGAGCACGTTAGTAGCATGCCGGGTCCACCTCATATATGTTCGTGTGAACCAGGAGGGATGAGACATATTTTGTGGGAGTTTGGCAAAACGGAGAAGTTCCTATCCATATAGTTTTGGGAATAAGCTTTTCTCAAAAGCAAAGGTTTTGTTTCCAAAATTGATTTTACTTACAAAGAACTAAGTTTGTAGGTACAGCAGAAAGCTTTTAAATAAATGAGATTCAGCCTTTAGGTGTAAAAGACCAATTAGCAGAATGAAAGGTGTACTGTGGATTGCTGATAAGCAAAACATTGTTTCAATTATCCCTCCTCATTCATGCAGTTATAACTGATGTGGACAAAGGACACCACTCATACACTCTTGCTTCCTTCCATGTATGTCTTTTATTTAATAGGGAAGAAGTTAAACCTTCATAAGGAAACTGTTGATAAATATTAATCGTGATTCCATAGATGTTTAAGTAGCAAATGAGCTTTGCTATTCCCCCAAATATAGTGTAATGATTACAGTTTACATTTTGGAATCAGTATAAGATATTACGGACACAGCATTTAATATTTTTGGATTATATTTATTTATTAGATATTTGTCAATTCCTCGCTGTATGCTGGGTATGAAGGTCAGACCAGTAAATGATATGTCCCACCATTCATGGGCTTCATCATCTTGTGGAGGGAAATAGGCCACAAAAACCAAATATTATAAACCAGATGCATTATTATTAAAGTTCTTTTTAAATTATTATAACTGGTTACAAAGTAAACCAGAATATATCTAATAGGTGCTAACTTGAAAATTAGAAGAGAATACTATGATAAAGAATGAGTTGGTGGTTTTTTGGTTTGTTTTTTTTTTTTAGATGTAGTTGTCTGGAAACCTCCCTGAAAAAGGGGTAGATCATCAGGGATCTGAGTGAAAGAGATAGCCAAGTAATGAGCAGCAATGTGTTGTAACAGAAAGAGTACAGAGTTCATGCTACAATTTAAATCCATTCTAGGTAATTCTTAAGTCTTGAAATCTTGAGGATTTTACCCCCTTGATAAAACTTTACAGAGTTTTAAGAAAAATAAGATAACATGTTAAGAGTCCATGACAATATCTGAGGCAAATTGAATTTCCATTATGACTTGTAAAGTGTTGTTACAACTTTATGAATTCATTCCTTTGAATACCTAGTCAAATAAACAAGTATTGGACCATTTGATCACTCCTGTGTCCCTTTCCTTAAAGACTTGTGATTCTATATCACACAGTTGAAGGAGGAAAGACGGTCACCCCCACGGACAGCAGAAAGAGCATTATTCCTGAATCTTGTAAAGACCAAGTGTCAATTAGGAGTTTTGTTAGCTGCAGTTGTGGTACATTTGTGATTATCTCCTCAGAAACCACCAACGTGGTGGTTGATGGGGATTAATTAAGGTGCTGTTCCTCCCAGGGAATGCTGGAGGGAGAGGACCACCTCCAAGGAGGTTGGTTTGGGTTCCCTGGCAGGATTGTTCTTCCTGGGCTTGGTCTTCAAACACAACTTCTTGAGAAGTTCAGTGAGATGAACATGGTACTTGCCAGTGCACAGCACAGGGTGCAGGCTCAAGTTCAAGGAGTGAGTTCACTGATGAAGAAGGTAGTTTATTAGTACTTGGAATGACTCACGTCTGAACACTTTGGAGTTTTGTCATCTCATCAGTGCATAGCTAGAAAATACATACTTGCACACAACCACATGTATTCCAAATATATATATATATTAGAATATTGACATATTTGTATGTTGCAATATATATATATATATAATGTGGAAAATGGCTATGCGGTGATTTTTAAGTATGTCCCCCCTATTGCTATTGACACCACAGCTAGGTATAGTGGCAAAATTGTTCAACAATATTTTCACTTAGTCCTTTCAAAGAAAAACATTAATCCTGGGCGTTATCAGCTAGATGTAGGTGAAGCTACTTTATCAGACAGAATCCAAAATAGAAAACTAAACGAAAATAGAAGTTTGAAAGACGCTCACATTGAAAAGAAGCATGGTTAGGGGAAGAAGGTCCCTGACATGTCAGGATTGGATGTGGCAGCCACAGATAGAAAAAAACAAAGGCCCTTTCTGAGGGTGAAAAAAGTCCAGAGGGTCAGGACAGGAAGCAAAATTCAAGTTCACGAGATCTTGCACTGCTCATGTTTAAATCTGTCTGTAGCTCTGTCTCCATTTGTGTGTCCTTGGAAACATAACTTTAACTCTTTAGGTCTTAGTTTCTTTATGGCAATCTATTGAATTTTAGTAGTGAATTAATATCACTAAATGCGGGAAGAGGGTAATACATAAATATCTAACAGGCAGATAATTACTAAATCACATTTTAAAGCAGAAAGCATAATTAAGGGGCACCTGGGTGGCTCAGTTAGTAAAGTGTCCAACTCTTGATTTCGGCTCAGGTCATGATCTCAGGGTTGTGAGATTGAGTCCCACATTGGACTCTGTGCTGGGCATGGAGCCTATTTAGGATTCTTTCTCTTCCTCTTCCTCTGCCCCTTCCCCATCTCTAACTCCTAAAAAAAAAAAAAAGGCATAATTAAGATTTAAAAGGGTTGTTAAGTAATGATTAAACATACAATTCACCAGTAAGATAAATCTATCCTGAGCTTGTTAAGCAGCTAATAACATAACCCAAAATTATACAAACAAAATATATAAAGCAAGGAGAAATTGAATCCACAGTCATAGTGAGATTGTACTAAAATTCACTCAGAAACTGGGCAAAAATTAATAAGGATAGAGAATTTGAGCAATATAATTTATAATTTCAGTCTAATGGACATATATGGAAACTGCAACCCATAAAGTTACTCTTTCTAAGCATACATAAACAGTCTTTTTAAAAATATTTTATTTATTTGACAGAGAGAGCACAAGCAGGGGGAGTGGCAGGCAGAGGGAGAGGGAAAAGCAGGCTCCCCGCTGAGCAGGGAGCTGATGCGATGGGGGGGCTCCATCCCAGGACCCTGGGATCATGACCTGAGCCGAAGGCAGATGCTTAACCAACTGAGCCACCCAGGTGTCCCCAAAAACGGTCTTTTTACGCATAAAAATATACTAACAAAATACAAAGTAAATCTCAACAAATGACAAAGATCAGTATCATACAGTTAATGTCATTTGATCACAATTTAACAAATGTGTTTGTATCAGAAACTTATACAGTCCAATTTAACCATATACAATATAAAAGGTAATATAATCCAGGCTTGAAAATATAGAAAATAATGTCTAGACTTAAAAAAAGCTATTAAATCGCATTTGGCTCCATTAAAAAATTTCACTTTTATCCATGCATCTCATTGAGATTATTTCTAACCAGGCACATTTTTCAGCTTTTACCTCAGGGTACTATGTAAGGGTTTAAGATGATAAAAGTGTTCTGAACTGAACACTCCTGAAATTTCCCATTCAACCACATCTGCATGATAACCAAAAACATGATTGGTTTCTGATAAATCCATGATTCTGATTCTAAGGCCAAATTTCTACTGTGCCTACCAGAGCAGGCACTATCATATCCTGTAGGTAAATCCTCATTTTCAAGGTTGGAATTAACTCCTAACTGGATTTTAGATGATCTGTATTGCAATAGCCTATATTTTCTTAACGCAGAAAATATTCCAGTCACTGTAAACAAATACCAACCAAGTCCATTCTTGATGGGATCCCCAAATAATTCAGACAGCTTATGAATATTGTAGGTGTTATACTTTTATCTATGTTGTTTTAATTATTGTCTTGCCTTTCACAACTATTTTTTAAAAGCCTTAACACAGAAATTTTTAATGACCCTTAGCAGAACGTTCCAGTGCCCTTTAGTTATCTACAAGTTTCCATTTGTCTAAACTCAAACTGGATCAAAATTCCGTTTGACTGGAAGTAATCTCATTCTTGATCTCCTAAAGCACTTTTCTTTTGACTGCTGTGATTCAGTGACCCCTTAAACTTGGCTTTCTGTGATGTGTGCATTTGCCTCCCTTCTTTGACGATGTTTTAATCACCTTTGTATCTCCCTACCTGCTCAATAAATATTTTAATGAATCAAAAACAAATTCCATTTTAGATCTATAGCAAATATTTCCACACACTGTGGAAAAAAAGAAGAAAAGAAAAGGGTGTGGAGACTTAGTCCCTTGAGTTTTGCATATGCTCTCAGAAAAAGAATGACCCTATTTCACGCCTTGACAAGAAAAAACTCCAGGAAAGATATAAATCTTGTGTCCTTCTATGTGTATGTCAAAAGTTATCTATCTCATGAACAAATCGCTCAATTAAAGAGCAATTGCTCCTAGCAAAGTGATCACTTGAATGGTGCTTTTTCATTTTGAATGGATCCCTTTAGTTATTACTGCAATAAAAAGCCTTAGTGTATTCCAAGTCTGTTTGAATCTTTTTCAGAATGTTAAAATTTCTTTCTCTCAGTAGTATTCTGCCTCCCTTAATATATTAAAACTTTCAGTTTCAGAATATTTAAAGTGAAGTTTGGAAGGGACTTTTTGAAATACTGGTCCCCCCCCCCCGCCCCTTTTAGAGATGAAGATCATGAAGTTCCCAATGGTCAGGTCATGTTGTGCCAGAAATGAAAGGAGAATCTTATCTTATGATTTTCGCCTTGGCTTTATTATATCAACGTATAGTTTGTTAAAGGGCAATTTCAAAATGTAAAATCGTAACTTTTAGGTGAACATGTGTAAAAAATTTTCTTTAATTACTTAATTAATGAAGGATATCAGTCAGATGTAATGAGCAGTTTGAAAAGCACTTAGGGAACTATATATGTTCGTATATATACATGTGGGCAATTTTAAAAAGCAGCATTAGGATAAGATTGTGGAATTTTTTTTTTTAAAGGTTAATCTTTGCAGTTATCTGTTCCATCAGGCAAAAAATTATTTGCATTTCTACAGGATAAAAGCCTACAAGTTAACAAGTCACTTCACTAAATCTGGGACTTTTAATCAATAATAAACAATGAGATGAACTAAATATCTTCTCTTAGACAATCCTTGGGTGGTCTTTGTCCCCATGTGTTATTGAAAGTACTTTCTGTCCCTAATTGTGCCTTGTTTCTGCAGTCTAGGTGAGGGATTGACCGGCTAACCTGTGTGCCAAATCCAGCCCATCACCTGTTTTGTAAGTGAAGTCTTACCAGAGCACAGCTTTGACCTGATTCTTTCTGTGGGCACGTCAGGGGTGTTAATTAACCAAATATACTTCCTGGAGTTTGCTCTGTGAATCTAGGGTCTTACAGTATTATTAATCACTAAGATCACAAAATTAACATCTGTCTGTAAATTTTCATAGTCTTGAGTTGGTCTTTTAAATTCTCTTTTAGTGGCCTCTTCTATCCTAAGTCTGGGAAATGAACCCCCAAATACTCTCTCTCCACTAGCTTTCACCTGCTGTTCCTATAAATTTAGATGAAATCTTCCCTTCTAGATCGTCCTCAAATTTGCTATGGTCCTTAGCCTTTTGGAAGTAACCTTTTTATTGCCCGAAAGGCAGGGACTTAAGTACTAGACCAGCTTCCTAAAAGGGTTTCATGGGCATCCAGTCCATATAGATTCCTTAATGATGAGTTGCCATACTTGATTAAATAAGAATCCTTCTCAGATATGACATTCCAAGCGTAGACTTTGTTGCAACATTGATTTGTGCAGTTACATCCTGGTAAAAATGGGGACACGTTGGCATCGATCCTATGCAAATAACCTATTGCCATGGAAAGTAAAGAGATCAGTAAAAATATTTGCTCCTGAATTCCTAGTGGGTCAGTGGACTCATATCATTTAGAACATTAATTTAATAATCTTCTAAGGTTAGGATTAGAGATAGCTTAAGAAAGAGAAAGGGTTTCCTTACACACTTATAAAAAAATAGAAAGTTAAAATAATGCCAACTGTATTCCAGACAAATAATCGCGAAATATTCCTCATGAGCTCATTTAGTCCTGGTGATAAACCCTCTTGCCTTGGACCAGCAGTCTGCTTTCGTGTAATATGTCTGCTTCTGGACTAGAAAGAATCCAGCAAATCCTAACTTTTTCCATTGGTATGGCCTGAAAGTTGTCCAAGCCGTGTTAGTTTAGAAGCTATCCCTGGGAATCTACTCTTTGAAGAGTACTTGGTGCTGTCTTTTTTACAAGGCTCTGGGACTGTACTTCTTTGTTGAAAACCCAATTTTGGCCGACAGCTTATAGCAGAGCTCTGAGGCAGCATCAACAAACAGCTGTTTGTTGATGACGCGGACTGTGGTTAATTGATAACAATAACCAATGATGTCAGAATTGAGGGGAGTAAAGTTTTCTAATAGGTTCTCATAATGGTTTGACCAATGTTTTCCCTGAGGGTAAGAACATATTATGGAAGGCACTGAAGAATCTCCAGGGCCTTCCCCCCAAAGCATCTAATTTCTGAAATATTGATATTAATTATCTTTTACTTATGCAGATTAGCCTAAGGAAGGCTGAGCCTGTCTCCTGACTATAATTCTTCCCTTGTAGCTGTTCCAATAGTATTGAACTAATGAGTAACTCTGGAGCCGCCAAACTAACCTAATTGTTTCTTGCATCTTTTCTCTCTTTTTTGCTTTTTTTTTTTTTTTTTACTTTTATAAAGTAAAATAACAAATCTTTGTGATTGCTGAGATTTCTTAAAAATCTCAAAAATAAATTTATGAGTTAATTTTAAGGACTATTGGGGGTCGCCACCAAAACTGCTGAAGTCTAATTTGCAAATCATGACTCTGGCATATATAAAATGCACATAGGTAACCAATTTCACATAACTTATTAATGAATAAGGGAACTAGATGTTATGACTGCTGCTTAGAAAATATGTACATATAGGCAATTTAACAAAGATATGTTAGGATAAAATTAGTCAGATTTTAAACCTTGCTAATATCTAACAGACCATAAATATTTGGAGTTGTTTGTCCCACCAGGTAAAAAGTATTTGCATATTTAATAGAAAAATTCTATAAATTAACAAATAATTTTAATAAGTCTGGGATTTTTAATTAATGACAAAAAGTGAGACAAACTAAGTAGTGTATTTTTCTGGACCTGTGCTGTCTGGTGAGGTAGCCACTAGTTTTTTAAATGTGGCTATTTAGACTTCAATTTAAATTCATTAAAATTAAATATAACAAAAACTTTAATCTCTTAGTCACACTATCCACTTTCTACATGCTCAGTGGCTACACTTGCCTCGTGGCTACCATGTTGGGCAACATTTCCATTTTCACAGAAAGTTCTAGGCATCCTACCTATACAATCCTCGGGTGGGCATCGATCCTGTAGGATATTAAAGGTGTGTTGCCCACATTTTTGCCCTATTTCCAAGGGTCAGAGAATTTTTCTAATTGTGATAGAATTTAAAACCATCTAAAAGCTAAAATTAGTAAATGCCTATGATTTGAGTAAACTTTATGTGTACTGTGATCATGCCCAAATGGAAAATGATATGAGTAAACCAAATGATGCATGATATATTTTGGTATTACTATTTTTAAAAAGGTTTTAAAGCAAATAATTTTTTTTAAAGTGTAATACTACCAAAATACATTATGTATCATTTAGTTTACACAAGGTAATTCAATACTCTTAAAAAACCATCAAAGTTCGGATATAGTGAATGGTTCTGGTAAAACAGAGCAGGGTCAAAACAGAAAAGATGTGAGGCAGGGCAACCATGGGTATCTAAGGAAGTTTGTGTGACCTTTTGCTTCACATAGAATTTTATTTTTCCATGCTCAATTATGATAAAATGGAATTGCACATATTGTTGTTAAAGTAACTTCCACATTAAACAGAACCTATGTTTTATAATAACACTCAACGGTGCAGTAGGGAAATAGAACATGTATCAAATAGGATGCTACTTAAAATTGTGAGAATTAATTTTATGGTAGAGAACTACTTTACCTTGGATTTCTCATTAACAAAAGGAAAGGATTATATCCCTGAATTTCATTAGTTTGTAAATTTCAGCATTTATTAAACAAATAGATATGAGGTGCCTGTTATGCAAACAGGATGGAAACAGGGTCTGCCCATATGGAGGGTACAGACTGATAAGGAAGAGAGAAAATAAACATAACTAATTAATTACAAGTGTTGTAAGTTTTATGAAAAAGTACGGATGACGGGAATCCTTTTCTAGTCTGTTGGGATATAGGCTGGCTGTGTTTGGGGTGGGATAGAGTCAAGAAAGTCATGTCCAAGAAATCGGCATTTAAACAAGGATCTAGAAGATAAGTAGTAGGGATTTTCTAGGTTAAGGGAGGGTTGTGAAGGGAGTGGGGTGGAAAACTTCAGAAAGGAAACATCATGTAGGAGGTCTTGACAAAGGAGGCAGCATGAACATTTGAGTTTTTGACACATAAAGCTTAGACTTGAAAGAATCGTGTTTTATTGCTATTATTTCCTTTTTGTGGCAAAAAAAGAAAGAGGACACAGATTACTTTCATATATCAAACTGCAATCAAGGAATTATGTAAGTAGACATGAACCTAGTGCCCCACTCCTCATTCAGAATTGCCAAATGTGTTTCCCTCTATGGAAGAAAGTTGCTCATATAGTTACTTTGACTTCCACTAAGATCCAAAATGGAAGAGTTCAGCTTCTTCTTTTTATTTTTTTTTAAAGATTTATTTACTGGGGCTCCCTGCTCGGCGGGGAGTCTGCTTCTCCCTCTGACTCTCCCCCATCTCATGCTCTCTCTCTCTCTCTCAAATAAATAAATAAAATCTTTTTGAAAAAAGAAAAGATTTATTTACTTATTTAGGAAGTACGTGTGCTGAGAGCAAGGGCGGGGAGGGGCAGAAGGAGAGGGAGAGAGAATCTCAAGCTGACTCCCCACTTGGCGCAGAGCCCTATGTGGGGCTCGATCTTACAACTCTGAGATCATGACCTGAGCCAAAATCAAGAGTTGATCACTCAACCAACAGCTACTCAGGTGCCCCCCAAATCTTATATTTGAATGTTATATGGTACATCATCTTGGCATCATCTTTCTTCCTTTCCATACACCTCTCATGATGTATTTGTCCTAGTGTGATACATTTGTTTTGCTATATTTGACATCCTTTTTAGAATGTGACCCCATAATAACCTCTGTATTTACAGCACTTAACATAAACTTGGCAAGGAGAGATGTTCCATAAATGTTCATTGAGGGACTAAGCAAGTGGATAAATGAATGATCCCAGATTTAGGAATGTATCGAGAAAAAAAAGACCTTAAATTACCTGGCTGAATCTCTTAAATAATTCTTTTTTCATTTTATATAGAAATAACTTGATAATATCTAAGTTATTTGACAAAATAATATTGATGAGGCAAGAAATTTTCAAAGGTAAGAACATCCATATTATCAACAAGATGTTCAACTTTTATTGAATGCCTCCTCTATACAAATCAGCCATTCAAAAAGAGACAGGAGATATAGTTCTTGCCTTCTAGGAATTTGAGATAAAGTTGAAAAACAAGAATGTATGCTTAAAAATGCAATGACTAATATAGGAAATATGTACTAAATGCCAAATGAATATAATAAAAAGTGACAAATACCAGAGTTTGAAAAGTAAACCACAAGGGTATTCCAAAATCCTGGTCATATTATAGGCCACAAATGAGGGATGATGTCCACGTAATACCAGACCCCTTTAATTGTTCTTAGATGACTAAACATTGACTTAAAATTTTGTCCTTCTATATATATTTCCAGTATTTTATAGCTGACTGCTTTTGAGGACATTACTTATATTTTCCACATAAGAACAACTGGAAAGAAAAGAATGAAATTAATATTTGTTGATCGCCTACCATATCCCAGACACTGAGAACAGATTTTACAGAATGTATTTGTACCTTAAATGCTTTTATAGAATATAAACACATTCACAGGATTTTAAAAAATTTAATCTGCATCTTTTGCTATTTGTGGGACAGAATATCTTTTCATAAAACAACTTTGCTGTGCTATATTCTGCAGATGATAAACGGTATACTCCTCTATAATCATGGGCACAATCAAGATAGAGAATATTTTCACCCCCAAAAAGTCTTCTGATGTCCTCTTGCAGTGAACCCTGGCTTTAGGCTGCCTCCAATATGCTATTTGTCACTATAAATTCTTTTGCCTTATCTGGCATTACATGGAAATGGAATCATACAGTATGTACTATTTTGTGTCTGACTCCTTTCACTCAGTGTAATGTTTCTGAGATTCACCTGTGTCCCTGCATGTATCAATAGTTCAAGAAGTTTTTAAAGAAATTTCTGAGTAGTATTCTATCTCATGGTATAATATAATTTATTTATCCATTCTCCATTTGATGGACATTTAGGCAGTTTTCCACTTTTTTTGGCTACTAGGAATAAAATTGCTATCAACCTTGATTTTCTTTTAAAGATCTTATTTATTTATTTGAGAGAGAGAGAGAGCACAAGTGAGGGTTGAGGGGCAGAGGGAGAAGCAGACTCCCCTCTGAGTGGGGAGCCTGATGCAGGGCTAGATCCTGGGACGCTGGGATCATGACCTGAGTCAGAGGCAGCTGCTTAACTGACTGAGCTACCCAGGCACCCCTCTATGAACCTTGATTTTCAAGTCTTTGTGTAGAAGTAGGTTTTTATTTCTCTTGGTGAGTACCTCAGAGTGGAATTGCTGAGCTCTGTAAGTGTACATGTAGCTTTGTAAGAAGCTGGCAAATAGTTTTCCAAAGTACTTGCTGCATTACACTTTGCCCAGAAGAAATGTATGAGAGTTCTAATTTCTCCACATTCTCAGTACACCTGATATTGTTAACGTTTTTAAGTTTAGTCCTTTCTGTGGGTGTACAGTGGGATCTCATTATAATTTTCATTTTCATCTCTTCAGTAAACTAATGGCGTTGATTATCTTTACGTGGGCTTATTGCACATTTGTTTATCTTTTGGGAGGTTATCTGTTCAAATCTTTTGCCCACTTTTGTGTTAAGTTACTTGTCATAGAGTTGTCAGAGTTCTGTCTTCATTCTGCATGCAAATCCTTGGTAAGGCATTTGTGTTGCAAATATGTTCTCTCATTTGTTGACTTGTCTTTTTTTTTTTTTTTTTTGAAGACTTTAGTTTTTAGAGCAGTTTAAAATTGAGAGGAAGGTACAGAGATTTCCCAGATAGAACATGCCCTGACACATGCACAACCTCCCCCATTATTTTTTTTAAAAAAGATTTATTTATTTGAGAGAGAGAGAGAGAGAATGGGGAGAGGGGCAGAGGGAGAGAATCCATAAGCCGACTCCCTGATGAGCCCAGAGCCCGACCCAGGGCTCAATCCCATGATCATGACCTGAGCTGTAACCAAGAGTTGAATACTCAACCAACCAAGTCACCCAGGCACCCCCAACCTTCCCCGTTACTATCATCCCCCTACATAGTAGTACATTTGTTACAGTTGATGAACCTACATTGACACATCATAATCATCCAAAGTCCATAGTTTGCCTTAGGTTTCACTCTTGCTGTATACATTCTATGGGTTTGGGCAAATGTATAATGACATGTATCCACCATTATGGTATCATACAGAGTATTTTCACTGCCCTAAAATTCCCTGTGCTTTACCTATTCACACCTACCGATACATCCCTCCCTCCTCACTCCAACCCCTGGCAACCACTGATCTTTTTACTTTCTGCATAGTTTTGTCTTGTCCAGAATGTCATGCAGTTGGAATCAAACAGTCTGTAGACTTTTCAGATTGGCTTCTTTCACTTAGTAATATGCATTTAAGTTTACTCCGTATCTTTTCATGGCTTGATAGCTTTTTTTTTTTTTTTTTAGTGCTGAATAATATTCCATTTCCTGGATGTAGCACAGTTTATTTAGCCATTCATCTACTTAAAGGACATCTTGGTTGCTTCCAGGTTTTAGCAATTATGAATAACATGGCTATAAGCATCCATGAGCAGGTTTTGTGTGAACATAAAATTTCAGTTCACATGCATCAGTACCAAGGAATATGCTTGCTGACTTATATGGAGAGAGTATATTTAGTTTCTTTTTTTTTTCATTTTTATAAGTTACTGAGAGCAATAGGTTTTAATTTTAATATAGTCCCATTTACCTTTCATTAGTTTGGATCTTGAGAGTTCCCCTGGTGAAATCTGAAACTGGCTCGTATACACAGACCACTCTCCAGATTGGTAGGTGGCACTTTCACCAAGCAAGGGAACTTACATACCGGGCTTGTCTTGGGTGCCTGCAAAACAAATAGATCTCCTCACACACCTACCGGAATATTAAAGGTTTACATAGAGGCCTTAACTGTGTTCAGTCATGGTCCCGATGGTCTCAACAACACATTGCTCTCTCAACGTTGCATCCTTGGAACTGGCTTCTAGTGTGGGAATGATGGGCAGAACATATATTCCCAGGACCGGGGAGTGGGTGAGGAGCCTTCAGTTGCCTGGGTTCAACTCTTGGGTCAACTGGTAGTCACATCCTCTTGATGACCTTCTCCAATACCTTTTTTTTTTTTTTTTTTTTTTGTCTTTTATGGTTTGTGCACGGTCTGGTGACAAGTTCATGACTAGAGGAAGAAATCATCCCATGGCTAATATTATTAAAGTTCCATTACTTGATTGATTCTACATAAGGCAGTAACACTGAGGATCTTTATAAGAGTGATTTTATCTTATGCTTTTTATTAACTAGTTCCTTGGATAATGAAATGATTCATAGACATTGTCCTCCTAAGTCCTTGGATGTCTAAATAGAAAGAATTATAGAACCTCCGGGTTAGGAAGGAAAAGATAAGACATTCTTTCCATCCATTGGATAAACATTTTAGCAGTCAGATCATTCTTCTAATGCACATTTCTAGAACCTATTCTCATTATAGGCCGCAATCTAGTGTAACTCATCTGGATGTTAGAACAGGAAAGGAAAAAAGAACTTCTAATTTTTCACTTATAAGATGCCTGCCTGAATTTCCTCAGCTTAGCAGTGAAACATCTCCGGTCAATGTATCACTTACTTTTAAGTAGGTACCGTGCCTAGGGAAGGGTAAAATGATTGTATTGATGGAGTTTTGGAATATAGGTGAGGTTCAGGGGGGTGGAGTCTGGAGCAGATGACTAAGAAAGAATTCTTGAGATGTCTTTTGTGCAAAATGGTGTTTATTAAAGCACGGGGATGGGACCGTGGGCAGAAGGAGCTGCTGCCCTGGGGTTGTGAGGGGTGGCTGATTGTATACTATGGGGTTGGGGGAAGTAAGGAAAAAGGGAGGTTTACAAAAGAACTTTCATATACTAAAGAAGACTCACAGGATACCGGAGGCCTTGCCATTGTCAAGTTAAGGTTGTTTACCCATCTAGTAAGGCATTAACATTAAGATAGTTGGGCACTTCCTGGAGGAACATTACACTCTGCCCACTTAAAGTATCTGTCGATGGGCTGCAGGTTATAAAGACGTTTAATTGTATCTACATTTCCTTCTGGAAGCTAGGTTATTGATGATAGGAATGCTTTGTTCTTGTAGATCGCTAAGACATTTGTAAACTGAGGGAAACTCTATTAAGTTAACTATTTGTTTTTCCTTTAGGGCAGCCAGGAGTACCTAAGGAATGTCACTTATATCCCATGGTGGGGGGGGAAGGATGTGGGGTGTCAGCTTCTGTTTTGTCCTCAGCTTGCCTTCTGTTCCCTCATCAGTATGGACAGAGTGAGAGCTTTCTAATCAGGCAGAGCTAGGCATGTTTTGGCTTAGTCACTTAAATATCCTGGGCCACAGTTTATCTCATCTGTAAAATGTAAAGATTAGGATATATACACCAGAACATAGTAGCCTTTCACTAGACGGTAATTTTTAAAAATTGATTAGTGATAGAAATGATGAAACACAGAGAGAGAAATATTATTTCTGGTGCATTTTTATTCCTAGAAGAAAGCTGAGAAATTCACCAGGAAAAAAGATGACAAAATTAAAAACTTGGACTTTATTTTCCATAAATCCTACCTGAGTTTTTGGTCAAGATAATCATCTAATTGTGGTCTACTTTCTTAATGATGTAGTTTTTGAATGTAGGTGAGGCTTGGTGGGGTGAGGTCGGAACCGACGGCCAAGAAAGAATTCTTTTTTTTTTTTTTTTTTTTTTACCGTATCATTATTTTTAATGTCCAGCATTTACAACATGAGGGCCAGAGCTTTCTCCCCAACTCAAGTTTATAAATTCTCAATTGGCTTGTGAGGCCAATAGGGATACTTCTTCTTGTCTAATCTGGTTTCTGGGAAGACTTCATTCAGGTCCTCAATGGTCATCTGATCAAATGGAATTATGTTCCTCATCTTCTCCAGCTCTTTTTCATATTCCTCAATCCTGGTCTTTGAGAGAGACAAAAACTTGGCACAACTTTTCACATCTTCTTTTTCTTCAGCATCCACCTGAACAGTGTATTTATCCTCTGGCACAGGAACCTTCAGGGCATTAAACTTCTTCTCAAAGTCATCTACCAAACCAGCCTTTGCCACATTGGCCTTGTAGTAAGCCCAGTCGATAGCAGGTGGTTTCTCAGGGAGAGTAGCCAATCTGGAGGTAAGTGTCTCATTCCAGGATTTCAGGGAGTTAGCAATGGCCTTCTGGTTTCGGGGTATGATCTCCCCAAAAGCTACCCAGTCAATGGTTTTTAGAGCAAGTTTTCGCGCAGCCATCTTGAGATCCTTCACCGACCCCGGCGGCCTAGAGTCCCCAAGAAAGAATTCTTGAGGCGTCTTTGGTGCAAAAAGGTGGTTTTATTAAAGCATGGGGACAGAACCCGTGGGCAGAAAGAGCTCCAGTGGGGTTGTGAGGGGCAATTGATTATATACTATGGGCTTGGGGGGAAGTAAGGAAAAACGGAGGTTTTCAAAAGAACTTTCATATGCTAAAGAGGACCTACAAGATACTGGAGGCCTTGGCCACTGTCAAGTTCAGGTTGTTTTTCCCTCTAGCAAGGTATTAACAATAAGACAGTTGGGAGCTTCCTGGAAGACTGTCACATAAAGCCCACCCAGGAGGGAGGGGAAGGTTGCAGGGTGTTCAGCTTGTGCTTTGTCTTCAGCTAGCCTCCTGCTCCCTCATCATTAAGAAGCATGTCCTTGGAAGTGATGAATATTGACTAATATCCTTGGCATACAAAACCAAAGAGCCAAGTGGTATCACAATTATTTTCAAAGACAAAACAAAATTAATATTATTAAGGGAGGCTGTATCTTCCTATGGGATCTTGTGAAATTTTGAATAAGTAATAAATTTTCATGGTTCAAAATTCAAACAATAAGACTACACCAAGAAGACTCACCTGCATTGTTCTCCTCACCTGTCAAGTTCCCCAGACCTCTGCTTCCTAAAGCTAATTGGTTTTATCACCTACTCACTATTTCTCTATGCCAATACAGACACATACGAAGGTCAAGTCTTTCCTCCCTTTTTGTTACACAAAAGTTTGTATACAACATGTACTGTTATACATCCAGCTTATAAAATATATATTTATGTATGGCAAGCCTTATGAATTAGCATGTCACCTCTGTACCGTGGGCACGCTAAGCTTCTATGCAGCATCCCAGCCTTATTGAATATGCTGAAGCAAGCCCTTTTGCTAAATAAAAAGTGACCCACCTCTCAGCCTTGCTGCCTTAGTTCTCTTGCCTAGAGGCAGAAGGTGGCAGTTGGGTAAGATCTCAAGGCCTCTATAAATTTTGAAGACATTTCTAGAGTTTAACTACTCATGAAAATAAGCTCTGGGAATTCTGACATTCTTCCTTCTGGCAAAGTCAGTCTTGAGGGATTGATTTTAGCCTGAAGGCTTAGTGATACGAATAAAGGTGTTTCTTGAAGAGTGAGTGTTTTCACCTGTAAAGCTTGAAAGGACAAAGGAATCTAAAGCAGTCTTATTTTTCTGAGTAGGGCAAATGACCTGGGAAGAAACCTTTCTAAGGCAATTAGAACTTAATTGTCACCCTGGAGGAAAGTATAAACTTCTTGGAACACTACCTCTCAAGAAAGTACAGGAGAGGCCCTTCTCTGAGTCAGAATGGTGGGTGGAACCGTGTTGGAGTCACTGTTATGAATGCAGTTTATTTTGTAGCTAAAATTTCTGGAGATGGTTTCATCTTTCTGAGTCTATAAGCATCCTAGCTTGTTTTTAAAAACCTCCAAGAACCTGTATAGAATTATCTGAATTTTTAATAATGGAAGGCAGGAAGAAGTTAGGGTCAAATATAAAATTTTTTTTAAAGATTTTCATTATTTATTTATTTATTCTTGGAGGGGGAAGAGAGAGGCATAGGGAGAAGCAGGCTTCCCGCGGAGCAGGGAGCCCGATGTGGGACCCAATCCCAGGATCCTGGGACCACAACCTGAGCCGAAGGCAGAAGCTCAACCGACTGAGCCACCCAGGCCCCCCTCAAATATACAAATATTAAAAAGGATAAGGTCACTCAACCCATTCCTAATTTATTTACTAAGAATTGAGCTGCTATTTCTGCAATAGATTTGTCTTCGTTTCTGTGTTTTGCTTCTGTTAATAATCAAGTTTATTTGCATTTTCTGAGTACAAAGTGAGTAATTATAAAAGCAGGTGCCCTGAAGACAGCTGAGTGGTAGGTGGAAGCCAATCTGGCTTCCCCATTTTCTGTGTTTCTAGGCTGTCAGAGAGAGCCTGGAGTCAAGCCAAAGGAGGAGACTGACGACTTAAATCTCAAGGCCAAAGGCTCCGTTTGTATAACATTCTGGTTTCCTCTGCAGATGGTGGCCATATCCTAGGACATCAATGGTAGGTCTCATCTCCTCAAAAGTGTGCAAGACAACCCTATAAATTTTGGATTCATGTCAACTTAAATTGTGGGGACAAGTTTCGATAGTATGTTCTAACCCTGTACTACTTTTGAAAGCATCTGAGAACCGGCTGTCCTCAATATGGGAAGGAATTCTCAGCAGTCTAGACGGAAACAGAATAATTATCCCTCCTGGTCCTATATAATATACTTGTAAGCATGCGAAGACCTCGAACTCAGTTTTGATACCGATTATGGCACATCTGACCCTACATTCTACACTACTACCATGTGGCTTATCATTCAAGTATCATGCTATTTAGCTTTTACCTGTTTTCAACGCTTTATATCCTCTTAACAAACTGAATTGTATGCTTTTTTAGCAGAGGCATTCCCATTATTTATTTAGCAGATGTTTACTGAGTGCCTACTATGGACCAGATCCTCTGTGAGGGACTGGTGATGGCATCCCTGCTATCCTGGAGTTCTGGATGGAACACCAAAAATACACAAATGGATCTAGGGTATGTTAGATGGGGATAACTTAACGAAGAGCAAGGGCTCCAAGAGAGCCTAGGCTGATTTAGATTGAGTGGTGAGGGAAGGAAACTCTGACCATGTGCTCCTGAGACAGAGACTTGAGTTCAATGAGTGAATGAGCCACACAGATAACAAATGCAGAAAAGAGCCCAGAAGGCAGAAGAATGGTAACTGGTAAATGGTAAGTGCCCCGGGCCTTGCATGAGACTGTGTTTGCCATGTTCAAGAAGAGCAAGGAGGTAAATATAGCTAGAAAAAAGAGAGAGGAGGATGATGGGAGGTGAGATCAGATACACAAGACAGAACCAGAGTGGAGAGCATGAGCAATCTTGTGGAACTGTGACCTATATGCCCAGGGAGATGGGGAGCCGTTAGTGGAGGTAGTGAGGGCAAGGGAGACCAATTCCAAGGCTGTCAAAATAGTCCAGGCAAGAGATAGTAGTGGTTAAAACCAGTAGCTGGAGGAGTAATTCCGACATAACTGATAACGGCAAACATCTCTTGAGAGAATTTGCGCCAAACAGTGTGCCTGTGTCTGGGCTCTTGACCATTTGTATTGCCTGTCCTAAAACAGTAAGTGAGTGTCATCTTCATTAAATAGATCGATTTCATTCATTTGAAGGGTTTTGAGCCTTGGCTACATGTATGTCTTTTTGGCAGCTCATATTGGACCCAGATAGGAAGACCAACAGATATGGATCTTTAATATTCCTTTTCCTTTTCCTGCCTCATTTCAGGACAAGGTTTTTAGTTATTTTTGTTTCAAAATGTGATAAAGAAATCTTCCAAGAGAACATAAAAAACATTTTTTCCTTTACGATTTGGACTTTACACCGATAATACTAGAATCATGAGGTGCAGTTCACAGGTGACACTGTATCTCGTCACCCACAATCTAGACTTGTTACTTGTCTCCTTTTACTGAAGGATGTATAGAAGGTCAGGACCAATGTCATCTGATAAAGAATAATACTTCAAAAGGAGTCATTGGAGCTGTTCATTCAGTCAGTTTGCAAATACTTATAGAGATATGGCGGTGAGTTGCCCACCATGCTGGTGAAGACAGATACAAAGATGTATATGCAGTCTGGTTGGTGCCATGGCACATACACTACAGCTGTCTAGAAGCATGATGCACAAGCCACAGGATGTGTATGTGCAGAATGCTGTGGGAGCATAGAGAGGGGAGGTGTCTCACTGTGTGTGGGAGAGGTTCAGAAGGTGTTGATATATGAAATGGAGCTAGAAGGAGATTGTTAGGTGGACGAGGAAGTCCATTAACTAGTTTTGGTCTTTGAGAAGAGTGAAATTAGTAGGGGTCCTTCTAAAAAAAAAGCAATAGTCCCCAACAGGGGGAGAACTTGAAGAAAGATTATAGCATGGTTATTAGATGGTGAGAATCACCTTTAGTGAGGTCCCAGGCATTAGGTAAGAATCTTAATTGCCAATTGGATGAGATAAAAACCAGGAAGTTGACTTTGGTGTCTGGATAGCAAGAATGTTATTTGATATAACTGCTACTCTTGGGAGGCTCTTTGGAAGGCCAGGGCCCTCAGTGACATTGATCATTATTAAAAACCTGTTTTGAAGTATTTCCACGTGGGTCCAACCTTAATCTATGAAAATGTTCCTGAAACTTTGCACGGCTTAAAAATAAATTTGACCTTATTTTATGTAGATCAGAGTTGCTTGTAGGTATAGAACTTGTACACTTAATGCTCTTTATGTGGTGAACACTCTTAGTTTTTGGAGGCATTCTGGCTTGCAGTGAAGACAGAGGGGACTGGAGAAATCAGATTGAGTGTAAACTTTTGCTCTATCACCTACCTGCTATCCTTGCTACATGAATTAGCCTTTGTTTTGGCATCTGAACAAGTGAGAGAATAGCAGTACCTTCATCCCAGGGTTACAGTGAAAGAGAAATTGGTATATGTAAAACACTTAGCAAAATGGGTGACGTATAGTAAGTGCTTACTGCATAACAGTTACTATTATGCTCAACCCCCAATTCACTTTTTGTATGCCTGTATTGCCATGATGGTTTTGCTCCAAGTAACTTATTCTCAATATTATGACATAAACCAACTTTGTCTAAGACTCCTGGCTTGGAGGACAGGAGGCAAATGGCTTCCTAATAGCAAAGAGAAACAGTACAGAGATTTAGTGTTTACCTGTAAGGAAAATAAAATCTTGAGCTGTCCACTTCCCAGGTCTCCATGAAGCTGAGAAATGTGCATCTGCTTCAGATTCCCCTGTAACATTCCATCATACTAGCCAAGACAAAATTTCCATGTTTGGGTTTGGCTTTGTGAGCGAACTTTCTATTTCATAGAACCCCTCCCCACAGTCTCAAATCCTCTATAGCCTCAAGCTACTCCTGAGTTGTCTTCTAGTTTTACTTCTAAGAGAGATTGCATCCTGTAGGTTTGTTTTTCTTTCCAATACCAATGACCAAGGTTTGCTAGCCCAATGTCTTACGGTCTTTGTATTACCTTACAAACAAATATGAATTAATATAATGGGGGTTGTTAATAATAATCATGGCTTCCTTCTCCCAGGTGATATGGTTAAAAGCCGCAGAAGCCTTTGAATCCATAGATGTCAGTTTTAGTTTTAAATGTAGAGTAAAAAAAATAAAAACCTTATCCAAATGGGTAAGACCAATGCTATTTTGCCACGAACATGAATTATGAATTGCGAATGATAGCTTATGGCGTTTTACAGACGACCACAGTGGATGATTCAGTCTAAAGAATGTGGGAGGATTTTAAAACAAAACTGAATGATAGTTTTGATGCTTCAGTGTGTGTGTTTGTGTGTGTGTATGTATGTGTGTGTAAGCACATGCCCATGTATGAGTTCATTTAAATTCTTTTTGCTTCCCACACCCGCCTACCAAATAATTATGACATTCCAAAATATGCATGGATTTCATAGCCAATGTTAGTTATTAGATTGTGAAATTAGAATTTCCAGCTCAAGTATTTTATATTCTCTTTATCATGACTTTCTCAGTGGTTGACCCTATCCTATTTAAAGTTACAATATGTTACATCCACAAAATCATCTCCGTTCTCGTAAGGATTAACATATTTTCTGTGTGGGATGGCACTGCAGGGTATGTCTTTTGAGTGCTCTGTAGAAAAGTCAGAATAACCATTGTGGGAATTCAATGAGCTGGTTTCTCTCAGAATTTCATGGCAGTTCTCACATCTGTGCCTTAACACACTTTGGGATTCACGATGCAGAATGTCACAAGTAATTTCATGTTAGTAAAATGCAAAATTTCCCAAACACATATCCTCATGTAAGCAGAGTCAAGGCTCCTCCTAAAATAATGTGATTCCTTTGAGTGGGAGGGAAAGGGGCTGTAGGTATAGACATTTAAAACAGTTGTTCCCAAACTCTAGCAGGCCTTTGCATCCTTGGGGGAGACTGGTTAAATTCAGATTCCTGGGCCCTACTTCCAAGGAATCTGGTGTCCTAGGTCTGGGTTGAGGCACAAATTTGCATCTTTAACGAGCAACCCAGGTGACTCTGACACGGGTGGGTAGAGATCCCATTTTCACAAATAGTGGCTGGACTTCACCAAGGGCAGCCAGTCTCAAACAGATCTCATGCCTTCCTTCCAGCTTGAATGCCTTGTCCTAGCTCCCAGTCTAACACTCACTGTGTATGTTCTCAGTCCCCAGAGTTTTGGCTCACAGACCCTAACTTCCTATGACAGGTGTTGACAGCTGCCAATTCCTGGTATGAGTCACCCTCCTTCTCAAATGCGCTAACAAAGATTGTAGAGGGATTCTGTAAATTATAGTTTGCTTCTACCTACAAATAATAGCACAAAAAACTGAAAGACAATTTTTTTCACTTCTAAAAAGCACATATTCATATGAAAAAAAGCCACTAAATGGGTGAGATAAGAGTCCAAAAATGCTAAAATTATGAGTGACTGATCTGTAGAACAAGATTTTTCTAAGTATTCGTGGCATTCCCCGACAACACCGCAAACAATATTAGAGGGTTTTTTTTTTTTTCCCTGCAAGCTATAACAATGTTGGCTATATTTTTATTACCGATTAATACTTATTAATGATGCTCTTTGAGCTTTTAAAAAATATCTACTGTTTTAAGATGCCTACTGACAAGCTTCTTAAAAATACCTACTATTCTTGAATCCCTAATCATTAATGTTTGAGATTTTGTATCAGTCAGTGTCATGCTTTCCACAACGTGGTGCTTGAGCTAGAAAGACATTTTTAGACATTGTATTTATATACAATGGAAGTTCCATTTTTCCTTAGTAGCCATTCTTTCAAGTATGTCTCTGACCATTCATACATGTCAAGGGAACTACTTCCTTCAGTTTTCTACCAATGAAATTGATCCCTTTCAGGATCTTAATCATGATTCAACTCTGGAATATTATAAGACAAACATTCTATTTCCCGTCAGATATGAGAAGATAGGAACTCTTGTCTCAAAGTTCCAGGAATGTTTGTTTCTTTTGTTTGAGTAGAGGAGTGAAGGATAATATCACACATTTTACTTAGATTTTTCATGTTTAACATTTTCAAATGGTTCTGAACCATCAGATGGAGATAGGACCTTCCTTTCCCTTCCTTGTTTCTTCTGTTCTTTCAGTTGTCATTGAGAGAGCACCTATTCATGTTCAGGCAATATGGTTAAGACCAAAGGAACAAAGATGAATCCAAAACTGTCCTTGGTAGCTCTCCCGAGGTAATAGTCTGGTTGAAAAGGGAGAGAAAGAACACAGTAAACACTACACAAGGCAATAAGGACTGTGAAAGCAGTATATACTGAGTACCGCGGAGGTATTCGTAATTCACACTGTTTCTTTGAGTGCCAGATTCTGTCTAGCTGCTGAGGATACGGAGGACAATCGCTGAATTCAAGGAGCTTACATTGTAGACAAAGAGGAGGAGGAAGCTTAATTTTAATGATAGAACATTGCATAGACTACATAATATAGTCATTCAGAACACCAAATGCTGGTTCAGTTTTTCCAGACCCTATAATGTTGGGTTTTTTATTTTTTAGCATGGGAATCAACCGCTCTGTCATTCAGAACTACCTGTTCAATGTGGCAAGTAAGGGAACGGCTCTTCACTCCAGAACTGTATTGCTGGGCAGATACCTACTCTGCCTCATTCTGGGCTGAATATATTTATGAGTCCAGACAGGGTGAGCTGCAGGCCACACTGTGATGTAAATGTGTCCAGTTTACCTTAGCACTTTGCCAGATACTCAGGTTAAATGAATGGATGAAGAAGGGAGGTGAAAGATATGGGAATCAATTACCAGGGTCAGTTGAGAGACTTCATTTTGGTTAAAAGAGGATGAATTTCCTGTCTCTATCACCTTAATTTTCAGAAATTTCTTTATTTCTAACTCATGTTTCGTACTTCGTGTAAGTAAAAAATGACTAGGGTAATCCTTACTCAGACAGTCCAATCAGATCCATCCGATACGGCCACCAGTGATAAGGGCGTCAAATAGGGTGGTTTCCTCAGTGGGCGCTAGGGGTCAGGGTAGAGCCAAGAATCAGACGGGCAGAGGGCCATGAGGCTCCTAGGCTACCTTAGGGGGAGCCCACACCCAGGAGTCCTGGTCTCAGAGCAGGAACAGGCAAAATCTCAGTTAAGAGCTGTACACAAAAATCAACACGTGAAGCATGAGCAGAGTAGGAAAGCAGACCTGTCACAAGTATTCAGAGGACACCAGAGTCAGAACAAAATAGAGATCCTGGAATCCCATGGATACCCGAGCTAATATCAGGGTAAGTTGGAACCAAAATTTGCAGATAAAATCAGAACTTTGTGGGGACAGGAGAGGAGGTATCGCTCTGCAACATCTGAGTGAGTTCTAACCCACTACAACTTGTCTGTTGGTTATTAATTAAAGGACTATTTCCTTATAACATTTGCAGTTAGTCATACCTTTTGACCCTAAGTTTTTCGTCTTAATTTGAAAGAGTGATGGATAGTATAATGATAAAAAAAGATAGCATGAAATTCAATCACCCTTTCCTGAGAAAGCTGTGAGTTATGTACTTTTATCAATTCCAGTATCTTTTTTTGTGTGTATGCCACTAAAAATGGAGTATGAACACATTGTATAAATGTAGCAGGGGCAATGTAATCTATTTCTGAGGAAGAGTGTTTTGAAGGCATAGAGACTGAAAAGGGTTACATACTTGTTTTTCTTTGTAAATATTTAAGAACAAGATAGTGCTAGTTGAAATCATCCTGGTAATAAAGGAAAGTAATAGGTTTTATGGGGCCTGAAGCTTATAATTCTGGGGAAAGCCTCTTTGATTTGATTATAAGTTAATTAATTATGAATACAAAATTAGATATGGAAGCAAATAATTATCTGAAATGACAAAAAAATCACAAGAAATTGTATCTTCTAAAACCTGAAAAATACAAGAAACAAACAAAATCTAGATATATTTTTAATAATAAATTGACACTTCTATAATAACTTTGTTTTCCTATGTTTTTTTTTTGGCTTTATGTTCTTTATATGATAAAGATTTGTAAGATTTTTTTAATGGAAAGAATAGAAAGATAATTCGATCTCAATTAGCATAATTGATCAGAATCTGTGAGTGTGCACAGGCCGGCCTGTATATACACATGCATGTAACTGACTGGTTATGTAGAAAAGATTTTTTTCAGCTTCACACCTTTTTTTTTTTGGTAGCGTGATACAAATTTATAGAATTGTAAACAAACTAGGTTTCCTCATTTATGAGCTATAGTTTTTAAGGTATTTTAGGTTTTCTCGTGCAGTATCTAATCTTAAGTGCTGTTTCAATTGATGATATTTGGGGCACCTGGGTGGCTCAGTCGGTTAAGCGTCTGCCTTTGGCTCAGGTCATGATCCCAGGATCCTGGGATCAAGCCCCGCATCGGGCTCCCTGCTCAGCGGGGAGTCTGCTTCTCCCTCTCCCTCTGCCCCCCTGCACCGCCCCCCCCCGCTTGTGCTCTCTCTCTCTCTCTCTCTCTCTGTGTCAAATAAATAAATAAAACCTAAAAAAAAATTGATGATATTCATTTACCAGTTTGTCATTGATGTCCTTGTCGTAATGACATATTCTGAGTTTTGTGTTATACTTGTTGCCATCCATATTTTGTGTGAAATCTGAAAAAGAAATTTAAATCTTTTTCCAGTGTTCATGGATTTGTACCTCTTCACTAATTAAATTATCCAACTGTGAAGAGCGTTGATTCATTACATCTCTTTAAAAAGGTATATTCTCAATAAATTATTGCTTTTGGCAGATAATTTTTTTAATCTGATGTTTTGTTACAGTCCTCTTCTTGATCCTTGATTGGTTTCATCATGGTCATTATCACTTTTACTTAATTTTCGGTTATTTTTTATGTTAATATTCTCTCAGATCTCTCCTGTTAAGGATATTAAAGAAACTGCTTTTCATGTATATGAAATCGGGACTTTGTAAATACTCAGGCCATGTAAAATGGCCAGTTTTCAACTCAACATTCCCTTGTCATATGCTCTAAATACTCCTGGCCATTTATATATGTCTGATAGGAGAGGAAACGTGACAGAGGAAAATTCATAATGGAAATTGACAGTGTTCTTAATCAGTGGCAGTGAAAGTATCACATTTTTGTACATTTAGCAAAAAAATACAATGTTTTGATTACCCCAGGCAAGTAAGGGGGCCTGAAATTTATACTCCGTTGCATTTGTGGCAAATCTTCTTATGGATGACCCTTAACATATCACATATGCAATTTGTCTGCATATGAAGGTATGAGATATGACCCAATTATTTAATAATCTGGATGGCAGTAGGTAATGCACACAAAAAAAATCATAATTTTCAATTGAGAAAGAAGTGATCCTGTAAAGTTTTTTTTGCAAGCAATTATATCTGCCTGAGTATTTGTAAATACATTGATACAAGAAGTAGGGGAGAAAAACAGATACTTGGAGAACAATGAAATAAAAGCTATATATATCTCACACACATATACACAGAGTGACACAGAACTGGTTTAAACTACCACTAATGTGACCTGCTTTGAGATATGATGAAAAATACCAGCCAACCATAATTTGATGGTTCTAAACCCCAGATCTGGCATTTCTCTAAACCTTGCCGTGCATGCTTACCATATTATACCTAGGAAAATCCACTCTAATTTGGACTATGAATCAGGAAGAATGTATGGGCTCTACCCTGACAAATAGCTATCCAGATTGTACCTTAAACAGAGCAGAATCTCAATAAACATTGGCTGATTTTTACTGAATAGATACTTTTTTCAGGTACTATTATCTATTTTTTAAAATTATTTATTTATTTATTTGACAGAGAGAGAGAGAGAGAGAGAGAGAGAGAGAGATCACGAACAGGGGGAGTGGCAGAGGGAGAGGGAGAAGCAGGCTCCCGGCTGAGCAGGGAGTCCGATGGGGGGCTCAATCCCAGAACCCTGGGATCAAGGCCCTGAGCTGAAGGCAGATGCTTAACCCGACTGCACCCTCAGGCACCCCCTATTATCTATTGTTAAGTGCAGCCAGTGTGTCATTGTTTAGTAATCTGACTCTTCTAATATCTGTTTGCCCAAAGCTTGTGTACGTAAACTTGACTCCTATCACTAAGCTCTCAATTCTGGCCTTGCTCTTTTTCTATATTTTCCAACTGAACAGTATTGCTTCAAGTTATGTAAGATCAACGAAGGTGGTTATTAATATCATCTAAAATGTACATCTGAGCCAAGAATAAAACATAAAGCACATCTGAACCAAGAAATGATTCTTTTTCGTAATGTTCAGTAGATTAAAAGCTTTTGGACATTTAAATCAAATTATTGTGCCTGCCAAAAATAAATTTAAATTTTGTGTTAACTCAGATTGTTCCACTGGTAAATGTAAAAGCTCTGAACTTCTACATGTAGCTCACCTGTTTGAATGATTTGATCCAAAATAAAATTTAGTGCCTAAAAACTCTGGTTATTATTTTAGTTAAACATATATGATCCTTTCAAAATTTCCTTTATACTTTTGATTTGTGTTTTTCCCTAACATCAAGTTGGCTTTCTTGAACGCTCTCCTCAAAGTGTTCGTTTGATTATTTATCAGATTTTCTTCTGCCCTCCTCTACCCCCTCCAAAGAAATAACAAGGCCACCTTCTTCAGAAAGGATGGCATGCTGTAGGAAACCCAACACAAATCAAGAATTGTACTTTTCTGTCACTAATCTTGTCTTCCTTTGGAACAGGAAGAAATCCTTCTGCGAAATCAGTTGTGACTCAATGAGTGTGGAATCTTCCCTTTCTCTGGGGAAGGGGAAAGGATTTTGGTTAGAACAAAAGAACTATTTTTGAAGAATCTGGTGAATGTTAAGTGTAAGATTAATGGATGTCTTGTAACCTAAGTTTTTTTCTTGTGTTTTTCCAGGCAATTCTTTGCCCTCTATTAGATAATAACCAAGTATTCTTAAATCCAGTTTCTAGTTGGAGACATGACAATTAAAATTGTTGTCAATTCCCTGGTCATTTGATTCAGAAACTGCCTTCACTGTAATTTATAGAACAGGTACATATGTGGATAATTTCTAAAGAATTCCATTCAATTTACCAAATACTTATGAAAACCATTATGTGTATGGTATTGTGTTAATAACTGGATGATATGAAAATAGAACAGATAAAATTTTACCTTCGAGGAACTGACAGCTCAGTAAAGGAAATTAAATAAGCATCCAAATAAATATAGTACAAAATTCAATAAGAGAAATAAGTAAAATGTGCTATAAACAAATAAGAGGGGCGCCTGAGTGGCTCAGTTGTTAAGCGTCTGCCTTCGGCTCAGGTCATGATCCCAGGGTCCTGGAATCGAGCCCCACATCAGGCTCCCTGCTCGGGCGGGAAGCCAGATTCTCCCTTTCCTGCTCCCCCTGCCTGTGTTCCCTCTATCACTGTGCCTCTCTCTGTCAAATAAATAAATAAAATCTTTAAAAAAAACAAATAAGAGGGAAAATATATGTCAAGTTTGGGAAGAATCAGGAAAGACTTCATGAATGAAGGATTATCTGAGATGGGCCTCAAAGGTTGGGAGATCAGTAGACCAAGCAACCTCTCTTGAGCTTGCAAATGACCAAAAACAAATAAAAAACAGAGAAAAACAATATAGCCAAGGGACCCTGTTGCATTCTAATACTAATTTTTTCCCTTAAGTTCATTCTGTGTCACTCTGGACAAACAAATTATTCTCATTTATCTTGTCCCTAAAATGAAGATATTGGACTGATGGTTCTAATGTGCTCTATAGTGTGCTGAAGTAGGGACAAATATCAAAGCAGCAAACAGGAGTTAGTGAGGGGTCACTAATTAGCTTTGTGTCACTTAACCTGCTCAGGCCTTGATGCCTCATTTTGAAGTGAGTTTGTGGGGGGTCAGAAGACTTCAAAATTCTCTCTGTAGCTCTGGAATTGTATAATTAAATACAAACCCAGCACCAGTTTCTTTTATCGTATTCTGACCAGAGGCAAGCAAACATTTCCTTTTCATTTCTTTATTGTGTATTCTATCAGTGAGTAGCACTGACCTTTGCACATAGTAGTTGGTCAATAAGCTCTTTATCAGATAAATTACTTATTATTAAGGTTTTTCCCCCAAGGTTTGTATCTTTGGCATTCATTTGAAACATATTCCTCTGTTTCTTCATTTTGCTTGACTCTCTGTGTTTATTTGTCTGTATTAGGCAAAATAGCTACCTCTCTCGGTCTGGAAGGAGTGGCCTTGTGTAGGAGACGAAACTTATAGTTCAACCTGGTCCTAGTTCTTGGTTGTCTCTCAAACCTTTGTGATTATCAAAGTGGCTTGATTTATTCTTGATAGATCATAGTTTTTGAGGGTATGCCAAGACCTGTCAGTGTTCTAAAAGGAGGGATCTCATTTAGCACCTAGTTTTAGGCTGATTGGAAGCTGGATCCTCAGACAGCAACTTTTAAAGTGTGCAAATATGTACAGTCCTATGTAACTATCATTGTAAACCCTGCTGATCTTGCTGAACTGTAAACCACCTGGTCTGGAGATGCCCCTTAGGAACAAATATGTTGAGATTAAACAACATGCTCCTGAACAACTGGTGGGTCAACAACAACACCAACAAAAAAATCGAAGGAGAAATAAAACCATCTTGAGACAAATGAAAATGGAAATATATCAAAATCTGTAAGATGCAGCAAAAGCAGTTCTAATAGGGAAGATACAGTCCTACACCAAGAAATAAAAAAAATCTCAAGTAAACAGTCTAACTTTAACCTAAAGGAACTAGAAAAAGAATAACAAATGAAGTTCATAGTTAGTAGAAAAGAAAGGAAATAACAAAGATCAGAGTGGAAATAAATGTAATAGAGACTAAACAGACAATAAAAAAGATCAATGAAACTAAGAGTTGGTTCTTTGAAAAAATAGACAAAATTGATAAATCTTTAGCTAGACTTGCCAAGAAATAGAGAGAGGGCTCAGATAAGTAAAACTGTAGTTAAAAGAGAAGTTACAGGGGCACCTGGGTGGCTCAGTCGTTAAGCATCTGCCTTCGGCTCAGATCATGATCCCAGGAGCCCTGCATTGGGCTCCCTGCTCCACAAGGAAGCCTGCTTCTCCCTCTTCGGCTCACTCCCCTTGCTTGTGTTCCCTCTCTCGCTGTGTCTCTCTCTGTCAAATGAATAAATAACATCTTTTAAAAAAAAACTTACAACTAATATCACAGAAATAGAATCATAAGAGACTACTATAAACAATTATACACCAATAAATTGGACAACCTAGAAGAAATGGATAAATTCCTAGAAACATACAAAAGACAGTCTCTTGAATAAATGGTGTTGGGAAAATGGGACAGCCACATGCAAAAGAATGAAACTGGACCACTTTCTTACACCACACAGAAAAATAAACTCAAAGTGGGTTAAAGACGTGAACGTAGGACCTGAAACATAAAAATCCTAAAAGAAAACATAGAAAGTGAGCTCTTTGACATTGATTGGTATTGGTGATGAATTTTTGGATCTGACTCCAAAATCAAAGACAACAAAAGCAAAAATAAACAAGTAGGAGTACACCAAACTAAAAAGCTGCACGGGGCGCCTGGGTGGCTCAGTTGGTTAAGCAGCTGCCTTCAGCTCAGATCATGATCTCAGGCTTCTGGGATCGAGCCCCATGTCAGGCTCCCTGCTCAGCAGGGAGTCTGCTTCTCCCTCTCCCTCTGTGCTCTCTCTCCCTTTCTCTCTCTCTCTCTTTCAAATAAATAAATAAAATCCTAAAAAAAAAAAAAGCTACTGCACAGCAAAGAAAACCATCGATGAAATGGAAGGGTAATGTATTGCATGGGAGAAAATATTTGCAAATCATCTATCTGATAAGGCGTTAATATCCAAAATATATAAAGAACTCATACAATTCAAGAGCAAAAATAAATAAATAAAAATTAAAAAAAAAAGCCAGTCTGATTTAAAAATGGACAGAGGATCTGAATAGACATTTTTCCAAGCAGGACATACAGGTGGCCAATGAGCACATGAAAAGATGTTCAACATCACCCTCATCAGGAAAATGCAAATGAAAAACCACAATGAGGTATCACCTCATACCTGTTAGAATGGCTATTATCAAAAAGACAAGAAATAGTAAGTATTGGCAAGGCCTCAGAGAAAAGGAACCCTTGTGTACTGTTGATAGAAATGTAAATTGGTGCAGCCACTATGGAAAACAACAGGGAGGTTTCCCACAAAATAAAAAATAGAGCTACCATATGATCTAGAAATTCTATTTATCTGAAGAAAAATGAAAACACTAATTCAAAAAGATATATATACCCCTATGTTCATTGCAGCATTATTTATAATAGCCAAGATATGGAAACAACCTGAGCCCATTGAAGGTTGAATGGAGAAAGAGGATGTAATACACACACACACATACACAAACAATGGAATACTAAGCTATAAAAAAAAAAATCTTGCCATTTACATGGATGGACCTTGAGGGTACTATGCTAAGTGAAATATATCATACAGAGAAGACAAATACCATATGATTTCACTTATATGTGGAATCTAAAAAACAAAGCAAATGAAGAAACAAAACAAAACCCATAGATAAAGAGGAAAGAATGGTGGTTGCCAGGGTGGATAGAATGGGGGTCTGGGAAAAAATGGGTGAATGGGGCAAGAGTTATAAAACTTCGAGTTATAAAATTAGTAAGTCATGTGGATGTATTGTACAACATGGTGACAACAGTTAATAATATTGTAGTGCATATTTGAAAGTTGCCAAGAGAGTAAATCTTAAAAGTTCTCATCAGAAGAAAAAAAATTTTGTATGTATGGTAATGGATGGTAACTAGACTTTATTATGGTGATTGCTTCACAGTGTATGCAAATATTGAATCATTATGTTATATGCCTGGAATTAATATCTTATTATGTCAATTGGACTTCAATTAAAAAAAAGACTTATAATAAAGATATTTCTAATTAGCTACTCACAAGCTGCTGTCAGATCAGTGTTTTTTTTCAGTGAAAGGAAGTGATATCCATACTCTAATGTCTTTCATGAAGTATTAGGAGGGTGCCATGTTTGGAGGGACAGTGAATGTCTTTAACTAGAGCCCTGAGTTCTCTTATGAAAGGAGGATAAAGCTTGAGAGTTAGATGAAAGGTCCTTGGATGCCAATCTCAGAACATGGAAGAATATTCTTTAGGTAATAAATAACAAGAGACCATTTTCGGATCAATAAGAAAGGTCCATAGAGAGGCAATTGTTAAATAAGGGGTTTACTAGGTCTTGATTTTATACTGAATACTGAGAAATTTGCTTGAGGATCTGATACTGCAATGGGAATAATTTATAGTATTTCATTTCCTTTATTTTCCCTGCCTGTTCTGTCTCCCTGAGGTTATAACTTGGGAACTAAACCAAGATTTCAGCTGAAACTGTTACCAAAGCACTTAGAAGTTCATATTATTTCTCATTATTATTTTTCCAGCTAAGCCCAACTCCTAAGGCTCTTTAAGTTGTTAAGTCTGCTTTCTTCTTAGATGCGTGAGGTCAGTTTTCTTCCCTAAAGAGAACTATTTCCATGCAAATAGATGCAGTGAAACAGAATACAGAGTTGTTTTGGTTCTAGGGTTTGCATAAGAAATGTAATACATTTATCCATCCCTGTCATGTGACTGTATTTCCTGTTCTCAGAACAATTTACTTTTGACCTTTGTCAGTTTCAACAACATGGGTTTGGGGCGCCTGGGTGGCTCAGCCATTAAGCGTCTGCCTTCGGCTCAGGTCATGATCCCAGGGTTCTAGGATTGAGCCCCACATCGGGCTCCCTGCTCAGCGTGGAGTCTGCTTCTCCCTCTCCCACTCCCCCCTGCTTGTGTTCCTGCTCTCGCTGTGTCTCTCTCTGTCAAATAAATAAATACAATCTAAAACAACAACAACAACAACATGGGTTTGAACTATATGGTCCATTTGTACACGGATCTTTTTTCGATAAATACATTATGGTATTTTAGATGCATTATCTCTTCCTTATGATTTTCTAAAGGACCTTTTTTCCCCTCTAGTTTGCTTTATGTTAAGAACATAGTATATAATAGATATAACATATAAAATACTTGTTGACTATTTATGTTAAGCTTCTGGTCAACAGTAGACTATTAATAATTAAGTTTTGGGGGAGTCAAAAGTTATACCTGGATTTTCAACTGAAGGTAGTTGGTGTCCTTAGCCCCTGTGTTGTTCAAGAGTCAACTGTGTTTATTTTTAGAATTTTGCTTTATTTGAATTGCAACAAAATATATTATCATAAGCATACTTAAAAAACATCAAATGAGAACCACCAAATATTAAAAACTGGAAAAAGGCTCCTACTTCCTCTGCCTGGATACAGTTATTTGTAAATCATAATTTGGGTTTATGTCTCTATTTAGGCAATAACAACTACTGAGCTGCCACATGACTCTTTCTATTCCAGACGTCAATGCTTCTCTTATATATATATATATATATATATATATATATATATATATATATATATATCAGTGAAGAAGAAAAACCCAATAATTAATAATCCTACATATCAATAAATCCCACTGGTTCTATTAAAAATATACCTTGGAGTGCCTGGGTGGCTCAGTCGTTAAGCTTCTGCCTTTGGCTCAGCTCATGATCCCAGGGTCCTGGGATCGAGCCCTGCATCGGGCTCCCTGTTCTGCGGGAAGCCTGCTTCTCCCTCTCCCACTCCCCCTGCTTGTGTTCCCTCTCTTGTGGTCTCTCTCTCTCTGTCAAATAAATAAATAAAAATATTTTTAAAAAAATGTGTCTCATAGGACCACTCCTCACCACCTCCATGTTACCAACTGAAGGCACATGATCCCACAAATGGATTTTGACATCTCAAGGGTCTCCCTGCTTCTCCCTTGCTCCCTGCAATGGGTTTAATTATTGTCTACCACAAATTTATGCCCACCCAGAACCTCAGAATGTGACCTTATTTGGACTAGGATCTTCACAGAATTAATTAAGGTGAGGATTGAGATGAGACTCTCCTGGATTAGGGTGGGTCCTAAATCCAATGAGTGTGTCCTTATGAGAAAGAGAAAAGGAGAAGACACAGAAACACAGAGAAGGAAATGTGAAGTTGGAGGTAGATATTAGAGCCATGTATCTACAAGCCAAGGAGTGCCAAGGTTTGCCACCAATCACTAGAAGCTAGGAGAGAGCCACAGGATGGTGACACCTTGATTTTAGACTTGTGATAAATCTGTTGTTTTAAGCTACCCAGATTGTGATAATTGATTATGGCTGCCCTAGGAAACTAATACACTCCCTAACAGTCTGCCCTTATTTCCTTCTACTCTTTTCTTGCTCACTCAGCTTCAGCTCATTGGCCTCTTTGCTCATCCTTTAACAACCAAGATACAGTTATGTCTTGAGCCTTTATACTTGCTAGTCTCTTTCTTGGGAAGAGTATTCCCTCAGATGTGTGCATTTCCTTAAGTGCTTTGGTCAAAGATTACTTTATCCTTGAGGTCTTCCTTGATTGTCTTATTAAAATTGCTCATCTCTGAAGGACTTATGTGCGAGAGCTGAAACTGTAAAAATCTTGGAAGAGAACATAGGCAGTAATCTCTCTGACGTCGGCTGTAGCAACACTTTTCTAGATATGTCTCCTTAGACAAGGGAAACAAAAGCAAGAATAAACTACTGGGACTACATCAAAATTAAAAGCTTCTGTACAGCAAAGGAAACTACCAACAAAACTAAAACACAAACTACTGAATGGGAGACATATCCATCCAATAAAGGATTGGTATCTAAAAAATATAAAGAGGGTGCCTGGGTGGCTCCGTTGGTTGAGTGACTGCCTTCGGCTCAGGTCATGATCCTGGAGTCCTAGGATCGAGTCCCGCGTCGGGCTCCCTGCTCAGCAACTCCCTGCTTCTCCCTCTGACCTTCCCTCTCATGCTCTCTCTCTACCATTCTCTCTCAATTAAAAAAAAAAAATCTAAAAAATATAAAGAACAAAAAACCCCCCAAATAATCCAATTAAAAATGAGCAGAAGACATGAACAGGCATTTCTCCAAAGAAGTCATACAGATGACCAACAGACACATGAAAAGATGCTCAACATCATTCATCAACAAGGAAATGTAAATCAAAACCACAATGAGCTATCACTGTCAGAATGGCTAAAAATCAAAAACACAATGAATAAGTGTTGTCGAGGATGTGGTGAAAGAAACACTCATCCACTGTTGGTGGGAATGCAAATCGGTGCAGCCACTCAAAAACAGTATCCAGATTTTTCAAAAAATTAAAAATAGAATTATCATATGATCCAGTAATTCCATTACTGGGTATTTACTCAAGGAATACAAAAACACTTATTTGAAAAGATCTATCCCCCCTTATGTTTATTGCAGCATTATTTACAAAAGCCAAACTGTGGTAGCAGCCCAAGTGTCCACTGATAGATGAACGGAGAAAGAAGAGGTGGTATATATACACAATGGAAAATTACTCAGCCATCAAAAAGAATGAAACATTTGCAAAAACATGGGTAGATCTAGAGAGTATAATACTAAATGAAATCAGTCAGTCAGAGAAAGACAAATACCATATGATTTCACTCACATGTGGAACTGAAGAAACAAAACAAACAAGCACAAGGGAAAAAAAGAGACAAACCAAAAAACAGACTCTTAACTGTGGAGAACAAACTGATGGCTACCGGACGGGAGGCTGGTGGGGGGATGGGTGAAGTAGCTGAAGGCGATTAAGAGTTCACTGATGATGAGCACTGGGTCGTGCATAGAATTGTTGAATCACTATATTGTACGCCTGAAACCAATATAACACTGCATGTGAACTCTACTGGAATTAAAATTAAAAAACATAAAGACCTAGAGCAGAAAGAAAATGTTAAAAAAAAAAAAGTTAAAATTGCACATCTTCCTCTCCCCTGTGCCTACTGCTTATCCTTCTCCCTTGCTTTATTATTCTTCCTAGCACTTACCACTCTTTGGCAAATATTTTACTACTTTATTTGCATATTTTAGGGCTCCTTCTTTACTCTGTAGGCTGTGTGAGTGGGAGTTTTTACTGTTTCTCTCACACCCGTGTCCCCAACACCTGTAATAGTGTGTCACAGCATGCCCAGGCATAGACGAATGAAAGCTTAACTTAAAGGATATTTTATTTCACATTTATTTTTCTAATTAATTAATTCATCCATCAAATATTTATTGAGTCTCTGAGCTCAATGCTTTGATGACTGTTATGATTCATCAAACTTGGTCTTTGCCATCAGAGAACTTAAACTTAAAAAGGTAAATAATATATATTATATTATATTATATTATATTATATTATATTATATTATATTATATTATCTATGTTTTATACAGATAATGAGGGTAAAGGAAAGGCTCTGAAGTGAAAGTGCCATGGTTCAGACATTGTGTCTACTATTATTTGGGGGCATTTAAAGTGCTTAATTCATATTTTTATAGATGATGTTTTTTTGAAAAGTCACAATACAGATCAGTGAGTTTCAGGTTTTTTCCAAACCCCAAAAAGAGCCCAGAAAGGCAGAGATCGTTTTAGACAAAGGTGTTCAGGGACGGTGTCCTGGGAAAGGTAGTATTTGAACAAAACTATGAGGGTATGCGTGATTTTGGTTGATGGAGATTATCAGAAGGTACTGCAAAGATAGCAAATAATGTGTAATACATTGTATAGTAATACACCGATCTGGCAAATGTGCAGTGTGTCCATCGGGCTTTGTGGGGAGAGAATGCTGGAGAGGCAGGCGATAGACTGGAATGTTTTGCACATCATACTATTTTTCTTTGATTCCTCTAATTGTGTTTGGGAGAGGGAGAAACAGGGATAGGAGGAGCCTGCCATTCAAATATATTTGAAACACTTTAGGACGCAGTCTTTTGCCCTTAAATCCCTATGCATAATTTGTTTCTTCTCCCTTGACTCATCCATTTTAAGCACTAAAGCCCCATACTCAACCCAGCACTCCAGGAAGAGTCTGGTCCTAGTAGAAACTGGGAAGTCGGATGAATAAGAGTTAGTAATTGAGCTTGTTTTCCATTCTTGGTTTGCCCAAAGGGAAGAAGTATTGAAGGGAGCGTTTTCTAAGTTCTCACTCCCTGGTCATGGCGTTTGTCATCTCTAATTAAACCATCTTCTTTGCCAGTCCTGACATCTGGAACACTGCTCTTTTTCATTTGCACGTTCTTCTTCTAACCACGCCCTGTCTTGCATGTAGTAGGTACTCACGAAAGAGTAGGTAACAATTTTTACTTAATTTGGCTTGTTTATTGATTCCTCTCTCTTCCTCTTAGCCTTCCCTAGATGTAAGTTCTTGACCCTGTGCTTATTGTCTTTTCACTCCCTCTTGGAGGTCACAGAGCTGGGCACATACCAGGCACCCAGTTAAAGTTCATCAAACTGAAATCAGTTCTCGAAGAATAAATGCTATTTCATCACTCCAACTCTCATATCCATGTGAGTAAATTTCAAATCTTTATCTCCGGACATTTTCTTTCAATCCTATGTCTCCTGAAGTGTAATATTGTAAAAGAACATTGAATATAAAATCAGGAGGTAGGGATTAAAGTCTTGGCTATGCTCCCTGCTGAGACTTCATATTTAGAGCAAAACTGATGTTTTGGCTACGCACTTTTCTCATCTGCAGAATAGGGGTGATAAGCATCACGTCCATACCTCCCTGGAAAATGAGCTAAGATGGGTGAATGTGTTGCGAGTAGTTTTGCTCCCCTAGGTCACTGTCCTGGTGATGGGACATCTCCTGCTGGACTTTTGTCATCATGCCTCAACCCTTAATTCCTCTACAAAGGCTATTCTTCTTTGGAATCTTCCTCTATTAATGACACTGTCAGTCTCTTAGGTTTAAAGTTGTTTGCCGTTTTCTCCTGTCTTTGTTCTTTGTTTTCTTTATTTAGTTGCTCTTCAGGCTTATTGATTCTTCTTTCCAAATGTCTTTGAAATCTGTCCATTCCAGGGTAGAAGTTTGTCCTAAACTCCTACCTTTGTCCTCCAACTGATACCAACTACCTGTGGTATCTCACTACCACAACTTGCTTCACACGTCACCAACCAGATTTATTTTCAAAAACAACTGCTTACATCATCTTCCTTTCCGAGAGATCCTTCAGCTGTTACCTATTGTGCTTGCTTCATTCATGCTCATTCATCTGTTCTTTTAATTAACCAACATCTCATTCCCCGCCCACCCCCGACGTCTTTTAAATGCATATTTCATGCCCAGGCTGTGCGCGAGATGCTAAAGATGAATAAGTAAAGAACTGAACTCCAGGAAGACTCCTGAATTCTCATCAGAATAAAGATTTTTCAATTCTGCATATATCCTGCCAGCCCAATATTAACTTCTTCCTTTTTGCTTCTGCACAATGTCCACCCTGGCCCACTCTGGGCAACCTAGATTCTTTACTTCTTGACTAACATTTTACATTCACTTTGACGTGACGTCAAGATATTGCTCATGCTGCTCCCCAGCCCGGAATGTTCTTCATCTGTTAAGCAAGGCGCCTTTGTGCAAGGCGCTCTCCTTTCTGCATATATATGTATTTCAGGGTCTAATTTATTTATTTACTTATTTATTTAAATAATTTTTATTGTTATGTTAATCACCATACATTACATCATTAGTTTTTGATGTAGTGTTCCATGATTCATTGTTTGTGCATAACACAAACAGTGCTCCACGCAGAACGTGCCCTCTTTAATACCCATCACCAGGCTAACCCATCCCCCCACCCCCCCTCCCCTCTAGAGCCCTCAGTTTGTTTTTCAGAGTCCATCGTCTCTAATGGTTTGTCTCCCCCTCCGACTTACTCCCCTTCATTCTTCCCCTCCTGCTATCTTCTTCTTTTTTTTTTCTTAACATATATTGCGTTATTTGTTTCAGAAGTACAGATCCGTGATTCGTCAGTCTTGTACAAGTCACAGTGCTCACCATAGCACATACCCTCCCCAATGTCTATCACCCAGCCACCCCATCCCTCCCACCCCCCACCACTCCAGCAACCCTCAGTTTGTTTCCTGAGATGAAGAATTCCTCATATCAGTGAGGTCATATGATACATGTCTTTCTCTGATTGACTTATTTCACTCAGCATACCCTCCAGTTCCATCCACGTCGTTGCAAATGGCAAGATCTCATTCCTTTTGATGGCTGCAGAATATTCCATTGTGTATATTTACCACATCTTCTTTATCCATTCATCTGTCGATGGACATCTTGGCTCTTTCCACAGTTTGGCTATTGTGGACATTGCTGCTATAAACATTGGGGTGCACGTACCCCTTCGGATCCCTACATTTGTATCTTTGTGGTAAATACCCAGTAGTGCAATTGCTGGATCGTAGGGTAGCTCTTATTTTCAACTTTTTGAGGAACCTCCATACTGTTTTCCAGAGTGGTTGCACCAGCTTGCATTCCTACCAACAGTGTAGGAGGGTTCCCCTTTCAGGGTCTAATTTAAAATGTACTTTGTCGCAGTTGTGCTCAAGTCTAAAATTCTAATGCCTTCATCTGTACTTTATGGGGATACCGGATGCTGAATTATTCACAGCCTTATAATTTTGCTTACTTTGTGTTTGCCTTGCCTATACACAATGCGGTGGTAGACTCCAGAGGTCTAGAGTCGTTGTTAACTTCCTGTGTCCTCTTCTCCCTCCCCTCTCCCTTTGCCCACTTCCACCATACAGTGAACTGCCTGCAGGAACATTTGTATACTTTTCAATCAAATGAGGTACTGAAGGGTGAGATACTGCCTTACAACCCATTGCTCACTGCCATAGGCAACTTACTAATGTTTGTTCTGCAGAAGATGAGTTCTGACTGAAACTGGTGTTAGGCGCACACACACACACACACACAGAAAGAATTTCCATAGTCAAATATGTTTGATAAATAATGGGTTAAGTAAAGTTAAACTAGTTTATTTACAGTGGGACTTCTCAGATCCCTTTTTTAAAAAATTTTTTATTGTTATGTTAATCACCATATATTACATCATTAGTTTTTGATGTATCTCGGATCCCTTTAATATGCTAATAGACATTGAGTTCTTCTAGTGGGGACTGTACTTTGTCCAACGTATTTCACTAAAAGACTCAAATGTTTTTGTTGGGAACACATTCGTAGAATTAGCGCTCAACAATCATACCTCTGGAATTGCCAGTTTTAGATCTCAGTACACCTAAGAATGACTGGAGTTCAGTGCTTGGTTTGTAATAGCTGCATGAAGTAACGCATGGCTTCATCCCATTGCACCATTTTATCATCTGCACTGTATACCTTGCAGGGATTATCAAAAGCAGCAAATAATAAAAGCAATTATACAGCAAAGCAAGCATGGAACCTTATAAATGGGGTCATTACTGATGAGTAAAAGTGTAGCGATGACCCTATATATTTAGCTCAGAGAGGTTGTTTAGTGGGATGAGTAGAAGCACAAGATTAGAATTTAGGACACTTGGGTTCCATTTCTAGCTTTACCCTCAACTGCCTTATTATTTGTGCAGGTCATTTAATCTGTTCAGGTCCCATTTTTTTTGGTTACATTTAAAAATGAGCGGTTTAGGTTAAGTAAGTGCTAAAATACCTCCCAGGCCAAAATGTCTATGTTTGTGTAATGCAAGTTCTTTATATTTCAGTTGTGTCTTTTTTTTTTAATGTTTTATTTATTTATTCACGAGAGAGAGAGAGAGAGAGGGGCAGAGGCAGAGGGAGAAGCAGACTCCCCGCCGAGCAGGGAGCCCAATGCGGGACTCAGTCCCAGGACCCCGGGATCATGACCTGAGCCGAAGGCAGACGCTTAACCATATGAGCCACCCAGGCACCCTATATTTCGGTTGAGTCTTATCTGTACATAGAAATCCATGAGATGTGCCTAAAGGCGTATACGTAGTGCGTAAAATATTAGAAATCTATGTAAGACATGCGCAGGTGACTGGCTTATGTTTCACATCCTCTCTGGTGGTTTCTGTGCTGGTTTCCCAGAGATAAAATACTCAGTGTGTTAGTTTTGAAATGTCATTTCAGTTATGCATTCTGAAGTGAAGAAGCAATGAACGCCTGGGGAATTTTCAGTGTAAATCACAGAGCTAAATCATCACTAATGCATCGTAATGTGACTCTTCTAATGGCTTCTTTAGAAGGTTGTTAGTGGTTCATTTTTGGCTCTTCCTTTAATTATGCCAAATGACAAGAATGTAGGCATTTGGCCACAGTTGGCACACATCCAACTCACTTAATTTGTGAATGATTACAAAAGTTGGACTCTCAACTCAGAGAAGGTGCAAAAACTTTAGTCTATGGCAAAGGTTTTCCCCACCCTGGAAACCAAAGATTTTCTTTTCTTTTGCCCTGCACTTTCAACATATTGCTTAAAGGAAATGAAACACTGAACTACTTTCTCCATTTCCTCTCGGAAATGTTTGCTCTAATACTCCCCAAGCAGGTTTTCACGTGGGTAAATAGCCTGGAAGGTAAATAACTCCGCATGGAACCAGGGTTTACTCCGTGGCTCACACTGATGTGCAATACGCTGTATTGATTTTTCAGGAGTTGCCCAGCTGTTCTAACAGCTACATGGTTAGCATTCATAGCATGGTGTCCTGGAAAGATAATGGCTGTAGGGCATTTAATTGCGATAGGTATTTAGCTCTCTGTATTTCTGAAAGAACCACCAGAAGATGGTGACTGATTAATGGTGTTTCTTCAAAGCAAGATACAATTAAAGGTAATATAGATAGGAACTCTTTGTCTCAAGGAGTTCACAAACACAATGAAGCAATGGCTTTGCTTGTGTATTTTAGACAATGACCCCAAATATGACAAAGTCCATGAATATGGTTTATCTTCCATTTTTATCTTATTTAATATACATTCCTTTTCATTTCATGTGGTCAGTCCTCAACCAGCTGATGTCAGCCCTTGCTTGGTTCTTTTGCCTGTTTCCTGCAATTCACGTAAGATCACACAAAATAACCACAAGTACCAACCACCCTCTGCACGTGGACTGTTGTTATTATTGTATGATTGAGCTTTACCCATTGTGTGGACACAGCAAGTTTTATCTCCAATAAAGTAAACAGATTGTAAAGAAATGTATTGCTCCATAAAAGTAACCTAGAATCATTTCAGGGAATGCCTGTGTTGAAGGACCTAGTGGAAAGATTAAATGATGATCAGGAATATAATGATAAGTGAGAGATCATCCTTTCTTCTGAGAATCCCCAGGCTAATAGAGACATGGAGAAGACAGGTAAATAGTAATCACAATCATATATTTTTTTAAAGATTTTATTTATTTATTTGACAGAGAGAGACACAGCGAGAGGGAACACAAGCAGGGGGAGTGGAAGAAGGAGAAGCAGGCTTCCTGAAGAGCAGGGAGCCCCATGTGGGGCTCGATCCCAGGACCCTGGGATCATAACCTGAGCCGAAGGCAGATGCTTAACGACTGAGCCACCCAGGTGTCCCCACAATACTATTGAGTAGGAGCCACGGCAGAGTAAAGACAAGGAAGGTATAGAGGGAGTGGATGGACACCCTAGAGGAGGTGAAATGAGCTCATACTGAAAGTAGAAATTAACTGGGGGAATTAAAGAGGAAGTCCTTTTAATGACAACCCCCCCCCAAAAAAATCCCGATAAAATTAGAGAATGGAGCATGTATGGGAATGGAAAAATGTTCCCCTATGGAGAAAGCATGAAGGTGTTTGTGAAAATGTAGAGATGTGGGGCTGGAATAATAGACAGTGGTGAAATAGTAAAGAGGCTTGAGTAGCAAACAATTTTTTAAATGTTTTTTAAAAAAGGGGCGCCTGGGTGTCTCAGTCAGTTAGGCGTCTGACTCTTGGGTTCAGCTCAGGTCATGATCTCCTGGTTGTGGGATCGAGCCCTGCATTGGGCTCTGTATTCAGCACAGTCTGCTTCAGATTCTCTCTCCCTCTCTCTCCTGTGCTCTCTCTCTCTCAAATAAATAAAATCTTTAAAAAAAATATTTTTTATATTTATTTTTTATTTATTTTTTTGTTTTTTAGATTATTTATTTATTTATTTGACAATGAGAGACACAGTGAGAGAGGGAACACAAGCAAGGGGAATGGGAGAGGGAGAAGCATCCTTCCCACTGAGCAGGGAGCCCGATGCGGGGCTCGATCCCAGGATCATGACCTGAGCCAAAAGCAGATGCTTAACGACTGAGCCACCCAGGTGCCCCAATAAATGTTTTTTAAAAAATTGCCTGAAGCCAATAAAAAGCCACTGAGAACTTTTAAATTCTCTTTCCTGTACTCAAAATATACATAGTTTTCATATATACTAAAAGTGAACACATACAGTCTTTCTATATTTGATTTTGCCTTTTCCTCTTATAGTCTCATCACCAAACTGCCCACTTGGGGCAATCAGTGTCGACAATCTAATCTAACCTTCATGGTTTTTCTCATGGTTCATACAATCATATTCAAATATGTAAAAACGCATAGACATACATAGATGGGGCTGCCACTGTTTTGTAAAAGTTTGCTCATATTGTATACATTTTTCTGCATCTTGCCTTTCTTACTTAATGCCTCTTTGAAAATCCTTCAAATAAGCTTATATTTTTAAGTCTCCACGTTATGTAATTATTCATCTATCCACCTATTTGTATGTTTTTCTTTGTTTCCAGTATATATACTCCCATACATATACATATATATCCTTACAAACTGGTGTTTATTTTTCTAAGGTAAAGACCTAATTTTAGTAAATTACCAGATTATTTCCCCAAAGACTATGACAATACACATTTCTGCCAGCAGCATATGAGAGTACTTTATTCCACAACTTTTCCAACATTGCGCCATAGAGTTCTTTTTTGCTTTGACAGTCCATTGTATATCAAACTCTGTCACATTATTACAAGAAAGCACCTTTTCTTATATTTCTTTACCATTTGGATTTGCTTTTTTGAACTTACCGTCTTTCCACTCTTTTTCTAATTTTTTTTCTGTTAATTTTTGAGAGCTCTTTGTCTATCTTCTGTAGTAGTAATATTTATTCAAAACCTATTGCTTGTCTAGTGCCTTTGTGAGTAGTCTCTTTTGCCAGCAAAAGATTTAACTTTTGTATGGTATGTAATTTACAGCATTGGATTTCTAGTTGTGGTCAAGAGGGTCTTTCTCCAACATTGCACATGCATTTACTGGGATATTCTTTGACAGTTTTGTGGTTTTATGTATTACAGTTAAGTGTCTAACCCATGTGTATACATGGGTATGTCAGTGGTCCAGTTTTCATTTCCTCTCAGTTAATAGCCCATTGGGCCAACACCGTGTATTAAATAAACCACCTTTTGCCTCACTGCACTGAAATACAATACCTTTACCATACACTAAGTTCTTCTATATTCTGGAATCTATTTCTGGATTTTCAGTTCTGTTTCCTTGATATACTTTTCTATCCCTGTATCAATACCATTCATTGTCATAGTAGCCACATAGTACTTTCTATTATTTGGTGAGGCTTATCCTTCCTTTAACACTCTTTCCCAAATTTTTCCCAGCACTTGTTATTCCATATAAATATTAACATTATTTGATCCAATTGAAAAAAATCTTATGGGGGTTCTAATTAGAGTTGCATTATAATTTATATGTTAATTTTGGGAGCAAAGACAATATAGCTTTCCTCATTTAGGTTCTGTCTCTTCTGTTAAACGGAAGGCTCTTCAGCTGTGGCTGGACATGATTAGGCAGATAGTTTAAAGGTTCGGTGCAGAATGGAGGACAGATCAGACTGCAGTAAGACTGGATAAGGGAGACCAATGTGTGGTGGTTGCCACCATCCAGAAAATTCTGAGTCCAGGCTAAGGCAGTGACAGGTGGGTCAAGAGGGTATTGAAAAAAGTTATTCGGCAGGTAAAACTCAACATTAAATTTTAAGGGAACTGATTCAGAAATTGAAGGAGACATAGGAGTATTTAATGGCTCAGGATCTTGACTGGATTGTGACTGGATTCATGCGTGCGCCATTCGTAAAGAGGAGTCAGAGTCAGGGAAACATTTCTAAGAGTAGAGAGACAATGAGCTCAACCTTGGACACATATCATTTTGAAGTGCCTAATAATAGATATGAATTTGGAACTGAAGTGAGAGATCTGGGTTAGAAGTATAAGAGGATTATCCTAACTGATAGTTGAGAGTATGTGTGCATGTGTGTGTGCGTACGCATGTGGTTGCATGCGTGCACATGCCTGTGTGTGTGTTTAGGGGTGATAATGCCCCAAAAGACCATGCAAAATAAGAAGATAAAAGTTCACTAAAAGAACTCTTCCACTCTCAGTTTGAAACATCACATTTGACTTCATGCTTGGCAAAGTTACAAAGGATATTTCTACTTGTAAAGAAGCCAGACTGAGGAGAAATCTTCACTCAGTTTTCCCAAAATAGTTAGAAGGAAGCATGAAAACCCAAGCAGTCTTGGACACTGCGATCTGAAGACTGCTGGCAGGAATAAATATTTGTTTTATTTATGGTGTTGGGGAAGTCTAGTCACGAATTTAGGCAATTAAGAGAAAAATATATCATGTATATTACTTGGTGAAATAAAGGCTTACATTTGCACACATTCACTTAACACACATGGAAACCCACATAAACCCACTGGTTTATGTAAAAGCTCCTCTTCAATTTCTTCATGTTGCTTTTGCTTTTGATAAGCTACCATGTTTATTTCTAATGATGAATTTCTTTAGGGAATGTGTCTCTTCACCTCCAATGATAATATTATCAGTATAGTCACATAGAGGTCCTGGATGGGGACTGCTTTGTTAAATGACATTTGGCAGGTGGCTGATGAGGTTTAGCCAATTGCCGTGCCAGATATTTAGTAGCATAATGTATCATGGGTTGGATGCCAATGGTTCTTGGACTATTTCCTCTCTGTGCTTACGTGCTATGGACCCAGGGGGTGCCTAACAAAGTGGCACGCTTTATTCATCTGTGAATAACAGCATGTGCAAATGAAGCCTGGGAATCAGAGCTCTTCTTCCTCTGCTGGAGAAAAGAGAATTTTTTGGTGGCTCATCCTTAATTCTGCATTGGCCTCTAGGCTTATCCATATTGATTGTTCCCACATTTTCCATGCAGCCATTTGAATCAAAATGTGAGATCTTTCATTTTAAAAGTTGTATGCATCCAAATTTCAAATAGACCTTCAGTATGAGAACAGCAGATGTTTTGCTTTGAGCTAATTACACTGAATTAGGACAGTTAAAATTCTTACTTGAAACCCAGTCCCTTTATTAATTATTGCAAAGTAATATGACATATTTTATAATCATTTTATTTCATATTTAATGAATCATGCTTCTCACTCATTAACCTATTAACCAAACTCATATTATAGATATTCTATATACAATCACCAGGCTAGATGCTGTCCCACTGTATACACTTTCTTATATTTCCTTCTTACTGCTTTCATTTGTTTGCTCATTTCTTCATACAACTTCCCCTTCGCTGTCTGGCAGAATAACACTAGTTTTCTTCATAATTTAATTCCGTGCTCTTTTCATGCATTTTGTACTTGATTACTTTTTTATGTGCAGCTACAAATCCAATGTATTTTCAGAATTAAAAAAAAAAAAAGCCATAGACTGATGGTCATGTCAGTATTTCCTTCTTTATCTTCACCAATCATATTTGGTTCATTTGGCAAAGATCATGTCATATTTTGTCCTGAATTTAATTGGATAGAGTAGACATTGGCTTTGAAATTTCATTCTCTAAACCACAAAAGAAAAGGAATGTTTTTATGAGTCAAGCAAACAGAGGGATCAATACTTTCCTGTTCCTAAGGCCGTGAGTCAATGTAGCAATGTCCATCCTCTTCGATGCTCCTGGATGGACCTTCTAAATTGAAGCTCAGCTCCCATGGCGTGCTGCCCTGGGGCAGTGGCTGAAGAGGCAGAGGAGGTGAGCACACCCAGGGTAGAGATGACTTTGGCCTGATTTTCCTCAAAGGAAACAGACCATGGAGGCTCGGTAGAGGTATTGCCATGACGGTGAGCCCCAATTCCATTCCATACAACTGTGGCCTAGTTTGATGGCCACTGCTGTCACTGTGACTCTTGTTTATGTATTCCTTTCCATTGTGCTGCTCAGGTCAATTTAACCTTATCTTCCAAGCACTTAACTCTGCCAGGCACTGACTTGGATGAATAAGGAAGAATCAATAAGGACGATTTCCTTACATGAGAATGTACATTCTAGTAGCGGGTACAGACACATGAAGCAGGATAGATGCCACTTCCTAAGGCCAGAAAGCATCAATTAATTTAACTTTTGAATGGTAGGAAATATATCTTCTATTTTTTCCTAATATATCATTGCCTTCAAATGCTAACCAGAAATGTCTTTAAGAAACTGTATGTAAATCGCTAAAACACATATGGTATTTCCACCTATTTGTGCTTTCAACCAACACCCTACCGCCCCCCCCCAAAGTGAATGCTATAAGAAAAAAACAATCATGTATTAGCATTCAGAAATAATTGTAACCTTGGAAGGCTAATTTTCAAGCTGGAAAAAACTTTCCTGAAGAGGTTATCATAGTAATAGGTAACTTACATTGAACATCTATTTTATGTGACTGTCTCAGAGCTAAACACTTGGCACGTATTATCTCATTAACCCTTCTAACAACCTAACAAGAAGAATATATTATTATATATTACTATCCTATTTTACAGACAAGAAAACAGAGACCTAGAGAGATAAAGTAACTGGCAAAGTCTATATGGATTTTGAAGAATGAAATGAAAATTGAACACAGGAAGGTCAACGACATTCTAAGTTCTAAGAGAACTTAATTATTATAATGGTCTTACCCTCAGTCTTAATAGAAGCTACTGATTGCTGGCTACTTGCTATATTCCAGAGAGATGACAAAGTTTTTCATAACTACATTGCATTTCATTCTTGTTACAATCCAGAGAGGCTGAGACTATTCAATTCTAATTTACAACAAAGAAACTCTTTTCAATAATTGCTCAAGGGCGCCTGGGTGGCTCAGATGGTTAAGCGTCTGCCTTCGGCTCAGGTCATGATCCCAGGGTCCTGGGGTCGAGCCCCGCGTCGGGCTCCCTGCTCCTTGGGAGCCTGCTTCTCCCTCTGCCTCTCTCTCTTTCATGAATAAATAAATAAAATCTTAAAAAAAAATTGCTCAAGACCTGAAATTAGCATCTTTTCCTATCATTCTTTATCCCCCATCCTGCTTTACTACTTTTTATTAATTGAACCTACTTCCGTCTGACAGTTTTATATTGATTTGTATATTGTCAGTCTCCCCTCCCTCCGTCAGCGGCTCCTTATGTTTTGTTCACTGCTGCATCCCCAGAGCCCAGAACCATGCCTTAGAGACACTAGGCACATGACAGGTATCTGCCCAGTGGTTGAAGAATACGACACAAAAGGGGCCTGTGTGCTTTGGGGGCTGTCAGTTGCTGTTCTTGCATCCTGGGAGGAACTTGGTCTCTGTCCTTCCCACTGCTTCTTCCAAGGGCCTGACCTTGGAGCAGGCAGTTGAGCTTTTCACCCAGCCCCGACTTGGGAGTGTGTCTACCATTCCCCTTTTATGCGGCCCTGACCCAGAGGAGGCAATGACCACAGTATCAACAAAAAGCAGCTCTGAAATCATGTAAAGTCCAGAAATGACATCTGGCAAATCCTCAAGTTCCATTAGCTAAATGATGGGACATAGCAGATGCACTTTAGACCTTTTCCTTGAGTCTGGCATTGATGCCAAATTAACAATATTCCATCCATAACTCTTCCAGAGAACAGGCTGAATTTTTTGGCCTAATGTTTGTCATCCTGGCATCGTATTGTCAAGGAAAAAGTGTCTAGGGATTTGTCTCCAACAGCCCCAGGCAATGATGTGGTCCTTTCAGCATCCAGAGACTCTCCCCATCTCTTTCAACTGCCAACTTTTGCATCCTGGCCTTCGGGATCTCACGAATATATGTGGAACACATGGAGTCTGACCCCAGAATAATTGTTCCAGGGAATTGAATCAGACATAGCGTCCCCTGAAATCTAGCCCTTGTCTATTTCTTCAGCTTCCTCTCTTACTACCTCCTGATGAAGCTGCTTCATGTCAAGCCATGCTGCTTCCACTCCGTGTTTGCTCACGCTGTCTCCTTTTCCTGAATGCCCATAGTGCCCCTCCTCTTAGTGACCCAGCAATTTCCTAGTGTTCCCCGCTTCCTCCTCAACCTCCCCCCCCCATATGAGCAGGGCTGTCACTCGCCATCACACACTTGCAGAGTGCCAGATACTGAGGAGCACGGTGATGCTATGAGGTAACCGTCGGAAAATGATACGACCCTCTGGCATTTCCCCAAATGATTTCTCATGGAAACAATACTGGAGTTAATATACTGTGATCATAGACTTTAAGCAAGTTACTCCAAGATTTATGTGCTGCTTAATCAGAAAATAGACTGTATGTGGCACAAAGACAGAACCTGTAGTATTTGCAAACCTCTTGGTAGAAATCCTCTTTGTTTGCGTGTTGAAATTACCTGACTGCAGGGTTTTTAGAAAACAGACAGAAGCTGGCCCTTCAGTGTTTCCAATGAGGAAAGAAAGTTGCTCATAATCTCAGCTTTGAGGAAAGAAGGGGGTTAGGACACCTTTCCATCTCGGAATAGTTGCCTGCTCAGACAGGTCAATCCTGGCTACGGGCAGAGCCCCTTACCCCCAACTCCCCACACACCTTTGTATTTCACCCCAAAGAACAAGTGAACTGGCCTTTCTCCGTGGCCTCAACCATTCATAAAATCAGGCCCCCCCACCTTCAGAGAGCAGGGACAGCTGGGGTCCTCTGTGAATATTACTGGGCCCTGTAATTTTTAGGCAGTAGGGCTTGGTAAAACTCAAGTGCCTCTCTCTGTCCCTTTGTTTCCCGAAGCTTCCATCTCCTGTGGTTGAATGAATCACAGCAAGGACAACCCGGAAGAGAGGTGTCGTCATTCCTTTTGGAGACTGTAAGATCAGCAGTGAGCAAAACAGCTGACTTCCTTACTGTCCTGGAGGATAGATTCTATGGGTGTTGCCATGACGCCCTGAGCTGATTTCTGTGTAGGCCTCCTCAGCATCGGGCTGCAATCATTGGTTTATGTGCCTGTCTTGTGGACTGTAAAAGCCTCTGGAGTCCTATTCATCTGTGTGTCCACAGTGCCTAGAATAACCCCAGCTCCCAATTAGTCACACACAGACTATTTGGTGAATGAATGAAACTGATCGCAATAACATAGATTTATATATAAAAGTAGGGTGCTTAGAAGCCTTCCTTATTCATTTTGAGGGGAGAAGTGTTTTGGGGAGATCTTTATCCATACATTTTTGGAGAAGTGAGAGAAATACTTCAACTTGCACTAACTTTTATATGGTGGAGTGTTGTTACAGCATGGAAGAGTTTGAGCTTGGGCCAGCAAAGGTAAAGGAGTCAAGAACAATAGATGGTGAATCATGAGAAAGAAGAGAGATCACATTCACAATACTCACAGATCAATTGGGTGTGGGGCTGGGAGCTGGCAGTGAATGAGAAAAGTGTTCTAGAAATGTACTGATGTGAAGACCGATTTCTACAGTTAGAAATGAGGGCAGTATTTCTGCAGCCCAGCATGCCTGCACAGGCTGATCATCCTTCAGCTGTACTTCAGTTCAGTGCAAAGTCCTCAAATAAACTCTGGAAGGATATAGGAGAAATGTAGTAAGCAACGTGGAGACAACTTACCTTTCGTTTCAGTAATGAGAGAAAAGAAATACAGATTTAGTTTGTGTACTTAAGAAGTATATCCTTTGTGCACTTAGCTATAGTTCTTTAGGGTGACTATATTTAACATGAAGTATTACCTTTAGTTTGTTATTTGTCTTAATTTTCCCTTTTACCTCCTTAAAGATAGATTTAAATTGCAAACTCTATTTCCTGATTTCCTTCATGATATAATAAAAAAAACAAGAGTCCTCACAAATTTAATTAAGCATTGACTATTTGGTTTTTATGTACTTCTTTGGATATAATAGGGGGACATTTGTTCTCTCCTGCTCCCCCTCTTTCTCTTTTGCTCCCAGACTAGCTCTCACTTTCATTTATCAAGTCTGGTAAAAATATAAAATAACAAGACTGTGTCAGATAAGGAAAACTTTTAAGAAGTCAACTTATGACAGAAGTCAATGTACAAATGAATAAGTCCCTCCCCTGCCCATTTGCTGTAACAATTTACAACTTTTCAGAATCATAAACTTATGTGTAGATTTTCTCTCAAAAACTTTCTGTGCAATGTTGAAAGTCCTGGATGCTTCCCTCTGGCCAGTAAGTCATATGCTCTCTTGCTAAATCCCTCACAATGCCATTACTCCCATTGCTTTCCCTAGGGGCTTCTCGAGTTTGCGCTTGGGCGTCCTGCCACCACCTATCACCGCGAACACCCTCAAAGCCATATTTATCACCTTTCTCCAAAATGGCTACTTAGCCTGAACCCCAGTTGCCACTGCTCAGGATCCTCAGTTTTCCCATTTCCTGCTGCATCACAACTGAACGCTCACTGCATTTCTCTTATTTTTTTTGAAAGTCTTTCAACATCTTTCTTCAACATCTTCTTTAGGATTGTAGACATTAAAAAAATCTTTGCTGTAATGAACATAGTTGGAGGTTTTCAGCCCTGATACACACTAACTTGAAAGAAAGAAAGAAAAAATCCACTTGTATAATTTTAACATCTTTTTCACTCATTTGCCATACTGACAATGCAAATATAAATTTAGTCTAAGTGTACTGACTCATGAGCCGCGGTGTACAGCCTTTCTTCATCCCCCATGCTAAGAGATATAAGAAGATGCCTTTTTGTGACACTTTAGTGTGTTTTAAATACTCTAATAAACTTCTCTTCCTAGCCTTATCCCTTCCTATTTCTCTTGTATAAAACAACTCTAAGGCATAACTTTATGGCTATTCTGACATGTATTTGTCATTGATGGTCATATGAATTCCAAGGAAACCTCTACTGTAATTTTCAAAATTATTATTAAATCTCTAATGATTCTTCAAATTTGATTGTAAAACATAGACTGGTCATACATGCCCCATTTCCTGAACAGTAGTGATGTTGACTCTTGTGCTACTTCAGAAAACCATGGAAACAGATCAGTAAATAATAGCTAGGGCAACATATTTTTAAAACTGGAAATATGGGGGCGTCTGGGTGGCTCAGTCCTTAAGCGTCTGCCTTTGGCTCAGGTCATGATCCCAGGGTCCTGGGCTCCCTGCTCCGCGGGGAGCCTGCTTCTCCCTCTGCCTCTGCTTGTGTTCCCGCTCTCGCTGTGTCTGTCTGTCTGTCAAATAAATAAATAAATAAAATCTTAAAAAAAAAAACAACAACTGGAAATATGCCATGCAGTACTTAACGTGGTTCCACTGATGAGATAAAGTATCAGAATAATGTATGAAAACCAGAACTCAATGTGCAGCTGACACAATGACAGGGTCATTGTGGATTTCTTAGGATAACATTGACAAGATTCTTATGATAACATTTTAAACTGCTTTTGGGAACACACCAAGCTGATGCTTATCATTATCACAATTCTTTCCGAGTTTGAAAAATGTGTTTTATCACCTCCCCTACTGTGATTTTGCAACTCTGGTACCCATTTTTAAAAAGTATTTCGAATGTAGTAGCTGAATTAGTAAGTATTTTGCTTTCAGTTTTAAAATGTTAATTGTGGAGCCTGTGGAGAGATATACATACATATTTACATACGTATGTACGCATATACACACAGTGATTATTGTACTTCTAGATCTCTAGGTGTTACACCACATTCTTAGATTAAACATTTTTGGTTACATATATTAGCTGTAACTAACTCTAGCTCACAGTCAGTGAAAGGCAATTTATTGTGAGGATAGGATGGTGTCTCATGGAAACCACAGAAAGCTGGACCACAGAAATGTCCTGGAAGCAAGTATGACTCCTGTCTCTGTCTCTCATCTCTTTGCTTCCCTCTGGGCATGGGCTTTCTTCTTCCTTTTTTCTTGAAACCAAATTCTTCTACTTCAGTCTCCATGGTGGAAAATGGATGCCAACAACACATTCCAAGCTTACACCTCAACTCCTCAAAAGAACAGCCAGACTCTGTTTAAACTCTCTGAATTATACATACCCTTGGGTAGCAGCTTATTGGTCCAGCTTGATCTTGTGTCCGGCGCCGAACCAATCAGTTGTGACCAAAGGCAGGTCACATTATCCAAATATGCTTTCTTATGGAAATATGAGAAAGAAAGGAGTGGGGGAAGCAGTTCCTAGAAACCAGGGTACTGGTGTAAACCTATGCCAGTTGGACTGACACTTTCCAAAACACATTCTCTTTCCACATTTTTTCTGTTGCTCATCTACCTGTTCCTTCTTTTTTTTCTACTTTCTCTTCTCCCTTTAAAAATTCCCTTCTTCTCTTCTTCCTTCACTTTTTCATCATTTTTGTCTTCTGCAAAATAGTTCCTCCTTCCTTGGATAACACGATCTTTTCTCTCAACTTTACAAAAAAGACAAAATTCCTTTCCTTGCGTCTTTTCAGGATTACTCTAACCAATTCAAAGTTCTTGAAAAAAAAATAATATCAACAGCAACGTGCCTTTCACAATACTTCCTGCCTCCCAGACTTGTTCTCATTTGTCTTTCTGTGTGTAAATCTCAGTCTAGTGAGGATGGAAGTCCACTGAGAGCAGCCAGGACCTAACCTTCATTTCTGCCTGAATCCCTGGTGATGCTCTAACACACTGCTTAGTTTCATATACAAATCAGCAATAGGATATATCTGTCTGAAGAATGTCTCATCTGAAACACCATTGAAATACCAGGTTATATTAGATAATATCTTTCAATACTTGGTTAAAAAACATCTAGACACACAAAGTACATCTGTAACATATGCAATGAATGTGTGAGAATAGTTTTTAAATTATTTTACAGACCAATGCCATTTGAAATGTTAATATAGTAAAAGTTTGAGAGATTCAAAGTCATTATGAAACTGAATTTTTCCAATTAAAATTTTTAGCATTCCTGAAATATATTTATCTAGAAATGAAGTAGTTGAAGTTTGACAACTACAACTGGAGGATGTGTGTTCATAAGTAAATTAAATTAAATAAGGTTATTCAGCCATGACAAAGTGGTATGATTTATTGCAGGGAATAAATGCTGAATAACAATATTTAAACACATCTCTCTGCATCAACAGAGACTAATAAAGTTCTGTTGTGTTCATATAGAAATTGATTCAAGTTTATTTACTTTGCTTAATTTATCATGTCCAAGGCAATTTAATATTTCAAGATACAGTGAATATGTTGAGTAGTGAAGCCCAAGAACTTGGTCCCAATATTGAAGATGAGGTAGGAGGTATGTAAAATAGATACCTAATAGAAGAAGGGTAAGCAGAAAAGAGTTAGAAGTTTATCTCTAGTCCTGTGTTGGAACACCTCAGAAAAAATCTTCCCTTTAATTTTACACTCTGAAAGTGAAAACAAGAGTTGCCTTCATTTGATAGCATCAAAATATTTCCTTAATAGTCTAGCATTTCTCACAAAAGCAAGAGCCCTGAAAGATTTAGGAGCAAAGTGAATTGCAAAGAGGGATGGATTCACTGTCAGATATTGTCATGAGGGCCCACTCAGTCTCTCTCCGTATCTCGGCTCGGTTCCTCTAGGTTGCTCTGTTGATGGGCAGTTTCCTGGCTTGTGGGGGCAAGGTGGTTACCAGCTGTTTCAGGTTTTTCACGTACTAACACAAAATTATTCTGGAATTGCGTCCCATTACCTTTGAGCCTTTGGCACTGGGTCACGTGCCCATTCCTGATTCTGGGGAAGGTTCTCTTCCCACAAGAAGTACGTGGTCTAAGAGTGATTCTCCAAGTGTAACTGCAGTGTTGTTATTTTCAAAAGGAGAGGGATCTCTGAGTAAACAAAAGTAACATTCACCTTACTACCATATGGGGGCTTCTAAGCAACTCTTTGATGGGAAGAGATGGAGGGGATCACATTGCCTCCTGCTCAGGGAGAAAGCATTAACTCTTGCTTAGCAGACAGAAATGTTGACGTCTCAGTGCACACACACACACACACACACACACACACACACACACACACACCCCTGAGGCAGAGATAAGTTAAAAGAAGGTAAAATTTAAGAATAGTAGTAGCTGAGTCAAATTTCAGGAAATACCATAAAATGTAGAGAAAATCAGTAAGGATCACTGTAAGATTCCAGAAGAAAATATTAACTGGCTATAAAACCGCTAAAAACTTGCCACTCCCTCAGGAGTTGATGAAAACCAGGTTCATAGCTAAGTAATGGCTTTACCCCTATAAGTACATACCTCAGTTAAGTCTTTTTAACTTGTGCCATATAATCTATTCACACTGATTCTTTAAAAATCAATTTAATTGGTCTAAAATTCCAGTGAATGATTCCATTCAAGCAATGTTGAACCAAAAAGATCTAAATCTAGATGGGCCCCAGTTATCACCCAGAAGTCACTTTTCTGGAATTCATGAAGAGACCAACTTTGAGTATCTCATCCTAGTTGTGCACATCTGTATTTTCAGTATGTCTCTTCCTGGGTTAATTGGAAGAAATGCAGATTTAGAGAGACCCCCTAATCTCTCCAAATATTTCAATATTTGCATGCATCACTGCTGATTGCTCCTGGTGCTAAAATGTGGTGGTTCAGCTGATTTTTAAGAGTGCTGAGTTTACAACCATGACCCTTGGAAATCTGATAATTTTACCTCAGGCTATCTTTCTCAACCTTAAAACAAAATCAGGAAGAAAAAAAAACACAAAAGAAAACACAACATCTTTTTTTCTTCTGGTTTCCTACCCTCTTAGGTGTTTCTTACTACTCAAGGGGTGTCCACAGTTTCTTCTTTTTCCAGCTCTAACCTTTAGTATCTTCATTATTCAAAGCAAAATCCTATCCCAACTAGTATTCCCCCCCCTTAAAATTAACAGCAAATGGGAACTAAGCAAAAGGAATAAACTTCACAAGGGAATTTGCATTTAAGAGTTTAGTAACTCAAAGATATCTCCCAGTGGTATCAGATGGAAAGGAGCCATTTTTCAGTAGGGAACTCTGTTTTATCCCCTAACTGTGTATCAGGGAATAAAACATAAAGTTGGTCAGCATCTTGCCCTTTGCTTGAGGCCTACATCCCAAGGAACTTAGTAGCATAGGAAAGGTCCCCTGAAGAGTGTGTGCTGGTTTTTCACAGTACATACAAGAAGTCACTGAAACTGCAGACTATGAAATCTACAACTGCTGTTTAATTCATGGTTTAAGTAATTGTAACATTTTTCCTAACAATTTTTATTCTAGATACTGGACCTGATTATCTTGTCGATAGATTTTAGCCACTTGGCAAAAAAAGGTTAACTTTAATTCCAACTTTGAGGTTGAAGAAATATAGACCATCTGGACTAGAACTATAAGAAAACATTCAATTCCTGTTTATGGTGCTATCTATAGCATCTTTCAAATACTATTATGGACTAAAAGCATATCAACCATGAAACATTTTGTGTTTATATTCATACCAATGACTTTAATTTATGTTGTGTTAACATATCAATATCATTAATTTGGGCATTTTATGGTATGCTTTCAGTCAAACTGATCAATATTTTTCTAAATTGGTATATAAATACTGTTTAAATAACACTTATTTTTTTATTTGTTATTTTTTTAAAGATTTTATTTATTTGAGAGAGAGAATGAGATAGAGAGAGCATGAGAGGGGGGAGGGTCAGAGGGAGAAGCAGACTTCCCACTGAGCAGGGAGCCCGACGCGGGACTCGATCCCGGGACTCCAGGATCATGACCTGAGCCGAAGGCAGTCGCTTAACCAACTGAGCCACCCAGGCACCCCAACAATTATTTCTTTTTAAATTATTAAGTCAATAAAATGCAGAAAGTTGTTTAGATATTGTTTCGATAATTTATAAATGATGGATATTTGAAAAGTCATAAAAATTCCATTGTGCTATATATATATATTCCTCTGATTATGTTATTGCCCAGGTATAGTTTTCAGATATCCTGTCTCGAAACTCCTTTTTTCTGTTTTCCACTAGGGAATTATGTTTTAGGTTTGAATTTAGTAGGATGCTACAGTGAAGTTTTACATTTGAACTTAATATGTTGTTGCAAATGTCTTCTGTTAGAAAAAACACACTACAAGTGGTTTTTCCTATCTTTCGCATGGATTTTTAGATCAAATTCTTTCTGTAATGTAATTAGCATATCAGAAGGACTGGCCATTTTTAAATTCAAATTACCTTCTGCTTGCTTCCTATTTCATTAGCAGGATTGAAATTAAATACAAGGAAACAATCTGTTACTAGAAATTTTTTTCATGTTGACATTCCAATCCCACCCCAGTCTATTCTACATTTACTAAGACTTGCTTTTACCTTCGAGCCGTGGGCTATTTTGATTAAATTTGAGATCTATTGCTGTAAATTGTTTTTTTGACTAAATTGTCTAGTTGTTTTATTTGATCCATCAATTCATTCACAGTGATGGATTTCATAGCTCTTTTTAGACATAGCTTACCACGAAATCAACTTATGGAAGGAAAATTGATGAAGTAGAGAAATGAACCATTGACATCTAGTCACTTATGTTTGTCAGGAAAGGAAAGATAGTATTTAAAGATATTGTCACTTTATAAAGAAATACACACACTGTTTGTTGATATTATGAAAGCTCATCTCCATAGAAGAACTGTATGAAACTAAGTATGAAGTATGGCTTATTTCAAAGAAAAAAAATTAAAAGACAGGTAGGTATATAAACCAGAGTGAAACTTTGTTACAGTGTTTAAAGACGGTATCCAAGAAACATGTGAAACATTTTTCCAAAAAAGTGAGTATACTTGTGACAAATTATTCCTTCCCAATTACTCTGAATGATCTTGACTGGCCACTGCCATCACCATACCTGAATTTATTTTGGATATTGACTACGTAAAGACCATCAGTGATTGATTGATTATTATTTTTAAAAGATTTTACTTATTTATTTGACAGAGAGAGAGACACAGTGAGAGAGGGAACACAAGCAGGGGGAGTGGGAGAGGGAGAAGCAGGCTTCCCGCAGAGCAGGGAGCCCGATGCGGGGCTCGATCCCAGGACCCTGGGATCATGACCTGAGCCGAAGGCAGACACTTAACCGACTAAGCCACCCAGGCACCCCAAGACCATCAGTGATTTAATCTTGCAGGATGCTAGAAGACAAACACATTAAGATTGTCTTTCATGTTAGCACATACAGGGGAAAAATGAAAAATTCACTGAACAGCTAGATTATCAAAGAGTCAGGTAATTAGCATATATTCTTATAGGCATATTTTTCAACAAAGAAAAAATTTCAGCTTTTCTTGGAGATGTTTTGTGTAATGTGCCTGGAGTCTTGAAACACTATCTAGAGATGACTGTAACATTTATTATTGCAGAATAGCTATTTGTAGCAATTTTCAAATTTTTTAGGGAGGCATATAAGTGTTGTCCCTAAAGAGTTGTCCTGGAAAGTTATGCCACTTTTTAATAATACCAAATTTCTGTAAAACATTCTAACACTTGTAGAATATTTTCAAACCTTACTGTTGATCCACACAGAGAATGGCATGGCTCACCTCCAGCTCCTCTGTTACCACACCTGATTCAGAATGAGTTTTGGCTCTTTCCAAATATCAAATTCAGCACTAAAGTACCAAGATTTTTACTGCTAAGATGTATTTCAAAGACACTTAAGGCAATTTTACAAGTAGAATTTTGAGAAACATCTTGAACAGGAACACTGTCATAAGAATGTGGCCTTAGGTGACTAATCATTTGTCATTTAGATATTAGAATTTGATGTAAATGTTTAAATCCCTCTCATTACTTTATAGCCTTACAACATAATAAAGGGAGATATAAATCATCAAAACAAAAAAGAAACCTTAACTTTATTTGGACAAAGAACATCAGACTCACAAATTAGTTTTGGTCGTGCTCCCTACTAATTGGTTTCTCTACATGGCTATTTATGTCATCACAGATGCAAAAGCGAGGCCAAATAAATAACCGTCTAAACCCCTTTATTGCATTGCAGAGATGACTAAAGGTAAGAGGTAGGATGTGAGAAGAGCACTTGTGTTAATGAGCAAAAATAAATATATTTACACACATAAGACAATGGATAAATGGGATAGACTCTGGTTTTCTAAATAATCCTTTCATTTGTTTCTGCTAGTTATTACTATAATTGACACTACTATATTCACTTACATTCAAAGCAAAAAAATAACTTTTCTTCAGCGCTCCAATACATAACACACTCTCTGTAATAAGGAACTCATGAAGTCCTCCACTAGATTATTGCCAGGAGAAAATTTGCTTTACAAATTTCTAACAAACAGGAGGTATTCTAAAGCAGTAGTCATAAAAGGAAAAATATTTTGACATAAGGGGTTTGTAAAACCATCACCAGGGTCAATAGTATAATGGCTGTCTTTTTTATTGACAGCAACATAACAACCATCTTTTGATATTATTATGTGAAAATCGAGACTATCACAGTTCCTGATGTAAATGCAGTGGGTGTGTTTGGTAAATTAATGGAAGTTGAAATATCCTGGGTCTTTGAATAAAAACTCAGAATTAAAATAGAAGGAGAATCCTTTGGATTTAAAATATTCAACTTCACTACTTAACCTACTTTGGAAAAAGTCATTTGATCTGACTCCTCATTTTCCTTCCCTGAGAATTCTCCTCTGTCAGGAAAGGGTGTCCTCTCTCATATGGTTTGCAGTAGAAAGAGGGAAAAGAGCATAGATTAGTGATGAAGGAAAAGGATTCCCATGTATCCTGATTCAGTTTTGGTGGTCAGTGGAAAGAGAGATGTCTAATTCTTACTTGGTTTTCCATTTGATTTACTCACTTGTCATTTCAAATATTTCATAATATGCTAAGGAATGAAAATTAGAAGGGACTGATCATAGAGGTCATCTGGTCCAAACTCCACTTGGTTGAGAAAACCAAGTACTACCTGTATCAGGTGGTTGTTGTGAGAATAAAATGAATTTATACATATATATGTAAAGTACTTAGAACCTGGCACCCAGGAAACATGCTATAAGTGTTCATCATCATTGCATACTCTAGGCATATTTTTCTGAGTGCTTTTATCACTGACATTTAAGTAAGATTGTGTTTTCATTAAATAAAGAGTTGAATATAATCAAAATGGGCTCCACTATCTCATCCAGAGGGATGCCTTTTGCACCTAGTTAAGCAGGACTAGGGAAATGCCATCCAACTCTGCATGAGCTCTGATTGAGTAAAAAAATCTTTACATTTTTTTCCAAAAAATGAGATTTGAGCCTTCCATGTAGGATAATTCTCAGGCTGGAAATATTTAAATAGTTTTATGACAGAAGTCACATACATACAATGTTGATGCATACACCGTTGAAAAATTACTGGACTAACGGTTGCTATTTTTTAAATGGGAGTTCACATAAATATCTTAAATTCCTACTTCTTTTGGAAAAAGGGAAGACCTGACAATATGTCCTATGTACAGTGATCAGCTGGTGTGGAGCAGAGGTTCCCTCCTTGAGAGTGGAGAAGCAATGGCCAGAATGCCACAGTCCTTAGCGTTCCCTATCGCTTTGCATCTAGTGTTTGGACAAGTGTTCCCTCAAATATGTTTGCGTTCATGGTTCCTTCTTTTAGTCGGAAATCATGAACAGTGCAAATAAAAACAAGTGAGGAGCAATCCTGTTATGTGATACACAAATGGTGATTTCCTCTGAATGACATGGCTGGTTATTATATATGTTTGTTGCTTTTTTTTGGCTCTTCTATCTACTGCAGAGACTACAGGCATTAATATTTCAAAATGAGGGCTTTGTTTCAGAGTGGCAGCATGGCAGGCTGATCGTGTCATGAGCTTCCCAAATTTCTCATCCTTACATCCATCCATCAGAGTGGAAGTTAAGCTTTAGAGTGATTTTTAAAAGAATTTTGATATTCCACTTCAGGTTAACGTTACAGAATGTGTGGTGCTGTCATGCTGTCAGTTGCTGGTAACATGCTTGAAGTACAGCTTTAAGACCCCTAGCTCTGAGACTAATGCTTCAAAATCTGGTCCTCCGTTCAAAATTATTAATGAAATTGTTGCCTTTATTACTGTTTATATCATCATCAGCATCCAAATCTGGCCATCCCACCTTCAAAGGGGAACATAAGGAGATTGATGGATCAATTGATAGATGAAATATAATAAGTTTGAGGTCTCATCTTTTTTCCCAGGTGTTTTAAATAATCGGAGATTAGAGCTCTGTGAGGATACTTTCTCTTCATCGACTCTTCCAGTTTAGACCCACAGTTTAGACCAACTGTACTCAGGAAGGAACCATTCATTCTAGTAGATCTGAAAGACAGAGTTGACCGTGGGATAGTTGTAATAAGAGCTGTGTCACAAGGCGGTTAGTTGTGAGCAGACACAGAGACAGATGATTCTCTAAAACATCAGAGTTTAAGAGGAATCATTGCAGTCTTCGCTCCACGTCAGAAATAGGGAGGCAGTTTTACCTCTCCTGTTCATTTCTGATGTGGCTGATTTCTAACTCTGTTGACATCAAGAAAATACTATTTTCAACCCTATCCAAGTATGTGCAGATGAATTACGTATACAAAAAGGCAAACGGGCATTTGAGTGTGCAAGTGTGAAAGCCTTTCAGAATTTGTAATTAGTTATAGGGACCCACGGCTTTTTTAAAAATGCAAAACTGTACATTCCTTCTTTATTCAGAATAGTTGAGTCTAAATTATAGCCTTTCTCATTTACGGTGACAGATTAAATAACAACTCTCCATCTTTATTTCCCAATGACCTAACTTTCCAATGATCTAATAAGGAGCAAATATTAAAATATGCTCTGGTGGCTTTCCACTCTGGCTGTCCAACAGACTCATGAAAAGGAGTGATTTGTGGTATCTTTATAAACCAAGAACAGTTAACATTTTTAGGTTTGTAGATTTAAAAAAAATAATTTCCATTTGCATAAGGATATTTCTGATTTATTCCCTCTCTTTCTCAAATGATACTCTCACCATCATCTTGTCTTGTGATTCTCAATTCTGACTGTGCAAGAGAAGTACTAGGAGTTTTATTATTTTAGATCTTGTTTAAATATCCAGTATTAGCCCTACCCTAAAGATTCTGATTTAATTGATTGCAATGAAGCTGAGTATTTTGTTCAAAACTCTGTAGGTGGCCCTAATGTGAAAACCACTGGTCTATTCTGTAACCTAAATGACTTCTCTTTCCCTTTAATGTTTCATACTGAGAACTCATTTCCCCTCCCTATTGTTTAGAAATTGGTCACCTAGGAACCTCTGAGCAGGTTGAACCTATGGATACCCCTCCTCAAAGTCTGAGAGATGCTGAGAGAAAACCCTCAGGAATCCAGGATTAAAGCATATTCCTGGATCTGCTCATAGAATCATGGAGGGTAAGCGTTTGAAGGGACCTTAGCTACTGTGTTACAGAACTGTTCCATTTTGTAGATAATGAAACAGAAGTATGAAGATGTAGGAATCAAAGAACTAGTGATAGTAGAGCTCAGATGAGAGCCAGATGTCATGGGGCATCTGGGCTCGCTCAGTCTCTGCTCCATCCTGATGTCATCCCTGTTATAGGAGAGTAATGAATCCCTCCAGATAAGCTTCAAGGCAGAGGAAAGTCACATCCTAAGTCAAACCTACCAGGTGTGAAGTTTCTCTATGTGTTAGGCCTTCAAAGAAAATAAGACAAATGTTGCCTAACATTTCAAAGTACTACTTACTTTGAAAAGGATAGGCCTTGTAAGTTTTGAAACTTCTAAGTTGCTAACATTCAGTTATATGTTAGATCGTATTTCATGATCCAAACTTAATATCCAAGAGTTACTAGTTGTTTGAATACTAAATAATATTATTTATGACTATTGTTTTCACTCATGGTATTCCGTATTAGTGCAATGTATCTCCAAGTCTTGTAAATTAAAAAAAAAATTACCCTCATCCAGAGGAATGGGGATGAAGGCAAAGATCAAATTGCACAGTTTTTCAGTTTCATTCAATCACTCTGGGATCACTTGCATAAGGAAAGATTGAACATAGCTTCTCTGTGAGAACCACCGCCTCAGTTTAGAAGATCTAGCTTGTTCAAAATGTGTAGAAGAGGGGCGCCTGGGTGGCTCAGTCGTTAAGCGTCTGCCTTCGGCTCAGGTCCTGATCCCAGGGTCCTGGGATCGAGCCCCACATCGGGCTCCCTGCTCCGCGGGGAGCCTGTTTCTCCCTCTCCCACTCCCCCTGCTTGTGTTCCCTCTCGCGCTGTGTCTCTCTCTGTCAAATAAATAACTAAAATCTTTAAAAAATATGTAGGAGATACTGGCTTGGTCAGCAAATGTGCAGGTCACTTTCCCTGTAGAAACTGTCCCCCTATTTGTTGAGTGTGGAGGATGACTGCAGAGAATGGAGAGTAAGCCTGAATCTGGGACCTGTGAGTACAAGGAAATGGAACGTGGTGGACTGTCCTTCGGAATACAGAGGCCAAGAGCAGTCCACAATTGGGTGTCCCGGCCCCCTTCCCTTCCTATTGAGTAAGATACTGACCACAGGATTTCCCAAACAGCAAAGCCGCCATTTCTGTCAGTGGGATGACTAGAAGGAGTAAAGCCAGGGGTCAGTTACTGAAGGTGCAGGGAAGCCAGGTCCTACCCCAGTTCACAGCAGCCTTACCGTTGCTCAGGCCTTTTCCAGCAGTGTCACTGGGGAGTATGCTTTCCCTTCAGCAATACTTACCAGTGGGAGGTAAGGAAGAAATTCCCAGAGAGGGAGAAGATTAAGGTTTGACCCCTGGACTGAGCTGAATTTCTCCCTTTGTTTCTTTGCTTTGGCAGACTGAAGTGAGCGGGTGCTGGGGGCACCGTCATTGTTCCTTTAGTCTTTCGTTTGGCCTTCCTCCATGGTCTCAGTACCCACTCTTACATCTGGTATGTGGTGATTCAAGGGAACCTCTTCATGTATGTTCAAGGTGTGTCCTTTCTTTTCTTGACTGGATGTATAAACTGGTTGGCATGGATCAGATTTTCTTTTGGGCCAAGTCCATTATTTTAATATCCTCTTAACATTTTTCAAGTTTCTTGCTGAGGGATTTTACCCTTTTGTATTTTTCTAAATGACTACAGATATCTATTTTTAAATTCTTTAGTCATTTCAATAGAACATGGGGCAATAGAAGTTTCAGTGTGTAGGCTCAATTTGCCAGGAGAAATTCCCTGACTGGAATGGGGGACATTGAGATGTCTTCTCTGAAGATTATAAAGGCTAGTTGGACTAGTATCATTCTACAAAACTTTTATTAAGATCCTAAATGTAGCAAGAGGAATAGTCCAAGGGCTACACATCATTCAGTGTCATTCCAGTCTAAAGCCTATGTTGATTGAGCATTTGCAGATTTGGAAAGGAGATGTTGGTGGTGAGCAATCATGTGGGAAGTGGTAGCTTAAATAATTCTTCACTGGCAGTTCTTTGCTTATGTAAACATTTTGATTTAGGTAGGGTAGGAATCATTTATTCACCTTTTCATTTAGTTATTCAGTTCATATTTATTGAGTGTTTATGTTATGCCTGACACTGTAGCTGAAATATATCAATAAAAAAATACAATGTTCCTTCTTCTATGAACTTATATCTAGAAGGGGAAAGAAACACAAAGCAAGCAAGAAAATAATTAGATACCAATTTTACATAGTGATGATGCTTATCACGAAAATAAAGAAAGGGGGTAGAGAAGTACAGAAACTGGGGATGGGGGCTTTCAGATAGGGCAGTTGGAGGTCCTCAGGATGGATGGCTTTTGAGCAGAGGTCTAAATGATATGAAGTAGCAAGCTATGCAAAGTTCAGGAAGAAGCATATCCAGAGAGAAGGACCATGGAGCTTGGCTGGTGAGAGAAAAAACAAGCTTGCAAGCAAGAGTGGGATGTGAGAAATCATACAAGTCCTTGTAAACATAGAAAGGAGTTCGGATTTTATTCCTCTACTGTAATAAGTAGCCATTAGAGGTTTTCAAGCTGAGGAATCTGCTTACATTATTTTGAAAAGATGTCCCTGGTGGCTGTGTGTAAGGGGAGAAGAATGGAAGCGGTGAGACCAGTTAGGAAACAACTTTAGTGGTGCAAGGAAGAGGTGAGTGCATGGGGAGGAGAAGAGACAAGTAGAGGTGAATAGATTTGGGCCATGCTGCAATTAGACTGTGTTGCCAGGCTGGCTGTGGAAGCTGAGCAAGAGAGAAGAATCAAGGGTGTCTCCTGGGGTTTGGAGTTCAACTGTGTGGATGATAGAGCTATTTACTAAGATGGCGTTCAGGTTTGGGTTCATTTAGGGATGGGGGAAATCAATAGTTCCAAAAGTTTGGGATTTCTGGTGGTGAAATCAATAATTTTGTTAGACTTCTGGATGGGACTATGTTAAAGAGCCATGAAGGACAGAGGAATTAGTCCTGATGTAGGACTAATCATATCTTCCTCTTCTTGACTGGTGTCTTTTTAAATCAAAGTGTGGTCAGTACCATCAGTGGCCTCAGCCTTGTAGGAAATGTACATGGATCTCACTATAGTCCTATTAATCAGAATCTGCATTTTAACAAGATCTCCATGAGATCCCTATGCACATTCACGTGTGTTAGGAAGAAGTAACTGAATCTAATCATGAGAAAACATCAGACAAATCCAAATTGAGGGACATTCTACAAAACAACTTGTCCATAATCCTCAAAAAATCAAGGTCATGAATGTCAAAGAGCTGGAGCTGTTCTAGATTAAAGAAAAATAGACGTGATAATTAAGCAGAACACGTGATCCTGGATTGGAGTTGGATTCTTTTGCCTTAAAAGATATTCTTGAGATAGCTGAGCAAGTTTGAATGGCACTTCTGGGTGAAGGGTATATAGGAGTTTCTTACTTAAAAAGGTGGCTACCTTTTTTGTGTATGTTTGAAGGTTTTGTTTTTTTGTTTTTGTTCTGCTTTGTTTGTAATTTTGACTGGTATGGGCCATTTGCTGCAGTGTTGAGATAGAATGTGATGGAGCTTGTTGGTGGTGGGGGATGGTTTCTGGCAGCCTCACTTCAATCCAACAATGCCTTCCTTCAAATCTCAGCTAGTGGGGGCCGAACTCTCACCAGGCTCACAAGGTGCTCTGCAGGCCTCACACACATTTTACTCTGAGTGGTATCACAGGCTGAGAAAGGGAAGTCTCATTAAGTCTCTGAGAGGGACCAAGAGAAAAAACTTGGGTAAACATAGAGATCACCATGGCATTCAGTCCTGAAATGGCTATAAGAAGACACCATAGAAACGTTTATAACTCTGGATCCCTTTTCCTTCCGGTTGATTTTTCCATCAATGATCGTATAATGTTAAAAACTTTATACTTGTCTCCTCCTGTACTTGTAGAAATTTATGTCTTTTTATTTAAAATTGTCAAGGTAGTACGCTAGTTCTATCTTTGAAGCACAAATACAATTTTCACAACCATAAATGGCAATGATTTGCTCTGTATGTTGGAGAATCCATGAGCACGTTTGTCTTTATCCCAATGTGGTTGAAGATTTCCCTCACTGAAAAGATCTTAATCCAGTAGTGTTGACTTGAGGATCCTAGCACAGGTAATTTATAAGTTTAGAGATGAGGTGCTATCATGGCCTGAAAATGAAGGGCAGAGAATTCTTAGAAAATATTAATAGAGTTGAATGAATCTCAAGGTTAACTCAGCATTCACCATGCAGGTATCTTTAATTGTTGTTTGAAACTTCAGTTCCTATATCAAAGATCAGGTTTCAAGAGCCTGGATTTCATGTTGAGTAGGAAGAATGCTTTAGAAAAGTGTTTATTTTTTTCTCCATTGGAAAATATAATTAGGTCCCAGATGCACAGATTGAATAAGTAAATACAGCTCCATCAAAACCATGCATTTATTACTCATAACTTGGTACAAACCCATTTCATAGGAAATCATGTGCTCATTTTTCCAAAATTGTTCTACTGTAGAACACCTGATTTAGCTGCTTAATCGAGACCCCACTGTGGTAAAAGCAAATGATGTATTGAGTCCACTTGATTTGTTCCCAAGCTCTGGGATTTCCTTGAGAGATATGAAACACTTTGCTACAGCTTCCTTTTTTATTTCTGACACCCACACTCTGTGCTCTGTGGAGAGTCCGTTTTTGAAATATGTTGACAGCCCTCACAGATAAGCAGTGTCCTGAGCCTTAGGTCAAGGACTGGAAAATGTACTGGTATCTGAATCACCTGCTTCACTCAGAACCCACCTCTTAGGGAGATGGAGCTGGGTGCAGCATGGAGGCTATTGTGTGTTACCTTGTGGGGGGCAAATCTTTGATTAGAGGAGCAGTATCTCTTTTTATCTCCTTGCTTTGCTATTCACTTTGATATCAAAGTGTATACAAGCATAAGTAGCCAAAGGAAAAATGAAAAAAATACAGCATTCGCAACACTCTCAAACACTGTTTTCTGTCCCCATGAATATTTTTAAGAGGTTAAATGTATGCCTAATTCAAAAGTTATTATTACAGGAATGATCATGATGAAAATTATCATAATAATGATTCTTTACTTTAAGCTCTTTCTTTCGTGTTAGGTTTAAGTAACTCAGGTGTTGAGAAAGCAAACTTTCTTTTCCTCAGTCACTTGAAATGTTTCTCACTTCCAACATGACCCAGGCATGGAGAATGTGTTAGGGAGTAGGTTGCATTCACCTGCGAGGACCTGGGGGAAAACAAACACGTCTCTAAGACTTCTGTTGAACAGGGGAGAAGTTATGAGGGACCAAAGCAGTGGCTGATGGGGTACATTTATTACTCCCTGACAGTCTCTGCTTATTCAATGTATTTTGAAAAATATTCAAAATCTGTTCAAACTAAATGTTTCTAAAACTGCTTACTTAGTAAAATAGTATAAAGAACCACTGGTTGTTACTATTTTCAACTGAAATAAAGGCATTAAAATATTTATTTTAAGACTCTGTGGCTCTTTAATGATGGATTAATATGACTGCTAATACTAATGCAAAGTTTTGGCAAATTGAACATTCTTAAAATAAGAAATGTGTGACTCTCAAATAGCTGTGCCAATGTACTTCATGTTGGATACCCTTGGCTCTTAGCCACTGTGAAACAAATATGAATTTCCCTGGAATCTGAGGGAGCCATATACTGACCTGGGACTTTTTCTTGGGTTAGCTAGATCGGGCTCTGGCATCTCATGAGTCTCAAAGGAAATTTCACCTTCCATTTTGCAGTCTTTACATCAAGAAATAGTATTCATTTAACAACTTTTTTGTAGTCACCTGCTCCTCAGTCAGGAACTTAGGCACTCCCTCTACTTGCTAAATCTAGGGAAAACAAGAAGCCACCAAGATTGTTCATGCAATCAATGAATCCACGAACACTGGTAATACCAATCTCTATCAGTTCCCCAAAGCCATGCCAATTAAACATACCATCTATTAAAAAAACAACAAAACCACCTAGCATCCTTATTTTGCAACTCATCAAGGAGTTGGTTTAATATCTCACTCTACCTGCACACCAGTAACCAAGTTTACAAAGGCATACAAATCTACTACTCTCTTCTCAACATCTCTTTGCAGGAATTCTCAAGCTACCTCTTTGAGCATCTGTATGTAACCCTTATCATGCTAGGGTCTTATCTTGCTCTCAGCATCCTCACAATATGGTAGGTGAGAAAACAAAAATAAACCTGAAACAATTCAAGGGTTACATAATCAATCAATTCAATGAGATCAATTCAGGTATGTTATTAGCTATTTTTTTTTCAAAGAAAACTATTTGAGAAGGCAGGACTGATTTGAGGCTATAGGAATATGTGAAGGATTTAAATTAGTCAAAGTGATGGGTTTCAGTACTTCAGGAGGGGAAAGCAACCTGAACAAAGATATTGAAGTGGAAAGGAATTTGCTCTAACAGACTTGGAGGAAATTGATCTGATTAGTGTGAAGAACTTACATTAGAAATTACTAAATATTGGGTGCCTGGGTGGCTCAGTTGGTTCAGCGACTGCCTTCAGCTCAGGTCATGATCCTGGAGTCCTGGGATCGAGTCCCACATCAGGCTCCCTGCTCAGCAGGGAGTCTGCTTCTCCCTCTGACCCTCTTCCCTCTCGTGCTCTCCATCTCTCATTCTCTCTCTCTCTCTCAAATAAATAAATAAAATCTTTAAAAAAAAAGAAATTACTAAATATGAAATGTCAGAATATGGAAGTGAGGCAGAAATACATATTTGGTGCTATAGGAATTAATAAACCAAATTTTGAGAAATGGCAGGACATGTTAAAAAACCCATACTTCTATACTAAACTAACTGAAAGAAAAGATACTGAAAATGTTATATACTATATGATTCCATTTATTTGACATTCTTGAAAAGGCAAAGCCATAGGGAGAGAAAACCGATCAGTAATTGCTGGGAGGTTGGGCTCCAGGGGCATGGAGGGATTTTTTGAAATGATGGAACTATTTTCTATCTTGATTGTCATGCAGACTAAATGACTTTATACATTTACCAAACTTGCAGAATCACACACTAAAAATATGAATTTTGCTGTCTCTACAATATGCTCTTCAAATATAGAAAAAAAATCTTATGTAAGGACAAATATGGGTTAAAATGGGGATGAATGTTGACAGGAACAAATAGAAGGAAGAATTGTTAAAATTTATTGCTCCAATATATTAATCAAAAAGTTTGAAATTTTCAGACCTATCAAAGGAGATAATATGTGGAATATAAATACATGTGTGTGGATATATATGTGTAATTTTACAATGTCTTTGAGAAGTATAATAGCCTAGTTAGATTAGCTTTCAGGATGTTTTGTTAGTTACTATCAAGCTGGGATGGTTAGGTAGATGGGAAACACGAGTCATTAACACCATGTTAAAACTACTAACAACTAGCAAAAATAACATTCAAAAAAGTAAAGAATTACATCAATACCAACCTTCTCAATATCAGAAGTGTCTAAATCTCTTAAAAGCAAACATGGTAGGTTTGAGCCAATGGGATTGATTAGAAGATATTGAGCTCATTCTGAAATGTCGAAGCACTTTATGAGGTTTAATAAAATAAACTGGCATTTAGTTTTTCTTTTCCTGCTTTGAGAAATCACCCATTATGTGCAATGTCAGTATGCAGAAAAAAAGTCTCTGAATGTTTTGATGGGTCCTGAATTTGAGGATAAGTCTTTCCTGAGGGTTAGAGTTTTCTTGTAGCGGTCGGCAAGAGGCAGGGTTGTTGGCCAGGTTTTGTATAAGACGTCACTTTTGCCCTAAGAACATAACCCCATCAGGAACTTGGAGCTTTATAGGGGTGACTGCAACAACTTGACTCACCCCCCCCAAGCCCCTCACCTTTGACAAGTTAAGCTAACTCTATCAATACCCATATTGTTTGACAGCACTATGGAAACAAGCCTGTCTTATTAATGGTGAGTGTGTATCACTTATGATACCTTTATATGGTTTAGGTACCACCCACAATGTTTGTTAGTGATGTTTTAATAGTTTTGTTCTTGAACACTCAGTGGAGAACTGACCAAGTGCATCTACACCTGAACTCACAGGTGAGTTCTGAAAATGGGACACCTCCATGTTGGCAAAGGATACACTGTGAAAAACCACCCATGTCTCACCCAGGGGAAAAAAAGTTCAGAAAATAAATGAGACCTTTAAATTAGCCTTATTACTTTCTTACCTCAGGGGATCTCATCTATCTTTGAATATAGGAATATACATGGTACTCGGTCTTTGTCTTTCAGATCTTTTTCTTGCCCCCAGTCTGTTTGTATCTTTCAAAAGAGAGTTAATTTTGCACTAGTTACACGCTAAGCATTGATTTAAAAAAAGCACTAGCCAGAAGCCAGAGGAGTTTCTGTCATAATTAAAATCGTATCCTGTAAGAACAAACAAAATTGGTTATATATTATGCCATTATAAGTGCTTATATTTTGTTCATTGTTTACTACATAAGATACTGTTCATCTTTTGTATTCATCTGGATGAACTCAGTAATGCTGTGGTGACAAGCGACACACCTAAGTAGCGTATGTCTTGGTCACATATAGTCTAGGTGACCCATCAGAGCAGTTTTTGTCTGCACAGTGCCCCAGCATTCTAGGCTCCTGAAGTTCTCAGACATCTCCATTTTGACCTGTGATTCCGTAATCACTGAGGTGAGCATGCACCAGCTCAGAAATGTTTCCTTCTGCCCAATTAGCACTGGGTATTATACGCAAATTGATAAACAATTGAATACGACATCTGAAACTAATGATGTGCTATATGTTGGCTAATTTAATTTAAATAAATTAAAAAAATGAAAAAAAAAGAAATGTTTCCTTCTGGAAGTGACACATATCACTTCTGTTCATATTTCATTTGCCAAAACCAGTCACATAACCAAAGCAAACTTCAGAGGACAAGAGAGTACAAACATTCATTGACACAGAAGTAGAGAAGAACTGGAAACTTGGGAACATTAGAAATCTCCACCAGTCGTCCACAAGTAATGCTACATGTCACCCTGTTCAAACAAAGCCAATATGCTAGTGGATTATGTTTTTTCAATATATTAATTTATGATTGATCATGCAGTTCTTGACTGCCCACACTGAATCAACTTATCTGTAGTAAAAAATGTAAAACAGTCATCATGTTGTACACATCCAAACACATATACATACCTTGAAAATCTTCCAATTTTCTTTCTTTCTTTTTAAAGATTTTATTTATTTATTTGACAGAGAGAGACACAGCGAGAGCAGGAACACAAGCAGGGGGAGTGGGAGAGGGAGAAGCAGGCTCCCTGCTGAGCAGGGAGCCCGATGCGGGGCTCGATCCCAGGACCCTGGGATCATGACCTGAGCCGAAGGGAGACGTTTAACCGACTGAGCCACCCAGGCGCCCCAAAAAGCTTCCAATTTTCAACTGGAATACAGATCTAAATACCCCCACCTTACTAAAATAACAGAATTAATATGATAAAATAATTAGAATAGCAAAATAAAAAGTAGTCATTAAATATCTAGCTGTACTCAACAATGAGAAGTCTTTACTGGGCTAGGAACTCTGAAAAATTTCCAAGAGAAAGTGAAAGGGAAGCAGTGATGTCAAAATGAGGCCCCAATGAAAAGATACAACCCAGGGTCCACTGGGAACTTTTCCTAAGGAAAGATAGTTATTAGAGCAATTAATATGTGATAAAATCTTTTGAGTGAAGTTTTCCCAATTAGAAAATAACATTCGTTGAAGCCACTGAAGTTTGGAGTAATTTATTGTAGTACATTATTGCATAAAAGCTTAACTAGTATGAGAGTCAAAGCCAAATTGTTTGGAGCAAACATGCTAGACATGCTTTAGTTAAGTAGATAATAGTTGATTATAAAATAATTACTCACCTCAATACATCTATTGACCATCTACCTACATGCCATGTAAGATACTATTCACCCTTCAAAAATTAAGTATGAACATTATTAAACAGATCCTACATTAATTTCTTTAAAAAATTGGGCTATTTTTCTTTAATGCTTTGTAAAAGTACATTCATGCCCATTCATGTCCAGATAATAATATTTTGTATTATACTGATTTTTAAAAAAAATTTTTTTGAAATTCTAGTTAATGTACAGTGTGATATTAGTTTCAGGTGTACAATATAGTGATTCAACACTTCCATACATCACCCGGTGCTCATCATGACAAGTGCACTCCTTAATCCCCATCACGTATTTAACTGATTTTTAAAAAGCTTAAAAAGTTAGATTTTAATTTTTTTTTTTTTTTAGAGAGGGAGAGAGCGGGGAGGGACAGGCAGAGAAGGAGAGAAAGAATTCCAAGCAGGCTCCATGCCCAGTGTGGAGCCCTGACACAGGGCTTGATCTCAGCACCCTGAGATCATGACCTGAGCCCAAATCAAAAGTCAGATGCCCAACTGACTGAGCCACCCAGGTGCCCCAGGTTTTACTGTTAGTTAAGAATCTAAATAATCATAATTTTATTCTTCTAACTCCGGTTTTTCAGCATTTGTATAAATTGAAGTATTGAGAATATTGATCTGAAAATGTTGAAAACAAGTAAACATCTTCAACATATACAGTAGAAGATCACATGCTCACAGTGTACCACACACTGAGGGGTTTGAGTTGAAAGGGGAGGAGTTAAATAAGGCACTGACTGCATTTTTTAAATGGTTGAAAAGTAAAAAATTAAAAAAAAATGGTTGAAAAGTAAGCTTAGTGTTGTTTATGTTCCTTTTTTTAGATGGCTTTATTGAACTTTAATTGACTGCATTTCTTTAAATAGTTGAAAAATAAGCCTAGTGTTAAGTTTATGTTGCTTTTTTTAGATGGCTTTATTGAACTTTAATTGACATATAAACTGCACATAATTATAGTCCATAATATGATACATTTTGACATGTGGCTATACCGATGAAACCATCCCCATAGTCAAGACAATGACCACATCTGTCATCTCTAAGGCTTCCTCCTGGTCATATGTAATCCCTTCCACATACCCCATTCTCTTGGTAAAATGAAACTTTCAGGTTCCATTGTAAATTATCAGGTCTCTCACTTAGCAGGCTCCCAATAAATCTGGTTGAACAGCACTTAATTCTAGGGAATACTGTGCTTTCTTTCATATATATTTACCAGAAATATCTATCAAAATGTTTTTCAGGCATGCAACTCTATGAAGTGATTATCGTTTTTATTAGCCTTTTTATATAAAAGAGGAAATAAGGGATTGGAGAGAGGTGATGGAATTGGTTCTGAATTTTAAACATAGGACATCATAAAGTGTGTAGGTGCTCACTAAATACCCAACTGACTGAGCCACCCAGGTGCCCCATGGATTTTTTTTTAAAGTAGGCTCCACACTTGTGACCCTGAAATCAAGAGTCACACGCTTTACCGACTGAGCTAGCCAGGCACCCTACTCATTATGAATTTTAAGAGGTGATAGCAGAAGCAATATTAAAGTAGCTTGACTACGGAACCCTTCTTATGCACACACAATTATTAATATCTCTAGATGTAGTGTTCCTTAGAAAAGAACTTGACCTAAATGATGGCTTTTAAAATCTGAGTTTCTGTGATTCCAAACTAAGTAACAAAGACATTTTAGGAATTACTTTTGTTAATAACTTTCTTATTTCTTTTTTTTTAAGATTATATTTATTTATTTGAGAGAGAGAGAATGAGAGATAGACAGCACAAGAGAGAAGAGGGTCCGAGGGAGAAGCAGACTCCCTGCTGAGCAGGGAGCCCGATGTGGGACTCGATCCCGGGACTCCAGGATCATGAGCCGAAGGCAGTCGCTTAACCAACCGAGCCACCCAGGTGCCCCAATAACTTTCTTATTTCTAGTGGTTTAAAGATAAAATGAAGAAGAATTTAACCAAAGTACATATATATATGTATATATACATACATACAAAATATACATACACACACATGTATATGTACATGTGGAAGGATGGCACATAAAACTAATCACTTATGACATACTTACCATCTTCTTGATGCAAATGAGAATTTTAAGTCTCAGCATGGGGAATAGAATGAATAAAGACTAGGTCCTCTGTCATTCTCTGCAATTATGGCCTTAATTGGCATAATTCAGAGAAGAAACACGATGTCATGGCTTAGAAAATGCTAATACCTTGTCCTTATTTTGCTGTCAGTTGTGGCTCCTTCCTCTAGGGCTCTGTGGTCCTTGTTTGTCGCTGTGGCGAGAATGTCCTTAAAAGGGTTTGCTGTACTCCTGTCTATATTCCATCTGCTTCTTATTCAAGGATCTTAGATCCTTAAGTGCAAGTTTGGGCTGTGTATTTTCTGGTTGTTAGAAATCCGGTTTTGCCGCTAATGAGTTGAGGCAAGGCTGAAGGTGCCCAGCAATAGACAAGGCATTTCTGTGACTTATTTATCTCCTTAACTAGTAGGAGAGAGAGTTGCCAATATATTTACCTTTAATTGCGACATAAGATTATAATAACTATGGTGAGGGAGTCAAAGTTTCTCATTGCAGTTTTCATTGAGAAAAAATATACACATTTGTACCATTATGCCTCAAGGAGTTTCCTTAATTCATTACTGGCAATTCTATTGTAAATCACATTTACTTTAAGAGTGCAGTATTTCCTGCTTTGAATCATTTTCATAAATATTTCTTCCAACTTTTAATATTTCAATTATGAAAAAAAGATTTGCTGAAATATAAAGCACAGAATGGACAAGAGACTCCTGTCCGTTTCCTTGAAAACTTCCTTGCTAAGGATGTCAAGATAGTGAACAGATTCCTTTATTTATTGACTCACTCAGCAAACATTCACTGTTTGGACACCTATAGTGATGTCAGACATGTGAAAATTTTATAAGTAAATTATTTAAAAACACTGTGCATTTAACATGTAAGATCAAAGATTACAAATAGCTTTTGGCAGAACTTGAAGTAAAACCTAAGCCTTTTGATTTAGAATTCTTGCTCATCTTACTCTATCCAGAACCTGGGAAAACCCCTACTTCTATAATTTTATACGTAGAGGCTTCCAAAATGATCCTGCTACTTGGAAATGCCCAAGTCTCTATGGAGCACCCTATTCTACTACAGATAAATCTTGTATCATAAATCCCCCTGGGCATAGAGTACAAGAAGCTGAAGTGCTTTGTCTAAAACCTGGTCAAATGCAGGTTATTCAGTATATAAATGACTTAGAGCCACCTGCCAAGTTTACCAAGGATATTAGAATCTGTATCCATTTGATTAGTTGCATTAGTGGCAGTTGAAGTCATCATCTAATTAGGCTTTTAGATATTCATTGTCATTCTTAAAGACCCATTCACCTTCTACACAGGTCCATGTAGAAAAACAGGTGGAAATGTGATAGGAAGTACTTTCTTTACATCATTCAAGTTCTTAACAAGGAAGTGACACTAATATCTGCAATTAGTTCGAAGAATAACTGTCCCTTTGGATATATTCTCTAGGTTTGTGTTGCATGGTTTCAGTATCAGAGACTCAGAAATTAATCTTTTGGTCACACTGACCCTTAACCTATAGATTAAGGAAAAAAATGGCAAACATGGGATGGATTTGAGACTCCTGTTGAGCCTCCTGTGAAGTAGAATTTGATTAAGCCCTAAGTTCTGACTCTAATCTTTGAATTGCAGTGCCTTTCCTGTTATTCAATCATTAGTGACACCTCAGGATCAATGTTCTATTCTGGAAAGGTTCCTGTTCCCCAGTGCCAGTTATCTTGGAAAATAATTGCACGCTCTTTTGTGAAAATGTAGAAAGAAAACATTCTCAATGTATTTGTAATGTTGCAGTGTCCTTCCTAGAGAGCAAGGGTGGTTCTTTGAATTAAGATAGGGCTTACTCTAGGTTTGAATTTCATCAAACTGAGAGAACAATTATTAGCACTCTCAATCAAATTACTACATTTTATCCTGGGCATCCATATTAATGAGTTCATCCTGTTCTGAAATTGTCCTTCTTCCTTAGAATCCATTCCCATACATGTTTCTCTCTCTCTCTCTTTTTTGCTTATATAATTAGCAAGTTCCGTCTTTCTTTTAGTTGTAAGATTGCTTTTTCCAGGTTTGAAATTGTGTTGCCCCCACTCTAGGGCAAGCTGGCTTAGGTCCAGAGCTACAGGCCTAACTGCCTTCCATTACGTGGTTAGAACACTACCCTTGGAACCACTCATTACTACTGCATCCAGACCCTATATACTGCCAGCGCTGTCATGAGTATCTGACCCCTTTGACTTTTATAGGAGACTCCCACCCAGACATGCATTAGATCGAATGCCTTATACCAAGAAGATGACTAATATTTACCACATTTTATAGATGGAGAAATATAAGAAAATGAGAAGTTCTTATTAACTTTGTATCTTCATTCTGATCATTTGTGCTTTTATCAGTTCCTTTAAAATGTCTTCTCTCTCAAGACTCTCACCTAACATGTGACTATAAAAATAAATTGGTCCAATTTATTTAAGATGGGCTGAGTAGTTCTAACAAAAGCCTGTATTTTATATGCAGTATGCAGGGATTTTCCTCCATTCTCTCAATCTGCAGTAGTAATGAAATCTGTAGCTAAAAATTTCACAGAACAGGAACAACTTAGTGGTTATAGCAGCGATGCATATTTTGGGAGATATTGATGGCTACGGTACTGAGAATTTTCAAGTCAGTTTGGAAATAGAACATTTAAATATATATTAGAAATATAATAAAAATATATTATGGTCTTAGAAAGTTTTACCATACTGATGATAAAAAGAAATCATATTTCATTTAATTATAATGTAAAATTATTTATTAAGACAGTCTTACTATTTCTTGAAAATATAGTTTTGAAAAGTAATCACTTAGCATGGGATTCTTTGCTATGACCAAATCTTCATGTACTAGTTGTTATTTTTTTTTAAAGATTTTATTTATTTATTTGAGAGAGAGAATGAGAGAGAGCGCACATGAGAGGGGGGAGGGGCAGAGGGAGAAGCAGACTCCCTGCTGAGCAGGGAACCTGATGCGGGACTCGATCCTGGGACTCCAGGATCATGACCTGAGCCGAAGGCAGTCGCTTAACCAACCGAGCCACCGAGGTGCCCCACTAGTTGTTATTTTTGCAAATTATTTTTTAATATCATAGATGATCAAGTATAAGGCAACATCATTTCCCAAATTATACCTTAAAAAAGAGATGTTTATCTTCTACTGGTGTCATTATAAATCTCTTATAATGGAACATTCATGAAAGTACTTTAATTTGATCAAAAAAGTATTTTGGGAGGAAGAAAATTTTTGCCTGAAATTACATCAATCAATGTTAGTCTGGACGCTTGGAAAAATTACCTGATAATCGGTTAAAAGGCTGGCAAAAAAATTTAAGAAAATTCAATTATTCCTGAGCATATGACATCATAATTTGAACTGTTTGCAGATAAAAAAATAGCAAAAGTTGTGAACAAAAACACTATTTTGGTCACATGTTTGGGGAAAATGAAGAAATCACCATATATTTGCTTATACTTACATAGTAGGCACATAAAACCTTTTATTTTGTAGCTCACTATAAAGCTAGCATTAAGCAAATATATGTCCATGCATGTGCATGTATAAGACTATACTTATGTTTATACATATAATTACATATGTTGATATGTGACTATATTTATGTGACATATGTGTTTCTTTCCTATCTGCTTAGTTTTATTAAAAAGGATTTATTTGTCCTTAATCAATTTGATATATGAGTTAAATAATTTTGTAATTATAATTATGTTCATAATTATACTTACAGCATTTTTTGTTAATAAAGGGGTACAATACTGGAATATGGCTTACCCACTGTACTGTGGCTTCTTTGCGAGTCAAGACTTGCATAAAGGCTATATGTAAACATTACTCATGAAACCATTTGGTCTTCCCATTCAATAGTCCTTTAACATATAAAGAATTAGACTGAGTTACAGTAATTTCCACATAAGGTCCCAGTGTATGTTCATTTCACATCCTAAGAAACTGAAGCAAAATGAAGTTAGAAGTGGGAGGTTAAGAACACACCATAGAGAGTAGATACTCTACCTATAATGATGTGAACAAGTCTATTCTGATGTCTAAAATAGGTCTTCGTGTGTTATGTATGTAGAGTAATTTGCTAATAGAAGTTCACTTAAGCGTATATATTTCTTGAACTTGCATCTTTAAAAGTAGTTAGCAAAACTAGCACGACCTGGGTGTCCAGTCTTGTGACTTTTAGTCATGCTGCGGGATTTCCTCAAACTGGGGAGGGGCTGATTTTTATTTGTGATTAGACAGACTATATATGAACTGAAAATCAGCAGAGGGTGGAGGCAAACCCAGGCGTGACTACTTGGCAAAGACTTCCCTGCCACTCCAGGAGAAGGGTGAGTTGGGTAACCTCTGATCTCATCAGTGTGAGGTTTGAGTGGCTAGACAAGATGGCAATTTTTAAGAGTATTGGGAAGGAATGAAAGGCAGTATCTTGCCCAAAGAGTTAAATGAGTGGCTCATGTCACCAAGGATAAGAGAGAAGAAACCACAGATATTTGTTGTTTAAAGCTTTAAAATCTTCATTTTCTCTTAGAGGCCCTCTTATAGTTTTCTTTCGTGTTCTTCACTTTATGCCCCATGCCTAGCAGAGTATCAGGCACACCTTAATAAATGTTTGTTGAGTGAATAAATGACTGTGCAACCCTCTTAACTCTATCATCAGGCTGCACCCCAAATTCACTTTCTCCACTGCTAACAGGTTATTATGCAAAAATATATACACATACCTTAATAAATTGTAATGTTCTCTATTAAAATATTTTGTTTCTCTGTTTATTTTAAGACTACTTCAATATTAATTTTATTTTGATTGAGGCAATACATCTCATAGTTTTTAAAAAATGGTGATAACTCTATAAACCAGCACAGATCTCCTCCTAAGCCCAATCTCAATCCCCACAGTAAAACATTTGAGTCATGTTTTTCATTGTACTTGCATTTTTCTAAATGGTTTGCTTATTCTGCTATTTCTTTACTCAGCAATTCTACACATTGTTTATTGACTGTCTGTTATAATGGTTGAAGACTTAGTTGTCTTATACATGTACATAGACTGTCTTTCCTTATCTCCACCCTCTATATATATTTTGGGAGGAAAGACATATTTTCCTGAAATTACATCGATCAATGTTAGTTTGGATGCTTGGAAAATTACCTGATAATTGATTAAAAGGCAGGCAAAGGAAATCAAGAAAGATTGAATTGTTAATAATTATTTAATTATTGCTCACATCATAGTTTATGGTTACTCTCTTGTCAGTGTTCCCATTATTCTTTTTTTTCTTTTTAAAGATTTTTTATTTTACTTATTTGACAGAGAGAGACACAGCGAGAGAGGGAACACAAGCAGGGGGAGTGGGAGAGGGAGAAGCAGACTTCCTGCCAAGCAGGAGCCTGAGGCGGGGCTCGATTCCAGGACCCTGGGATCATGACCTGAGCCAAAGGCAGACGCTTAACGACGAAGCCACCCAGGCGCCCCTGTGTTCCCATTATTCTGATTATATCCACATCTGAACAGAGTGGTATATTATCATTATGTTTCTTTTCTCTCATAGCCTTTTCACCCCCTGGAGTTAGTCATATCCTTTTTCAAATTTGTTTAGTAAACTTTGTATCTACTGTAAGTTATTCACAAATGCCCCCAAATGATGTTTCAAACAGTGACAGTCAGAATAGTCTAACTGCTATAATAAATATGCCCCCAAATCTCAGTGGCTTTATATGGTATACATTTATTTCTTGCTCGTGTCATGGTCCAATGTGTGGCAGCTAGGCCTTCTATGACAAATGATCATTCAGAGCCACACATTTCTTTCATGTTGGGGCTCTCGTGTCTTCTAAAGCCTCAGAACTCTTTACTGCGCATTGCATCTGCCTACTAATAAGGAAAAGGGAAAGCATGGAGGATCTCATGAGTTACTTTATGGGAATGGCCTGGAAGTAGTGCCCACATACCACTGGCTAGAACTCAATTACATGTCTCTCTACCTGCAGAAGGTTAAGAAAGGAAATCTAATGGGCTGCTCAGGAAAAAGAGGAAAAGGGAAAGCATGGAGGATCTCATAAGTTACTTTATGGGAATGGCCTGGAAGTAGTGCCCACATACCACTGGCATTTTTGGGGTCCCATCTCTTTCTCTTTCTTGATTTATGAGCTTGTTTTGGAGATCCTTCTTTAAAAACAGTACAAGAAGTCCATTTTTGAATCCTGGCAGATCTGAAAATATCCTTAATCACACGTCACTGACATTTTGTTGGGGTATACAATTCTAGGTTCAAAATAATTTCATTTTTAAATGTGAAGACATTTAAAGAATCTTCTGGATCCATTATTGCTCTTGAGAAATCCAATGCAATTTTTATTCTTTTCCTTTTATGTGATCTGCTTTATGTTTCTGGAAGATGTTTTATGTTCTTCTTTTTTATTCCTGGGCTTATAATATTTCAGAATGATGTATTTTGGTGTATTTAATTAATTGATCTTAAAAATTCTTCTCTTGGACTTTTAGTGGAAGTTTTGATCCCAAAGATTCATAGTCTTCATTTCTGGAATCATTTTTACACTACTTCTTTATTAAAATTTTTCATCCCTTTCTGGGTAAAAAGAACTCTTTTTCTGCAACTTTCTGGGATTCCCTTTAGTCAGAAAATTTTCCCCTTTTTCTAATTTTTTTTTATTTCCCTAGCTTTTTGTTCTATTTTCCTGAAGATTTTTTTTCATCATAATCTTAACAACCCATCTGTCAAATTTAAAAAATTTTGAGTAAATTTTCAACTTTGAGAGTTTTTTTTCCTGTCTTGCATATAAATTTCTTTTTAATTCATTTTCTGTGGGAGCAGAGTAAAAATGTGTGTTTATCTTGTTAAACCACAAATTACTCTAGTTTACTTTCTCCAGAAAATAAACTTCTAGTCTCCTGGAGGCTGGGTTGAGCAGATGGAGGAACTTATGGTTGGTTGATTGCACGGCAGTGGAGAAGGAAGCTTTGAGTCCAAGCATTCTGTATACAGACGTCTAACCAAGCCCCTGTGTTCACCCTACCACCTGGCCTCCTTCTCTGCTGGTATTTCTGCCTCCTAGGCCCGAGCCTCCCAGGCAAATGCACAGAGAATCATCTTGCTTCTTATCCATAACCCCTCTATAGGCACACAGAGTGTAAACTCTTCTCTTCCAAGTCAGTTACAAGCCTCCATCTGATTTACATTCTTCCAACCATCTCTTGCTGTTTATTTTATCTTTTGAGGTCTCTTCTTTCTATTTGTCTCTATTATTTAATAACATTTAAAAATCCACTTATTCTCACGTTAGAGGAGTTTGGGGAAGGGGAGGATGAAACACATGTGATCAGTTTGTCATTTTTAACTAGAAGTCTCCCATGTACGTACATGTATCTGTTTACTTCAGTGCTCTATTGATTGATTGATAAACCCATTGACAAATTGTGTCTATTTAATTTGTGCCACAGAAACTCCAGGTACAGGAAGGCATTTATTTTTGATTATGACTCATGATGCTGCCCCCGTTTTCACTGGTTTTGCAGCGTCTTTTATTCTGCTCTACCTCTGGTCGACGTGGCCTTCATGAGGTGGCCCAGAATTACTTCTCTCCTGTTCTCCCACCATTCTCCGTGGAATCCCCCTTCCCACAGGGAAGGAAAAGTTTCACCACTTTCGAGTAGCTGAATAGCATTACTATGTAACGTTAGTGACTCTGGGCCTCAGAACCCAAAGATGGGACTTATGTGGCAGGTGACACCAGAAGGGCCGTCCCTGCAAAAGTGGGCCCTATGAGGCCGTTGGCCGCTTACATGGGGAAGGGTGATGAGGAGAGCAGATGAGAAATGTCTGTGTTAGACTTTCTCACGGCAGGGACTTTTTCTAGAAAAAGGTGACAGCACAGTGTAGTGACCACCCTGAGCCCTGCCTTTGGGATCAGCAAACCTGAGTTCTACCTTTATGATCTTCATGATTCTGGGCACCTTGTTGGGACTTTCTCAATCTCCATTTCTTCTTTCTTAAAGTGGGGACAGTAAAAATAATAGATTCCTTGCCTATTTCAAAGCAGTGTGGTGAACATCAAATGAGATGATGGCTTGAATAATAGCTATTTGGATTAATGTAAGTGAACACATAAACTAGGTGAAGAATACGGATTTGAGATTCATTTTAAATTAATTTGCTGTATACAATAGAATAAATTCAGAGTTATGTTCTTTCTTTTATCTCTCTCTAGACCCACGGACATATGCTTGTTATATACCCAGATATTGCTGGTGGATGCAAAACAGATTTGCATAAATATAGATTTATAAATATCGATTCCCAGTATGTATAGATTCCCATAAATATAGATTCCCAGTATATATATTTTGAAAATCTACAACCCAAACCTCCTATGCTTTCTCCTAGTAGTTCAGAATAATTTTTATTAATTGGACCTTACTTTAGGATAATGAAGTAGATAAGAGCTACTAAAGTAACATGTATAGACAACACATACGTATATAGAATTCACTGTGCCCAGGCACTATTCTATGCACTTTGATGATGTGAACTCATTTGCTTGCAATAACCCTATGAAGGCATTTTATTATCCCCATTTTCAAGACAAGAACAGAACTTCCATATTTTCTAACAGAATAGAGTCTTGTGGGACCAAATACTTTTGCCCACTGTCCTCTTCTTCTCTATTTTGGTACTGTGTGTTCACCTTGGGTTTTGGTTTGGGGCTCTTCCTTCACCTCCTCCACCCGCAGCCCTTCTCAGGGAGATGCTCCCTAGCTGGAAACGGCGGTGCCTCCCAGATGGTCCCGAAAGCCCCCTGTTGGAACTGGGTCAAACAATTAAAATTTAAATAGCATCTCATTGTTTCCCAACAATGGTTTGGAACATTTAAATTTTCTTCACGGAGGAATAATTCAAGTGTTATTATATGTATGCAACCTTGGATTCTCCCCTTTACTGTCAGTCCATAAACTAGGGATACCAGATTCAGTCTAAACTGTGACCTCAAGAGAGCCAGCCAGGATCTTTCTTGTGGACAGAAGTAGCCAACGTGTCTAGAAAAACGTGCCACATAGTAGGTACTTCATAATTATTTATTCAGTGAATGTGGACACTCTTGATTTCCTTTGATCTCATCGACATGACCTCTATTTACTATCCTATCGGTCTCTGGAGTGACGGTAGGAGGCAAACAGTTAGGATGGTGTATACTGATTAATGTATTCACATTAACAGGTCCCCACTTTTAAAGCACTAATTTCGTTAGGTCCGCTTTTATTTCCCAGGGCACTTCTCTGTTCTCCACTGGCAGTTCCTTGCTCTCCCCGTTGTTAATGAGACATCCCCTGGGAGGAGAGAATGCACTGCCTTGGAAGAAGTTCGCACAGTGCCCTGGGCTCTCTGAATAAGAGATATCAAAGAAGACACGGGAAAATAGAGGAATAAAAATGAGCTCGCTGCTAGGGCTTACAGTGTGAATATAACCAGGAGCCCAGCGCCTTTGAGTCACCAGCAAGATTTGCCCGAGGTGAGCTCGGCACGTTGGCGTTAGGACGGGGAGACACGCCTTCTCACACAAACCTTCCAGATCCAGGCGGCTCGGCCAACTCAGGGGTGGTGCTACATGTCCTGCCACTGGCAGTCCCGACGGGCAGGGGCTGGGGACCGATCCCGAGCCACAGGTTGGAAAATAAGGAGCTGTCCCCCTGAGTGTCGCCCTGTAGAGCAGATCGCGTGTGGTCGCTGGCGTGGGAGCCCCGGAGTTCAAGGGCTTGGGAGAGGGGAAGGAGACCTCTGAAACCTGACACCCAGCCCTCTCGCAGAGGAAACTTCGCAGGCTGGTGAGTTGGGGAAGCCGGGCTGTTATTGTTGGAATGCGTTCCCACCCACTCGGGGGGTTCTCAGCGGCCCGCCTGCCAGAAGGAAGTGAGACGTGGATGGGGAGCTGCAGGTCGGGAGAGGGGCGAGCCGAGCGGAGCGTGTGCCCGGCGCTAGCTGGTGCGGGGCGCGAGCGCGCGGAGCCGCAGCCCCTCGGCTCCCCGGGGTGCGGTGAAGCCGCCCCCGGAGCCCCAGGGAACCCGAGCCGGCTGTGTCTGTTCGGCTATTTCCGTAGCAAACAGCTGGTTAGGATTAAACAAACACCACCCGCTCCCGCCCAAAACCTGGTCACAGCAATGCCAGTTTCCTTCCATCTGTATCCCCAGACAGCCAAAATGATTAATAATAATAATAACAATAATAATGTGTTTAGAGAAGGGGAAGTATTTTAGTGAGCCTAGCCAGCTAAGTGATAGACATTTCTTTGCACTTCCTCAGGTGTGGTAGCCGCAGAGAAATCAAAATTTCTGTCTTCCAGGGTTTTTTGTGCTCAGTTACTTCCAAATTCTGATCCACGCATGGCAGCTATTAGGGTGTATGCATGTGTGCTTGTTCAAGTGGCCACAGTACCTTAGCTTCCAAGAGTTTCCCACCCAATGCAACATAATTTAATTATTTGAAAAATGCTGAAGCAGGTGACTAGCGAAAGCTGGAGGCTGTATTACTAGGGAAAAGCCGTGTTTGGTTAAAGTTACCACCCCTGTAACATATTTACTGGCTTTTTATTTCAAGATCTAAAATTAAGGGTATAAGGTTCCAGTTGATTAAATGGTACATTATTAAGTTAGGCCCAAATTAACAAATGTGGTTCCAGGGTTACTAGCAACAAAATTATTATTTAACATAACAGGAGGCATGAGTTTTGATTTGGTCCTATTTTTTAAAATGTGTACTATTCTTAATATTTAGTTACAGTCACGCATATTCAGTGATATTATAAATAAATATATATTTATATGCATGGTTGTATAGTTCTAAATTTGAGAAGTTAACAGAAAAGATTGACTTTGGCCTTATAGCCTTAGGCATTTAAGTTTGTTGAATTTTCAAGTTATTATAAAGTCCACATTGTAGAATTAAGTGAGAGCCATCCTTGCCTTGTGCCATTCCCCCTAAAGAGTTATTTTTCATAGTTTCCCAGCATGATCCTCTACCCATATGGGATCAACCCTTCTAGAAGGCAAGAGGGAATTTTTATGGATGACCGAAAAAGGGTCATCTTGACAGATAGTTTCATATTAATGAGGCTTTTCTGCTTAAGGATTATGGGCCTCTTATAAATGTTACCATCATTGCTTTCGGAAGGAAAGCAAAACATTTCAGATGAAACTGGATGAGCCTGTTCTCATAGTTGCCAAGAAGGAATAAAGGGAATCTGTCAAATGTAAGCAAATGACAACTCTCACAGGCCATTTCTGGAACAGGAATATTTGACCTGATAGCGAAGGTAACCCTAATACATCGGTCTTCCCAGCTCCTTGGCACACGAGCTTATTCTAACATTACTTACTGGTTTCTGAGTTGCTTTTCATTTAGTTAACTGTTTTTTTTTTTTTTCTGGAAAAGTGGAAGTCAGCCAAAACCCCAGGTGGTTCAGAACAGAAATCTGCTCTTTTCCCACCCTCACTCTGAGAAGTTTCAGGTTAGGTTTTTGGTCTTTTAGATCAGTAGAGCATGAAACATAGACCAACTATTCACATAAAGCTCAGCTCACAATTAATCTAGCTTCTCAAGTTGATTCATCAAGGTAGCTTAACCAATAGTTGAGCTCTTAAGCAAGTAATTGTAATATCAAGTTGCAGGAAAACAATTACAGTAAAAATAGATAGGACAAACCAGGTGTTTCCCATGAAGAGTATGTCACTTTCTAGAGTTGCTGTCTAAAGGAGAATGATTTTTTTTACTCATTGTTAGGTATACCTACAGCTGAAGTTTATGATACAGTAGTAGGATGTAGCAACATCACTAAGCATAATAAAAGCCTATTGTAAACCCCATACATGGAGTTGAGAGTATTATTTAATTAGTTTCTCACAGTCATTATTCATGTTCTCAAAATATTAACCTTCTCTCATAGGTCCTTCTTGAATGAAGGAAACTTGTCTAGATTACCAATAATGAGATTAAAACTCTGTTTAACATATAATCAAAAATATCTTTAATAAGTTGTCTTTTTAAGTAAACAACTGCTCATTGTATTAAGAAAAATAATTTAAGTTTTGTGTTTATTTATCAACAAATATTTATTAGTACCAAGCACTATTCTGGGCTCTGTGGACAGAACTGGGCAAAACAGACAACAGACTAACATCCCTGGCCCCATAGAGCTTGCCTTTTACTGGGGAGATGGAGAATAAACAAGACACATGCAAGCTCAATCTATACTACATATAAGTATATATGTTAAGTATATACTATACTCATACAAGCATGCAGAATGTGTCAGTGGCGTGGCATGGCTGGCCCAGTGGGTGTTGAAATTTTAGATCAGGTGCCCAGGGAAAGACTTACTGTGAAGATGATCTTTGAATATTGGTCTGAAGGAAGTCAGAGAATGAGCCACGTGGTTGTGAGGAGGAAGAGTTTTCCAGACAGAAAGGATAACAAATAGGGGTTTGCCTGGCATCTTCCAGGAAGCAAAGCAGCCTGCAACACCTGGAGGGGGGCTGGAGTAACAAGAAATTGTGGAGGGGCGATAATGGGGCCCTGTCACAGAGGGCTTTGAAAGTCCCGAAAAACATGTTGACTTTTGATTTTTATTCTGAATGAAGTGAGAGGACATTATGATTTAGATATTGTCTATTGAAAATTCATTCAAGAGACTAGGCATACTCTGAGCCTTGGTATTCTTCTAAGCCAGTGGATAATAGAGGTTAATATCATGGAAATTACATTCTAGCTTAGAAAGAGAGACACCTAAGTCAATATACAAATTAGCAATTATACAAGTTTCAGTGCTATTTAGAAAAATGTAATGTGAAATAATGAGAGTGACCTGGGAGGGGTAGGAGAATGCTGTATGATTCAAAGGAAAAGCCTCAGAGAAGGCCATCTTTCTAAAAGATCACCCTGGCTTCCTTGAAGAGAATGTAGCATAGGCTGAGCAGGGAAGAGAGAGACCAGGTAGGGGCTATGCCAGCAGATGACAGTGGCATAGATCAAGGTTGGAACAGTGGTCCTAGAGAGAAAGAAAGAGATTCAGAACCTGTTCGAAGACAGAGCTGACAGGACTTGCTGACAAATCAGATAAGGGGTGGGTTGAAGAAAAGCAAGGATCAAAATGATCACCAGGTTTTGTATGGAGATACAACACAGATGGTGAATCTATTTCCTAAGGTGGATAAAGCTAAGAGAAAAAACAAGGTTGGAAGGGAAATGCAGAATTCATTTTCAGTCTTTTGAGGTATGTTTAGGTATCCCTTGGAAATTTTTGGATATAGAATTTGGAGCACTTGGAAGAAGTCATAGCTGCACATAGAAATTTGGGAATAAAGAGTATGGATGCTATTTGGACCCCTGGTCTTGAGGCTGTCACCAAAGGACCACACTCTGGCTTATTCTAACATCGAGGGATCTTGCAGAGGAGCCAGTAAAAAACTCCCCTTCCCCCCCAAAAAAGAGTGTCATCATGGAACCCAAGCCAGGAAGTGTTTCCAAAAAAAGGGGAATGGTCGCTTGAGTCAGATGTTGCAAAGATGCAGAGTGAAATGAGGACCAGGAAGTGACAATGGCCTGTGGCATCTTGGAATCACTGGAAACTTTGACAGAAGACAGAGTTCTTAAAAATAAGGAATTCAGAGAAACGAACTTTAACAAATGCTGGAAAGAGCATTTCGCAAAATCTCCGAAGAGAGACCACTAGAGAAATTCATGAGGCTACATAGAGGCTCTGGTAAAATCCATTTAAAAAAACTGGCTTGGAGAACAGATGAACAAAGGGACACATAATTAGAAATACTTACAAAGGTGTTGTGAGCTGTTGAGATAGTATGAAGAAGAGTAAAACCCAGAGTGGGCTGAAGCCTGGAAAAAGTGCTGGGGAGAGCCAAAGATTCTTCTAGCATTGTTTAAAGCAAAGCGGTGAATAAGGAAGTTGATGGATGTGAGTGAAAGTAGAATTACTCAGTTTCTATTGTGCTTCCCTCTTCTTTCTACAAAAAAGAAAATAGTGTTCCAAAATGGGAAGGAATTGATAACACTAAAAGAAAATTAAAGTCAAAGGAAGTTGAGAAGATAAGTGACCGCAAGTAAGTTCTTTAAATGGGAAAGAATAATTCTGGGATTGGTCCAGAAGACCTGTCTGAGGAAACTTGTGTTTCAGTTGAGACTGAAAGATGTCTGGGTGCCAGGCAGGCGGGGAGTTAAGACGGAACAATCCAGACAGAGCCAAAGCCCCTGCCGAGATCTCGATCTGGGACAGAGCTTGGTGCGTTCAGTGAGCTGACAGGGGGTTTAAGTGGAAGGTAGGGGGTGGGGAGAGGGGCATCAGGTGAGGCTGGAGAGACCACTCAGGAAGTCATTGCAGGGACTGGATAAAACCAAAGAAGACCAAGGAAAGCACCACTCTAAGAATTCTTTGTTGTGGAGATGGCCTGTGCTGGGAGGTTGCACCAAATGACCTTTATTATCTCTACTGTCTTACCCTTGATCTAATCCCTGGTATCTGGGGATAAGGGCGTCTCTAGAGAAATGTGAGGGCGAGATGAAAAGTGTAGAGGAAGGACCTGTGTGTGCTGTCCTCTGATGGAGAAAGCTGCATCGAGCCCCGGGCTTGGTCTCCTCTGCAGACTTGGAGAAGGCCCGGTGCGCATCTGTTTCCGGTACAAAATGGGAGGAAGTCTTTGAATTCAGTGCTGTGGTTTTCTCCGTAAAACGACTGTGTGATAATAACTGAGTTATTGCAAAGATGGATTTCCCTTGAATCACAAATGTTCTTCTTTCTCATTCCCAGCAGTGTTTCTAATCAAGTGTGGTCTGCATGGTTCTGACTCCTTACAGTTTGTCACTCTCTCAAAGTACACTTTGACGTTCAAAATAAACCCATGCGTGAGGCCCAGGAAACCAGAAGTTAGCTTCCTATCACTTCCTGGAAAGTGTTGACTTAGGGTGATTTTCATGAATAAAGTCTTGAAGTCTGGTGCAATCGGTCTAAAGCGGTAATGTGGATCTTAAAATCAAAATGGTAAATATCCACATGCAAGGACAGTCTTGGCAGCTTGAGAACAGAGAATTATTTCAAGAGAAAAGAATTCAGATTCGTAAATGGTGACTCTATACTTAAAGAATCCATGTTTGCATCATGATAGTTTGTAAACAGTAGAAACAGTTCTGTCTTATTTTTCAGGAACTGTGTTTTTTACAAGTGTGTAGAAATTGGAATAGGATTAAAGAAATAGTTCAAAACTGCTTTTGAATTAGTCTTTTTTATAGTAAACATGTTATTGTGCATGATAATTTGATCCAGAAGATGAAAATAGGAACTCAAAGAATTATTGACACCCTTTGGAGAGCACAGATTCTACCTGGAAAGCATAAACTTTAGAGAAAATCACACTAGTTATGTCAAAGTTGACAATGGTATTTATTGCAATAAAAGATCTGCTCATTATATTAAAACTGATAATAACAGTTTAACCTCTGGCATAATTTTTGTATATCTGAATTTTTTATTGAAAGGAGTCGCAAAGTGCCTCTGATATGTCAGCAGCATATTTGGTATTTTGGTTGTAAAAGGCTGAATAAGACAATTCCTGCTCTTGCAGAACTGAGAATCTGGTATGTTAGATCTGTGAACAGATAAATTTAGCGTCACCAGCTAAGGTTTAAGTTAGTGCTTTCAATGCAGTATTGTGATAACAAACAGGAAGATAAATTTAAGCGGGTTAAGACTATAGAAAGATAAGTTAGGAGTGGGAAATAACATCTGAAGTTCGCTCAGTGATTGTAAGCTTGGAGAAGAGAAGTCAGATTAGAGAAATAATGAACAAGAATGGCACTGACCATCTATTGGGAGAAATAAGAAATTTTTATAAAGTCTCAATTGCTGGTTTTAGGGAGGCAATAGTTGAACGAAAAGTGGTCCCCCGAATTGAAATTAGGTATAAAAAAGGTGAAGCTAGTTGGGGGAGAAAGATACACTGCACATGAATACCTGTGCTCATTTAATTGGATATGAGCAGGGAAATGGCTTCTGGAATCTGAACCTCCCAGAAGAGGTCAGGCTGGTGACAGCAACTGAGATATGCTGACTAAATCCATAAGACCAAGTACCATCTCTCAGGGAGAAGTAGTAGTCATAACATGAGACTCATGATTTTCTTCTTTTTCTGTAAGCACTGATCTGCTTTGGCTAATGAAGACATTTAAGTTCTGAGAAGAGGGGAAATGTAAGGTTGTATCTAATTATATATATTTATTGTCATTCTTATCATTATTGTTAAATTGGAAGAATATATTAAAGATGGCTTTAGCTCTTAGTTTATGAATATGACATCATTTATCCCTTTCTGTGGGGTGGTCACTTCAAGTAACACTTCCTTTCTCTAGAATTCTGGTCTGTATTCTCTCTCAGCACCCACTTGTGAAAAACGGCAAGTACCTCAGTTAGGAATGTGTTCTAGTGCCATGGAATGGAAAAACCTAACAGATTCCCAGAGGGATTGAATCTGTTGATTTGGTCTTATTAATATCATGCTGTAATAACTGACACCCAGCCGGTATCAATTGAAAAACCAATTATTTTCTTCATTTTCTTCAGGAGCTTTGTTCTAGCTCTGCTATGACTGACTTTATGTCACTTTTAATCCCAAGATCTACTTACCAAAACATAGTAAGTATCTTGATGTTCCAGGAGTTAAAGAATAATTCTCTAATAATGATTACTTTTGTAAAATATGTAAAATATGTAAAATATCCTTAGCTTCCCCTACATAATTGGAAGTTAAGTTAGCTTCTTATAAGGCCAAGCATTCTCTATGCCCCTAAACTCCTGCCTGGACAAAAAAATTTATTACATAGTCTATATTGTCATGGAGGTAAAATTGTCTCCTTGAGTCTTTTTTTCTTTGACATTCATTGAAAGTGGAGCAAAGAACTTCCTTTTTAGTACTTGTCAAGGGAAAATTGTTCTTTTTCAGAACTTTATCTCAGAGCCCATTTTTCTCTCTTTTGATATTTTGTTGCTTCTAAGATGGCAAATTAGTGGCTTGTTGACCAGTCTTTCTGATGAGTTAAATTCTGCTAAAGTAGCTATGACTGAAAACAGCTAATGATTACTCTTCCCAGTGATCGTATTTACTTTATGTAGCAAAATTCCAAAGGCATGCATAATGTTAGAAGTTGTAGGCATACGAATAGAATTGTAGGGGAACAATTTGAGACAAGAAAGCACTTTATAAATAGAAGTTAATGTGTCCATGTTGTTGGTAATACTATGGCCTGAAAATTCTGGAGCAGCTACCGTATAAAATCTTCCATTATTAAGGGCAAATCCTGGGTTAGATAAATGTTCAAATTCCTAGTTGTGAAAATATAGTCACATCCCTTTGTAGAAAGGGTCATTGGTGTCTTTCTATAGAAGGACTTAAGTCAATCCTCAGGAAGGCAATTGGCCTGTGATAGAATTTGAGGCGTGCTCACCATTACTGTCCATAACACTTGACTATATATTCTTGACAGTACGTTCTCTGTTTCCTCTCTCATGGATAAACATTACAAATATATGTAAGTAGACTCAGGTGTGGTAAGCTGGCAGATACTGTGGTTAGTCTGCAGACTGAAGTAATTGTAATTGATTAACCAGCTGAAGCATTTTTTTCCATCAGGAATGGTAGCATTGGGGCGCCTGGGTGGCTCAGATGGTTAAGCGTCTGCCTTCGGCTCAGGTCATGATCCCAGGGTCCTGGGATCGAGTCCCGCATCGGGCTCCCTGCTCCTTGGGAGCCTGCTTCTCCCTCTGCCTCTCTCTCTCTCTCTCTCTCTCTGTGTCTCTCATGAATAAATAAATAAAATCTTTAAAAAAAAAAAAAGGAATGGTAGCATTTTTCTGGGCCAACCTCAGCCAACGGCTAGCATAAGAGATAGGCTTATAAACGGCTGCATAATCTCTAAACAGGTCCAGGCCCAGAATTGTAAACTAAATGGCCAACCTTTTAGATATATGACACCAAAGATCTCTTGGTTGATTGCATTTGGGTAGCTTTAGAGTAATCTTTAAAACCACTGCTGCCCTCTGAGTTGTTACCTTCAGAAATAGACACCAGTATACTATTCAGTCCAATTTCTAACCTGTCGGTCTAGAAAAACCGACTTATCACATAAAATAAAATGTTTCAGAATTGAGGACTTAATTCACAGGAATCACAAAGATAACAATTTGACTTTCCTTGGAGATAAAAATATACCTTATTGATTAGAGTAAGTAAAACAGAGTCCCGCATTTGCCACATTAACATATTTGGAAGTGCTGTCAAGCAACAAGGTAGGTCAAGTGTCTGATAGCCGAAGGCTGCTATGTAAGAAATAACCCAAAGTAAACTAATTAGTTCATCATGGGAAAATTTGGACCTGGTTTTCTATCTGTACTTGGCTTATCTCCAAATAATAATTTCAAGTCAGTGAAATTTAGAAAACTGACATGGAAATAGTTGACCCACTTATTTGTAAGCAGCCTTCTATTTATTCCACCATAAGAAAAACCTAGGTCAGATAACTACAGAAATTTTTAGGAGGGTTTTATGGGATTTTTTATTTTAATTTTTCTTTTTTTTGCAGAACTACTAGAATACTTAATCAAATGCACTGAATTCATTTCCAGTCTCTTTTCAAAGACATGAGGTTTTGCACTATTTTTCAGAAAAAGATTTCTATAAAGCTTTATGTTTGAACAGAAATTTAGACATATTTTTAACTAATTTTTAAGTATAATGTGATTTATCCAGGCAGTCTGAAGTCCATCAAAGCTTAGATGATAATATCAAGAAAGACAAAAATAAATAAATAAATAAAATAACCATTAGGAGCATATAAAGAGGTTAGGAAGAAATCCTTTTTACTATGGCATGGGTCAAAGCAGAAATCAAAACACTGGTTACAATGTAGTTTAAGATATTTATTGCTGTTAGGTTTTATCTTTTACTTTTAAAAAAGCAAATGCCTTTTTAAAAAATATTCTTAGTCTGGGGGGGTGCTGCAACCATTTTACCTTAGATTTGCTAGTTTCGGACAAAAATATGTGTTGTAAACATCTTCAATTCACGCCTTTGTAATTTTTTTGCATTTGTATTATTTTTTAATGAACAGAGACTCTAAAACTCTTTAAAGTCAATCACTGTCCTTCCAATTTACATATACCATTTGTCACTGGATATTGTGTCAGTGAGTAGCATAATCTGACTGGAGTTTGTGCTACAACTTTTTCCAATGATTGAAGTTCAGAAAGGCATTAAAATGAATTAGCACCATGTGCAATGTTTAAATATTTCTTAAATATTTTATATTTTAATATTTAATTTTCCTATTTAGTATTTAATACATTTATTTAATACTTCTATTTAATACATTTAAATATTTTATATTTAATATGTATTAAAGTTTTGTGGTAATAGTGTACCTATAATTTTAGATTTTTAATAGAATTTATTTTTTTGTTCTAGTAGTGCTAAGCTACCCTATATTAAGAAGGTGCTTCTGATAGGAGCACTTGCACTTGAAGTGGTTTTAAAAATAGCATCAGGGGTGTATTCAAACTCATCTCTCCTGTTTCCTCTCCTGGTTCCCCAGGGACTAGGGGTAATATTGAAAATGTTGAACAATTAGCATGGCACCGGCTGACCAGTAAGAATAAAGGAACATTTAAGCCACACTGGTGTCTGCCTGCTGCATATCAGCTGAGCCAGGGGACCAGTATTAAACCATTACACAATAAAGCAGAGCAAACTGGCTTATTTGGAAATCAGACATATCCTAACCTTCAGTTCAGTCTACTTGATTCCAACATGTTAAAATGTCATATGGTAACAGGGGGATTATTTCTCTTCTTCTGAAATATAAGTGTAAATGATGAAGACTTCCTTGAAAAATTTCTTCCATTTTTATAAACTTGGACCAAACTGGAGCTATACATTTTTCTTCCATTTTAGATAATCAAGATTAAAATAGTTTTTAAAACCATGAATATTAGAGCAACCATCCCTCATGTGCTAGAATCTGTATGTCAATTGCTCCTTCGAATAGGTTTAGGATCACAGCCCAAATAAAGGACAGGAAGTGCAAGTACCACAGAACTAGAAGGAAAGCCATTCCATAACCATGAGATGGCTTCAGTGTCATAGTAATCAGGGTGGGGTCTGAAATAACAAGGGTGTGACTTTAAGAACCAGCCAAGTTCATGCATAAAACATAGGTACACTTATGGTTTTTCTATATATCAATATCTTTCATGAGAAATAACCTTGTGGAAAAAGACATTGAATTAGCCATGAACCATGACAGCCGTGAGTTGAAATATCTACAGAGCTCGCTGGTGCTAATATTCCCAGTAATTTTTGCTGAGTGAAAGATCCAGGAGGATTTATTAGTGTTGGTGATAAGCCAAATAGAGAGGGAAAACAGACTGAATTTTCACTTCATGAGCTAATTAGGTTTGATGTAGAACTACTGCTAACATAGTTGATCCCTGGAGGACCTACTGTGTGCAGCATCCTAACTGAAGAGATTGATCTGCTTTGTTATTAGTCCTACAAAAGTCACGTGTCTTTCTCAACCTGCCTTTCTACCAGTTTTTGCCTAGTGTGTGTTTTGTGTTGGTATCACTGTGAAAATAGAGGTGTGGGGGTAATGGGAGTGGCTTTTCCAGGTTTAATAACATTTTTCATCATCAACTAGAAAGAATAGTCTCCCTTGAGAACCAGGTGTTACAACTTTTACTAACAGTTTGGCCAAAATCAACACATTATGTATCAGGCTTCTTTTCTGAGACTTATTAGCATGACAATACCTGGTCATATAGCCTGACATATTTTTTTAAGTTTAGGTAGGAATCTATTGGAGAAGAAAAAAAGTCCCCCCAAATTCCCATAGTGAAGCAATAATGGGTATAATAAAAGGGTCACTGCAAGAGGAAAAAAGTGCAGTTGTGAAATCGGTTAATGCTGTGTCCATTTTAGGCTCACCTTGCTTCTCTGCCTGAGTCCCTTGTCGGACTCCCTGGCTACTCCCCTGGGACCTGCTCCTCTTGCCTTTGCTCTAACCTTTCTCTCATTTCCACGAGAGAATCAGAGCGTACCTGTCCCTGGCCCCATGGACTCAGGGCCCTCCTTCCCGCCCCATAATCTGATATTCTAATCGTGGCTAACGGGCTAATTGGCCAAAATATAATAGTGTTAGGTTTGGGAAGTCATACAACCAATCTGCATAATTTGCCAGTTGTAGATTTATGCATTTGCCTACTAGCTAAACTTTATTTGTAACTCCAAGATCAATACTTCTGGTATCTCTGTGGTCATTCACAAACATGCATAGACGTGGGGAAAATTTTGAGTCTCCTGATGGGCCTGTTCCCAGCTGAGGTCAAACAAGTTGACGCTGTCTTGTTTCAGTTTCTTACCTTTCAGTTTCTCATGCTGTAAACAAGTGTCCTTTTCATGGTTTATTTAATGCCACATGTTTCCCATTTTTGTGCTTTTTAGGTGGTAGTTTTTCTGTTTAAAATGCCCCCCAAGCATATTGCTGAAGTGATTAGTGTTCTCACGTGCAAGAAGGCTGTGATGTACCTTATGAAAAAAATACATGTGTCAGATAAGCTTCATTGAGGCATGAGTTATGGTATCATTGGCCATGAGTTTGATGTTTATGAATCAATGATAATATTAAATAAGGTGCCCTTAACAGAAATACACATAAAACGGGGTTTATATTGATCAGTTGGTGAGCAGAGGCTCACAGGAACTTTATCCTGTATTTCTCCTGGGAACAATGGCTCAGTATCCACTAATTCAGTATTTGCAGTGACTTTATAGAACAAAACTACCATGATTAACAAAAATCAACTGTGTTTACTTCCTCCCACAGAAGCGTTTACGATAGCTTAGAGATGAAAATGCAGTCAAGTAGCTAAAGGAACAAGAACAAACAAGCAAAAACAGAGTTATGTAGTCCAGAAGTAGACAAAGGTAAAGTAGTTTAACCAGGGAACCTTTAATCACTAAAACATTAAGGAAAAAAACTGAATTCTGATCTTCCAGACAACAGAAACAAACAAAAATAATGAGTACCATAGCTTTTCTTATCAGATTAAAGAAAGTATATCAATTTATTGGGAGAGACACATTTCTTTTTCTGTCGTTACTTTTTAATAGTAGCTTTATGGCACAAAGCCCATTATGGATAATGTTTTTAATTGTAGTTTTATAAATAATGTAGAAATGGACTTTATATGATTGCTTTTATATTGACAATAAGAAAGCCTAAGACACCAATCCTATCTCATTGTTCTGTGAAGGATTTCCATGGGGATCTAAAGTTTTCTGTATGTTTCCGGGATGCTGAAGTGAAATGTGGTACTATCACACATGTTATGCTGACATTTACATTTTTAAAGAACTTCAGATGAAATTATTATAATGGTGGAATTATCCAGTTTTCTAGTAAATGGGAGGGGGAATATATTTGAGCAGGCTACTGTTTTGGTGTTTCCAAAATCACTGTTGAAAGAGAACATGTGAATTTGCCTGTGGATTGGAGAGTCAACATGGAACATCCCAGAAAAATGAGGAAAGCTATGGCCTCCAACCCACACCAGACTACTCCAGTTAAGAACACTATGTTAATTAGAAATATTGTGTTGATTGTGAGGTGAGATATACCTGAAACTGACTCCACCAAGCCTGTCTCTTTTAAATATCTGTGCTCATTTTTTTTTAATGAATTCATCTTACCACTGGTGCTCAGAATTTTCTGATAGAATTTGGAGTCATAAAGTATAGGCTCAAATAGTGAGTAAAGAAATGTTAAGATAAAAATAGTTATTCATAAATAAATGTACATATATTTCCCCAGACTCTAGATAAGAAGACATTTTAAGTAAGAATAGGCTGTTGACCTACAGGGGATAAAAAACAAGAGCTTCAGAAAACTGAAGGAAAACATTGTTTTTAACCATCATAGTTTATAAATGATATAGGCAATTCAATTTCCCTATTTTTAAAATGAAGAAGAGTAAACAAAAAAACTTGATTCAATTACATATGATAAATACAATTAAATGGAGATACAATTTGATTTATTGGAAGCAATATGAGTTTTATGCAGATTTACTATTGGCAGTGCCTTACCAGAATGTAGTGCATTCTGGAAAATATCTACTGAATCAAATATGTGTAAATATAAAAAATAAATCCATGTCATGGGATGGTATGGGGTGGTAAGGGGTGGGGAGGTGAAGGGCTGTTTCCAGGGAGCTAAAAGTAATATAAAATCCTCAGTTACTCTTGGCTATTTAGATAAAATCTTTGATAGCATTGATTTAGCATTTTATATATATTCTTTAATATGGTACTTTCAAAGAAAATGCTCCCTTTTATAAGGAATAAAGAGGAAAATAAATAGACTATTTAGATGATGGTACAAATAACTGCTCTACCAAGATGGCAGCCACCTTTGACAAATGGAGCCATTGCCTGGCCAACAGCATTTCTGGGCATGGTTTTAAATTCCCGAGCTGATTTTTCCTGAATTCAGAATGGTAATACTGGCTGCTCAGAAGAGTTGATGTAGTGTAGAAAGCACAAAGTTTGAACATGGGGAATTCAAGTCTTGCCTTAACCTCAGCATGCTGCTCTCGTTGCCCTTGGGCTGAAGGGGACGATTACCAGCCTTCAGCCACTCCTACCCGAACCTATGACAGAAATCCTGGCAGAAGAGAGTCTGTGGCTCTGTTCTCGAATGGGATGATAGGTTTTGGTCATCTGTTTATAAAATTACTAATTTTAAAGACTCTTGAAATATTATTAGCCTTTGATCATCAATTCTAACAGATAAACCCCTTCCTCCCATTCCCCACATGTTGCCATCTAAAGAAAGCATATCACTGGGGATGTGTAAGATGTGTAGCCCAAAATAGATTTTGGAGAAATCTTTTAAAAAACCGTTCACAATAGGAGCACCTGGGTGGCTCAGTCGTTAAGCGTCTGCCTTCGGCTCAGGTCATGATCCCAGGGTCCTGGGATCGAGCCCTGCGTCGGGCTCCCTGCTCTGCGGGAAGCCTGCTTCTCCCTCTCACACTCCCTCTGCTTGTGTTCCCTCTCTTGCTATGTCTCTCTCTGTCAAATAAATAAATAAAATCTTAAAAAAAAAACCATTCACAATAGAAAACTAAAGAGTCCTCTAACATATTCCTGTCTCTGATAAGCTATGAAAATAGTACTGGTTTGGTAAGTTAAGTGACATTCTGCTTCTCTATAACAAATATTTACTCATGCTTTTTAAACAATAAATTAGCTAAAGGTAGGCTCAAGTTAGAAATTTAACTGATTAAATCCTTTGTAATTTAGCAAAGTATCCTCTCCACACATAAACTATCAGTCATGTTTTATATTAAGACCCCCAACTCTGAAGGACAATTAGCAAATTCCTAGATGATCTCATTTTATGCCCTGCCCCAAAACAATGGAATTGAGCTCAGTCATATTTATCTTCCAATTTAACACACTTGTTTAAAAAGCAGACTCCCAGTTTTACTCTAAATATGATTACATTTACATAAATGTCATTTACAAACAACTGTCCTGGAACATAGGCATTGCATAAAGTGAGGTGTAGCTGTATATTTACTTAACAAGAAAATACTTACAGGGGTGTCATGTTTCATAGCTCAGTGACTGATGCTGGCATAAAATGAAAGTGTGCATTCATTGTTCTTCCTTTTTGCATTGCTTTTCATGCTCAAATACAAATTTCCTGACTTTGGGGATCAACATGCTAGAAGACAGTACAGTATTGTCTTGTGTTTAAAAGCAACAAGCTGTGGATTCTGACTGACCTAGATTTAAACCCCAGGCCTGCCAATCATTAGTTTTGTGATTTGGGCAAATTAATTAACCTTTCCGAGTTTCAGTTTTTCTTTTGCAAAACCCCCAAGGGTTATTGTGAGGATTAAATTAAAGGATGTAAAATGCTTAGCGTAATAGCAACTCAACAGGAGGCTGCTAATATTAATTCTAATTATAATCTGGCAGCTCAACAAGTGATTGTTAATATTAATTCGATTTATGTCTACACTGAAAAACAGGAGGATAATAGAATGTTTGGACAGATTCCTCTCAGTTTTGTTTTCTAAGTGTATCATATGTATTAGTTATGTCCTCTCTATATTGATTCTTTCCTCCCATTATAAATTATTTATTTTTAATTTTTATAATGCTGTTTGTTTTAAAAATATGTAATACTTTCATGTGGTTCAAAATTTAAAAGGCCCAAGGAGTGCCTCCTATCTAGTTCCCCTCCCAGAAGCAAAGCTTCAAAATCCATTTCATCCATGTATAATTAAACAGTTGGATACACATACTCTTTTTTCTCCCTTTTTTGCACAATAGTTATCATACTGGTTAGGGTTGCCAAATGAAATACATGACATCCAGTTAAATGTGTAGTATTTGTGACACGATTACACTAAAAAATTACTTGGTCTTTTTATTCAAACTTCCAGTTTAACTAAGTGTCCTGAATTTTATTTGCTAACTCTGGCATCCGTAAATTACTAGTCATGCTGTTTAGCATCTTATTTGTCTGCTTTTGAATTGTTGTATTTTTTCACGTTAGAATCACCTGAGCTGGTTTTAGACTTCTCTATCCCCAAATCACACACTGCAGACCAGTTCCATCAGAATCATTCAGGGTTGAACTTGGGCAACAGTACCTTTTTTTTCTCCCAGTGATGGTCTTTGAGCAAGAATCCTTTATTGCAGTCACAGAACGAGAAATGTTATTAATAAGTGTTTGCAATTGCAACTAATTACAAAGAAATGAAAAGATTACAAAGAAATTGTTGCTGATAGGGCTTTATACCAAGATCATTTTCACCTACTCAGGGTCTCCCCATTCGCTAAGTGGCAAGCCAGGTGCTTTACAAATACTGTTATGACCCTGTCTACACAGGAGGGATTTCAGAGCCAAGTTAACTAATTGTTCATGCCACAGAGCTAGTAATTCGAGGAAAAGGAATTAGAGCCATGTCTGGCCCCAAAGTCTTGTTGGGGTCACATCCCGATCTGACCTAATTCTGAGATTCCACTTTTATTAACGCTATTCTGAAACTCCAATTTTTAATTTGTTTTTTTTAAAGATTTTATTTATTTATTTGAGAGAGAGAATGAGATAGAGAGAGAGCATGAGAGGGGAAAGGGTCAGAGGGAGAAGCAGACTCCCTGCTGAGCAGGGAGCCCGATGTGGGACTCGATCCCGGGACCCCAGGATCATGACCTGAGCTGAAGGCAGACACTCAACCGACTGAGCCACCCAGGCGCCTCCAATTTTTAATTTGGAAAACAATTCAGAAGAGCTGTTTCTCTTTCTCAGCGGACTACTATCTCAGTTAAAATGCCTTCTAGAGAAAACCAGCCAAGAGAAACCAAACAGGTAAAATTCCTTGGGGTTCAAGTTTCTTTCATCTCTGTCAATCTTTTGCAAGGTAGTTCTGGATTTTGTGTTTGTTGGTTCACTTGCCTGGAGTCACCTGAGCATGAAGGGCTTATGAAAAAAGAGTTGACAGACATAACGATGAGCTGTGACTTAGGGGGAAAGGAAGCCGTGTCTTTTGGTCAGGAACTTGATCGTTCTGCTCAGATTGTGTGCATAGCATACCCATGTCTTGATGTGTAACTAAATGAAGGAACTGGATTAAAACGAGGGGTGGGTATCTTATTCCTGCACATGCCAAATATTTTCTTTCTCATCCTTTGTGGACATGTTTTATGAGATGCATGATATAGAGACAGACCACAGAACCATTCTGGTTTTTGTAGCAGAGGACACAATGTATCTGTTTCAAGGTCATTTCCTGGTAATGATATCTTCTGGGGAATTTGAGGCACAGATTCAGGGAGGAGAGATGAAACCGAATCCTATTCCTGGCTTTGCTCCTTTCATCTATCTCTATATTTACAGCACTTACAAAGTCTCTTGCATATAGTTGATGTTCAGTAAATGTTTGTTGAGCTCTCTTGACATTCTCTTTTAAAACTGAGAATAGACTGTGTTCTGGGTAGTTTGGCAATGCAGGGATATGAGTGGGGCTGAACCCAAGCACCGTTATCATGGACTCAGAAACTGCAGATTTGCACTGGGGTCTTAAGTTCTCTGAATTTTGATCATTTCAACTCACCTAGAAGCATCTTTAGAAGATCAACTGACCTTGAAATCTTAACATTCAGCAAAAAGTAGTTGAGAAAGAATTCCTTAAGGTCCAGTGAATTTCGGAGAGTGTATGATGCCTGACAGTGCAGAGCAAGTTTGGATGCTAAAAAAAAAAGAAGAAGGAAGAAGAAGAAGAAATCCATGAAACCAGCATTTGAGTGATTCTAGTAGTTTGGAAGTGGGTTTTGACCCAGCATCCAAAGAATAATACTGTGACAGCAACAAAGAAATTGTAAGTAAAGTTTTCTCTAAGGACTATGAAAGAAGGGGGAGAAAAATGGAAACCAGGTCAACTTCTTAATATCGTATTAATTCTCTTGGTGTTTTGTTAATTTTATGAATTCGTATGAAGTTTCTTGATTTTGTCTTTTTTAGAAGTATGATGATCATGTGTGCCTTGCCACATAGTGGGCTCCTTACTGTGCATTACTGTTAGTGCACCTTCTCCAGGTAGAAGGACTAACCTTTATAAGCTCAGAATGACATATAGCTCTTGTTGGGAGTTTCTAAAATTTCCCTTTGTCCAGCCCAGGCCTTTTTTTATCCTGCTTCTAATGTTTTCACCTCCGTTCATCTTTGTTCTTTAGACCACTTATCTGAATTTTTTGGTAGCCTTTTGCCTGGGGCTTCTTTCACATTTGGAATCCAGTAATGCAAATATGTTTTTATAAATTATGGCTCAACAATTTGGAATTTCCCCTTTCCTCCTCACCATTTTATTGTGTCTTTTTTTCAACACTAGCTGTAGACTTAATGTATTAGCAAAAGTACAGATTATTATAGATTCAATTAAATGCCGCTGGTAAAGTGCAAAGTGGTTTTCTTAAGTTAATTATTTACAATAGCTTTTAGAGTCTGAGGAGCTCAACCAATTATAATACAGATATTTAGAATGGGTTTGACATTTTGGGGAGAGGGGCATGATTCTATATGCCCCCCCCCATACCTTTTTATTAGTGTCCCTCCATCAGCCCATTGACTTTATTTTACTAAATTTCTTCCCCTATTTTCCCATTCAGGAATTTCATTGATACAAATCATGCTTTAGTCTACCTTTGCCTCGGTTTCATTATTCATTCAACAAAATATGTTGTGTCTCTTTTTACCAGGTACTCTGGTAATGAAAATTTGCCTTGGAAGACATAGTTTAGGTGACTATGGGAGGTAGTAAGTTTAATGAGTCAACCTAATCATGACTAATGAGTGAACTAGTTAATATATCACCTCCTTGGTGACCTCTTGCTCTAATACAGTTAATACCCTTCCACTAGATCCTTAGGCGTATCTGTTTCTTTCTTTTTTTCATTATTTATTTATTTATTTGACAGAGGGAGAGAGAGAGACAGAGAGAGAGGGAACACAAGCAGGGGGAGTGGGAGAGGGAGAAGCAGGCTTCCTGCAGAGCAGGGAGCCCGATGCAGGGCTCGATCCCAGGACCCTGGGATCATGACCTGAGGGAAGGCGGACACTTAATGACTGAGCCACCCAGGCGTCCCAGGGGTATCTGTTTCATAAGGACTTCATGAGGCCTTTAGGCACGGTGGCTGGGCAGATGCTGGTGCAGGGAGGCCTTTCAGTATACCTCGAAAGCACTGGCTGCAGAGGCTACTGTTAGAGAATAGCTCCCTAAAAGTATATATGGGAAAACACAGGAGGTTTTCTGGCAGTTTGCCTTTGTACCACACAAGGGAAGATCAGCCATAACCTTTATTTAAAAAAGATGTAGAGGCTGAAATAAAGCAAGTGAATTAAGTAAAAAAGTTTGCAATCCTCTGTAAAATCTTCATAATATAGGTTCTGGAAATTCAAGACAGATGAAATTTGTTCACAGGCAGACCTGCCTTGAGAGTTCAGTTCCTGAGCAGTTAATATATCTCCTGTCCAAGGATCCAGTCCCGAGTAAAATAGTCACAAACGGTAGCTCAATAGCAAACTTCTTCCTTCAGGTTACATATAATGTGAGTTATTTGCATTCTGTAGTGATATTGTTTTCTTTGATTTTCTTGCAACACTAGCCATTTTTATACATTTAAAAGAGGATTCTTGCTTTCTCTTGAAGTTCAGATTATTTTTATTTTGTATCCTCAAAGTTTGAGGTCTAAGATAATGTGTTGCTTCATTAAGAACTTTACATAGGAGATTGTAGAAATGAGGATTTGAGCCCATTTTTTTCTTGTGTGAGATTCTGTGATAGTGTGATTTATAAGAAATATATGTACATATATATTTGATCATTCAGATGACCAAAACATATATCTCAAATATATTTGGTCTTTATCTGCAGTTCCTGGCTCATAGCTCTGGAAACGCTTGGAATTTCCTGAGTGATAAGCACAGTGGAGCATCTTTTGTCATAATATTTGGTCTCCCCTTCTCAGTTCCTGACATAGCTTCAGAGCCATCAGGGTGACATGGGTGTCTTGGTATTCGTAACAAATTCCTTTCCATTACAACCAGGTTTATGTTAATGAAATGACTTTTGAGAAAAGGCCAGGGATGAGGGAACCAACTAGGAAGAGAGGGTTAGAACTTGCAGTCCCACCTGCTGATTTCAGAATAGGGGAGAGGAGCTGGAGGTTGAATTAAATCACCAATGGCCAATGAGTTGATCAATATGCCTAAGTAATGATGCCTCCATAAAAACCCCCAAAAGGAGGGGGTTCAGTGAGTTTCCAGGTTGGGGAACCAAAACATTTCCACATGTGACCATGCCAGACCCCAAAGTCCATGAGGACAGAAGCTCCTTTGTTTGCTGCCTTGCCCTATGTATCTCTTCATCTGACTGTTGATTTGTAACCTTTAATAGTCTTTGTAATATATCCATAATCTAGGGAGTAAACAGGTTTCCTGAGTTCTGCAAGCAAATTAATAGGACTTAAGGAGGGGGTTGTGGGAACCTCTGGTTTACGGCCCCTTGCTCAGAACTAGAGGTAACTTCTGACTTACAACTGGCATCTGCATTGGAGGGGGTTCTTGGAATCTCCAATTTGCAGCTGATCGGGTAGGAGCACAGGTAACAACCTGGGCTTCCAGTTGATGTCTGGAGTAGAAGGCCATCTTGTGGAACTGAGCTCTTTACCTGTGGAATCTGGGTGTTATGTCAGCATTGAGCTGAAATCTCAGACACTCTATCAGAGAATTACTTGTTGGTGTGGGGAAGCCTACACACACACACACACACACACACACACACACACACACACACACACACACACAGTGGAAATGGTCCAGGAACCCAAAGGAGGTTTCCTCTTCAGTAATCTTACCCTGAATCACTTAAATAAAACCCTTTCTAGAATCTCATCAAAATTTTCTGTATTTTAACTGGACATGGTTCTGAACACCAAAGAAGTAGAGGTAGGTATTAAAATCAGCTATTAGTAGAGTTGGAAACTGTACACTCAACCACCAGGGGTTCTTTTAATTTTATAGCTTTATCCTGAACTTGTGAGTTTCAGATTAGTTTCTTCTTCAATTCAACATGTAAGGTAACTTTGATGGTAAAGACATTGTTTCTTATGCAGAGCATTCAGAGTTTTTAGCGGGCAGGCTGGAGTTGTCCAAGACCAGCTGTCTGCATTACAGAACCACACAAATTTGATCTAACCGAGCATATATTAGTGTCTCCAGCAAATATTTGTTGAACACCTATTTTTAGTGAGGCTCCGAAGTGAACAAAGTGTGCGAGGATGCAACCCACTCAGAGCTTGCAATCTAGATGGGAAAGTGAATGATAATAAACAAGAAGGCAGATTATCAGCTGGGAGGAAGGGCCACACAAAAACTAGACTGATGCCATAGAAAGTGAATGGGAGCCTTCATTAGATTTGGGGGCCCTACAAGATCCCTCTGATGAAGAAACATTTAGATTGAGAAGTGAATGATAGTAAGAAGGCCGTTTGTGAGACAGGGGAGGGATAGGGTATAGGCAGAGGAAACAGCCCGCGCAAAGGGTCTAACACAGGACGAAACGTGGCTCCTTGAAGGAGTAGAGGATTAGTAGAGAACAGTCATCCAGGTCATACAGCACTTTGTAAGGCAGAAAAAAGGGACTCTGGGTTTTATTTTCAGTTTGATGAATGCCATTGGAAAATATGAAGCAGGGCAGTGATGTTGCCTGACTATAATTTTGAGGGAAAATCTGCTTGTTATGTGGGGAAGGATGGGGGAAAAGGCAAAGCCAGAGGCATGAAGACAATTTAGGAGACTCTTACTAGCTGCAGTGACCGTGCCCTTTGTTCAAATGAGACCCTTCTGAGAGTGAAAGGGGCGACTGTGAACCGAGTAGGAGTGGCAGGTGGGTCTGTGGTGGGAACACGCAGTTGCTTGAGCCATCACGGTTGCCTTGGTAACGTAGTGGAGGCTTTATGCTGTTTCACTTAATCCCTGCAATAAACTCAGTGTGCCAGGCACACGATAGGTGCCCAATAAATGTTTGTTGGGTGAGCGAATGAGCGAATCTGGGGGAGATTAGTATCCTTGCTTTATAAATGGAGCTGTGCTACAAGTATATTGTAAGCCTAATTTTGACTATAAAACCTATCCTCTTTCCTCAATTTCTTACCAAATGCCTCATTCTTGTTGCTTTTTAAGTGTTTCTAGATCGTCTCACATGTATTTACATTTTCCTCCTTCATTTCCTCCTCGCTCCTGGGGTTAGTGTTCTACATACAGAGGTTCTGTAAATGTGTTTGCTGTACCAGTTTTTATCAAAGGCAGGAATCGGACTGGCCATTGACAGTGTCAGGTCCCCAGGCAACTTTCTGATCTTTCCTTTGAAGTGCCCTGAGGCCTCCACCTGGGCAATATGTCAGGGTTGATTAAACAGGCTGATGATGGGCATGCCTTAATGTTCCACTCGCCCCTTATACAAAGAACTCCCTCCTCTGTCCTCTCTGCTCATCCGGCAAATTGGTGTCACCTTACTTCCAGGCGAGGAGACCTAGGAATTATTTCAAAAGGACCCAGCACACTCTTTCTAAGCAGAGTAGCTTCTGCCTGTTGGATAGATAGCACTGAATTCTCAACAACAACAAAAAGGATGATCTCACTCTCCTACTTTGAATTATAGGTCTAGAAGAAAGTTCAAATTTGTATATTTTATATAATTTGTATTGTAAATTGTACATATTTCTAGCTTACTCCATAAACATTCAAAGCAGACTTATCTTCTGACAAGATCAGGTTCAATAGAGGACTGGCTTTTAGGGAGTGGTGTGCACAGGCCTCATGATCTTTTCATGCCTGATGAGCCTGTGTGCCTGTGTGTGTACAAGTGTGTGCACGTGTGTGTGTACAAGTGCATGCATTAGTGCTCATTATGACCCTGCTGATCCTTTATAGTCAATAGCTAATGGAACCCAGCCAATGTTGGACTGGAGAAAAGTGTTCCAGCTTGCATTCTCATCCTTCTTCCTCGTATTTTGTCCTACTTACTTGTTTTGCTTAAGACAAAGTAAACCTATCTGCCACGAGATACAGTATATCATTTGCTAATATTTATGATTATTCAGTAAGGAAACCTCACCTATAGCTGGGTTTATAAAACTAGTTTCTGTTTTAGATCCTAGGAAAAGTCTACTCTTTCACATGCTGTTGAAGGATTTTAAGGTGAATAATATAGTCCCACCCTTAACTTAATTAGGGGAAAGACAATGGGGGGTGTGGTGGGGGGGGACATGAGTCTGCATTTGTCATTGTATAAATATGAACAAGAAGATTAGCTGCTGAGTCACATTATCAGGGAAGAGCAGAGGCAGCTTTATTCTGAAATATATACCCCCTCACAGTCACATACAATGGTATATTCACCCTAATGTATTCAACAGAAATATATAGGTAGAACAAATCTGAAACTTCTCTGTTTTGCTATTAAATGTAACTAGAAGTTTTACTTCTGAAATTTAGTACACAAACATTTAGCTTTCATATTTTTTCCTCTTATTGTAATAATACCTAACCAAATAGGCTCCGATTTCAGCAGGAAAACCTTTACTTTAGCTATAATAATATAGCTTGCTAAAAGAAACCCTTTGCTTATTACTGGAACTTTAGGAAACAAGACAGTAAAGGAAGATACTTGGATTTTCCTTTTTAAAAAAGCAACAGAGGGGCACCTGGGTGGCTCAGTCAGTTAAGCATCTGTCTTAGGCTCAGGTCATGATCTCAGGGTCCTGGGATCGAACCCCGCATTGGGCTCCCTGCTCAGCGGGGAGCCTGCTTCTCCCTCTGCCTCTGCGTTTCCTCCTGCTTGTGCTCTCTCCCTCACTCTCTCTCTCTCAAATAAATAAATAAAATCTTTTAAAAAATTAAAAAAATTAAAAAGCAATGAAAATGACATAGAAAGAGCATTCTTTGATGCTGGGGAAATAGATTGACTCCCCAAAATTTCTTTGAGACACAGATTTTCCATAAACTGGAAAGTGTCAGATATCACAAATACATTATTTGTGACAGATAGCTTACTGTGATTATTTTTCCCACTAAAATGTTAACCTTTTCCCTTCAATGTTTTGATTTAATGTAGTAAATTATGATCCTTGTCCTTTTGTTTAAAAAAAAAAAAAACACCAGAAAGTAAAATGTAAATCTTGAATAGAAAATGTGATCATGTTTTTCCTTGGGCAGGAGGGGACTTGAGGGTGATGATTTTGCAGAGATGAGATAGAACGTGACCCAATCTGTGTTTCCTGCAGCATGCCACAGAGTTTCCTCTCATCTTAGAACCCATCTGGCAAATAGAGGCAAAGCTAATTTCATAAGAACTGTCTTATAACAAATCCTAGTTTAGAAAAGCTCCAACTCTTTGGCATTTCTTTGCTGAGGTCATGATTCTTTATCAGTGAGAACAGTCACTGCGGATATGAATTGTCAAGAGAGGATGTTTCCACAGGAAGGTCCCTTTCTCAGTTAAAAAAAAATTGGACAAAAGCATAATGCAAAATTCTGAGTAGCAACCTTTTTATGAAGTTTAATTTTAGTAAACCACTCACATTTTTTAATATTTCATGACTTTTCTCCACCCCAAATTGTTATTAACCAAGAAAATGTTCACCAAATCTAAAGTTAACGAATATTATGGAATGGAATACTACCCTGTCCAGTAGGACTCTGAGCAAGGCACCCAGCTGCCTTCTGCTCTGCTCTGATTAGACTTGAAAATGCACCAAACAGCAGGGATGGGAGTGTATAGCTGTAAATATCTTTGTGCTAATGAGGATTTTTCTTTTCTCACCAGTAACGGCGGGGGGTAGATGTTGTCAAAGACAAAATTATAAATGTTTTATATTGGAAAATGGTAGGTGAGTTTAAGACACGGTCAGTTGATTAGGTTACTGCCAAGAAGTAAACAATAGGCTTATTAAAGCTGTAATTAGGCATTGTGGACATACTGTATTTTTAATCAGAGCTCCAGCAGGGGATAAAGTAGCTGAAATAATCTAGTGCTTTGTCAAGTGGAAAGAAAACTAGCTTTCTAAAATGCAGCTATGCATTTTCTTGGGATTTCTACACCACCTTCTTTCTGAGAAATTTGCTGACTTCACTTTAAGTTACAAAGTAACCTGTAGGAATTGATTAATTATTTCGTGGTTTTGTTACATTGTGTCACTGATCAAAAAAATTTATGGTTCCCTATTGGTGAGTTAAGTGTGAAAGGTGAATCCATGATGATTGAATGCATTGAGCCAGGTACTTTACATACAACTGCATGTAAAGACATTAGAATCTAGGGTTAAGTCATTTGCCTATGGTCAGATGGTGGCTAAAGGGCTGAAATTGAACTTCTAAACCCAGGGCTGTGGACTCCAACAGCTGCCTGTTATATCATACCACAGCCCTGCAAATCCAACTTCACCAGCCAAGTCCCCCCAGAATGCTGCTTCTGCTTCCACCTAAGCCATATTTGCTGTAGCCGATGGCACGGGGTATACATGCTGCCTCCAGGACATGAGTGCTCTGCTCACCACCAGTCCTTTGCTCTTCCCACATCAAAATCCAGCTTTCATGTCACCTCCTCCATAAAGCCCTCCTGATTATTTCTGTCCCTACTCCTGATTCACTTTTTGAGTTTTTCTTTTTTTTTTCCCCCTCCAAATTTTTATTTAAATTCTGGTTAGTTAATGGACAGTGTAATATTAGTTTCAGGTGTAGAATTCAGTGATTCATCACTTACCTACAACACCCAGTGCTCATCATGACAAGTGCCCTCCTTAATCCCCATTACCTATTTCATCCATCCCCCTGTCTACCTCCCCTCCAGTAATCATCAGTTTGTTCTCTAGAGTTAAGAGTCTGTTTCTTGGCTTGCCTCTTTTTTTCCCCATGTTCACTTGTTTTGTTTGTTAAATTCCACATATGAGTGAAATCATATGGTATTTATCTTTGACTTGCTTATTTTGCTTAGCATAATACTCTCTATCTCCATCCACATTATTGCAAATGTCAAGAGTTCATTCTGTTTTATGGCTGAGTAATATTCCATTATATATATATATAAAATCTTTATGAATACCACATCTTTATCCATTCATCAGTTGATGGACATTTGGGCTCTTTCTATAATTTGGCTAATGTTGATAATGCTGCTATAAACATGGAGGTGCTTATGTCCCTTTGAATCAGTATTTTTGTATCCTTTGGGTAAATACCTAGTAGTGCAATTACTGGATCATAGGGTAGTTTTATTTTTAAGTTTTTGAGGAAACTGCATATTGTTTTCCTGAGTGGCTGCACCAGTTTGCATTCCCACCAACAGTGTAAGAGGGTTCCCCTTTCTCCACATCCTCACCAACACCTCTTGTTTCCTGTGTTGTTGATTTTAGCCATTCTGACAGGTGTTAGGTGATATCTCATTGTAGTTTCGATTTGTGTTTCCTTGATGATGAGTGATGTTGAGCATCTTTTCAAATGTCTGTTAGCCATCTGGATGTCTTATTTGGAAAAATGTTTATTCATGTCTTCTATCCATTTTTTAACTGGATTATTTGCTTTTGGGGCTTTATGAGTTTTACACTCTCCTCTGAATATCTTTTAGATTCAGAGCCATAGATTTTCTGGTACAGAGTTCATTTCAAATAACTTATCAGTTGAAGAAACTTAACATTTATTTGTTTTCTCTCCAATCACATAAGGGTTAAAAACCACTTGTAATAGCATTCTGTAGTCTCCACTCAGCCTTATACATATCGCAGAAATAAGATTTTAATCTAGAAATTTCAATTAACATAAGCATCTACATAATATAGAAAGAACCCTTGAGATAAATAAGCACTTTCTTTGGACTAATTCCATTCTTTGCAGATATAATCTCTCTTTTTCAGCATTTATTAAGCTCATAAAATGCTTCCTATTAAATATTGGCTAAAACAACAACCAGCCAACATTCTTTTCCTAAAGAGGTCATGGATTTTTTTATCTTTTTTATTTGTGGAATTATACAGCTCTATGAGTTACCTAGAATTAGCTTTCAGTGAGAAAATTGTAATAATATGGAACTCATCTTTTTTTTTCATTGACATGTGAACCCATAGATACTCTCTAACTTGGCTTCCTCACATGTGAGAGATGCAGAATTTATGGGCAGATATTTTGATTAGTATGCCCTTTCTCAGATAAAAAGCAAAGCAGTAGAAGTTTGGCAAGACTTCCTCAAAGCAGCAGCCAACTGGCAAATGATCACAATTTTGCAAGATTATTAGGCCAATGTCTGAAAACTTAGGAAAACCTTTTATTAAATGCTCATCTCTTTAGCTTAAACTCCTATTGTTCTTCTACGTGGAAACATTAAGAGTTGAAGCTTCAATTTACATATATACACTCAATGTCACACAACTCTCCAGAAAAAAGACCTAGACTGACTGCCATCAGAGCGGACGCATGCCCTTGTCACAATGCGGGAAAGCAGCTCCTCTGGCTGGTGCCGGTGGACCCACTGAGGCAGGCACCTATGGTGGGAAATGAACCATCTTCCCAACCAGCCACTGTCTTGGCAAACGATATGTCTTCCTGAATGTGGTCCTCTCTGCTCTTCTGTTAGCTGTAGTATGAAACTAGGAGTGGCTTGTGCTGTTGAAATTAGAAGTTATTCCCTGGCAGTGAGGAGTCTCTGTGCTAAAAGGTAGTGTGGTGGTTCTTGGAGCATCTGGGTGGCTCAGTCGATTAAGTGTCTGACTCTTGGTTTCGGCTCAGCTTGTGATCTCAGGGTTGGGAGATGGAGTCAGTTGCGCTTGTACTCAGCAGGGAGTCTGCTTAAGATTTTCTCTCTCTCCCTCTGCCCCTCCCTCTCATTCCCCTGTCCCCTACTCATGTGCTCCCATGTGCCCACACTTTCTCTCTCTCATAAAATCTTTAAACGGCAGTGTGGCATTCTCAAACATGACTGGAGGTTGTAGTATTAATGCTTTTGTCTCACCACCAGGAGCCAGATTTACGTGATTTGGGGTGTGGTCTGCGCATCAGGGAGTTTTAAAAAAAACAGCCAAGTTTGAGAAGCACTAAGTTAGGAAAACCCATTTTCTGGTCTTGCTGACTGGCTTCAGGAAAGGTGTCAACCTCTGTGTATGCTTCGTAATGTGTTGTATTGCCTCAAAGGTTGTTTCAATTCTGGAAAAGATATAGGTCTTTCCATATAAGGTTTTGCTGAATTGCAAGGAATTTACATTTATTTTTCTTGCTCCCTTGTTAAAGTCCTGGGTGAAAGGACCTACAAAAGCATTTATTTTTTTAAAGTAGGCTGTCTAATGAAAAATAAATCATGTGGCTCACTTATGAAGACAAGCATAAAACCTTTCCAAGTGAAATACTAAATCTTTCAAAAAATTCTTAATGCTTAATTTACTTAATTCACACATTTATGCGATTTCTTCAGTGCGTGTAGTATATGTGTTTCGAGTGAGTAAATAATGTTTTGAGGACTACTCCTAATTTTCAGGGAAACAAAGTTGAGAATATGTGAGGGAACAAAATGATATGTAGCTGGGAAAGTACATTCAGGGCATTGTAATAGCGCATCAGCAGAAGAAGGAATCCAGTAGCTATGTGCCAAGCTTGGCTGATGGCAATCAGCAAGAGGAAATTGCTCTCAACTGTAACAAGATCAAATCAGATAAACCGACTCTTTTCTTGACCATTGAGTTTTTTCTACTCTAGAGCAAGTTGCTGAAGGGGGTTAAGAGTCTCAACCTTCTGAAGAGTTTCCTGTAGACGTGCCTCAAGGTGAAAAAAGGAGAAAAACAGTTCCTGAATCTGGCCACTTTACTGTCATACTTTAGTGGAATATGTAAACTCTAAGTTCCAGGGCCTGCCTGCAGAGATTCTGATTCAGTCCTTCTGGAGAGGTCTTAGAGTTTGTACTTGTAAACTCCCCAGGGAATACTGATGATCAGCCAGCGTTGGGACCCACTGGATGACATGTACACCCAAGTTCTGTTCCAGTGCTATTTCATAGGCTCCTGATGACCAATCTGTCCTGCTGTTTAGTGATTTTCAATTACTCCTGATTTGTGAGCACATTTGCTCAGTAGATTGGCTATCAGGACCCTGTCAAATAAGGAATTTTTAAAAAAGATTATTTATTCATTTATTGGTGGGGGGCAGTTGCACACCAGAAGGAGAGGGAGAGAGAGAGAATCTCAAGCAGACTCCATGCGCTGAGCACGGAGGCTGAAGTGGGTCTCAATCTCAGACCCTGAGACCATGACCTGAGCCCAAAATCAAGAGTCAGACGCTTAACTGACTGAGCCACCCATTTGCTCCATATGAAATATTTTTATAAAAAAGAAATTACTGTAAATGTGAGAATAAGGCTAATTGAATATATTCTACAGGTCCTTTCCATTGTGGTCGGGAGAGTATTATTATCTGAATATACATGATTCATACTAGTAATTGACTTCACTGTAAACAAGTATTAGCTAACACCCAGCTAGTGGAGCTCAGCTAAAAAAATTTTTTTTAAATAAAATATGTTATTTTTACTTCCTTGGGCTTTTAAAATGACTCCACTGAGTATAATTCATATACCATAAAATCTACCCTTTGAAAGTATACAATTCAGTGGTTTATAGTACATTCACAAAAAAATATACCTCCATTATTATCTAAATCAAGAATATTTTCGTCATCCCTCCCAAAATGCTTCTTCCCCATTAGCAGTCACTCCCCAGTTCCTCCTCTCTGCATCCCCTGATAAATGCTAACTTACATCCTGTCTCCACGAGTTTGCCTATTCTGGACATTACATGTGTAATGCCATAATGTCATAAAATCTGTGGCCTTTTACATCTGGCTTCTTCCACTTAGCATGTTGTCAAGGTTCATTCATGTTGTAGCATGTGTCCCTACCTTTCCCTTTTTATGGCTGAATAATATCCCGATGCATGGCCATGCCACATTTTGTTTATCCATTCATCCATTAATGGACATTTGCATTGTTTCCTTCTGGGGACTGTTATGAGCATTTGTGTACAAGTTTTTGTGTCGTTGTATGTTTGCATTTCTTTTGGGTATAAACCTGGGACTATTGATCATTTAGAAGCTGGTTGATTGATATATGGGAGTATACTACTATTCCCTCAAATTGTGTACATGTTTGAAATTTCTTGTAATAAAAATAAAGAAAAAAAGGAAAAACCCTCACGTAGTTTCAAAAGTTGCCACAAAATTAAGCCCATGGAAAAAAATGTTACTTTTGAGAAAAAAATATTGAGACAAAATTATTCATTGGCTTAGAAGTGAGTTTAATATGTGAGAATAATTTAAAAATATATCATGGAGATAATAATATATCATGGAGGGAATAATATATCAATGGAGATAAATCAATTTAAAGATGACTTGTGTTAGAGTTTTTACCCCTTATTTTCAGGGCAAGTAAGCTGAACTTCAGAGTTCAATAACTTCTTGGTTTATCTCTGTTATATTAGATCCCTTGATCATAGAATGAAACAAAATGGATATTTTTATCTTTTAAAATAGATTTGATTGCTGCAAGAGACACATAGACCATTGTCAGCTTAAGTAAAGGTTGTTTAAGTTGATATTGATTAATATTTATAATTGGGTTTGAATTTTCTATATAGACTCACATCCATTAATTATAAATAGCCTTTAAGAAGAATCAAAATGAAAATTAAAACCTTCCTAACAGAACAAAATGCTACTGAATACAAAGTTTTTTGTTTTTTTTTTTAATTACTCCCCCACTTCCCTCCCTTGAGTACCAGCCATAATTTATTTATTTTTTTAAAAGATTTATTTATTTTAGAGAGAGAGAGTAGGGGGAGGGGCAGAATGCGAGAGAGAGAGAGAATCTCAAGCAGACTCCCTGCTGAGCGTGGAGCCCGATGCAGGGCCCAATCTCATGACTCTGAGATCATGACCTGAGCCAAAATCAGGAGTTGGACGCTTAACCAACTGTGCCATCAACGCACCCCAGTTCCAGCCATAATTTAACTCTAGCCTTTAGGACATGAATGTGGTGATGGGAAGCAGAATTTTAAGGTCAGTCAATGAAAACCACCCTTAGGCTATCACTCAATGACATGTTGCTGTGGGAATTCCAGATCTCAAGATATACCTACTGGAGCCCAATACAAACCAGTCGAATAAAGATTAATGAGGAAATATTAAGCATCTGTCCATTTTATGCTTGACAGCTTTATTTTATGTAAAGTACCTACAAAGTAATATCACTGATACTTTGTCTATTATTTTAAGCTTTCCAAAGTTCCTTAAGAATATTAAGTTTGTTTGGGGGCCCTTGGGTGGCTCAATCAGTTAAGCATCTGACTTCAGCTCAGATTATGATCTCAAGGTCCTGGGATCGAGCCCTGTGTTGGGCTCCGTGCTTAGCAGGTAGTCTGCTTGTCTCTTTGCCCCTCTCCCTGCTCATGCTCTTTTCTCTCCATTCTCTCTCCTCTTTCTCTCTCTCAAATAGATAAATAACTAAATAAATTCTTTTTTTAAAAAGATTTTTTGTTTAAAGATTTTATTTACTTATTTGAGAAAGAGAAAGAGGGAGAGAGAGAGAGAAAGCACAAGCAGGGGGAGCGGCAGGCAGAGAGAGAAGCAGGCTCCCCGCTGAGCAAGGAGCCCGATGCAGGGCTCGATCCCGGGACTCTGGGATCATGACCTGAGCTGAAGGCAGATGCCCAACCGACTGAGCCCCCCAGGCATCCCATAAATAAAATATTTTTAAAAAAGAATATTAACTTGGTTTTATTAATTTAATAAGTTCAAGTCACAGGGTCATAAAGCTTGTCATGGCATTTTTAAGATTATTAGTTGGAGAACTAGCAAAGAACGTCTTAAATATGTGTGGGTAAGTCCGCCTGTATAGTAGTCATCCATACATATCTGTAGTGTTTGTTAAGCTTCCCTCTAGAGAAAACAGAGTATATCCTCAGAGTCATACAGAATATCATGCAAATTATGAGGTGCCAGTGAGTATGTGTTAGGTGGGTGAATGGGTGCTTTCATGGAGAAGCCCAGTTCTGAGCCCTGACCTATTCAACTGACAAGTTTATATGCTCTCTGCCAATACAGATCTCATGTCCAAAAATTACAGTCCCTCTGTGCTTTCTCTTTTCCCAGGTTCTTTGAAACTGCTTCTCTGAAGATACAAGTATTCTATTTTGAGAAGGTTTTTATAGAAATAGAAAAATGAGCTTGGGAAGCCAGACCCGGAAGGTCCCACAGTGATGATTTAATCTAAATAGTCCCTTCACAATTGAGGAAGGAAGGAGAATGTAAGTCCTGAACTTGGAGGGACTCCACGTCCACCAACTGCTCAAAGATTAATTTCACTAATTGTGACATTTGCATGGCTCCAACGCTCAACACATATGTACTGATCCCCTAATACATGCCAACCACTGTATTGGACTCTGGATCCAGCAGTGGACAAAGGAGATTAAGTTTCTGAGCAAATAGGATTTATGTTGAACAAGAATGAGGCATAGCAGTGGGGAAAAAGAGAGAAAGAAACTATGGGCAGCCTCATTTGAGATAGTCTAACTATGAAAATCATGTCCCTGTCAATAACCAGAGAAAATTCCCTTCCCCCATAGAATGAAAATATTTCTACTTTCTACCTATCTAATCCACTTTTCATTTCAAATTATAACAAACCATAGTCTTGGATTTTTTTTTGTTGTTGTTAGAAACTCTCATCCCACAAATCACATAACTTCTGTGCTCATGACTTCTCATCTGTAAACTGAGGATTAAGACCACAGGTTATTTAGATTTCCTTCTACGTTTAAGACTCTTCATTAAGTAGAGCCTCACAAGTGTTTTGGATTCTTTTTCCTACTCTTCCCAGCCCCTTACCTTCCCATGAAGGGCTCGGAGGCTGATCCCTCAGTTTCTATATCTAAAAGACCTCCTGGCTCTTGTAGTTTAGCTTGTGACACAGTGATAATGGGAAAGAGTCAGACATATTTCCTGAAGTACAGCAATCTTCTGGCTTTTTCTTTACTTTTAGATCCATAGAAGGAAGAGTTGACAAGACCATCAATCATTGTGCAGGAATAAATACTGCTAAACTTGTCAGCTTTTTGATCCTTCCCAGATAATTTTTTTTATCTCAGTTCTTGGAAAAGGGAACTTTGCCAAGGTTTTTATTTTTCTTTGCGCTGTCATATTTGCCGGGCCAAGGATAGAATATTGAGGTCATATGATTTTAGGACTCAGAAAATCACATGCTAATAAAAGCGGAACCAAACTAAGTAACTATATATGAGTAGTGATACAAAAATGAGAAAATTCATTTTCAAAAGAAACTTAAAAGGCAAACGATCTCATGCTGAGTTTACTTTGTCAATTTCTTTAACGAGTCTACTGGAGACACTAAATAAAGGTTTTCTATGGTGCCAAGCTTTGCATTCATTTCAGGTGGAATTTTTGTTCAATGCCACAAAGTATCCACAACCATTCACTTACAGAAAAGAGCCAGGATTAGAGCCTGACTGGGAGGCAAGTCAGTATTGCCCCCGGCAAGTTTATGTACCAACAACAGAAAACAAATCGCAGATCAGGAATACTTGGTAGGTCGTATAGCTGGCAAGTGGTGATCATCTCATTCTACAAGTGGGAAGTGGTCCTATACCTTCTTTCCACATAGGTAATTCCTCCCTTTGTTATAAGATTAAATACAAGTTCATCTTTCTCTACAAAGTCTCAGACCACTGCAGCCCATGAAGGTTACTGTTTTGTTTGAACTAAAAGCACAACTATTTGACTCATCTGTCAATTAATCATGTTCCCCATCTTGTAAAACTATGTTGTATTTTTTTTTTTTTACATCTTTAAGTGTAAGCATGCCTTATCAGGTACTAGATTATAAATTACATTTATAAAATTTTCATTTTTTTGGACCTGATACTATATATTGAAGGTATTTAACTAGATTTGCTCAAGATTTAGCTTTTCTTAACTCTGTCACAAAACAATATTGCAAAAAACGTAGTTAACTTTAAGCAAAAATTGAAAGTGTGCTGCTATATCTTCTTGACTCTATTATTTTCATTTTTCCAGGCCAGGGGGCCACAGTATCCTCCAACTTTGTCTTGTATTTAGGTAGCCAGTACCTTTAATTTCCTCCCCCCCAACAGGAAGAATTTAGCTTTGGTCACACATCTCAGAATAAATTTAATCCTTCTTTCCCAAGAGAATTAGCAGTTTCATCCAATTCTACTAGTGAAATGACAGACTTTGTCACCCTTCAGAGGAGTTGCCCAAGAACAAGTTTGGGAGGCAAAGAGAGAGAAAAGTCAAGTAATGGTGGCCCAGATAGACCCAAATGGGGGGAAATTATACTACTTTGACAGCAGTCTCCTCTAGCAATCCATTTGGTTCAAAGACTAGGAACAGCAACATCTTCAACTATATAAAGTCCTGGTAAGATATTTAGAACATCTGAACTCAGAACTAGTCACTGCTAGGTAGTCAGTCAATGAAGACATTTTCCAAGAAGAATTTCAGGTCAATACTTGAGATACCTGCATCCTTTTATTGAGGAAGGCTGGTTGTTGATGGAAGCTAAGCACTTCTTCCTGAGCAATGATTATACTTTGTATAGATACTAAACGAAAGCAACAACAATAAAAGAGAGAACATTCATTGTCAGCAAACATTCACGGTGAGAGTCCTACTCAGTGAAGAAAGCATATTATAAGGGAGGAGAGCTTAAGCATAGAAGTATGTATTGGCAGCTTTCAGAATGCTTTAACACAAAAACACTTCATTAATTAAAGAAACATATATCCATAATATATTTAACAGGATTTAGCAGCAGGATGGTTCAAATTTTAGAAAATTCTAATGTAAAAAATTGGCCAATCTTCCAAATGATGTAATGATACTGATTTGCTAAGTACCTAATTATCATCTTCATCATTATCCGAAGACATGAAACCTTTTAGTTTTGATAACTAACTAAAGTGACTATGTATAAAATAAAGTTTTATTTGAAGTGATGAACATGTGCATCATTTTCTTACAGATAGAAAATGATTAGAATTATCTAGAAATTTTTAGATATGTCTATGGGATAACTTGTTGAAATTTAATTTTAATTGCCCCAGAACTGAAGAGTACGATGTTTTCTGGATCTGTAAAGGTGGGAAAATATTCTGCCCGTTCATATAATAGGAGAGATACTTCTCTAGGAACTTCTTTATAGGCCTTCCTCTATGTGGGGCTATCATAAACCTGTTTCTACAACTCATGAATCAGAAAGTTATATCCAATGGCAAATCATTTCGCTGACCTCTGGAGTGGAAACCTCATGTATTCAGTAGGTGATAGTGTAATTCAAAGGTATCACCAGTGCAGATGTTCTTGGCATTAGCCCATGGCCTCACCCATAGTCATTATAACAACAGAAGAAATTAAGACCGAGGCAAAGGAGGTCAGGACAATGGGAAAAATGGCAAATGGCATTCTTTCGAGCAGGAGAAATACTAGCAAAATTACCATAGTCATGCCTCTTACTTAGCTTTTCTCCGTTTTCAAGGTCTGGAAAATATTCGGCAGGTTTGCCAAATACAGCAGATTTGCCATTGGAGAACAGAGGCTTTGGTATTTCAAAACAGAAGATTTTTAGACACTGCTTTTGAAATGATTTCAAATCAATGTTTTTAAAGGTTGTCATCTCAGTTGTTAAATTTTTTAAATTAAAAAGGAATATTTTGCATGCACATAATAGGAAGCTCATTATGCATGATTAGATGCAAAATGTTTCCCTAGGCTTTTCTCTTCCACTACCCATATGTAATCTCAGTCTCTCCCTAGTCTACCTGCATCAACTTGGGCAGGCTTTTCTGTTCCCTGTGACCTCCTTCTCTTCCTGGCACCATCCTCCTGGCTGCAAAGGGCATTGGCTTTAAAACTAAAAGCTGTGGCTAAGTTCTACTACTACTGCGGCAACGGCTATTGTGGGAACCAGATAGCTTTCTGTTCCATATTAACTGACGTGATGTAAAAAGATTTGTACTGAGTGAAATAATAGAGGTGCCCTTACTCCTGAAGCTGCTCTGAATAAGTTAATTCAGAATTTGACAGAAGTATTCAACTATTTTAACCTTGAAACGTACATTTATGTTGTGTTTTAAAGGAAGGCAAAGGGAAACCGATTTTTATCATAACCTACTGTTTTTCCTCTCCTACACAGGCTCACCAAGACTATCACTATGACCGATGGGGACTATGATTATCTGATCAAACTCCTGGCCCTTGGAGATTCAGGGGTGGGGAAGACGACATTTCTTTATCGATACACAGACAATAAATTCAATCCCAAGTTTATCACGACAGTAGGAATAGACTTTCGGGAAAAACGTGTGGTGAGTTTTTAACCATACTGTTATGTTAACCTTGTTGCTTATTTCTACCCCCCCATATAAAATAGAATTAAGAAGCTATGTTTATTGCATTGCAAGGTGTCTGCCTTTTATCACAGGAAATTCATAACCTGTCACTTTGATTCAATTTAGAATATTCTTAATGTTCTCAATTATAAATAACATTTTGCTAAGAAAAATGTGGAGTGGCACTATCACCTGTCTCCAAAAGCATATAGGACAAAGAAATAATTCACGGGTTTATATAGTGTGTTTTCTATGAATTCTCTAGGAATCTTTCAAAACTTGAATGATCCGGGTTGCAAAGCCCTTAACTCTTGATCTGAGTTAAGTTTCTCAATAAGAACTAGTGTTCATTTCTCAACTCTTCAGAGAGAAGTTAAAAGAATGATTGGCAAATAGCTGGAACATGAGCTTTGTAAGTCCTTGCTGCATTTTTATTTATGTGTAGACTCAACTATCAATCACTAGCTTATTATGAACAGAATGTGAGACCAGTCCATGCTATTTTCCAAGATAAGGGAGTTTAAGTGAGAATTACAACTGCTTTCTTCTCCTATGCTAGACGCTAATGACAGGAATAAGGATATTGTGACATGTGAGACGTGTAGCATAGACACATAAGCTGAGCCAGATTTACTGCCACCCAAGGTATTCTTGATTGCCAACATGGCTGACGCTTCCAGTTGATGTCACAAATCTACTCTTTGCTCGAGGCTTGGTGGGGGGAGAAAAGGAAATCGTGGTTGAGAAGTTAGATCATGGTTCCGTATACATCCTGTACCTTATCTGAAGGTCAATACATTTTAGTGTAGTCTTAGCAACCTGGCTTCCAACCCCTCCAGGGTTTTCCTGTGACTTCACCCCTCCCAAATGCCTCCACTGACCTAGGAAGATAAGTCCTTGCAAAGTGTTTCCTTTAAACATTTTTACTAAACCATGCTTAAGCTAAACCACACTTTAAACATCTCTACTAAACCATACTTAGGGGAGCCGATGAAGTATTAAAGTCGTTAGGCTTTGCTTAAATAAGAAGTCAGAAGGCCATAATTTTGAAAATTTAAACATTAAGAAAAAGAGCCTTTGGAAAAAATGGCTAGTAAAGGAAGACTTGAAATATCTTTTGTAAACTTATTGAGAAATTCTGTGTATATTTCATGGGTAGGTCACTTTGGAAGTCCAAGTCATAGCAAAAGATATTCCGGTATTAGTAAAGCATTTTAACATTTTAAAAGTACGTTCACATCTGTTATGTCATTTATTTTTGCAGTAACTCTGTAAAGTAGGAAGAGATTGTGGGTCTCAGTTTGCTGTAAGAAAATGAGATTCAAAGAAGTGAAATGAAGGGTTGATATTCGAACCTAGAACTTGGGTCCTAAATCTAATGTTTGCTGCCTCCGTGAGGAAATGACAGAAGGTGTCTAATTTAAGTTCGCAGTATGCCTAAATTGTGTTGAAAATCATACTTGTACTTGACATTTAAAAGTGAGAGTATATGTGATACTTCTGGAAAAAACAGAGCAAATATTTATTCTGCACTATGAACTTTGATTATAGTAATTGAGAAAAAACATGCTGAGTGAACCCAGAGAATTTGAATGTTTACAAAATCCAAAGTAATATTAACTGATGAAAATTGTATCTTTTAGGTTTATAATACCCAGGGACCAAATGGATCATCAGGGAAAGCCTTTAAAGTGCACCTTCAGCTTTGGGACACTGCCGGCCAAGAGCGGTAATAGTAAATTACTTTGTTTCTAGCCACAAACAGCCAAGAAAAACTTCTTTTAAAGTGAATGCTGTACATGGACTTGAAAAGCAAATGTTGTACAACTCTTCTCCTGGTTCTAAAATAGACATTTATGTCAAGAAATGAAAATAAATTATTTATAGTTCATTAATGATAACTAGCATTGTGGATTTGGTATAGACTTCAAAAATCAGATCTTTAGCAATCTCTGGAGATCCTTGTTAAATGTTGTCTTTGTACTTTCTAATAGAAAAAAAAAAACCTTCTCTAGAATTTAATTAAATTAAAGTGGGAAATTAACATGTTTACAAGGGCAACCTGGAGAGGGAATTGAAGAAAGGGTGGTAAGATCTTTCCCACGTTTTTCCATTCTTTTGCACAGACTGTCTGTCCTGTGCCTCTTGACTGGCTTAGTTTTCTAAGATTTGGGTCACACCATTGCTCTCTGGCTAGAATGTTTTCCTCCCTCCCCACCTTCCCTGATCCTCTCCTTTCACCAGGCCTGGCTCATGGACCACCTCCTCTGTGGAGCCTTTCTAAATGCCCATCTGAGACAAACTCCCTCTTTCTGTGAACTCCTACGCCTATCCCACCATCCCTTAAGCTACTCGATTAATTAAATACCACCTTGTAAGAATGCAAATCTTTGGTTTTTGTCTGTAACTGCGGTTCTTCGATTCACCTGTGGCCTTCTTACCCCAACAAAATTGTCAGCATTACAGGGGCACAGACTGTGCTTGGTTTTCTAGCATCTTCTCTGGTACGATGTCCAAGGCAAGAGAAGCTCAGAAGACAGGAGTGTTGTTTGCTTAGAGCTGGAGGAAAAGATGTTTCTTTGAGATCCAAGGTTTCAAAGGGCTAAAGACCACAAGCTAGTGAAGCTTTTCAATATCAGATTAAATAAAAATTGGCAGTAGATTGTCAGAGAAGATGTTTAGAAGGCACATACCTCCAAATTCTGCATCACATGTCTTAGAATGTTTATGCTTGTAAACACTTTAGTTTTTGAAATGCGTCCAAAGTGTTCTCGCTTTCAGTGAGTGTAAACGCCAGGAGAGGTGCTGGGCCCTCTCCGTTAGCTCTTTTGACTGTGAATTCCATTTACACACATTCTTCAACACTGCTAGTTCTTCTGAAGTCATTCCTCACAAGAATTTCTGTTCATATGTCAGTTTTGTTGTCACAAAGATGTATGTTTTATAGACCAATTTAATTCATTTTTGAAGAAGTAATATGAGAAAATGTGGTTCCCATATGTCCTCACACATGATATGTCAGCCTTGCATGATGGTAGGCTTCTCTCCTCTGCCCCCCTAAGACGGCTGCTCTCTGAGGGAGTGAGGAAAACTAGGGACAGTCTTAGTAACACGAAGGTGATTCATCCCTTGAGAATTTTGCATTCTCTATAAACTAAGGTGTAACTATGCAACAAGATAAACAGTGTCTCACACCTCAGCCCTGTGCCTAAAAACATCTGGCAGTATAACCCATATAAGATTATGCTTATTGATAAAAGTGGTATCATGGAACAAGGAAAAATCATGCCCCTTATGTAAACCTCAAGGATACAGGACACAGCCTTAGTTCCCAGTGAGGGAGAAGGTAATAATGTGACTCTGGGATCTGTTTTTTTTTTTTTTTCCAATGTGGTCCCAGCTTTCCCCACCCTACTGACTCACAGGACAGAATGAGATTGGTGAATAAGCTGGAAATCATTTACCTTTCCCCTGGAGTCACCTTCGGAAGGAAGGGGATAACAAGGGTGCTGGGCAGAATGGTCTAGGTTGTGAGCCTGTTCTAGAACAAGAATGTCCTATCCACGTTGCTGTAGATGCAAAAATGTTTACCCCAGTGAAATCCACACAAGAGGCATGTTTTAAAAGTAACGTAGCGGGGCGCCTGGGTGGCTCAGTCGGTTGGGCGACTGCCTTCGGCTCAGGTCATGATCCTGGAGTCCCGGGATCGAGTCCCGCGTCGGGCTCCCTGCTCAGCGGGGAGTCTGCTTCTCCCTCTGACCCTCCTCCCTCTCATGCTCTCTGCCTCTCATTCTCTCTCTGTCTCTCAAATGAATAAATAAAATCTTTAACAAAAAAATAAATAAAAAAATAAAAGTAACGTAGCCCCACTAAGCAGGATGGCCCTTGTGTACTTCCGTGTACCCCTCCCCCGCATGGTGACAATGACACTCATCCCATGCTGCGTGTGTTGATTTAGCATTGTCTGCAGTGTACTGCGGTGAAATGGGTGTCAGGCCATCACCATTAACACAAATTTTTTAAAAATGAAACCTTTAGGGGCGCCTGGGTGGCTCAGTCGGTTAAGCGGCTGCCTTCAGCTCAGGTCATGACCCCAGGGTCCTGGGATCGAGCCCCGCATTGGGCTCCCTGCTCAGCAGAGAGCCTGCTTCTCCCTCTCCCTCTGCCTGCCGCTCTGCCTACTTGTGCTCTCTGTCTCTCTGTCAAATAAATAAATAAAAAATATCTTAAAAAAAAAATGAAACCTTTACCAAGGGAGCATCTTTGGACTCTGTTTTTAAAACCTTCTGAGCCATGACTTGGAGCCAGCAGAGTAAGCTGTGACTGTGGATTTTAGCACAACCATCAGCATTGCTGTTCGAGAAATTAGAATTTGCATCCACTTCAAGTTGTAAATGCTAGCCTTTTTTTCCCAATAAAAAGACCATTAACATAAAAAAAATCACTTTGTCATGTGCTATGGGCAATGAGAGAGGGACATGGCACAGTCTTGTCCTTAAATGAAACACACACACAGTCACGCACTCTCTTTTTCTCCCCCTCTCTCTCTTTTTGGGAGAGAACAGAGAGCAGTTGTCTTAGCCACACTATTGTAGTTGAGTAGGAGACAATTTTGTGAATACAGCTAGTCCCCAAACAGAAAGAAAACTTCAGTAAAAGCATCTTGGTAAGCTTCCAGCAACTGGTAGGAACAATTCCACAAGAAAAAATTGAGTAAAATTTTTGGTATTTCATAATTATCATGATTAATGCCTTACCAAAAAATCTAATTTGGAAATAGTCATTAAAATATCTATTCTCTTTGCTTTGGTATTAAAAGAATTGTTCTCGGGCGCCTGGGTGGCTGAGTTGGTTAAGCGACTGCCTTCGGCTCAGGTCATGATCCTGGAGTCCCGGGATCGAGTGCCGCATCGCTTCTCCCTCTGACCCTCTTCCCTCTCGTGCTCTCTATCTCTCATTCTCTCTCTCTCAAATAAATAAATAAAATCTTTAAAAAAAAAAGAATTGTTCTCTACTGAAGTCATTGACATCTTTAATACTTGAATATCCTTTGCTATTCTCTTTCTCTTTTTTTCTTTCTCTTAATTTGACAAACATTTTGTGAGCAAATATGTTCAAGGCCATGAAAATATAATGGATAGCAAATTAGAAACATAACTCCTTTCTTGTTGGAGCTCACAAGTCTAGGATAGAATTTGAACAGATAACGAACAATTGCAATACAGCCTTAGGACAGTGTCAGGAAAACAACAGGTGATGGTCAGGTGCACCAGGAGGAGCCTATAACCCAGATGTGGGTATTAGGAAGGCAGCTTGGGAAAGTGCTATTTCCTCTGAGACTGTTATATATATATATAACATATAGTCATACACAGTGTATGAGTGAGTGAGTCTTATCCAGGCTAAAGAGGTAGGAGGTAGAGGAAGCATTAAGGCCAAGTTACCCACAGAAAGAACAGCGTGTGTGAGAGCTTAGGGGGAGAGTGAACTTTCTAAGAACTAAAAGAAGATCAGCATGCCTATGGGCAGTCAGGAGATGAAGCCGGATAGAAGAGCAAGGGTCAATTCACACAGAGCCTGACAGCGTATTAGAGAGTTCAGTCATTATCTTAAGAGCATCATTTAGATGTTTGTAGCAGAGGATTTATATAGTCAGCAGGAAGGGATCAGTGAAGGGGAGGGTCCCAAACAAAACTGGAGACAAGAAATGTGTTAAGAAGATGGTTGAAAATATTCAGATGAAAGAGGATAGGCTCAAAACTAGAGTAGATGGGGGCGCCTGGGTGGCTCAGTTGGTTAAGCGACTGCCTTCAGCTCAGGTCATGATCTCAGGGTCCTGGGATTGAGCCCTGCATCGGGCTCCCTGCTCAGTGGGAAGCCTGCTTCTCCCTCTGACCCTCCCTCTGCTTGTGTTCCCTCTCTTGCTGTCTCTCTCTCTCTCTGTCAATTAAATAAATAAATAAAATCTTTAAAAAAAAAAAGCTTTGTTCTAAAAAAAAAAAAACTAGAGTGGATGGACAGAAATGACAAGGTCAGGAGATGCTTGGTGATTGTATACAGTAGGTGAAGGAGAAAGAAGCCGTGGTTACTCCAAAGATGGTGATGCATTGATAGAAGAAGAGATCAGGAGGAGGGGCCAGGTTGGGTTTAGTCTCGTGAAGTTAAAGGTGCTTCAGTTTCCTCCAACCAGAAACACACAACATGTAATTGGGCACACAGTGTGAATGACAGGATAAATCTACACCTATTCATTTGGGTTTCAACATGTAGGTGACAATTGAGCCCAGGGAAGTAGATGAGCTTACTCACTCAGTGAATGTATGTGTGGTGGGAAGGGGTTGAGAATAGAACTCCAAGGAAACTAAAGAATCCACAAATAAGCTAAAATAGGAGACCAAAAATTAGGAGGACATTTAGGATAGGAAGTGATAGTCTGTATTTCAAAGTTATGTACCTTTCTAAAAACCCATTTCCAAATTCACTTCTGTATCAGTATAACTCAAACCTTTCTCTGGTCCCTCTGTGTGGTGCCTGGTTTTGCCCATTCCTGCCATTGAAGTGGATCTCAGCACACCTTCAATTTTACTGAAGAGTTCAGGGGGGAAGAGGTTGGAGCAGAGGAGAGAAGTCTTTACGCAACAAATGACAGAGTATATTCTTCAAAATTCTCCAGTAGAGATGAGTGTTCTTGCTTTCTGTCTCCAACACTACATCTCTCTGACTTTGTCTTGCTTCCCCTAAGCATCTTCTTCTTCCTCCTTTCTTCAGTGTTTTTCCCTCTTCCTCGTGAGACATGGATACCAGACTAAAATTCAGCTTTACCCCCACAGTGCTTATAAAAGAGTCTTCTCATCAACGTTGTTTTTTCCCTGCAAAAGAACCCCAGTTTCAGTTGCTAACAAGTTGTGGTTTTCTGCACGTAATCACGGGCATTCATTTTTAGGCTACTAAATGCCAAGCTTTCTTCTAGGCACAGACAAGGGAGATTGAAAAATATAAGTTAAAGTCCCCATTTGAAAGTGGCTTCCATCATGATTGTGGACCACAAGATATCTGTGAGCCAACAAGAGGAAGAGTCTAAGGGGCTGTGTAAGCCATCATGTGATTGAATGTTACAAACTCTGTGTGCATAAGTGCTATAGGCCATAAAGCCAGGATGTGGTCCTAAGAAATGTCTACAACCAGATGCCCTTCCATGATCCTTCAGCAATCTTTCTGCCCACTCTCTTATTCTATAGGAGAATCCATAAGGGATGCCATGGGGATTTCACATTTCAAAGGGAAATGGTGTTGTGTGTACTATCATCATATGTTTATGGGCTAACTTCCAGAACTGTCCACTGTGCTTTCTTGGCAGATTCCGGAGCCTCACCACTGCATTTTTCAGAGATGCCATGGGTTTCTTATTAATGTTTGACCTCACCAGTCAACAGAGCTTCTTAAATGTCAGAAACTGGATGAGTAAGTGGGACCAAGTCACTTGCATTGGCCACTTTGGGCCCCAACAGCACTATTTGCTTCTTTGCCTCCCAACATGAAACCAGATTGGGTTCCCCAGATTAACCTTGGGAATCCATGAGTTTAGCATTTCCTGTGTCACCTTCAAAGTGATGGACTATAGGTGGCTCACCGAAGGTGGCTTGGGATCATACCTTCCTTTGGCACTCTTAGAAGAAGCCTGCATAGCTCTCACAGCCTATATATATAATAATATATAATATTCAAGGTCTTTATTATCACAGTTGAAAGGCTATTAATTCCATTTATCCAGTAAGTCTTAAAGGACTTCTTACAAATATGTGAGCTACCACATCTAATCTGGAAAGGAGAGAGAGAAAAGCAACAGTGTTTTCTGAGAGGGTACACTGGCCCCTAGAAATGTATGCCCTTGCATACTGGTTAACTAATAGATGAATTAATGGATGGTTAATTTGTTGAGAAACTGCTCCAGAGCAGACCAGCCACATGAAGATAAGGTGCAGTGTGTCAATCAGCTCACATTGAAATTTTACTTTTTTGGAAAAAAATGTTCAAATGTAAGGAAGCCTTAAAATGAAAAATCTGTATAATTTAGACATAAGTTAACAGTAGCCTAATCAGTTATTGAAGACAGATTGATCTATGTCAGCATAGGAAAGTAGTATTTGATTTTCGTTTTCTAAAAATTGATGTAGCACTAAAGGGAATACTTTATTTGCATTTTTATTATAATAAAAAATTTTGATCCTAACGGGATATACAAGCAGTCCTATGGACTGGTGATAGGCTTGTCATTTCTAGGTTTGTTGGGGCTGTCTGTGGCCAGGGGGATATTTTTTAAAAATCGGATTGTACTGGGGCACCGGGGTGGCTCAGTCAGTTGGACATCCGACTCTTGATTTCAGTTCAGGTCATAATCTCGGGGTCATGGGATTGAACCCCGAGTCAGGCTCCTCGCTCAGTGGGGAGTCTGCTTAAGATTCTCTCTCCTTCTGCCCCTTCCCCCCCGCTCTTTCTCTCTCTCCCTCAAATAAATAAATAAATCTTTAAAAAAAAAAACAACACTGGATCACGTTATTCCCCTGCTCAAAGTCCCTCTGGGACCTCCCAACTCACTTGGAATAAAATCTAGAATCCTCCACTCACCTGTAAGGCCTTGGTGATAAGGCCTTAGATTCCTGTGTAATTTACTCTTAATCTGTCCCAGCTCGCTGGCCTCCTGCCAAACGTCTCTCCTGCTGTTCCCAGGACAAAAGGCACATTCCCTACTTTGTGGCTTTTGTACATTCTGATTTTCTCTGCCTCGATCTCTCTTCTCCCATTTATGGAGTGTGACAGTTCTCTCACTTCCTTCAAGGGTTTGTTCAAACTTTCTCTCTTGGAAGAAGCCTTCCCTGACCACCTGTCTAAACTAGTATGCTTCAGGGCGCCTGGCTGGCTCCGTCCGTTAAGCATCTGCCTTCCGCTCAGGTCATGATCCCAGGTCGTGGGATCGAGTCCCACATCAGGCTCAGTGGGGAGTCCGCTTCTCCCTCTCCCTTTGCCCCTCCCCACTGTTTGTGCGTGCGTGCATGCACACTTTCTCTGAAATAAATAAAATCTTTAAAAAATAAACTAGTATGCTTCACTACTTTGTAGCTCCTCAGTACACTTTATATTCCCTTTTATCACTGCCACCACCTGACATATTACGTATTTCTTTGCTTACTTGTCCTTTTGACTCTCTGCCACTAGAATGTGAGCTCTATGAAAGTACAGACTTTGCTGGCTTTGTTCCATCACAATAGCCCAAAGCTGGGATTAGTGTCTGGCACAGAATAGATACTCAAAAAATATGTATTTCTTATTATTATATATTTATAATTAATACATATAACTGCTTTAAAAGTGAGTTCAATAATACAGTTGCTACCATGGGGACAAATACCAACAAATTCTGACTTCCTTCATTGCTTCTCCAACTGAGTGTTTATCCTAGGATTTGTCTCTATTTCCTCTTAGTATTGTATTTCTTTCTCTAAATTTTGGGGGTATTATTAGATTCTGAGGAGATAAAGAGATAATAAGATTATTAGATTCTTTCAGAGAATGATTTGTTCATCCTTTTTCAAAGCAGATAAAATTCTTCCTTATTTAAAAAAAGATCCACAAGAATACTATTGGGATTTAAGATAATTCATTGGCATGTCTCATAACACTTCAATTTTTAACACCCAAATAATCAGTGTTAAAGGGTAAGCCTGATCTTCTTCCTCAGCAAAGTTGCATACAGCATGCCTTGAAATAGAAATTAAAGTAATCCCCGTAACTTCAAAAACGTGGGTTGACAGATTTCGTCTCGTTTCCTTCCTTTCCTTCCTTCCTTCCTTGTTCCCTCCCTCCCTCCCCAACCCTTCTTCATCCTTCCTTCTTTCCTTCCGTCCCTCCCACCTTCTCTCCCTCTTTCTTCTCTCTTTTGCACAGTGTATCCTGGAGAAAAAGAAAAACAATCACCTGTCTTAAAATTGTTTCTGCATAAATTTGTGGTGGTTCGGAAACATTCTATTCTAATAGGTCTTCACCTTGGACTTCAGGAGATAGAAATGTAGCCGCTGTGGGGCACCTGGTTGGCTCAGTCAGTTAAGATCTGACCCTTGATCTCAGCTCAGGTCTTGATCTCAGGTTCATGAGTTCAAGCCCTGCATTGGGCTCCATGTTGGGTGTGGCGCCCACTTAAAAAAAAAAATGTAGCAGCCTCTTAAAGGAAAGAGCAAACTTACACACTTAAAATTCCTGTTCTATTATCTCTACTTATATTTGAGGAACAAATAGTCTGAAGCAGTATGTCCATCTTGGAGGACATGTCCCCAGGTATTCAAGAGCACTGAAGGGTGATCGTCTAGGTGCTTCATATCAATCATTATTTATATTCACAATCTGCAATTTTTGAGGCATCATCCTCATTCATTTTATAGATGAGGAAGCTGCAGTTGCGTAAAGTGAAGTAACTTGGCTAATATGATATAACTAGCGAGCAGCCAAGCTGGAGGTGAACAATTAAACTAGGAATTTGAAGTATGAAAAAAAAGGAACTCAAAGTATGAGCAGTCATTTGACATTACTTGTTTATAACTAACGTGCTGGGTCCATCTGCTTTCTTCCTAAGGCCAACTGCAAGCAAATGCTTATTGTGAAAATCCAGATATAGTATTAATTGGCAACAAGGCAGACCTGCCAGACCAGAGGGAAGTCAATGAAAGGCAAGCCCGGGACCTGGCTGACAAATACGGGTAAGTCATTGACAGGGAGATGTCATCTGACCTTGCACACTGCTGCTTAGTAATGGAGCAGGAACATGAGGTTGATACTGGGAGGAATCCCCTTGAATCAGTAATGGCCCATGAATGAAAAAGATCTTCCAGGGGAATGTATGTGATCTTTTAAATCAAGTCCTTACTAGTAATAGCAGCTAATGTTTGCTGAGTACTTATGTGCTGACAATTTTCCTTAGACTTGAACTCATTTAACCCCTCATAATCATACATAGGGGATCTAGAGTCATCCCATTTTATATATGAAGAGTTGAGGCATAGAAGGATTAAGTAACTGATGGGAGGCCATTTGGCTGGTAAGTAGCAGAGCTTGAATTCAACCCAGGCAGTCTGAGATCAGAGCTCATGATCTTCAACATGATAGTTTACTGCCTTTCCACTATGAGCTGTAAAACTCTAAGAAGTAACACCTGACCAGGACATGATACTGCAATCCTCATCCTAGCTGAGCCTAAGTGGCAGATTAAAAAAAAAAAAAAAATTAAATACCCCCCCTACAATGATAAGTTGACTTCCAACACAGACTTTAAATTTAAAGCAGTTTCATCATACCTGCCAATTTCTTATGGAAGACTTTTCCTTGAGAGCTTTAAAAATGTGTAACTTTTGATTCCATATATAGACTATTTATTTACATGTATCTCCTATTCAGTGCCTGCTTAATTTCTAAGTCGAATTTCCAGATAATTGATTAGAAGGGAAGTGATATTTTAATGGTAAGATTTATCACTAGTTTAGGTATTTCTACCCTCTTAATTTGTTTTGTGTGAAATGATGATAATGCCTTAGCTTCAAATTCCTAAGTACCTCCTGTATCCGTTTCCCTGTCCATAAAATCGGTTATACTCATACGAGAAAGCAGCCCATCAATTTTTACTCACTGTGAAAAAACAAGATGCTTTCCAACTCAGTGGGCAAAACCGTGATTATTTCACCACCTCTCAGCCAGCCATGTTTTTGCCTGTGTTACTCATTTGTACATCTTGTTGTGTCTTTTCTGATTTCTTCCTCTCAAAAATATGTGTCCTCTCTTTGATGCAAGCATACCATATTTTGAAACGAGTGCCGCGACTGGCCAGAATGTGGAGAAAGCTGTGGAAACCCTCCTGGACTTAATCATGAAGCGAATGGAACAGTGTGTAGAGAAGACACAGGTCCCCGACACTGTCAATGGTGGAGACTCTGGAAAGCTAGATGGGGAAAAACCAGCAGAGAAGAAATGTGGTTGCTAGACCCTACGTAGGAACTGATCATCAAAAACCCCACCCAAATATTACTTCCAAAAAACAGCGACAAACCACAAAATTGTTGTGAGTAGACCATGCATAATGGCATGTTTTTCTTTTTCTTCCAGAAAAATCTATTTTGAGAGACCAGAATATCAACAGTGTTCAAAAGAATTGACCAGTTGTCTCTGAGGCGCCCTCCAAACAAGATCAGAGATTTCCTAATGTGATCTCATGGTCATGGATGCTCAATTTGTTGTTGTTGTTGTTGTTGTTTTTTATGAAGAACATGAGTATATAAGAAAGTATTCAAGATGATATCAGTGAGTTTTAAATCAGAACAAAAATGACCATGTCACATGGGGAAAAGGGATAGGCCACTAAAGGGAGAATATAGAAAGACAATTTTTTTTTTAAAGATTGGATTTACTTCTTATATAGAGTTTGATTTGTACTTTTAGTTTTGCACTGGGAGAACATATTAGCTAAAATTGAGGATACAATAAAGAATTCTAAATGGATCATTAGTAATGACATTACTATGTACACCCAATAAGCTGTCCTAGGGTGACTCAAGTACTGGTAAGGTTATGAGATTGTGAGTCAGACTTCTGTTAAAATGGGGGAGATTGTATATTAATGTCATTTTTATATTCTTAATAAATGGCAGATAGACAAGAACCGGACTGTAAACAACAAAGTACAAGAGAAATGCCCTAGGAGAAAAATGAAAGTATGAAAATATGGCATTTGGACAAATGAAATTAAATGTGTCTGTTACAGATGTCTGGAAGAATCATTTAGTCAAATTTCACTTGAACCAGTTAGAAGTTGACATTATCAGTTGGGATTAAGAGAGTCTCCAGAGGTTTCCCTTTCCAAACAAAATTTTGGAAATCAGTTCAGTGTTCAGTTTCACATTTCATTTTCTTAGTAAATGGTCACAAGGAGAAATTAAAGATTGTCATTTATTAACTATGTCTTTAAAAATGCAGTCAAGAAAAACTGTTTAGCTTAATTGTTTTTAGATAAAATATGTCAGTGATATGAAAACAAAAAGTTATGAATAATTGTGGGTTTCTTTTTAATTTACAAAAACACTGGAAACTAAATGACACTTCTACCCTCCATACCCACCCCTGACTTTGAATCAATTGCAGAAATACAGGTGTGTCACTTTGTAGATCAACTTCAGGATGATGGATTGATTTTATGGTCACTCTTGAGTTTTCATGTCATTCATCACATAAAATTTGATGATACCTCATGCCATATTACAGCGTATTTCACGTTTGTTTTCATTTGCCTAAGGCAGAATACCCACATTTGAACTATATTTGGGGCTAGGGCAGGAGTGGAGCTGTGTCTTTTCTCTCTAAAAATTTGGTTAATCACTTTATTTTTTCATATAAAACTGCCTTTTCTTTTTAAAAATCATTACAAAAGGATTTTCCATTCGCTTATTCTTATTATTTTGTCTAAAGTGATGTTACATTTTTTATCTTAGTTTTTGATAAGCATAAGCAACTCCTATTAAACTATTATTTAAATATTTCAGTTTTATCATTAACAAAGGCATCATGCTTCAAGTTTTCTCTTTTTATCATGATAAGATGGTTCTTCCTATAAAATTTTGCCAATTAAACTTCATTCTTCCATACTCTAGGCATATTTTTAAATTACGAACATTAGAAACCCTAAATCTCAGCCCCCCTATCCATCCCCCCAAACCTCTCTCTACAGTCTACATCTGGTATAGAATCCATATTAGGAACACAGATCCAAGGGATTGTCTAAAATGTTCTTGCAAAATTCTCAGTGTGAACTGCTTGGATCCTCTGACTTCGGAAGCATAATGCCAGCCTCTAGGATCCATCATGCTTGGGTATTCCCTCCACTGCTGTTTTTCTCTACGATGTGCTTCATGACTTCAGTGCCTGAGCCATGAAGATAGAAATCTATTAGCTAACACCTAAGATGTTTTGACTGAAAGAAAAGTGAGCAGAAACAATATAATCATTGCTGTGGCAAAATTTGGTAAACTTCTATGGTTATTTTACCAACTCTCCTTTGGATTCAAATTGTGATGTCTCTGGCATTCCCATGCTACAGAATGTTTAGCCTTTATGAAATCCTAAAGGTATTCTATTTTGGATTTGGGTTTTTTTTGTTTCTACTCTTTTTCCAGTTATATGATTGACTGACTTTTGCCAAGATTTTGTCATTGCTAGTTATTCAACGAGCATTTATTTCAGGGTCTATTTTAAGATCATTATTTGATAGCTGTAGCATGAAGCAGAGGGTGATGCCTATAATTATAGAACTCTGCCTATAAAAATAACAATTATTGGGCAACAATCTCAAGAGGAATGAAATTTAAAGAAGACAAGAAAACTAATTTAAAACAGTATTCTACTTATAAATAAATACTTGATCTAAGAAAATATTTTCTCTGTCAAGTTTGACATCTGATCCCAAATTCTATGTCACCGTTCCTGGAAATTCCTTCACTTATTATTTCAGAATTAATTATTATATAATTCATTTTACAGTCTCAAATTGATTTGGGAACATGAAGTATACAGACTGCTTTAAAGAATTGCATACCTCCTTTAACCCAAAACAGCATGTATTTTAGCCAAGATGTATCCTGTTACTTGTTACCTCCCAAATGTTTTGGTAAACCATATTGTATTTGGGGGAAATATTTAAAATGTGCATGAAATTCCTTTCCGATATAGAAATCATTTCTGGAGTGCTTACACTAGTTTGATGTTTACATTGCTCTAACAGTGCCTCAAATACTTCTATGACCAAATTTGTCTCTAACCACATAGCTCATTTCCTATTATATCATCTTTGAGGAAGCCCTCGCCGAGACACTAATGCAGCTAAAGGCATTCTGATATCTTCAGCAAGGGGACAGGATGTTATTAGGTGATTACCACCGTCTCCTGGTTTCCTAAGCATCTCTCTCTCTCTTTTTTTTTTAAAGATTCTATTTATTTAATTGACAGAGCGAGAGACACACACAGAGCGAGAGCAGGAACATAAGCAGTGGGAGCGGGGGAGGGGGAAGCAGGCCTCCCGCCGAGTAGGGAGCCCGATGTGGGGCTCCATCCCAGGACCCCAGGATCATGACCTGAGCTGAAGGCGGTCGCTTAACCGACTGAGCCACCCAGGCGCCCCAAGCTTCTCACAGAGTGGGAGTGGGCATTGCTTGAGATTCAACTGTGAGTAGGTACAAGGTTACCTTTTGATACAAAAAAAGAAAAGCCCTTTGAAAAATGTATCAAAAAATAGCTGAGAAAACATGTTTGTCTTGGTATGAGGAGGGTCGCAAGTCATGAATTGGCAGAGAAAATGCAAAATGCTAAGAATTGAGCTTGTGGGTCTCAACACAAGTTTTAGAATTCTTGCAAGTTACCACTTGAGTTGATTTGCTATCATTTCCATAGTATCAGGTATACATTGCAAAAAATTCAAAACCAGCATTTTCTAAAGTAAATATTTCATCTGTTGTTTTTCACCAGATGGTCCATTCTATGTATCAGTGGGTGTCTTTGTTATGCTTCTAGCATACGTTATTCTCTGCCAACCTGTACAGGTAAAATCAGCTGGGCAAGAGTTTTAATCAGACCTTTCTTATCTCCTTTGTAAGAAAGAGAAGCTTGACCATAGAGAAGTACGTGGCTATATCAAACAATAGATTAACAACAGCCAAAATATGCTATAAACTATAAATTGAATCGACTGGAAATCAACAAATCTAATGAAGCTCATATATACACTCATCAGCTAGAAAGAGAAGCAATATGTGTAATAGTGAATAACTAGGTATAGTGGAAACCTGGAACCGGTGTCCATGACACAAAATTATTCACTGTTCTGTATCTCTGTTCACTTTAAGAAAGGGTACATATGCTTTCCTCAGTGTGTACCATACTAAAACACTGAGGGAAAATTCTCATCCATAAAGAATCTTGGAGTTATAATCTCAAACTTAAACTGTAAAGAGATAATACTGAAGTTTTTGGTTTCCTAAGATGCTTAACTCTTTGAAAGAGAGATCTGAGAGCTGATGTTAGCCAAAGGGATGGAAAAGTTTTTCACCCTGTACCACCAAGCTCTAAAGCATCAAAAAAAGGCTAGTGTATATGAATATTTTATCTTTAAAGATGCCAAGATGCTGTCTATATTTGCAAAAGCTGTATGAAAATTCACCAAAAACTGTATTTTCTTCTTGCTCTTTGACCAATATTAATATAAACATTTCTGGGGAGAGTGCTGAGATCTTAAACATGGCAAGTAGAAATAGAGTATTCTCTGAGATGACTATTGTTTCAATGTTTTATAAACCCATGAAGATATTTGTCTCATAAAGTAGGACTGATAAAAATCATTGTTAGAAATCTAGGGAATTTTAGGAATTTATTGCCTTAGAATTCTTGGGTGGAGACCCAATCATGATGACATTATTAAGGAAGAACTATAAAGAGAGGCTAGAGTTCAACGTAGTCTGAATAGTGTTCTTAAGTATTGCAGAACACAGAGAAGACCATGTATTTTGAGGTTGATTTTTAAGTAGAAAACGAAAAAGAATTAGTAACAAGAAGAGTTTTTGTAACTAGATCCAAGGCTAATTTTTATCCATCATTTTTATCTATCAAGTGGAAGTTTATACCCTTAGAACTAAGCTAATAAAAACATTTAAACACCAAATATTTCATTAGTGTCAGCAAAATGTGGAAGACTTTGAAACATTTTGTTTGCTCCATCTGAATTTAATTTTCTCATAAATTGCACTTTGACTAATTTTTCAAGGAGTAGAATCACAAAGATGCTTCTCAGCAGATCTCCTTTTACCAACAGTGTGTGGTTGAGATATTTTCTAGCTTCCTATATACAGAGAACAAAAAACAAGCAAAAACATTAGCAACAAAATGGTGGGGTTATTTAAAAGGGTGTCAGCTTTTGAAGAAAAAAATATACAAAGGAATCATCTTTGGATTGAGTCATTTGAATTTGTTTCCCAGTTCCTTTTCTTTCCAACAGGTCATGGAAATCATGGCTAATATCCCTCAGCTGATTTAGTCTTTAAGCATCATTAGCAAATTTTGTAGAAGCAAGCATGTCTGTCTTTAACCTAATGGATTCCTTATTTAATCAATGGCTCTTGTCCATATGTCTGCTGGAACATCAAAATGGTGTCTGTCCTTAGTAAAGTATTAACATATTCTTATAGTTACTTTTTTATTCTCCAGGTTATTTTTCCAAATGCTCTTTGAGAGGAAGCTTAGTATTTATAGGAAGGAAAGTGGCCAAAAAGAACAATTTGGGGACCATGAGTATGTCATTAAGTATCTTGGTGGCTTCTTCTCATTTGGAGTGTATAAACCTTGTGTGCCCCATGGGGTTCATGTCAGGCTCAAAGGAGAATCTAAGAAATTGGTTTGTAAATTATGTTCCATTTCATAAACAGGCACTATTATCACAAGCTAAGAATAATAAAAAATTACAGTAATTTAAACCACTTATAAGGAGAAATGACATAGCAGGGGCAAAACACTAATTTTAATAGTGGGTATTGGAAGCAATCAATGGTTAGCAACTTGAGGTCATTGTATTTGATTGAAAATGTTTAATATATCTGAAGTTATTGAAAAATATGAGTTCTATTTCACTTTGTATGTCATCTGGTATTTCTTCCAAGGAGTCCAATTGCATTCTAGATAGTATATTACAACATGATCAAATCCTCCTTGTACAAGTAGGGCTTTTGTGTCCATCGCCTTGTAAAAGATACTGACTGCATCTGAAATTACCTAAGAGAAATAAGTTATCTTGCTTAATGTGTTAAAAATAGACAATGTTCTAACGTAACACTGAAGTGCTTCACTGTATTCCAACAGTCTACCTTTAAGTGATATTATTCTCATTTTTAGGCTAAGCACTTTTGATTGTTTTGTCTGTCATCTCCACAGATCTGTTTTGTCTAGTGCTATGAATGTAAATTAAAACCTTAAACATAGAGTTTTTATTCTATGTGCCCCTGAGTAGACTGTGGTGCCTGACAAACACTGCTGGATCATTATTTTGTTGTACCAAAGTTCTAGTGGCTTCAGAAATCATAGCATCCAATGATTTTTGTGGTGTCTGGGTTGAATACTATGGTGGCGAATTGTATTCAGTGATTGTTTCTGCACATTTTTCAAGAATAAAAATGCATTTTTATCAATTATTTTGTGTGCTCAAAGCAAACCTGTTTCTGTGCTGAAGTTGAATGCTAAATTGGTTTCAACGTGGAACTTGTTTCACATTTAAAATGGTGTCCCTTAGGAACTAGGAAATAAGTGATTTGGATTAGGCAAGTGATTTTTATCCATCTCTCTAAAATTTTTCATTTATTATTGGCTTAAAGACTGGACTGTGCAAGGAAAATATTCCAATAATTTTGAAGGATACATGTATAAAATTAGCAGTTCACATGTTAAAATATTCTATGATACATAAGCACCTCAGTATATTATAACCTTTTTCTTCCCCATAATAAAATGCTGAGGCAAGTGATGGTAACTTCCTTAGTCCCAGACTGGTGAAAGGACTGATGTTCAAGGCCAATTCAAGACCACAACCATACAGCTTCCTTTTAAATATTCCTTTGCAAAGGCTGCCTTTTTCCCAGAGTTGCTGTCACTCCATATGTTACTTAGATAGTCTTTGCCAAGATAATGATGAGTTTTTAATTTAAAGATAAACAACTCTCCCACTGCAAGCAAATAAATCCTTGGCACCGTGCTTTCAACTTTACTCCCTGGTAGCAATAATGCAGTTTCACATAGACAGAACCTTTGCCCCCTGGGTTCCTCTTAAATAATTTATGACAAGAGCGTCACCTGGGTGGCTCAGTCATTGGGCATCTGCCTTCAGCTCAGGTCATGATCCCAGAGTCCTGGGATCGAGCCCCACATCTGTCTCCCTGCTCAGCGGGAAGCCTGCTTCTCCCTCTCCCACTCCCCCTGCTGTGTTCCCTCTCTCACTGTCTCTCTCTCTCTGTCAAATAAATAAATAAAATCTTAAAAAAAATTTATGACAAGTCATTAAGGACTTGCTTTTCCTAATGGGGTTTTATAGGATTTTTAAACAGTCATAGCATGCTCCATATTGAGGGAGGGAAAGTTGATCTTGACATTCATTGTCTTTAATGAGGAAAAGAGAGCTCTTTTAAAAAACTGTCTGTAAGCTATTTGGATTATTCACTCTCTCATACCAAGGACAATTTCATTTCTAATATAAAATTCTAATTCTAGGGGCGCCTGGGTGGCTCAGTTGGTTAAGTGTCCCACACTTGGTTTTTGCTCCGGTCATGACCAGTGTCCTGGGATGGAGCCCCACATTAGGTTCCTTGCTCAGTGGGGAGTCTCCTTCCCCTTTTGCTCTGCCACTTCCCCTGCTCATTCTATCTCTCGCTCTCAGATAAAGAAATCTTTTTAAAAAATAAATAAAATTCTAATTCTAAGACCGTAAGCATTGCTCTTCTGTTAGAAACTCATTTAGGTGACTTATATTATGCTTTACAAAGCCAACACGCAAATTATAATTTGACTAAGGTGATAGTATAGGTATTAGAAATGTTTTTTGATAATAATCAGATTGTTGAAATTATCAAAGCTTTAAATCATTTTTGTAGGTCTCTGAGAAAATGACTCTTCCTTACCAAAAAGATTAAAAAAAAAAAAAAAGCAGCAGTGAGGTTGATAGCGGACAACTTCAATCTGTTTGCTTGATTCTCCAGAGAAATTTATATCATGACTCATTCACTGATGAAAAAAATGAAGCAGAAGGAGGATTTGGAGTCGTGCTAGTTAATTATTGGATTATGAATACACATTACCTAACTTCCTGGACCCTCTCCTCACTTGACTTCCAAAAGCAGTTCCTCATGAGTCCTCTAGGCAGAGTGTAAAGTCAAGGGACGCCTGGGTGGCTCAGTCATTAAGTGTCTGCCTTCGGCTCAGGTCATGATCCCAGGGTCCTGGGATCGAGCCCCACATCGGGCTCCCTGCTCAGTGGGAAGCCTGCTTCTCCCTCTCCCACTCCCCCTGCTTGTGTTCCCTCTCTCGCTGTGTCTCTCTGTCAAATAAATAAAAATAAAAAAAATCTTAAAAAAAAAAGCGCGTAAAGTCGAAATCAAGACCACTCAGCTGAACCTTTTAAGAGCAGTTTTCCCTTCACTGTACCTTCCAGAAAACATGGGCTTTGTCAGTATGTTAGGAAAATAGACAAACAGGAACCGAGATACAGATTCCTAGAAGTCATTAGCTTACCACTGCTCAGAATTCAAAGAACTGGAAGGATAATTTATTATTCAAATAAAAGGAATGATTTATACAAAGGAAACGTAAAAGAATATGTTGCATGGAAAATGGTTTAGACAATATTAGGACTTATTCTTCACCTGCCAGTCCAGCTGCACTGATGTCCCGGCTCTTCGGGGACACACCTGGTCTGCCTGTCCTCTGGAGCCCGCTCACCTGTGCCTGCCTCTTCCTGGACCCCTCCTCCACCAAATAACACCACCTTTGGTCACTTTCCTAGCCTTCTTTCTGTCTATGCTTAAATGTTACCTTTAAAGAGTGAGGTCTTATTTAAAATAACTATCCTGGGGCGCCTGGGTGGCTCAGTCAGTTAAGCATCTGCCTTCGGCTCAGGTCATGATCCCGGGGTCCTGGGATCGAGTCCCACATCGGACTCCTTGCTCAGCGGGGAGTCTGCTTCTCCCTCTGCCTGCTGCCCCCTGCCCCCCCGCTTGTGCTTTCTCTTTGACAAATGAATAAATAAAATCTTAAAAAAAATAAAGTGACTATCCTCTTTAAATTACCAATCCATAGTTACCACGTTTAAAATGATCACCCAGTTTAAAATTGCAACCACAACCCTTCCCCCCTGGTAACTCCTGACCCCTGTGTTTGGCTTTATTTTTCTTCACAGTCCGTGGGACGTCTCTGACTTTATTATCTGTTTTTTGTCCCTAGAATATATTTACATGAAGATAGAGACTTTCCCTTTTTCATTCTCCCCTGACACACGCATTCCCTTTTCTTTCTCCACCATCATACCCCTGGCATTTAGAACAGTGCCTGGCAAATAGAGGGCACTCAATAAATATTTGTTGAAAGACAAAAAAAAAAAAAATGAATGAATCTTATGTGAGAACCTGATTGGGTGGCTAGAGAATAACATAGTGTTAACTTAAAAAATTTTTTTACTACTTTATTGAAGTAAATATTTAAACTGTACAAGGTATTGATTTTGTCATGGAACACATCCATGCCATCACCAATATCAACACACTGGACATTTCTGTTCCCTCCCTATGTTTCTCTGTACTCCCATGCACTCTTCTCTCTTCTCGTGTCCCCAGGCAAATACTGATTTGCTCTCTGACCCTGTGGAATCACACATTATGTCCTCTCTTTTTCCTCTAGATTCTTTCACTACGGATAATGATTATCCATTGTTGTATATATTTGTTTGTGCTTTTTGTTTCTTTTTATTGAGTTATATCCTCAAGTATGGATGTACCGCATTTTGTTTACCTGTTCACCTGTTGATGGACATCTGTTTTGTTTTCAGTTTTTGGCTATTACAAACAAAGTTGCCATGAAAATTCAGATACACATTGTTATGTGGACAGAAGCTGTTGTTTCTCTTGGTAAAAAAACAAAACAACAGCAGCAACAAACTGAAGAATGGAGTGGCTAGGTCATGTGGCAGGTGTATATTTAACTTTTAAAGAAACAACCTGTTTCCCAAAGTGCTTATACCATATTTGTATTCTCACCTTTAGCCTATGATTTGGTTGTTCCACACACTCAGTAAGGCCAGGCTTTTTATTTTAGCTATTCTAATTAGGTGTGTTCGGTGCTTATTTCTTAGGGATTTTCATTTGCATTCCCCTGATAACTAAATGGATGAAGCATCTTTTCATGTGTGTATTTGTAATTTGTCTATCTTGTTTTATGAAGTGACTCTCCAGACATTTTTGCCAGTATTTTTTATTGGTTTGTCTTCTCATTATGTTTTAAAAGTTCTTTATATATTCGGACTACAAATCCTATACATGTGAATATTTTCACCCATTCTGTAAGTTGCTTTTTAAAATTTGTGTAGTGGTATCTTTCAACTGTTGGTGGGAATGCAAGCTGGTGCAACCACTCTGGAAAACAGTATGGAGGTTCCTCAAACAGTTGAAATTAGAGCTACCGTTCGTTCGATCCAGCAATTGCACTACTGGGTATTTACCACAAAGATACAAATGTAGGGATCCGAAGGGGTACGTGCACCCCAATGTTTAGAGCAGCAATGTCCACAATAGCCAAACTGTGGAAAGAGCCAAGATGTCCATCGACAGATGAATGGATAAAGAAGAGGTGGTATATATACACAATGGAATATTATGCAGCCATCAAAAGGAATGAGATCTTGCCATTTGCAACGACGTGGATGGAACTGGAGGGCGTTATGCTGAGTGAAATAAGTCAATCAGAGAAAGACATGTATCACATGACCTCACTGATATGAGGAATTCTTAATCTCAGGAAACAAACTGAGTGTTACTGGAGTGGTTGGGGGTGGGAGGGATGGGGTGGCTGGGTGATAGACATTGGGGAGGGTATGTGCTACGGTGAGCGCTGTGAATTGTGCAAGACTGTTGAATCACAGATCTGTACTTCTGAAACAAATAACGCAACATATTTTAAGAAAAAAAAAAGAAGAAGATAACAGGAGAGGAAGAAAAGGGGAGTATGTCAGAGGGGGAGACGAACCATGAGAGATGATGGACTCTGAAAAACAAACTGAGGGTTCTAGAGGGGAGGGGAGAGGGGGATGGGTTAGCCTGGTGATGGGTATTGAGGAGGGCACGTTCTGCATGGAGCACTGGGTGTTATGAACAAACAATGAATCATGGAACACTGCACCAAAAAACTAATGATGTAATATATGGTGATTAACATAATAAAAAATTTAAAAAAAAATTTGTGTAGTGGTATCTTTCAAAAAGCAAAGTATTTGAATTTTAATCAAGTCCAATTATCAATTTTTTTCTTTTATGGTGTGCTCTTTGTGTGCTATTTAAGTATCTTGCTTACCTTATCTTCTAGACATTTTATAGTTTTAGCTTTACATTTAGGTATATTGTCCATTTCAGGTGAATTATTATATATTGTGTGAGATAAGAATTGATGCTAATTTTTTTTCACATACAAAACTTGTAGTATTTTCAGCACTATTTAGAAGAATTTCCTGTGTCCTTTTGATGGCCTTGACACCTTTGTCAAAAATCAATCACATAGATGGCTCTATTTATGGATTCTCCTTTCCATTCACTTATATATTTGTCTATGTTTTCACCAATACCAAACTGTTATGTTGGGTTTTCTATTTTAACTTTGTGATCTGTGACCTTGTTGATTTTACTCATTAGTTCTAGTAGCTGTTTGGTAGATTCATTGAAGTTTTCTGCATCAACAATTATATGAACAACATTAGACAGTTTTACTTTTCCTTTCCAATCTGTATGCCTTTTCTTCCTTTTTCTTTTTCTTGACATTCTAATGGCTAGGACTTACAGTAAATGTTTAAGTGGTGAGAGCAAGCATCTTAGCATTAGTCTTTCATCATTAGTTATATTGATTGAAGGCTTTTTTGTAAATGCTCTTTATCAGAATGATAAAATTTCGTATTCCCAGATTGCTGAGTTTTTATTATGAATGAGTGAATTTTATCAAATACTTTCCTTCACTTACTAAAACAATTATATGGCTTTTCTTTATTATGTATATATGGTTAATTACATTGATTTTCGAATGATAAAACAATCTTGCATGCTTAGGATAAATCCCAACTTTCTGTAATTCTAGTTCAATTTTTAACACTTATAAGTATATACTTCAGCAATTAAATATGTTATTTAAATCTTTATTGCATCTTGAATATTTCCCACTAAAAAAATAAAAGAAGGAAGGAAGTACAGAAGGGAGGAAGTGGGGGGCGGGAATGATAATGCTAACATTAGTGAGGAATTTTCAGTTCCTGATGGATTGGGTTCCTACTTCAATATTGATAGGATTCTATAATTATTCCCAGCTCAGAGGAGAGGTAAATATTTTCAAAATAAAGAAATAAAATGTTTGAGAGATGTGTTTGTTCTTAATTTTATAATAATGCCATTATTTTTTCAAATTCAGAATAAAAACTTAATAGATTACTTTTTCCATTAATTTGGATCCAGGGAAAATTAACGGAAAATTCAGGGAGCTATCTAAGTATCTGTTCACTGGCAAAAACAATCCATTTACTATGGGTTATATTGTCATGAACAATCAAATAAAAATGACTTAATTCCCTTATGCATAATAATTTTCATGTAAAAATAAAAAATAAAATGATATAAATTTCTTTATTGTAAGGCATACCATAAGCAATTCTTCAAAAGATATATGTATTATACCAATTGTTTAGACATTTTGTTGTTGCTTAAACATTTCTTAATGATAATTTGTAATAGTATGTAATCAAAGTGAAACAAAGTTTCTTTTTATTTTCCACCTTCCTGTATTCACTTCAAGGTCCACCTCAGACCTTCTTATTTAATATCTTGATTAGTATAATTATAAGGACAATTATTTAGACTACAACTAAACTGGTGTTTCTTTTCCTGTATTTCTCTTGTGGTACTACTTTTAGGTTAATGCTTTTTATTCTCCACTATGATCATTTGTTTCATCGCTCAGAAATATTTATTCAAAAAACATTCCAAATCATAAAAGCTGAAACAATAAAGATATAGGACATGATCCACATATGACAAATAAATGATATTGCTGATGCTACTAAAAACATACTTTTGTATTTGAAGAGTCCGGACCTTCTTAAGCTTCTGAAACTGCTTGTTCTTATTCTCAGGAAATCCAAAGGCAATTCCAGGGTGAATGTGGAGAGCACATGACCTGGTCCTAGCTGTATCATGTCCAGTATACTTCCATATTCAAAAGTGAGCAGAGTTAAACCTAAATTAAATCCAACAGTGTCTTCCCACTTTTGACTCTAGAATACATTATTCTAATGGGAATCATTCTAGTTGTTAGCTCAGTTAGATGGATCCATTCCAAACTCTCACATTTATTACCAACCTGCATGGTGATTGGGGTGTAAAATGAACCCTAAGTAGTCTCCAGGTGAAAGGCGAATTTGCCTACCACACTGCAAATGCTTGACAGAGTTCATGATCCCAATCTCTCTACAAATGTGCCGAAAATATACTACCAAAAAATCTTCCATGTGGCATAAGGGTCATGATAATAAATGTAGAATTTGAAGAGTTTTAGCAGGGAAGTTTTTCTGAATTAAGTTTGCACGAGGGTAATCCAACAGGTGAAAGGCCAACTTCATTGTAGCAAAATATTTACTTTATGAGTCAGGGTTATTTCTGAGTGTCATTCATGGGATAATGCACATAGCCAACAAGGAAGCTGTGTTTTAAAAGGAACGAAAAGAGGTATTTCTAAATTGTGGAAATATCTCAGACCACCAAGTGAGCAGACAGAAGGACTATTGATAGCCAAGTCAGAGGTCCCAATCCTTGCTCCATCATTAGCAGCAGGGAAAAGTCCTGGACCTCACAGTATCCACCCCTAGAAGATGGGCGTAATAATATGACCTACTTTTGAGGCCTGTTGGGAAGATTAAAGTAATTAACACAGGTAAAGTACTTAGAATTGTTCCTGGTATAGGAACTGTGCCATAGATGTTATTTGATAACTACATTTGAAAAACTAGCAAGCAATAAAAACGTGAAGCATGAAATGCACACATACAATTACACAACATTTCAAGGATTACAGTACTTTTTAAAAAATATTTTACTTATTTGAGAGAGAGGGAGAGACAGTATGAGCAGTGGGGAGGAGGCAGAGGACAGAGGAAGAAGCAGACTCCCCGCTGAGCGGGGAGCCTGATGCGGGACTCAATCCCAGGACCCTGAGATCATGACCCAAGCCAAAAGCAGATGCTTAACCGACTGAGCCACCCAGGTGCCCCAAGGATTACAGTACTTTGATGAATTTATAAATACATTACTTATCTCATTTGTATGTATTTTTAAATATTTCATAGATAACACTGCTATTTCACATTCCACATTGAAAGGTTTCCAGCATCTTTCCTGAGAAAATGTTTACAGTCCTACACCTGAGAGGACCATCAAAAGGCTTACAAGTAATTCAGCCTTCATTGGGGCTAAGGCTGCCCATTATTCCTTTAGTTGAAGTGTGTTCTCTTCTGGAGGGTCAACATGTTTGCATTTCTGCAAATCAGAGTCTGGTTTTCCTCACAGCAATCCCAGACTCCACCTGTGATGAATGCCCATATCAAAATGTAAATACGCTCTCACCAAAGCACTGGACATTTAATTCCAATTCATGAAGTCAGAGTCTTCCTGGCTGCAGACAGCATGTTTATGAAGGTGTGAGCTGATAGCATTGTGTTTCTATTCTCTCCAAAGATCGTCGCAGATAATATAATGAATCTAAGAAAATTAGTCACGAAGCCAGAGAGAGCCACAAGCTCCATTTCTTTGTGCTTATTTGTGGGTTGTCTCTAGCAACCAATTTTCAATCCCAACTGAAGAATAATGGGTTCCTCAGGTGTGGTGAGACGCCATGATTCTCAGCTTTGGAGGGTTATGTGGGTTGAGGAATTAGCTAAACAGAACCTACTCCTTCTCCCGCCCATAATACAGTAACTCTCCCATGAACACTGGGTCAGGAGGTGAATTTATAAATTCATGTTAGATATTTTTTTTATTATCCAAAGTGAACTTTAAAATATATCATTTACACATACACTCTTCCATTTATATACATAAAAACCACTATCAAAAAGTCACTGTCAACAACCTTAAACCACTCCCTTCAGCAAAAATCTGCAAGAAAGATTCAGATCTTTAAATTTAAAGCAAAACTCATTTTCCATTGAAAGCCCCTGGTCTCTTCACCCAGTTCATTAAGTTCTGAAGAAAGAGTTCCTTCCCTTGAATATATATTCGTTTGATTTTCTGGAATGTCGTCTTCCTGCAAAGCTGTTGATGTATACATTGAATGCTGGCATTGAGCCATTTCAACATGCAAGTTTAGGCTGTGTTTCAAGGAATAAATAAGACCCACGTAGCAATCTTTCTCATTCAGATCTTCAGCCAGTCAGCTCATTTCCGGAGCCTAATCAACATCAAATAGGGCGTAGTGTCGACAGTCTTCAATTCACTGTAGAAAAGACCATACCATTATTGAAATTGAGCACATTAAATTTTCGTAACGTAAGTGCTGTATCACCATGATTACCATCTCCACCACCGCTCTACTACCCAGTTTGCACTAATTGCTTTAACCTAAGAGAGACGGTGGTTAATTGGTTGACTCTAATTTCCCATGAGACATACTAGAATCACATGTGGAAGCTTCAAACTTATGTCAATTCAACTAGTTGTAGTAGGACAAGAGTGAGGAAGAGTGAGGGGAGGGGAGAGAGAGAGCCTGTGTCTGCCATTCCACAGAGTGAAGACGTGCACTGGAGTGACTTGGAGACAGGAAGCAAATCAACCCTTCTGCTAGGACACTGTAGTTCTGTGGGCTTCTCAGTCTGAACTTCTCTCCTCAATGTGTGATTCTCGTATTTAAAATATACATGTATGGGGCGCCTGGGTGGCTCAGTTGGTTAAGCGACTGCCTTCGGCTCAGGTCATGATCCCGGAGTCCCGGGATCGAGTCCCTCATCGGGCTCCCTGCTCGGCAGGGAGTCTGCTTCTCCCTCTGACCCTCTTCCCTTTCATGCTCTCTCTCATTCTCTCAAATAAATAAATAAAATCTTTAAAAAAAAATAAAATATACATGTATGTATATGTAAGTGTACACACACACACACAGGCTTCTATGTGTGTTCTGTTGTTGTTGTCTAAGAACATGACCCCGAATCTCCAGCAAACACTTCTTCCGGTGTTCAAGAAATATCTCTATGTTCTAATGCTCAAGGGAAACACCTTGCTTTGTAGTACTTAGAGATATAGAGCTACATTTTATGGGTGATTAAAGAAATTTGCCTGGATTAATCTTTAAATGTACATGATTATTTTCCCCTTTACCAGCTACTTTTCTAATCCAGTCTCTCCCTTGAGTTATAATTCCATTGCCTATGGGCGAACCCAGACTTCCCTAATCATACTACTGCTTACATTCTCAAAGCAGCCAATTGGCCATATTTTATCTTACAAAGATGAGATCTACCAAGTCATAGGAAGAAAAACTATCTTTAAAACTAAAAGACCTGAACAATTAATTTACTACAGCTAAAGAATTGGCGGTAGAAGTCATTCTCTCCAGCACCTTCCCTCTGCACGGGCTAGAGTTTCTGCATTCCACACTGGAGTAGTTACAATCTAGAGACAACCAGACTCTCCCTCCTCTACTCCACTCTGGCTGCACTCCCTACAGGATCAAAACAGCTGAGGAGGGCCACTATGCCCTACCACCCTAAGGGGACTGGTATCTGGTAAGGGAACAACAAAGCAATCCCCTTCCTTTCCCTTGGGAAGTCATGCTTGCCCTTCTATTCTGGACTCTTCCATTTCTTCCCCCACTTAAGTGACTACTCTCACTGCTTCTGAATCGTGGGTATTCACTTCCTCCTTTAATCTTTCTGGGGCTTAGTTTCTTTTCTTTATTGGAAGCTGCAGGGCCAGTGGCCAAAAAGTTGATAACTTAGCCTCTGGGAGCCCAAGGATTCTAGAAGCCTTGATTCAGAATGGCTTCATCTCATCTCTAATTACATACATCGTTAGCAAAGTGAAGCAAGGCTGCAGGGAATTCTGAAGAGGAAGATGGATCTACCTGATTTCCTGAACTGAGGCTGATCACAGCAGGCCTGATTTTCTACCTCAGGCACTGTGCTGAGGTGAGTTGCAGAAAACAGGCTTTTGCCCTAGAGGGACTAGACTGGGAAATTCAAAAGCTGCTAGAACAGGAAGTTTTTAATCACTTTTTAAATGATTCATGTAATTACAGACTATGTTTTCTTTTAAGTGATAATTTCATAGAGTATTATGGAAATAAGATTTGAGCCCAGAGGTCTTTTTTTTTTTTTTTACAACTTGTCATTTCAGATTCTGTCACCATTAGAAAGTGACTTTGATGGTTTCAACCATCATTTTGATTGCTGTCGTGGGCCATTGTCATTGCTTGATTCAGTCATTATTAGGTAGTTACTGAAGACACTTGCCCTTAGCAATGCAGGAAATAAAGTGAAATACACGGAACTATTCCTGCCTTCTTGACATTGACAATCTACCTGGTTTGAGATACAGATGTGGACATTTAAATAAATACAAACAATTTATAATTAATATGCTCATCAATGCTATAGAACACAGGAGTAAATGGAGAAACAAGGACAACAGAGAAGAAATGATGTGTGCTGCTTGGAGAAAGTGTTGAAGCAAGACTAGGCTTATTTTATGGCACAAAGCAAGAAAAGATTAAAAATTAAATTTTATTCACTCATTAAAATTAAAATTTATTCACTCATTTATTCAGTAAGTATTTCTATGTTAGGCTCAATGATGAACAAATAACACAGGTCTTCTTCTCAAGAACTGGGAAACAGTAAACCAATGATTACTACATAAGTATTAATAGATTGGAATATTTCTCAAGTGGGATAAACGTCAACATTCATGAATGAATGTCCAACAGAAGCTGTGAAGGCAGATGGCGGTGGGGGAAGGAAAACCTTACCTTGTAGAGACAGCCTTAGATACTGTTGTCCTAGGCGTTTCAGACCAAAGCGCCACCTTGGTTTTTAGTTCTTTATTCTAAAGTTGAAAAAAAATGTGCAGAGATTACATACGTAGCACATTTATTAACCACATGCTTAATGCTTCTGATCAACCCACCACCTACATCATTCCTTGGCAGTAAGCTCGTTGTTTCAGTCACTCTATTAGAACACAGAATGCAGCCAGTTGAGAGTCCCTATTATCTCTGAAATTACAGACACACCTGGAAAAGTGCATAAAAGTGGAGTAGTCTACGTGAGCTTCTGAAATTTAACAGCTGAACTATGTTCGATTTTACATAGACAGATGCAAAGTTCATAAAATAACTTCATTAAAGAACCTTGTTAAAGACACCCATGATATTGATTACAAGTTTGTCGTTCTTGTGCAATCTCTTGATTATAAACTCCATGAAAATAAGCACCATCAATTCTTTATAGTTCATGGCATTTTTAGCCTCAATTTTCTCACTGAAGCCTAAATTTCTTGTTCTCTATGCTAGTGGTAAATGATACACATCTTGCCTATCATGTATTAGTTGTTGGAAGAAACAATCTCATATGATCATAATATTTTAAATCTGGGAGCACTCTCATAATTCTAGGAAATAATGCAATGGCTGATAATAAGGAAGGAAAGAGTTTAAGTTCTCAGGTACAAATCCTAGCCACTCAGTAGCTACGTGACCTCAGTTACTTAACCTCTCTGCACCCAATTTCCTCATCTGTATGCTAGAATCACAGTCTCTTCTTCACAGGTTCTGAAATGAGATATTAATATGTACTTAGCTCAGTGTTTGGCAAGGATTTTAAGACTTAAAGACAGTTGGTTATGATTTTCTGGTCCAAGTACCATTTTTATAGCTAAAGACTGAGATCCAAAGAGCTTAAGTGCCCAACATCTTGTTCATGGCAGAACTCAGGTTCAGAGTGGGGTCCTCCCGGTCCAGAGCCAATGCTTCCTCTACAGCATGGCCACACCAAGCACAAATTTCACAGATCTGGAACATGAGACTTAAAACAGCAAAGCATCATGCCCAGGGTGGACTTGTCAGCGGGCCGCACTGGCAGGTCAGAGTTGTTTGAGGGATACACCAGAATAGCAGGGGCTGGGACTGGAAGGTAGCTGGGTGGGAGGCTGACAGGTGGAGCTTTGGCCTACAAAGGACAGTAACACACCAGCTCTGATCCCTAGTAGGAAACTAAGGCATTAAATAAAGAGTCATAAAATTGAAGTTTAAAACGTATTTCCTAAAAGTCCACCTGATGGTTTGAAGTAAGCCAACACCAAAGTGCATGGTTTGGGGAAATAGATGTTAGAATTTTGATGGAAGCAAGAGAGTTCATAATTTTGAGTGCCTAGCAAATGTCAAGACCTTTGCCAGGTGCTTTCCATACATCTTTTTTTTGATGACTTTTACTCTTATGCATATTAAAGAAATAAGGCCGGCAAAGCTCAAATTGTTTGGGTAACTTGTTTCTGATCACCCATTCTGTATAAATGTGCAGGCTTTCTGCAGGCCTGACTCCAAATCCTATGCTCTTTTCCCTGCAAGATGTTATTTTTCTGTAACCATAGGAATTAGCCCAGCCTCCTTATATTACAAATAAGTAAATGGCGAGCCCCAGGAGGACATAGAGAGTCAACGATTTCTAAAGGGACTTCAGATCTGATAAACATGAAACAGAAAAAAGGAAACTGTCAGGTAATTAATCCACAATTAATCTACTGCAACCATCCATCCATCCATCCAGTCAGTCAGTCTCTGCCATGTCTATGGCACCAAGCCGGGAGCAGAGTAAATGTGAAGAAGCACAGGAAAACGTGGATCTCTCTCTCCAGCACACAGGATGCATGTATAGTGGGGGTGATAAAACAAACACGTGAACATTAAAAAATATAAATAAATAAAGGCGGTTCAGGAGATGCCATAGGCAGTAGGTAATTAGTTACTACATAAAAAGTATAACAGAAATCAGTGTGACTAGAATAATTTTGTAACATTTTCATACACAAGGAGATTTCACCTGGACCTCGAAAACAAAGTGAAATGGCATAGGTGGAAAAGAAGGGGGGAAAAGACTAAGGCAACAGTCCTTAGGGCACCTGGGTGGCTCAGTGGGTTAAGCGACTGCCTTCGGCTCAGGTCATGATCCTGGAGTCCCGGGATCGAGTCCCACATCGGGCTCCCTGCTCAGCAGGGAGTCTGCTTCTCCCTCTGACCCTCTTTCCCCTCGTGCTCTCTGTCTCTCATTCTCTCTCTCTCAAATAAATAAATAAAATCTTAAAAAAAAAAACAACAGTCCTTAAAGTGTAATCTCGGGATGTCAGCAATATCAGCATCACCCGGGAATCTTCTAGAACTACAGATCCTCAGTCTACAGCGAGACCTACTGAGAAACACAGGGTGGCCAAGGGATGTGTTTTAAGAAGCTCACCAGATGATTCTGACAACTCACATTTGAGAACCACTGGACTAAAGTGCTGGTTTTATATCGGAATTACCTGGGAAGATTAAAGCTTCTTTTTTTTTTTTAAAGATTTTATTTATTTATTTGTCAGAGAGAGAGAGAGTGTGCACAAGCAGGGGGAGCAGTAGAGGGAGATGGAGAAGCAGGTTCCCTGCTGAGCAAGGAGCCCAATGCAGGACTTGCTCTCAGGACCCTGGGATCATGACCCGAGCCGAAGGCAGACGCTTAACAGACTGAGCCACCCAGGCGTCCCTATCTGGGGAGATTTAAAATCTACTCATGTTAGAACCTCACCCCAGAGATTCTATTTAACTTGGTTGTAGTCTGGGTTCAAGAGTTTTCAAGACTCATGGAGCGCCTGGGCGGCTCAGTCTGTTAAGCCTCTGACTCTTGGTTTCAGCACAGATCAACACTGGGTTGTGGGACTGAGCCCTGCTTCTGGCTCCATGCTCAGCTGAGAATCTGCTTGAGACCTCTGCCCTCTTCCACTTTCTCTAAGATAAAATAAATAAAATCTTTAAAAAAAAAAAGTTTTCAAGACTCCACAGGTGATTCTGATGTGCCACTAAGATGAAGAAATACCCAGTCATTAAGCGTCTGCCTTCGGCTCAGGTCATGATCCCGGGGGTCCTGGGATGGAGCCCCGCATCGGGCTCCCTGCTCGGCGGGAAGCCTGCTTCTCCCTCTCCCACTCCCCCTGCTTGTGTTCCCTCTCTCACTGTGTCTCTCTCTGTCAAATAAATAAATAAAATCTTAAAAAAAAAAAAAGAAGAAGAAGAACTACCGGAGTAGGGAAACCAGAGACAAGATGTGGATTTTGCCCCTTCTTATCCTTCAGCATCTATGCTGCATAATAACTTAAAAAATGGAGCAAAAATCTTCACACACAGTGATCTTTTCGCTGTGATGTTTCAAGAGTCAAGCACTTAAGTCTCACACAGGAAATGTACTTCACATTTGATAAATTGATAATAAAGATGTTCCTTGCGTAATGGAGATAAAGCTAATATGCACTCCAAACAAGTGTAGGCACATATCACAGGCCAGGTATGTTCCTGAGAAAAACCCGTCTCTATACAATACTCTACAAGTTAGGAAGCGATATGAATCATAACATCCTGATGACAACAAATATGGGAATAAAAATAATCCAGGCTGGACAATTGCGTAAAGGCTATTGGGAGTTTTTCCAAAACAAACTCCTAGTTTCTCAAGTTGCTGAGTATCAAACAATACAAAAGCATAAGAGTTATCATGTTAGACTGTCTTTATGTTCATTTATCTCAACGTCCATGCTGATTTATTTCAGCTGCTAGATTTAGGTATTTATTTTTGATTCATTTTCATAGTTTTTCCTTTCATTAGAACAGCCATATCCATGAGTTTTATTACATCATTACTTTACAAAACTACAAATCACTGACCAGAATACGTCTGCCATTACGATGACTGTCCAAGGACAGTTTATTGACGCAGTTTTCCAAAAGAACCTACTTTTTGCATCCTTTCTATCAATACATTCTTGTTAAATTTTAGGGATCACGGTGAGTATATAAAACAAGATAATCTTCAATGTTTAGAAAATGGAGGAATTTCTGAAGACGTATTTCCATATCAGCCCATCATTAGTGAGGAAGCTAGAAACACATGAGATGTGAGACGAATGTCAGAGATGAAAATGAAGGTGATAAAGATATGGCAAAAATAGAAAGAAGAGTATATAATTTTGGTAGAGTTAAGCAGAAATCTTCCAGTGATATTTTTAAAAGTTTTAAAAACTTTAAGGTTGTTGTTGTTTTAAAGGATAGAGATATTTATATGAGTGAATACGTCTCCCTTCTGGAGAGGGGGAAAAAAAAAACCCTGCTAGGATAGAAAGGGAGCCACAGAAAAAAAGTATTTGTTACTATGCCTCAAAACACTGGAAAGTGGAAAACACTGTAATATAGTAACTGTGAAAATGACTAAAATCAATGTAAATGGTCAGGCAAATTTAATAACTCTTCATTTCTAAATACATATTGTATGCACACACATGTATTTCACACACACACACACACATATATGCACATGCACATACACACTTACTCCCCCCAACACACACTTATTTAATCACTCCAATGAACAGATTTTGTGGTGGTGATGGGAGGACGGGAGCCTGTGCTTCCAAGACAATAAGACTCAAATGAGTGATTTTGAACAAGTTTCTTAACTTCTCTGGATCTCAGTTTAATCACTTACAAAATGTAATAGATAATTTTCTCCAAGAGTAATCTTGAAGACTAAATAAAATGAAGCATGTAGAATGCCTAAAAAGAGATGAATGTTTTTGGTATGGATGATGCTGTCTGTGTGGTTTAGAAACACAGGTGATGTGTTTAAATGGGTTGTTCAAGCTTGGGTGACCATTTATCATAAATGGAATCAATTCACCCTGTGATTTAATGGATTCCAAAATAGGCAGTGGTCTTATATTTGCAGTGCAAGATAGTATATCCCTGCATAAATCACCCCAGTTTAAGAACTTCATAATAAAGCACTGATTAGGACCAGACTAGAAATAGGCTAACCATGGCTCAAACACTCACCAAATTCAAGTACCTGGTAAAATATCACAGGTTCAAAGATGCCCTTCCTGACTCCCATCACTCTATAACTATCCATTGTCACATTCTACACTTTTCAGAGTACTTGTCCCTCCCTTATTAAATTGTTTATTTACTTGTTTATGTGTTTATTATCTGTATCTTCAATTAGTAAGCTAGAGGAGATCGGGGACAGTCTGTTCTGGGCATTACCCACATACCCAGCATTGGAAACATTTCCCGGTACATCATAAACACACAAAACTATTTGATGAATCAATTAAATTGAGGCGGCTTGGACTTTTTTTAAAGCTGAAATGGTCATTGTAAAACTCCTTGCTGTGAAGGAAAAGATTTATTTACCGAAGATAAGAAATTTTGAGAATACAAAGATATTCGTCAGATACTGCTATAGTTTGAAGACTCTTTTATGAAAGAACACATTAAAAAATAGAGGCTTGAATCGAGCTATGTACAGAGAATCTGAGATAGTATTGAGTGGTGTTTGCACATCACTGCAGAGAGTCTACAATTAACCAAGAAGTTCCCACGAAGGGAACAAATCTGTTGCTTTCTCACATATAACACTGAGTAGCTAATCAGCAATTATTTGCTGCATTTGGAAATACAGAAACAGAGTACAGTGGAAACAAATACATTGTTCCGGTCTAACTATCAGACCACAAGGCCAATTGGATAATGTACTGTACCTGAGCAATCTGAGTTAACTTGCCAGCCTATTTAGGATGGTAACATTTATTTTGGGGATGATATAAATAAACAGACACAACTAAAGGACATAAAACTGGATTAAAAGCAGCAGTACCATTGATACCTGGATCCTGTGATGATAGCTGGCACTTAATTATGTCTGGCTAGAACACAATGAAGTGAAAGCTCAGAGACGGATCAACAATATCTCCAATTAAAATGTGTGACCAATGTGCAATGTGTAAAGCAGTAGGGCATTGGAGCCCAAATAGGCAGATACACCACTGGAAGAGATTTCCAACATAAAAACTCAGTCTAGGATAATAGGCACTTCAAATTCATGAAGAAAGGCCAGACTTCTCAATAAAGTGAGACAACTACAATGTTAGATCCCTACCTCACACCAAGCTTCCTGAATTACACATAAACTTGGATTTAAATGGGATTCCCAGTCCAAAAAGGGAACCTGAGCACATGTGTTTATCATCTCTCCCTTCTTAGATTTTATTAAAATAATAACAAAGGAGGGGCACTTGGGTGGCTCAGTTGGTTAAGCGACTGCCTTCGGCTCAGGTCATAATCCTGGAGTCCCTGGATCAAGTCCCGCATCAGGCTCCCTGCTCAGCGAGGAGCCTGCTTCTCCCTCTAACCCTCCCCCCTCTCATGTACTCTCTCTTGCTCTCTCAAATAAATAAATTCTTTAAAAAAACAATAATAACAAGGGATTTCTAACTATTAAAATCCCTAGTAATGAAGAGGAAAAAATAAGACTATGAGCAGATCAGAAATATCAGGACTGAAGGACTGAAAGTGAGCAAAAACTTGACTTCTAGAGCAGAGGCAGCTGCAGATGAGGCTGTTGTTGCTGAGAGAGATGACTGATCCAGCAGAACCCTGGGAGTCAGAGAGCACATTATCAAAAACCTGAAAAATGGATATACTTTGAGTTACCAATTCCACTTTTAAAAATTTATCTTAAGGAAGGAAGTAAATATACAAGTGATCAGTGATGTTTGTATAAATATGTTGAATTCAGTGCTGTTACAAAAGCAATACCAAAAAACAATCTAATGTCCAATAACAAGGACTCAGTTAATTAAATTATTGTATATCAATACAGTGGCTATTTTAAAAGATAACGTAAATGTAATCTGATTGGTAAGCAAAGACTTCTTGTTATATTGTTACATAGAGAAAAAAACCTCTTTGGCATGGTCTATGATCCAGCCCCTTCCTACCTTTCCAATATCATCCCATACTATTCCATCTAACTCTTCGATTAGAAGCACTCACAATGGCTCCCTGTCCCTCTTCCTGACAAGCCCTACCACCCAATTTTTCACTAGGCTCAGATTAAAATTCATTTTCTTAGAGAATTTCTTCCCACCCACCAAGCTAAGTCCTCCATCTAGGTATTATCTGTCAGAACATCTTGTTCTTTCCTTGCAGAATGCTTCCATAATATTGCTAGTTACATGTTCATTTATGTGTCTGTCTCCCTCTCTAGACAGTCAATTCCAGAGTGCGGGGCTCATGTCCCTTTTGTCCAATACCGATTTCCCAAACTTAGCCACTTCCCCAACTTAGTCAGTTTCCAAACTTGTACACCACAGTAGCCACTCAATAAGTACTTAGAGGATTAACAACAAGATTGATAATGTGAACAAATGAATGAAGCTTAAAAATACAATGAAACGGGCATAATATTATGCCATGTAATACATACACACAGGTATGGAACAGGCACATCGAGTCCCACAGAAATACAGATGGACACAACTGTGCAGAGTGATTACCCACGGATGGCAAGTCTGCGTGATGTTCTTATTACAAGTACTTATCCGTATTTCCTAACTGGTATGGAATGAATGAATATATATTACTTACATAAAAATAATATAAGAAAAATATTTTATCAAGTAACATTTGCCAAAAAAAGCCACTAAGTACAAAAAGAAGTGAGGAAATCCCTGTAGGGACATTTTTTTGGGAGGAAGAGGCTCTAATGTGGTCTGAATCCCATCATCTGAACCCCTCAATGTAAACTGACCAGCCATTACTGGGCACTTGAGTGGACACGAGTTTTGAGCCAATTATTCCCCCATCCCTGCATTTTTCAGCTGCACAGAGCTGCAAGCATGGTCTTTCTCAAATAGCCATGTGTAGCCAAAAGAAGGTGAAAATCTAAGGAAAGTCTGAGGCTCAAAGGGTTCACCCTCCAGAAGAGAGAGAGAACAGCGGTCCTCTGGGAAGGGAGAATTGGCACACCACGGCTCTGGTTACAAAATTTAAGATGTAGAACTATTTACAACCTCTTTATGTTAGGATGACTTGTTCCTCTGTCTGGGGAGAACTGAGAGAACAGGTGGTGAGAGAAAAGGTGGGGCAGTGTGCTGGGGGCGTGGTCTATCCTGGGGACGAGAAAAGTCCCCAAGGATGATGAGGTGTCTGGCGGCAGTCAGAGCATCTCTGATTCCACAGGACAGGACAGTGTGGTAGGGGGACAAGCAGGAGGTCGAAATACTACAGAATGAAGGAGAAAAGGTGACTAGGCCCAGGCAGTCAGTGAAGAGCCTCTGAGAGAGGCAGAGGCGGCAGCACTGAGCACCAGCTAGAGCCCAGGGGTAGGCAGGGTGGCGTCTTCAGGTGCTCCAGCCTCAGTGGGCTTTGCTGCATTTCCTGGGAGGCAGGGCGCTGCCAAGCCTCGGCCTGCAGCTGAAAGCCTATAAAGGGCTTCCCTAGTGTAGAGGGGAAGGAGTGGGCAGGAAGAAAAGCACGTCTTATCACAGTAAGTTATAAAGTGTTATGTTATATTTCAAAACACTGAAAAATAAAACTACAAGAGGCTTCTTGACGTGGATGAGCCCTGAGGCAAATCGTGCAAGCGACGATGGGTGTGAGTGAGGAAAGAGGAGGAAACAGGACATCTCAGGGCGGGAAGGAGACAAAGACATAAGACAGCAAACCCAGCCATCTGGCCAGAGCTGAATTCACCCAAGATGGTCTTGACCGAACTTCTAATTCAAGTCCACATGGACAGATGTGTCCCCCCCAGTAGAGCAAGCATTCTGGAAAATTTGGATGAACTTTTAACAGTTATTTCATAATATTTAATACTAATAATTTAATATTATAAAATAACATTTAATACTTCAACAATTATTAGGAGTACCTCTCCCACAAATCTATAATTTCTTATGCACAGAAGATGCACATGCACACACATTCACAAAAAGACACTCATATACCCACACAGACACATGCATGTACACCCACACATACTCAGGCACAATCACACACAGACACACACGCCCACCCATATACAGACTCACTGTGTCATTCATACACAGGCTCACAGATACACCAAGTGCGTGCGCGCGCACGCACACACACACACACACACACACTCACATTTACACTGAACTATACAACAGACTCCCTCCTTACCTGGGCTTCAAGTATGTTAACTTTTTCTTTCAGATTTTCAATTCTTTTATCTTGTTCTTTTAAATTATTTTTTAATCCTTCCATCTAAGAATTAGGAAACACAATTGGAAAAATCTTGTCAGACAACAGGGAAGTTACTTAAGTCAGACACTGCACAGGTTTCTGTGGTCCACTGACATCCATCAAATAAAAAAATTAAATCCCAAAGCATTAGCGGATTCAGTAGGTTATAGAAAAGAGCAGGGCAAATTGGCACCTGGAGATGAGAGCGTGTGGGCAGTCCTATTAAACATTGTAATCTTTGGAAAACCTGTTTAAACCAAACCCCGTGGGCATGCCTCCTGTGGAGAGCAGCTTTGGCCATCCTTCTATGTTTCCGACACACAGTGCTTTCATACCGCCGATGCAGAGGCCTGGCCATCACACAAGGCCACCGCCCAGAATGGGGAAGCTCCCCAGGGCAGATATCTGGTCAACCCGCGGCATAATGAGGTGAGCCTGCTTTGCTTGGGAAGAAAAGCATCTGCCAAAAAGCAGTGTGCAACTGGGGAGGTGGGGTGATGACCAGAACAGAGTGGGAAGAGAGGAAACCCACAGGTTCTAAGGCAGGTTCTGCCACTACCAGCCCTGTCACTTAACTACTGCGAGCCTCTGTTTTCTCATCTGTCAAAGGAGAACGTGGGCTGCCCCCCTACATCCTTCCTGGCTCCCAAGCGCCATGACTCAATTCTCTGGCCTTTTGGTGAGGTCCTAGCCAAATGGTACATCTGAAAGGACTCTTTTTGGAAACAAATATTAGGTAGTAAAAAATGAGTGAAGGTCTGATTTTAGGTCGAAAGCACAGCCCCTGAACCAGATCCACAGAATTCTTGAAGTAAATCGTATGAGTTCACAATCCACCATCCATCTGTCTGCCACCAGCCTTTCTTTCACCTGCCAAGATGTTCCCAGAAAAGAATGGCCAGGCGACACCCCCGCCCCCACACACCCTACTAAGTAAATTTACTGTTTGTGACGTTATAAAAACAGATCCTTGCTTCCTCAAAAAGGGCTGAATCTTGTAATCTCCAAAATCTTCTAAAGAACAGTGTACATTATCTGGCCCGGAACACTTAAAAAAAAAAAAAAAAACAACACTGAAAGCTGAAGAGCAGTTAAATACAATTTCCCAAATATCTTCATTGAGAACACTACAGGGGTTGGCATACAGACCGAAGAAGGCATTGAAAACAGAGTCGTGTTACATGGGAAGAAAAAGGAAATGTCAGCGGGGAGAAAAATCTTACTGCTTGTAAAGTCCAGGCAAGCTGCCTGTATTCAGTCTTCTTACTGTAAGCATACCATCTACCAGAGAAACACACGTGGTTAATCTGACCTCGTGGATGACACTGCGCAGGTTCTGATGTTGGGAATGAATCACAAACTGTAGATGAGAGATCTGCTCCTGGAGAAGGGAAATCTCCATCTGAAGATTGTGGCAACTGGAAATGCAAAAGGAAAAAGATAAAGGTGTGCTGAAGCATCGTGCAGCCATTTTTTACAGCTAGGCTGCCAGGCTCTCCTCACACACGACCCTATTACTGGGCATCGTGCGGGAAGGACGCAGGGGGCCCCATATGCCATGCAAGACATGGAAGATCAACAGCCACAGAGCAGCCTCCGATTGGCTCAGACAGGAACTTGAATGAGTATATCCATTCATGTCAAAAGCTCCCTCCTGGCCATCTGTGACTTCCCTCTCCAGGAGGGGGTTGAGTCAAACTGCACTGAGCCCGACGAAGTACTCACAGAACTAAACAGTCTTGCCTAGGAACACCCACACACCAAGCACTCATCAGAATGCCCAGATAACCACATGGGGGGGCCAGGAATGGAGATTTTTACATATAATGGGAAACCAATTTCCAATGATACAGAGGTGGTTGTATGTTGTGGATTGCCTGTGTTTGTCTTTTTATTATTATTATTATTATTATTATTATTACTATTATTATTTTGTCTTCCTGCTTTGGGTAATTCTACTACCTGTAAATAGGGCATTCAAAAAAAGGAAATTTAATTCCAGCTAATAGTTTGAGTCCCCATCAACCTTTGTGAAAAAAGATAGATGAAGGTTGAATTTAGATTATTCATACTTTCCCAATACTCCATTTAGGTAACTGGAATTGATTATACAGCTTTTGACTTGCCAAGATTTTCTTCTTGCCAATATTATTGGAGTTTTGAGGCAGCGTGCACTGTGGCAATCTCACCAAACTTGGGGGCATTGTGACTGGATTCACACAAGCTTTCTCAGCTTCTGTGTAACAGACAGACTAACTCCTACTCATATTACTTTACAAGAAAATACTGTGGACTTAAGGAGGTAAGTGAATATGCTTTTGGAAAGTAAGCTTTTTGCACAGCAATGTATTAATATTTCTTTAGCTATTAAGGTTTTATAATTAGTAGCCAACATCCAAAGCAATTGCAATTCTGATTTTATAGCCTCTACAGATATTACAAAGGTCGTGGACACTCATGTGACATTACAGACCATGTTCTCATTTGAAAAAAAAAAAGAGAGTCTCATTTTGTTTCTCATCATGTACTGAAACATTGCTTCTCAAACTTAATATGCATTGGAGGATCTTATGAAATCATGAGGGATCTTGTTAAAATGCACATCCGATCCAGGAGGCTGGGATAGGGCTTGAAATTCTGCATTTCCAATAGGCTCCGGGTTGTAACCAGGGGGTATGCTTACCCACGCTTTGAATAGCCCAGCACTGAACCACTGAGGTTGGCTCAATAACATATGTAATATTCTCTCTCAAAGCCAAGTAATTTGCAGGCAACTTGCAATATTTAAGACAGTCTTTTAATTTTTTCCCTCTTTTGGTTTTGCATGAGAGAGCTTTAAAAACTGTTTTACTGTAGAAAAAAAATAATTTCTATGAAATCATAGAAATTCTTGCATAAGTACAAATATTGCATAATGACAGCCATTACTATTTATTTATCCTATGGAATTAAATAATTCATACTATAAAAATACTGTGCAATTACACAAAATATTATGTAAAATGTAGTTCATTATTGTTCATAGCATAAAAATTAGAACACTCTAAATGTTCATTAATAGAAGACTAATTAATTACACTATATCTGTGCCACTTTTATTGTACGTATACATATATATCACAGGGATAGACCAACAGACTTGATGTGTATCAAAGATGATTTGGCAGAATGTTATAAAAAGGATGATCCTTTCAACAAGCGGTACTGAGACAACTCTATATCCATACTAAAAAAATAAAATGAACATCCTAAACTCATAAGAAAAATAAATTCCACGTAGACTGTAAATAAAGCTGGGGACCCAAAAGACTTTCAGAAGATAATACAGAAGAACATCTTCGTGAATGTGCAATAGACGAAGATTTTTTAAAACAGAACTCAAAACAGTATTGACCACAAAGGGAAAGACTGAGAATTTTGACTAGACAAAAATAAAAAACTTGGGAGTCATCAAACAAGAGGGAACGGGATCGCCTCAGAACCTCAGAAACTCAAGTGATTAATAAAGGCATCGTACCCAGAATATATAAAGAGACATCTACCAATCAATATGACAGATACCCCAGCAGAAAAATTAGAAAGGGACTAGAGATACTGCACACACACAAAATGCGTTGAGGACATATGGATCAAAACAGCAGAGAAGGCGAACAGAAGTCCAGCCCACAGCCGGTGGGGCTAAGATCCAAGACTGCTCCAGTGAGGAGCGAAAGAGGAGAGAAGTAGGGAGGGAGCGGTCAGACTCAGGATTTCCCTGGGAAATAAGGAGAAATACCTCAGGATGCCTTACAGAGGCAGGCTGGCTTTGAATATTCATTAACTGTTCATAAGCCCATAAGAAAATTAAACATTTAAAAAAATTTATAAAAATATTAAAGATGAGTATTCATAATGTCTTGTTGTGTACTATGATGACCCAGAACTCAGAGCAGAGGGAAAAAAGGGTGGCTTTAGGAAGATGGGGTGGGGTAGATGTTACACTCCTCAAAATACAAAGCTCAGGAAATTTCCCCACGTATTCTGTGATGGTTATTACCATACAAGTCACTGTAGATGAATAGAAATCTGAAATAGGTCTCAAGATGGAAGAAAATAATTTCTAGAAGCACTCTTGAAAACACAGGGCTTTCAGACTTATTTGCATTAGTACACTAGAACGGGGGTTAACAGAAGTGGCAGAAATTCTCTCTTAGATAGACCAATATAGTTCAATAAATATGAAACTAATCACCCATTAAAGGTCTTTAAATGTGAGACTATACTGAAATAAGCTGCCACCTGAGCTCCCTTTAGTCTCTGCTCTTTCTGTTAGAGCAACTCAGTCTTAATAAAGAGGTACTAAAGCAAAACCAGCAGGAAGAAAACATTACAAAGGCCAGGCCTAGAAAAAGACACCGAGCCCTTCTAACAGATGTCTGATTCATGCTCTGCCTCCCAATGCCTCAATATAAATATAAAGTAAATGCTGAAATTAAAATAGAATTGAAAATCTTATACTTTGGAAAGATGTAGATGTGTTTTTCCTACCCTTCCCGTTGAGTACAACCAAAAACCTAGAGACTGTATGTAGACAAACTCAAGAAGGCTCTGAAAGGTGAAGAGAAGGCAGACCAGCTCAGGACTTGGAACCTAAGGCATAACACAATGGTGAGCTCCCTGGGCTTTCTTTTTGCCTCATATATCCCAGACTTGGAGCTGAAAAGGTCTGTAGTCTGGAAATGCCAAGGAGAGCAAACAAGAAAAGCCCCATCAACAAGAGAGGAAAATCTTGGTCCTATTCTTTTGAGGAAGGGAACTGAGGATCTTCTCTCCATGTGGCACTGAGGGAGAGTGAACAGAGCACCATTTCTGATATTCTTCCTCTTAGGTTCTTTAACGTTCAAGAGAGAAAGTCTATCCCATCTTTAGCTTGCAGAAATGTGAAAACAAATGGCTTAGCCTTTAGTAATATGGGATGATTGTAGCCTAAGTACTTGGCAAGAAGCATACCCTCAATCACTCTGATGACCAAGGTCTGCCAAACACTTAGTCAAAGGAAATTGAATTAAGAGAGGATTGTCTCTCTATCCATTCATCAGGATACTTTAAAATCTATCTTTGGGTTAACTTACACCATCAGAGGGCAGCATTATTCAACCATGCCATACCTTACCCTCTGCTCCTCACTGTTACAATGGCTTTGATTTCATAGTTTTCTGGCATCATTCTATCCTTTTTTGAAGGATTTTTTTGAGGTAGAGCTCCTGTATTTCTCCAAAGGATAACTCTAAAATGGACCTTTGTGTTTGTGATGTCCCAGGGCAGAGGGACAAGTTGGGAAACTGCGATCTGCTCATAGACACCCAGGGGAATTAGGAAACCAGTCCGAGGGAAAGCCTCCAGAGGTCTCCAGAAATGAGAGAAGGTCAAATCTCCTCTATAGCAGAATGAGCACCGACTGTTGTGAGAATTCTAGAGTCCAAACTCCCAGCTCTTACAACTTCTGAGAGGCTGTATAATCGCTTCACCAATTAGAAGCTCAGTTTCCTCCCTGAAAAGTCAATGAAAGGATTAAATTAAATAAGGTACCTGGAGTTACTCTATAAACAGCAAAGCACAATACATGTGTTGGCTAGTAGTGATGGTATTAGAAATATGGAGTCAACCTTGTTTTTCATGAGATGCTTCTGCCAAATCTCTTAACTCCCGTTAAAAGTAATTGGGATTAGCATAATATAATTGTATATTCATATCCATATGCAAAAAAACTGTCATTTTCTCCTGAATTATAGAATACTTAAAAGTCATCATTTTTAGAGATGCTTTTTAATATTAGAAATGCCAGGTTAGAACATATTGAATCTTTTCATCAAAATGGCAGAGAGTCCTGAAACAAATAATACATTATATGTTTAAAAAAAAAAAAGAAGATAGTAGGAAGGGAAAAATGAAGGGGGAGAAATCGGAGGGGGAGACGAACCATGAGAGACGATGGACTCTGAGAAACAAACTGAGGGTTCTAGAGGGGAGGGGGGTAGGGGGATGGGTTAGCCTCTTGATGGGTATTAAGGAGGGCATGTACTGAATGGAGCCTGGGTGTTATATGCAAACAATGAATCATGGAACACTACATCAAAAACTAATGCTGTAACGTATGGTGATTAACATGACAAAATAAAATTAAAAAAAAATAAATAAACAGATTGTTTAAACTGAACTAAAGAGTTAATTAACTTAGACTTATAGAGAGAAAAATCTATAAATAAATGTCATACAGATATAAAAAAAAATGGCAGAGAGTCATGGCACCTGTCAAACCCACCATCCTGCCCAAGGGAAATGTAATCACCCAGAGCCCCCTGATTAGGGGGCTCTTTTGGCGGTAAGGGAAGGCCACCTGTAGGACTGTGAGTTGGTGCCTGCCAAAAGGCCAGTGGTTAGATGACAATGTAGGAGTTTGGTGAACATGAACAATCTGCCCAATACAGGAAGTAAGTATTAGGCCCACAGACTCTTTCCTCTGCAATTTGAAAGGAAAATGAAGAATATAAGCCAGCTGGAGGAAACCACTGAAAAAAGTTAATAAATCACACAGGAAAAACAAAGAACAAGAAAGAGTGAAACTGTATGAATACACATAACTGAATAGGAGCAACAAAATAATCTGGTTTTTGAGAACACATTAGATGCTAAAGGGTGGTCTTCCTATCTTCCCATGAGATGCATCTTCTTTATGGCCATATCTAATCAGTCTTCACCTACCAGAAATCCTCTTATTTGTGGTAGCTTTACCAAGTCTCTATTGCTTTAACCTAAAGAGTCTGGCTCCTACTGATTTCATTTTCTTGTCACTTAGCAGAGTGAATACCTCTACACACAGACAAATAATAAGTAAGATAAATATTTGTGATGCCTACAATCTATGAAAATTGCATAAGCCTGGATGTTCAAACACCTTTCTAGAAACACAAAACATCCATTTCCCTCAAGACATTTCTAAATCCTCCCTAAGAGCTTTCTGAGAATTCCCTATAACAACTGCTTATATATAATAGAACAGAAAGAACAGTTCAGTTTGGTTTTTAAAATGGTTACATTTTTGGCTCGAAGACTGACAAAAACCCTATTATCAATAAAAATCATTTTTAAAGGGAAAAAAATCAGACTCAGATTGTCTGGACTCTTGATGGAAAGCATAGTATACCAGCCAGTAGTTCTGCTGTATGCACAGGCTCTTTTTAAAAAGAAAAAAAACCCAACATAACCCACAGATTTACTTAGAGTTAAGTTATGAGTATATGCAAGTAATTCTGAAGACCTATGAATGTCTTCCACAGTACTTCTTCATTTCCGACAGAGATGAGCAGTGCTATCCTGCACTCTCTTAGAAAGCTCCCTACTGGGGCTACATGCTTGTTCACAAAGAAGAATATGGGTAAATTAATACCTGTGGTATTCCAGTGTGTTCTGAATATGTAAGTGCAATTGCTAGGGTCAGACCAGGTCTGGACTTTGGCGTATGTGGTTCAGTACATGACTATGAGCCAGACGGAAGGCAGAAGCTTTGGAGAGATGAGAAGAGAGAGATAATTGGAAAGGAACGAGAAACAGAAAAAAAAAAAATCAAAAACCAAGAGAGAGGGATGTTTGAGTATATATTACTGGATAAATGAGAATAAGAATTTGTACATTCTGAGGAGCATCAAAGTGCTTTATATCCTAAGAAGCAATAGTTCCAGATGGATAAAAGAAGACCTCAAAATAGGCTTGACTTGGAACATTATATCAGAACCTATAATGACAGTGGCAGGTTTAGAATTAAAAGAGAAGAGAAGGGAAGGGGGACAAAAGTGAGGAAATTTTATATGTTATCAGTTATCACATGATGTTCCAGAGAATTTTTTTAAAAGCAGCGAAGTAATGCAGCAGTTGGGTGATAACCATGATCCACGCCAGCCCTGTACTCAGGGCTGTTAACAGCTTGTGAATTATGAGTATTCCTAAGTAAGTCCAAAGAACTAAGAATGCATTGAGTAGTTCCTTCATTCTCTACAAAGTTGGGGAGCACCATAAAAGGATCTTACAGTTCCACTTGTGGGCTAGCCAATTTGATGCATGTTATAGCAGAGACCCTTTAACAAAATCAGAAGCATCAGGGGGAATGAAGCATCCTCTTGAGCACCCAGGGTCAACAGGGAAGGGACAGGCTCATTCATTCTTCAGGAGGATTAACCCTGCCCCAGTTGCCCAGTACCTCCAGGGAACTCTCCCCAGTGGGAGGGAGGGGAGGTACGTGGCTGTTAATATTAAGTAATGTCCCTTTGTCCTGCCCCTTCAGCCTTCCTGTCTCCTTGGAGGGTGCTAGCCTTCTGTCCATTGGCCAGTGGACCATCGGAGAGGAAAGGTATCAGGAACTGCTTTAGTAAGGAGGGAGATCTGCAAACCTTTTAGCATATGCAGCATTGGATTTGAGTTGCAGCAGCTTGTTTTCCAAAGACAGTTTTTTTTCTAGCAGTGTTTTCTTTTCCTAGAAGAAAATAAAGTACAATTTTATTTATTTCTGTGCATGTGTGCATGTGTTTGCTAAGTCACTCTTGCAAACTGTTTGCAAAAGACACTTCTTATAATATTAGAAAATATGTGTTAAGCTAAAGAGCTCATTTCAGACGGCCACTGTTACAACCACCCCAATGAGACCTGGCCAGGCATTCTCCTGTGTGGTTTCCAAGTAGCTCAGGGACAGGTCAAGACTCGTTGTCTTCACTCCCTTCACTTGCCTGGAGAGGTTTTGCTCCTCCTCCAGCCACCTACTGAAGTATACCGTGCTCAGTCAAACTCCTGCCTCTCTCCATCCCACCCTGAATACAAACTGGCAGCTCATCTCTCTAGGCATTGGCTCTCCTCCATCCCACCTGCTTCTCCTACATTAGACCAAGTCGCTGGTATCCAAGGACACTACTGACCTTATACCCTACCTGCTCACATGGCATCTGTCAGAAAGTAGAAAAGTAGTAAATGCCTTTTTAGTGAAGGATCAAGGCCACAGGCAATAAAGTCACTTCCTAGTTAGAATATAAGAGAAATTTTGACATGGAGAAAGAAAATATAAAGAAATACCTGAATGTCATTATTAAATTCTTTCCATTCAAAAAAAAAAAAAAAACAAGTCCATGAAAAACCAAGTTGGGATGATTGTGGGTTTTTTTTCTTTTAATATTTGATGGTAAGAGATGTTTTGACACTGTTTACAGGGCTGTTTAAAACCATTCCAGGGTGCCTGGGTGGCTCAGTTGGTTAAGCGACTGCCTTCGGCTCAGGTCATGATCCTGGAGTCCCGGGATCGAGTCCCACATTGGGCTCCCTGCTCAGCGGGGAGTCTGCTTCCCGCTCTGACCCTCCCCTACCACACTCGTGCTCGCCCGCTCTCAAATAAATAAATAAATAAATAAATAAATAAATAAATCTAAAAAAAAAAACCATTCCTGCTGCAGTACTCATATGGCTAAAATACAAAATGCAGTGGGAATCTCTTTGGACATGGACTGACCTAGTTTTGAAACTGTGACTGTAACATGTTTGTTGAGAAAAACTAGCCAAAACTTGGAAAACAAAACCATGTATGATTTTAATGTCATATTGGGTCATTGTTGAATAACCAATTCTCATGGAGAGTTTCTCTGTGTTTGACTTTATTGTTTATGATTTGATTAGAGCCCTGACTCTGTGAAGTTGAATGTTCATGTGTAGATTTCTGCCTGGTAGAAAAGATAATCCCTCAGGTTATGGTTTGATGGTCTTCAAAAAAATTAACCAGCTTTGTATCTAATCTAGTAATCCGATCCTATATTCCTTTTTTCAAAATGCCTATAAATACCCAGTTTCTCAAAAGCTTCTATTTAAACCAGCTTTACCATCTTACTGCTTCCCTTATTAATGAATGAGTTGAGTAAAATATCAGACATGTATTCATTCTGTATTTGTTTAAGTCGTGGTTTTTTAAGTCATGACTTTCTGAACATCCCTAAAATGGGGATAATACTACCTATATTGAAACGTTGGGATGGTTGGAGATATTATATGTGAAAGGCCCACATGCTTCTTTCGTACATATTAGGACCTTGATTTATAATAATTTGAAGGCGCCAAACACTCCCTATCTTAGGCGCTATTATTTTTTAAGTTTATATTAATTTTTTCAATTTTTTCCTGTAGCATTCTTGTCACATACAGGAATTTCCCTTGTGTTCCCTAGCTGTGTTTAACTTATTTTGGAGGGATCACAGGTATGCCTTGTAAGCTTATTCTGATACTTGGATCATCAAAGAAACACAACCCTGATAATATATTTTGACTTTGTAGGGAGGAAAATGGTGTGTAACATTCTTCTTAATGGGCTTACTCTCCATTAATGGATCTTCATAACCAGGGTTCAAGCAAACTGGACAACTGGACAAGTAAACATTCTGCCCTGGCCAAGGTTCCAGCATGAAGCCTGGGCTCTTAATGCTTCCTCTCGGACAACACGGAAAATCACACCATACTGTCCAGCCCTTTTTCTCAGGGACAGTGTCTTGTGGAAGAGGGAAGGAGTTCACAGCACCACCCAGTGGGCAATGCACTCTTCCCAAAACTGCTGCACTCGGGAGCTCAAGAGCTCCCTCGCCCTACTGATCAAAGTGGAGAAGACACCAATTTAAATGATTGCCATTGTTAACATCTAAATGATTTAGGAACCAACTATATCATTTTTATCCGACACCAGAGAAGATCGGGGCATAATGGAAAGCATTTTGAACTGGTAACTGGAGGACAGTGGAATCATTCCTTGTTCCCACTGCCCTCATTTATAAAATGGTGAATGAGGAACTAGATGGTCTCAAAAGCACCTCTGAGCTCTAAAATTCTAACAGAGCTAAATCAATGACAGCGGAAAACAAATATGATGCAACAGAACTGCACTGCTAGCAAAAGGAACATATGCTGTATTAAAATGCACTTATTGGGCGTTTTTTCTGGCTTATCACTGTGTTTACGGAATTCATTCTCACTGCATTCCTGATTAAAGTGGGACAGATGGTGAAGGTTTTAAGTAATGTGTTCATTACCAGACCTCATACCACTAATGGCCATTTACTGGAGCAGTGGCTTGTTCAAGTGAGTAGAAAATGAATCCTTCTCTAGGGGCCACCGACTACCAGGGCAATATTTATCAGCCTCTGCGTGGGCATTCATTTTTAATTTTCATTTCCTTTCTCAACGCATGTCTTTCTCCTACTAACACAAAAATCTAGCGTTCCCCCTCCTCTCCTTCTGATACACACCCCGCCACCTGAGGAACCCTTCATCACAGCCTTAGAAGTATTCTCGGTATTACTTTAAAACAAGAAGATGTAGTTTAATTTATTTGCTTGTTTGTTTTACAGATATAACATCCCTTTAAACTAAATATGTTTCTAAAAAACTCCTGCACAGTGCCCTTCCATCCATCCCCACCTACTTCCACCTTCCTGAGATTTCAATAGGCTCTACTCTAGGAAATTACTGAACTAGAATATTCAGGAAGGGGTCTGCATGGCCATGAACCATGGGCATCCTGTCCACTTACTTTGTCACAGAGCACCTAGAGACAGTCCACCATTATGGGTCAATATCAAAATAAATGCAAAAAAACCCCAAAAGCAATAAAACAACAAAAAAAGATAAATGCTAGGCTATCACTTCTCAAAAATGTCTGCCAGTATGTAAGCCAATCGAATTTATTCTGGGGTACATTCCCCTACCTTCAAATATGGGTGTTTGCCTCCCTAGGAGAATGAATGAAGAGAGGTATGGGAAGTTCCTCGAGTCCCCACAGAACCCAGATACCCTACATTGCAGTCTCCACAAAGAGACTATACCTGGTTCATTCACAAACAGATATCTAGCCTCTAGCTCTGACTGGTACACGGTAAGCGCTCAAGTAATTGTTGAGTAAACAGTCAAATGAACGTAACCCAGAATTCTGAGATGAACTCACATCCATTTCACAGGATTTCTAGGAAATAGAAATGATATTCCACAGCTGGCTACTAAACCTGACCCAGTGTGACTGGGTTTGGGTTTGAGGTGATCACAAGTCTAAATTTAAATGAAAGCTGGTTAATCAGCCCTATTTCCATTCCAGAATTGTCTTCCTTTCCTAAATGCAAACATTCTTTGTGCTGAATTTGTGAAACTATTTATTACAGGATAAATATTCTAATGTTACAAAGTAGTCATCCAAATGTTACAATTTGTTCAAAATATCCTAACTATAAACTGTCCCACGTCAGCAAACCAGCTGCTTGAGGACATTCTAGCCCAGCGATTCTGGCTCCAGTAAAACATTCAGTGACCCACCGCACAACACAGATGTAGCTATATATTATTATTACTAGATTCAGTTAAATTTTGTGATTTCCTCATAGGACCTTCATTGACACTACAAATTCAACCAAACTCAGTGTTATAAATTAAATTATTGGGAAATATGTAAAAAATTAATCAAATTTCCTTTGGCAAGAAACCTGAATATTGAAATGTGATGCTTCTGAAGTGACATTTCTCAGATGGCATCAACTCAAGCAGACATAAAACAGAATAAGGCTGAGAAGGGAAAAGGCAAATCAGGGAATTATTATAGTAAATATAAAAGTTTATTGGGCAATATTTACCAGCAGTCAAAACCTATATTCTTTTTTTTTTTGAATGTTTTATTTTTAAGTAATCTCTACACCCAATGTGAGGCTCGAACTCACAACCCTGAGATCAAGAGTGTCACGCTCTACTGAATGAGCCAGGCATCTAGGCACCTCCAAAGCCTATATTCTCATCTAGCCCAAATTCAGTTTCAGAGAGCCCAATTTTCTATTAGTTTGTTTTGCCACTAAAAACCCAGTGTTCCTTGGTTTGCCTGTATTCTAAATTCTAAGGGATGCATTATTAAATTTATGGGCTCACCTTTTGCATATTTTTGGAGTGTCAGCCACTCAAAGAAGGCACATGGCATAACATTTTTAAGAATTTTTGCTCTGTCACAACTCTTTTCTAAATTGTCTCTTATGGAAGTTCCAATTCCTAGAGGATGTCTTTTCTTAATGTGAATTATACCTGTCCTAATGCAGCCATAGGTATTCACAATCCTAAAGTGAACTCGGGTCGCCAAAGAATGGATACTTCACTGACTCTAATACGTGGAAATGCTATGATTACAGGGATCCACTGTATGATTACTAGTAATAGGTGGACCTTGTGATCATTCCCATTGTTTCCACTCACAGCCTCATCTGCTTCGCCTCTCTAAGCCATACATACACCAGAGAGAGAAAGTGACAGAGGATGATATGACTGCAGTATTTGATCAGCGACCGTACAGATCATATTAAGTGTGTAAGGGAAGGAACTAATATTATTCAGTACTTTCTAAAGTCTTATTTGTTGCAAAGGGCACTTACTTTCAATTAATATTTATTTTAGGGGTGCCTGGGTGGCTCAGTCAGTTGGGCATCCTGCTCTTGATTTTGGCTCAGGTCATGATTTCAGGGTCGTCAAATCAAGCACCACATCGGGCTCCGTGCTTAGCAGGGAGTCTGCTTGAGATTCTTTCTTGCCCTTTCCCTCTGCCCCTTCCCTCCCCCTGCTCGCTCTAGCATGCATGCTCTCTCTCTAAAATATATATATTATTGTTGGCTAATTGAACATAATAAAAAAAACCAATAAAATAAAATATACATATTATTATATAAATATATTTAATTATATAAATTTGTTATATTTATACATATGTAATATTTATATATTTATTTTAGTGCTATTTTCTTTCATTCTCTCCCTAACCCTGTCTGGAAGAAATCCCTTTAAATCCCCAGGGGCTCACCCTTTCCATCCTCTGTACAAGGTTCTCCAGCTCTGTGATTTGATTATGTTTTTCTTCAAGCTTTTCAGCAACTTGATTCAGATTTTCAACATGTTGCTTCAACTGCTGTTCCTTTTCGAGTCTGTTAACCTTTGGTCAGAAAAACGATTGTCAAACTCTTGCTTTTATTAAATTTATACAGCTATTCTCTCCCTCTATAATGTTGAGTAGCCAAAAAAATTTAATAATTCACACCTGATTCAAATTACTCTTTTGAATTAATGGGCTGCAACAAACTAAAGCAATGTAGAATTAATAATATATTAGTATTATTCCTAGAATGTTTACATGTGTTACCATAAATCATGCTATCCCAATTGGTATAAGAGAGATGCTAATTTAAGAAAAGTGACATTTTTGACTTTTTCTCAATGAAACTGAATTAGAACAAAAATGAAATCTTTTACTGTTCCAGTAAAAAATGTTTCAGTTTTTTTTAGTGTTTTATTTTTAATCAGAAAGTTTCATAAAAGCAGAATAATGATCCCCACTGTGTTGGGGGCTATTTCTGAGGCCCATAGCCTGAGTTGTACTAGAGACCATAGAAGTGAAGTCTACATCTGGCAGCTCATAGGCCACACTTGGGAGTGTCTCAACTGACTTCAACACGCACACACACACACACACACATCAACAATTACATTTCATAAAACTTGAGATTTCCAGCAGAAAAAAGTGTCTAGCTCCATTCCCTTGGAAACCCCAGCTGGGCATTCCTACCAGGCAACTTCAGGCCGGGGCTGAGCCCCCTTTGCAGAACATGTGTGCATTCCCTTCCCTACAGGCCAACCATTCACTCACACAGAGCACTTGGGTCCACACAAGACTGCTTGCTTCATTCACTGAGGTTCTTTATCTGCACCCTCGCATGCATGCGAGTTTCTGACCATCACCACCACATCCAGCAGCATGAAGGTGTATCACCTGCCCAGTGGATTTCCTACTGTGCTCCCCTGGGGACCTCTGCAAGGCCTGAGCTCACAGAGGCCTAGGCATCCCACCCCAGCTTCAGTGAGCTTCCCTATTTTGAGTTTTGATGAACACACACACACACACACACACACACACACACACATTGTTTTTTCCTTTTCCAGTCCTAGAATACATTCTCCAGATAAAGGTTTATTGGTCCTAGAATGTACACTTCAGATTTAAAAACAAAACAAAAAAAGTATGGGTGTGTCAGTCTGGGTGTGTCTGCATGTGTGTATGTTTATGATACACACACACATATATACACATGTATACATATTTATGTGTTTAAAATATTTTAGTTTATAGTTATATGTTAAAATATGAAATATGTATTTTAAAATATAAAGTTACACACACTTTTTCTTTTTTTTAATTTGAAGAATATATTCTAGGGTCAAAACCATTTGAAACCATTGATCTAGCCCAATTCTTTCATCACAGAGACACGGAAATCCAACCGCAAAGAGGGAGAACAACTCTACCTAGGTCATCTAGTTAGTCAAAAGCAGAACCAGGAGAGGAGTCACTGGACAGTGTCACCGGGACAGCCCCGATTTCCAGACAGGGGGGCACCGCCTCCTTCCACCTGTGTTCCACAGGGCTCTGGGCAACAGCAGCAACACAGCAGCTGGGCAACGCCCGGGTGCCAGGCTAAGCAGGGGTGGGGAGAGACCGGCACCGAAGATGGGCACCCTGCCGTGTCCAAGGCTTGCCAAAGTCACGGGGCCATTGCTTATTTTACACCTAACCTCAAAAAGAGATTTGTGAACCAACACACATACACACACACTGGGGTGTTAGTTTTCCAATAGACAAGCTGCTAGCTTAGTAGTACCTCGAGTAAGTGTTTACCATCCTCATGCTTCTTTCTAACTTCTTCAGACTGTGTTTGGTAGATTTCAAATAATCTCTGGGCCACGTTTCTCAGAGCCACTGCTCCTGCCTGTCTGGAGGCTTCCAGCTGGGAAAAGACGTCATGAATGTTTTGACGTTTACGCAAAAAGGGTTAAAGGCAGAACAGTTTAATAGGCGGTTGAAAACAGGCTGTAACTGTACCATTTGCACCCTCCTAGACAAGAGATAGGAGAAAAGACACTACGATCTGGTTAAGAGCAAAATGTAAAATGAGAAACGCCCTATTTAGGGAAACTGTCATGCAGAAGGATTTGCACTGGCCAGGCCAATCCAAAGCGCCAAAATCAATGGGCTACATTTATAAACTGCACCCTTCAAAGAGCTACCAGTGCTTTATCAGCTTATACACTTATTTGTGCTTTATCATTGATGTCCACAACAGTCCTAAAAGATGTATTTTCCTAAAATAGCAGTGGGACAAGATGTGAGGATTAAGGGTGAGTGTCATGAATCTCTCAAGGGACTTAACCTACAGAAATAATCAGGAATGGCCACAAAGATTTACCTACAGAGATATTCATTGCAGGACTGCATACATAACAAACCAAAAAAAAAAAAGAAAAAAAGAAAAAGAAGAAAATATAAAGCATCCAAAAATAGATTAAACAAAATAATGAGACATTTGACTTTGAGTGCTCTAATTAATATTTATTCAACATGAAAGACTTTAAAAAATTATTTAGTAAGAACACTTAACATGAGACTGAACCTCTTAACACATTTTTAAGTGTAAGACACTGTATTAACTATGGGCACAACACAGCAGATCTCTAGAACTGATTCATCTTGCACAACTGAAACTTTATACCCGTTGAACTTGTGTAAAATCTTTTCAATAGTAAAGTAGTCTCCAAAATAAAACAGTGAGAATTAATTTATGAAATGGAAAAGCGTTTCTCTACACAGGTGAACATACGTGTGGATCTGTGGATGTATAATGATGTCTGTTTTTACACATCCATGAAACTATCTTATTGGCTCAAAAATACAAAATTAGAAATTTCTCCTAATAGGGGCACCTGGGTGGCTCAGTCAGTTAAGCATCCAACTCTTGGTTTTGCCTCCGGTTATGATCTCAGGGTTGGGAGACTGAGCCCCATGTCAGGCTCCGTGCTCAGCAGGTAGTCTGTTTGAGGTTCTGTCTCTCCCTTTCCTTCTGCCCCTTCCCACTCTCTCCCTAAATAAATAAATAAAATCTAAAAAAAAAAAAAAGAAATTTCTCCTGATAGCTATACCTTGATTTTCAATACTTCATTTTCTTTGTTCATTTCTAAGATCTGCTGTTCTTTTCCTTTCATCCTTTCCATGAGCAGATCCAAACTGCAACAAGAGGGGTCCATTTCAGAATCAGAGCCATTTTGAATGTTTCGACAGTGCTGAAATAAAAACACACAAAAATCATCAACCTGACTATTGCTTTCCTCTACAAACTTTGACAACAGTAATTACCACTCACTATTACATATACCAAAAAAGATTCAGGTCAGCACAAATAAAATACATCTTTTGAATTTCAAGTATTAATAGGGAATTCTAGATGAAGCAGCTGACCTCTGTATTTGCTCAAATTTGATTAGATTCTTATATCAAAAAAAGGTAGAGGTACATCTTTTATACTTTTTATATTTCTTATAGTTTTAAATTTACCATGAAGTCCTTTTTAGGAGATAAATAATATCCACAAGGCCAACTTTTTTCCTTTTTTATCTAAGTTGCAGACATAAGTGCATTTTGGTTACATTGTATTACAAATGAATATAATCAGACGTAATAGTTATAAGACATAATATTCAATGTTCCATGATGTTTCACTGTAATCACCCCATATTACATTTCCAGAGATGTCAGAACTGAATATTACTGCCAGTGTGACTCAATGTAAACTCTAGCCCACTGAAAATACACTTAGAGCATAAGATAAATCTCATCTGGAATCAAGGACACACAGAAGTGGAAAGGAAATTTGAAATTATCTGACTCAACTACATCAATTTTACGACATGAAAAGTGAGGTACTGAGCCTGGGTTTATGCAGTACGTGGGAGAGCTCAAGAAAAAGCCTCTTGAGTATCCATCCTATGCTCTCTCCTCTTCCAAATTATTTCAAGACAGACGAAGGAATTACACAATTCTACATACCCTACGTGAAACAATTATAAAATAATAGCTTCTATTTAATAAGCATCTATCTACCTATGTGCCACGTAATCTTTTAGATGTTTTATCAACACCCCTTTGTCTGATTACTTAAAACACTAGAAGGCACTGTGCCCGTTATACAGAGAAGGAAACTGAAGATGAGAGTGTTTCACTAATAAGCCTGAGGTTATACCTGAAATAACTACCAAAACCAGAATTAGAATCAGTCCAAGTCTGTTTAACAAAACCAATATTCTTTTCAGTACAAAAGATGGGCTACATTTACAGAAATAAAAACAAAAACAAAAAGACAAAAAAGAATATAGTGCATATAAATAATATAGTCACTATAATTCTGTCAGGGTTTTATTTACTCTACTCCAGACGCTACTATATACTCTCACTCTCTGTATATATGTTTTTTTTTTGAAAGAGTTCTTTTTTTTTTAGATTTTTATTTATTTATTTATTTGACAGAGAGAGACACAGCGAGAGCAGGAACACAAGCAGGGGGAGTGGGAGAGGGAGAAGCAGGCTTCCCGCGGAGCAGGGAGCCCGATGTGGGACTCGATCCCAGGACCCTGGGACCATGATCTGAGCCAAAGGCGGACGCTTAACGACTGAGCCACCCAGGCGCCCCTATTTTGTTTTTTAATTTGTTAAAGAATACTTGATAGAAAGACTCTTGTAGAAGGCAGATTGCTGGCAGCAATAGATAGCTACAGAGGTCATGGATTAGTGCATCTTGAACTTTAATGTGCATATGAGTCACTTGGTGACAGATCTGGTTAAATGCAGATTCTGATTCAAGAGGTCTGGGGTGGGGCTCTAGATGCTGCATTTCTTTCCTTCCTTTTAAGCCACAGAAGAATATATACTGACATGGGAAAATGTGAGCAATATACTTCTACATGAAATATGCAGGACATAAAACAATATATACAGTAATACCATTTTATGGAAAGAAACATAGCCATATATACAAAAGCATGCATAGGAAAAAAACTGAAGGATGTACATAGCAAATGTTAATAACGGTTATCTCTAGAGAGTATAATTAGAAGCGATTATACAATTTTTTTTTCCCAGTAAATTTCACCTACCCTCCAAACAGTATCTGCTCCATGCTATTCTTTGCTGGATGCTGCATTTCTAAAGACCTCCCTGATATTGCTGTTATTCCCAGGACCGCAGCCCACACTTGGTGAGCAGCAAAGGCCAAGATCACGACGGCTAAATTCCTACCTGGACATTGTTCAGATATTGCAGGGGAAGGGGCAGGTACTTTGAGGCTGTTATTTGTCTGCTAACCATCTGAGGTTTGAGATGACCAAGGCAGACACGAGCAACACAATTCCTCTCCATTTCTAAGAAGCTACTCCTATCAAGGTCACCAACAACCTCCCCATTGTTAGATCCAGTGGTCAGTGTTCAGCCCTCCAGTTACTTGGCCCATAGGCACCATCTGACACAGCGGCCCCTCCCACCTTTCTGAAACCCTTTTTCATTTGTCTTCAGTGACTCCCCTCTCTCCTGATTTTCCTTCTAATTCACTAGCTTCTTTCCCCAGCCTGCTCTGGTGATTCTTCTTCTTCCTAAGTGTTGGATATCTCAGAACTCAATGCTCAAATTTTCTGTCATTTCTTTCGGTTTTTGAGATTTGTTTATTTATTTACGTATTTATTTTTGAGAGAGAGAGCTCCCGCCCGTGTGGGGGGAGAGACAGAAGGAGAATCCTTGACTCCCCTCTGAGCCTAGAGCCGGAGGCGGGCCTCAATCTTAGGACCCATAAGATCATGACCTAACCCAAAACCAAGAGTCAGATGCTCAACTGACTGAGCCACCCAGGTGCCCCTGTCATTTCTATCCACACTCACATGTTTGGTGATCTCCTCCAATTTCAGAACTTTAAATGCTATCCTTATGCCCCAAATCCCCGCCCTGTAGCCTGGACCTTCAAGCCCAGACCCTTCAACTCCAGAATCAGACATGCAGCACCCATTAGGAACCTCCACTTAGAGGTCTAATAAACAACTCCATAGAACCAAAATGGAATTTTTTAATCTTTTTCACCATTCACAAATATTAACCTTTTTTTTTCTAGTTTCTGAGCACTTACTATAAGAAAATACTTGGAGCTAGTTGTATTAGCTTGGGAGACCGAGAATGATAAGGGGAACAATGTTTATGCCTCAGACCCTGTGATCTGCATTCTCTGTGGCCATACTATATAGTGGACAACACTGACATTGATGAGGTGCACTTGGCTCAGATGAGCTCTAACCTGCAGAATTCAGACAAGGCTAAGTGTAGATTGCTTGATGTTAAGAATATAAGGCCAGTCGAAGGGGAGAGGGAAATTTAAGTTTATCAATTGTCTGATTGCTTGACCTAAAAGCCTAACAGCTTCAACTCTGTGAGCCTAAAAGTTTGTACCTCCGTCTGTCTTTGGGAAATGTTGCTGCCATATATCCTGGCTGGGCTGACATCTTCCCATATACTTTAGATAAGTAAGCCCCATTTAAAATATTCAAGTAAGGTCTAGTCATTCCAATCTGAGCCTACTAATAACATCTGTGGTTAAATATTTCATACACATGCCCATTAACAACTTTAGATACTGACAAAATATTTAACATTCATCATTCAAAGCTTCAAAGGAAAATTTAATAATTATATTAAAAAGTTATTTAAATAAGGTTTATACTGTTTTATGTTTATTTACTGAAGGAATAAAGTGGTACATTTTGATCCATTTATTACCTTTGTTTCTAGTTTGTGATGTGTACTGTTATGTCCTACTTCATCTTTAAAAGCTTGATTTCGGATCTTTTCCAGAGTAGTTCGGATCTAGAAGAAAAAAATATTTTATTTTTTTTCAAAGGCATTTAATGCCAAACGCTTTTTTCCTTTACACCAGCTATAGTATACCTGATTTAGTTGGAAAGTAATATATAAATACTGATCTTAGATTTAAATAACTGCCATTAACCTGACTTGCATTTAGGCTAATATGGTTTAGATTGCAGAAAATGAACATTTGGTCTTTATAATTCTTTCTCAGTCAAACCTAAAATATAACCTAAATGAATATTATACTAAAAAATAATTACTATTTAGTCATTAGTATTTAATACTACTTAATTCTATTTTTCCTATGTAGTAATTTAGTACTAATTTACTGTTTAGTAATTACTATAAAACAATTACTATTTAGTAATCACTACAAAATAATTACTAACTAGTAATTACTAGAGAATAATTACTAGCTAGTAATTACTAGAGAATAATTACTAGTTAGTAATTACTACAGAATAATTACTAAGAGGAGATCATACAAATTTATGCAGGAAATATAAGCCCCACGTCTTAGTGACCTATGGAACTGCAAGACACTCAAGATAAATTAATTGATCTGAATAAGTTACCAACTATCTCTGTCCAAATTTTTCTATCTGTTCAAAGAAACAGTTCCTAAGAATATATACTGTTGTCAGCCATTATCCCTGGATTCTCATAAGATTTCACATTTTTAATGAAGTAACATGCCAACATGGGTTACTGGGGAGAGCAACCCGGAATGTAAAAAGAAAGTGGGTAAGGAGAGACAGAAACTCAGCGAGACTCGTAAACATCTACTTGGGAACGCAGTATCAACACTCATGAAACAACTGAGAAATGATATAAAGTGGTAGGAAGTAGAGTGGTGAATGGTGTGGGGCAAATTAAGTGCTGATAGGTGTTCTGAACCTTCTGGCCCATTATTCAAGTTTACTCCACATGTGGGAACAGAGGTTCATGTCCTCAAGAGAGGTTACTAAATATATGTTGACATTTCAGCTGCTGGGATTGTCCTTTGCCAAATGTGTCCTCTCAGGTTCTATGGAGGGAGAAACAAAGCCCACCAAACCATATCAGATTGCATTTTAAAAAATCATGTCATGTTAATATGATTCCCAGCACCTGCATACCTTTCTCACATATTCGGTTTCTTCAATAACGTGAGCTGATGTTAACTCATACAAGGCAGAATTATCTTCTTTTTTACCCATTGGGGGGACCTCTGTGGTCCCTGTTACTGTTGTCATTGTGAATTCTGGCTCTAGGGAAACGTAAATCGATTAGACAAAACTAACTTCTTTGATGATATGATAATATGGCTCATAAACTGAAAGAAGTTCTGTATTAGCACTGTAATTAAATATAATAGAAAGTATTATAAATTACTGATATCTGTATAGATCCAGAAATCCAGGAATTAATTTAATATAAAAACAGCACCAGCTGAAGTATTCATTGATTAGAAGCATAAAAATCAAATTATGTGAGGGTGCCTGGGTGGCTCAGTTGGTTAAGCGACTGCCTTCGGCTCAGGTCATGATCCCAGAGTCCTGGGATCGAGTCCCACATCGGGCTCCCGGCTCAGCGGGGAGCCTGCTTCTCCCTCTGACCCTTTCCCTTCTCATGCTGTTTCTCTCTCTCTCTCTCTCTCATAAATAAATAAATAAAATCTTTAAAAAAAATCAAATTATCTGAGAAGGAAAAATGTAAAATGTTTCTTTTTTACTCCACATCATATTGGACTGTAAAACCTCAAGACCAGGGACGACATCTTATTCATCTTTATATTCTAGCATATTATAACTACTTAATAAATGACCGTGGAACTGAAACAATATATTATAGCAAAATCATATGTATGTACGTATATATGATTTTGCTATAATATATTGTGTATATATATATATATATATCTCACTTTACACTTTATCTAACTCTCAATAGCCTATAAAGGTCATCTACTGGAGAACTATTTGTAATGGAAAAATGTTGGGAAAAGCTGAAATACCCAAAAAAAGAGGACTGGTTGAATAATCTACTGCCATGGGGTCTTCTCTAGGATGCATTATTCAATAAAAAAAAACATGGTGCAGAAAAGGATATATAAAGGATCTATGGCATGATAATTTCTAAAAAAAAGGGAGAGGTGGATAGAAGGGGAAAATCTATGATTTAAGTTTTGACCCTGAACAACGTAATTATTTTACCTCATTTTAAAATAAAACTGAATTAAAAAGAAAAAAATGAAATCCTTCAAGATAAGAAATAAATAAAACAAGTGACTATATCTGTAAATCAAGTTGGTGACATATCCACATGGATTATTTGAAGTGATTTTTAAAGCGTTTGCCAGGGACTATTTATCCCAGGTGTGCTATGCCCTAGGAATAAAGAGAATTGCGAAACCCTCTTAAACCATACTCACTAATAATATTGTTAATGGAAATATCAGTGTTGCTACTTTGAAACTAGTATATGTGTACATGCATACACATGCACTCACCCACAGAAATGCATGATGTAGAATAAAGCCACAAAGTCATTGTCTTAACATCATTAAGAACCAAGATTCTGAGAATAAAAGAAAAGGCCCCTACCGTTAGAACAAAAAATGTTCTGTAAAAACCTTACAATCTAAACTGAAATGATGACTAGAAAATAATGATTTATCTTCCCTTAAAAATGTATTTTCTAGGGTGCCTGGGTGGCTCAGTTGGTTAAGCGACTGCCTTCGGCTCAGGTCATGATCCTGGAGTCCCGGGATCGAGTCCCGCATCGGGCTCCCTGCTGAGCAGGGAGTCTGCTTCTCCCTCTGATACTCCCCCCTCTCATGTACTCTCTCTATCTCATTCTCTCTCTCAAATAAATAAATAAATAAATAAATAAATAAATAAAATATTTTTAAAAAATGTATATTCTAGGTCCAGCCACTCAAAAATTTAGAAATATAAGCAGTTAACGCTCCTGGTGCCCAGACTGTGGTCTCAGTATACCATTTTCCACTAAAAAGAAACCATGGCTTCTTGAGTGATTTACGTCTGGGACAAGAAATGTACAAGGTAAGCTCAAGATATCTTGTTCTTCCAGAAGGCAAAAAGTGATCAAATACTACTCAAATAAGACACAAAAGCCAGCATGAAAGAAAAATGACTGTGAAGGATTGAAAAATATAAAGGATTTTGAAATTCCTGAAATCATGGTGAAGGAGAAAAACCACCACCACCAGCAACTATTATCATCCAACTCAATGGAGAGAGGCCACCATTGTACTAACATTAGTTCAAAAGAGGGAGTGAGGGGTCACCGACAAGCATTTATCTTGCCTTTCCTGTATGAATTATATTTCATGGTGACCAAATAGTCGATTCTTTTTTTCTAAAGAATTTCTGCTAATAAATCCAAGTGGATTGATAGAAGACCTACATTTTGTAACCCCTTATGAAGTAATGGATCTGAAACAAGTCATCAACCAGTGCTAAAATCACTAGGTGAGAGGTTGATGTACTAACCTGAGGAACCTCACTAATCCATCTTGACATAAGTAGAAAGAGACACCCAGACATTTTGTCCTCTAGATGTGGTACAATCACAAATAGAAAGCATCACCTACAAAGTATGCTTTAAAAAAAAAAAAAGTGAACTTGAATCTCATCAAGCCTCTGTATCTAAGAACACTAAGTATCTGGACAAGAGGAAAATGTTCAATGACTCTACAAGGGTTAAGGCTGCAATCAGCCAAACCCAAATTATGTGACATTTTATGGGACGAATAACTAGTTTCTTCCACAAACTATATGAAGAAAGATCAGAAGAAAAGAAGGAAAATTGCCACAAATGAAGAGTCTTAAGAAACATGACCAAACGCAATATAGGAATCTTCTTTGCCTCTTGATTCAAATAAACCAGTTACATAAAGACATTGTTGAGACAGCTGGGGAAACAAAGTCCGACTGGGTGACAAATGATGTTAAAGAGTCGTTGTAATGTCGCTAGGTATGATATTAGAATTATGATTTTTTTAAAAAGATTTTATTTATTTATTTGACACAGAGACAGAGAGAGAGGGAACACAAGCAGGGGGAGTGGGAGAGGGAGAAGCAGGCTTCCTGCTGAGCAGGGAGCCCAACGTGGGGCTCGATCCCAGGACCCTGGGATCATGACCTGAGCCGAAGGCAGACACTTAATGACTGCGTCACCCAGGCACCCCTAGAATTATGATATTCTTTAGAAAGATCTTTTCCGTTAGTCATACTTACTGAAATATTACATTTGGAATTGCTGTAGAATGCTCTAGCAGAGAGAAAAAATGGGGTGGGGTAAAAATGAATGAAGTCTGGCAAAATGCAAGGAATCACTGAAGTGGGTCAAGGACACATGGCGTTCACTAGACTCCTCTATTCTGGTTCTGTTTGAAATTTCCCTAATAAATAGTAAAGAACTGAAAAAAATAAAATAAAATGAAAAGCCCTGTGAGGTAGGATTATTTGTCTCATTTTACTGATGAGGAAGCCAAGACTCCCGTAGGTGATAACTTACCCAAGGTCACCGCAAAACTAAGAGCTGAAACTCAAGCCTTTGTCTTTTGGATGACAAGTTCAAGGGTGTTTCTATCACATTAAGGCTGGCTTCCCTAGTGAGAAAAAAACAACAAAAATATTTAAAATTTAGCCATGATCATGCTGGTAAAACACACAAAGAATTTTCATATTTGCTAGCATCACTTTAAAACTAGATAGCTACTGGGGTAACTCTAAGTCCTGAATTTATCCTTTAATCTTCAATGAAATTGACAGAGGACGCCAAGAATTTTCCATTTTATTGTAAATCCTCTTAGACAGCCACAGTGGCTTCTCTTTGTGTGGCCTGCAGTCGAACTGGCCCTTGCAACGCAGCAAGTCAGCTTTCACAGAATATGCTGCATGTACCTCTGCTACTTGGTCCTCGAAGTCTCTTCCCGGATGAAGTCCTTGGTCCCAAACAGCATTTATAGGCAATTTGAAATAAAAGAAACACCCATAGAGACAAGAAGCAATGTGCTTGAAAACCAGGGGGGAATGTGAAGTTCAAGCTTGAGTGGTGGTCGGCAAACCATGGGAATCCAATCTGGCTTCCCACCTATTGCACAGCCTATGAACAAACAATGGTTCTAATGTTTTTTAATGGTCCAACACGAACGTGCACGCACACACACAAAACAAAAATCAAAACAAGTACTACATGAAAATGATATGAAGTTCAAATTTAGTGTTCATACATGAAGGTTTACTCTACAATAACCACAGCCATTCACTTACACGCTGTCTACGCTGCTTTTGCTTTACAAAGGCAGAGTTGAGTGGTTGTGGCAGAGAAAATATGTGGCGAGCACTGTCTCAAATATTTACTATCTGGTCCTTTACACAAAAGGTTTGCTGACTCCTGGGTTCGGATGTAGCAGAGGGTGGGAGCAAAATCTGGGGGAAAATAGAGGCGAGCAGAAGAATCAATTTGGTCTGAGTTCTGTTTTGTTCTCCAGTTCCATCCCCCACTGATCCACGGTCCCATTTGATTGATTTGCATTCTTTTCTTTTTCTTTTTAGTATGTTACACACTGTGTACATTAACAAATGATAAGAGGCATTTCAGGATAGGAATGAATCACTCTTCGGAATGGATCCCAAATGCATTCTCACAGTCTTTCATAATTTGAAAATCATCTCGGGCCCCACATTATATTTCCTAAACATATTCTCTTCCGTGCCTTTTATTCTTAATATCAAGGAATTCTGCTCCTTAACCACTGATATTTCTCAAAACATTGTACCTCTTCTACTTGCTGGTTGGGCCATCTTCAACAAGTTACATAAAATTTTAGCCTCAACTTACCCATATCTGCAAAATAAGGATAAACCACCTAGAGTTGTAAAACTGAGGGTTGTTTGTTTGTTTTTTAGTTCCTTGGTTGCAGCAGGCACTCAATGGACGGTAATGGTTAATATCGTTGCTCCTATTTTTTTATATTATTAATAACCACAGAAGACACGCAGCCTATAACAGAGGGGGTGGTTTATGCCAATCTGGTTGCAAAGCTTATATCCAACTCTATTCAAACGAAATCAAATTCCATTTCTTTCTTTGATTCAGGAAATTTTTGTGATCACAGTCCTTGATTTGTATAAAGAAACCCAAGGTGAACTTAAGCCAGCGAAGTCCAAATTGCCATATGGCATTACCATCCCAGAGAAAATCCATCTTAGCATTTTATTTCTGCCAGAAGTAGATTAGGCAGATAAAATTTTCAAAATAAAACACAATCAGTTAATTAAAGTGAGAAAAGAATTGTATTTATTTTATGCTAGAGTGGATTGAAGACAGCTTAAAAGTGGCATCACGCCAAGAGGTGTTATTTCCTAGATCAGGGCTTTGCAACCAGGGCTCCCAGGGGGAGGGGAGGTGCTAAGTAGACAGGGCTTTGCCATCTCAACTTGAACCAAAGCAGTTCTGCTTTGTTCTGCCAAACACTGAATTCTTCCATGAGATTTTCTGTGAAGAAGGAACATTCTACAAATGAAAAGGTTTGGAGGCAGACTGCCTTGTTTCATGGCCTGACTCTGCCACTCAGGAGCTGTGTGACTGTGGGCAATTTCTTAACCTCTCTGTGCCTCAGTTCCCTTATTCCCAGATAAGATTAATAATTAATAATGATAGAAATAATAATAACAGAGGGCTGTTTGTGAATTAACATTTTTCTGGGCACCTAAAACAGTTCACAGCATATAATAAGTGATTTGTATCTGTTTGTCAAATGAGTAAATAAAATATGAATCCATTATCCACAATTATTGCTGATAAGCCGTCTGATTATTAGAGAAGAACTAGCTAATATTTTAAACAGTCCGCAGACCCAGCTAGGAAAATCTGCTTCTGGGATTTTAAGACCAGCAAATCCATGGTATTGGTTCTTTCTCAATAACACATCAATAATTCATCAACATCCCCAACTGATTATGCTAACACCTAATGAATAGTTTCCAAATTACAAAGTAATTCATACCCATTATTTGTAATCTGTGTGATAAACCAACACATCGTTGGGTGCCCAGGATAATGTAACTAAACCTACTTCTCTGTTTAATGACATAAGAATGGCTTATGCATTATACAATAAACACAAATGAGGCACCATTATGGAGTTGAATTTTCCTTCCTCCCCATTCATATGTTGAAGTTCTAACCCACCAGTATCTCAGAATGCGATCTTCCTAGGAAACAGGACCATCACAGATGTAATTAGTTAAAATGAAGTCATACTGGAGTAGGCTGGTCCCCTAATCCAATATGACTGGTGTTTTTATAAAAATTGGGACACAGATGCACACAGGAGAATGTCATGTAAAGATGAAAGTAGAGATCAAGGTGATGCTTCTATCTGCCAAGGAACAGCCAAACTGGCAAGCAGACCACCAGAAGCTGGAGGAGAAGCATGGAACAGACTCTTCCTCACAGCCTAAGAAAAACCTAACCCTGCAGACACCTTGATCTTGGACTTCCAGCCACCAGAACCATGAGACAAGCAATTACTATGTTTAAGCCACTTAGTCGGTGGTACTTTGATATAGCAGTCCTAGGAAATGAATACAGGCACTGCTTATATTCTAGAGCTTCTAACAAAGGTATTTTCTCCCTTTATTTAACCTTTGATTGATTCACCCATGGATCAAGTATTCATTGAATACAGCCGTGTTAGGTGCTGGGACCACAGACGTGCACCAGACATCTTGCTCTCATGGGACTTCCAGCGCAGAGGGGAGACAGACATTACACAAAACAGTGAACACACAGGGAACGGACTGAGAGGTGGGGACAAGTGTGAGGAAGAGAAGTAGAGAAGGGAAACAGAAGAGAACAAGGTGCTGCTCTAGATGGTTCTGGATGGGTGGTGAGGGAAGGCCATTCTGAATAGGTGGCAGTTAAGCAAAAGGTTTGAATGACAGAAGGTGATGCTTGTAGGAAACAGAACGCCACAACGACCACTGGTGCCTGTTCGCTCAGACTCCGAGATCTCTGAGAAAACTCGAGATTGCAGGGTTAAAAATAACCCGAAAGGATCAGAGTGAACTGCCCTTGGAATGTGTGTGGTCAGTTCTAAAGTACACAGCAGAAGATGTTTTGTAGATAGGAAGCCAGCTGTAAACAGCACACTGTGCACTCCCCTCTTTGTTCCTTTATTCTGTTTTAAAGATTCTTACGTGCTTGACTAATCCTGGATACGTGGAGGAATGTGCCTTAATACGCCTCTGCTGTAGAAGGTATATAAGAGTATGGAAAATAAACCTCGGCACCTCGGGCTGTTTGCTCGGGGTCCCCTGTGCCTCGCTATACTGTCATCTCTTTTTCTCAGTTCCTTTGCCACCCCAGGTCCCCGACTCTCAGAGGTCAACAAGTGGTGCCTGAACAGGGACCTGAAGCCCCCGTCGAGGAGTGATCGGCCAGCGATAGGAACCCTACAGAAGGTGGTAAGTAGGAAAGTTTATTACAGGGTTATGGGGCAATCAAATTCGAAAGCATCAGGTTTTGCTGCGTTGATACAACATTTTCTTTTTTTTTTTTAAGATTTTATTTATTTATTTGAGAGAGAGAGAATGAGAGACAGAGAGCATGAGAGGGAAGAGGATCAGAGGGAGAAGCAGACTCCCTGCCGAGCAGGGAGCCCAACGTGGGACTCGATCCCGGGACTCCAGGATCATGACCTGAGCCGAAGGCAGTCGCTTAACCAACTGAGCCACCCAGGCGCCTCGATACATCATTTTCTTAAAGAATATGGAGCTAAAGTTACTAAGCAGCGCACAGAAAAATGTTTGGAAACAGCAGTTGAATACAATCCTTGGTTTCCGGACGAAGGCTCCTTAGATGAGGAGACTTGGATCTGAGTGAAAAATAATGTCTCGAAGGCTATGAGACAGGGTGAAACGATTCCTCTTGATTTCTGGCCCATTTGGGCTTTAGTACGAGTGGTTATCAATACTATGGAAACTGGGGATAAGTTATCCCCGGCTGAGGTTGCTAAAGAAACTACTAACTCTTTACATACATATGAATTAGATGATGAGACTTTAGAAAAGGCTAAGACTGAAAGTAAAAAAGTTTTCGTGGCTTCACAGTCCCGGCCGTTACCCACGGCCCCTCCACTTTTAACGGAGGGCCCCACTGAAGATGATCAACCTCCCTCCACAGTAGATTTATTCCCTCTCAAACGATCCTCCCCAGCTCTCTCACCTCTCGAAAAGGAACTCTGACGGCAAGGGGCTAATGATCTATTTATGGCTTTCCCCATAGACCGAACACAAGTGTCTGGTCCCGTCTATGAGGGATTAGATTTAAATGCTTTAAGGGAACTAAAGAAGGCTTGCCACTTGTATGGACCCACAGCCCTTTATACTATAGAGATTTTGAAAGCTTGGGCAAATTCTGGGGAGTGGATCCCTCATGACTGGCATATGGTTGCACGGGCTTGCCTTAAGCCACAGGATTTATTACAATGGAAAATGTGGTTATCGGATGCCGCCTATATGAAAGCCGGGGCGAATCGGGCTAACCCAGCCAGGCATCATATTTCTTTTGAAATGCTCACTGGCTCTGGCCCCTTTTCAGATGTTCGAGAGCATTGGTTAACACTCCGCCTGCAGCCACAGTGCAGGTATCTGAAATCGCCCACGCAGCGTGGGGAAAGCTAATCCCTTCAGGGGAAGTGGGGCAAAGTTATATAAAAATTGTGCAAGAGCCTACAGAAGCATCTACTGATTTTATTTCTCGGCTCGAAATGGCTATTGACCGCCAAATCGATTAATAAACTTGCTAAAGAGCACTTGCTAAGAGAGCTTGCTTTTGAAAATGCTAATGAGGACTGCCAAGCGGCCATCCAGCCACATAGGGAAACAGGAAACATTCTCAATTATCTTCGTCTATGTAGAAATATTGGCACTTTTACACATCAAGCTCGGATAGCCTCCCTTCAGCTCATGGCCCTACAAAAACAAAAACAGGATATAAAATGTTATAATTGTGGGAAAGTAGGACATGTCAAGAAGGAATGCCGTAAAGCCCCCCAACCTAGAGCCAATTCTCTTTGTAATACCGCCCCTAGCCTCTGCCCTCGTTGCGGCAAAGGCAAACATTGGGCCAAGGAATGCAAATCCATATTTGACAGGCAAGGTAACCCACTCCCATTAAGGTCGGGAAATGGAATGCGGGGCCACCCCCAGGGCCTGAACAACAACGGGGGATTCAATATGTCGCCTCTCCAGCAGCAACTTCCTGCTGCACACATAAACCTTCTGTGTTATCACTCAGTCCCGCCACCCAGGGAAGTGCCGCAGTAGATTTAACCACTCCTTTTACAGTAAGTCTTCACCCTGGTCTCGGGCCTCAAAAAATACCCACGGGTTATTATGGACCTTTACCAAGAGGAACCGTGGGTCTTGTGCTAGGAATATCTAATCTAAATCTTAAAGGAATCCAGGTGATGACTGGAGTAATAGAGTCTGACTATGAAGGAGAAATAATGGTGGTCGCACAGACTCGGGTTCCTTGGATCTTTAAGGGAGGAGATAGAATTGCTCAGTCATTATTATTGCCCTATGTACAAATTGGTCAGTCCCAACAGATCAGATGAGGAGGATTCGGTAGTACTGATCCTCTCATGGTTAAATGGGCTTCATTATTGACTCAGACTGATCGTCCTTCTATGAATCTTAAAATTAGAGGAAGGACTTTCTCAGGTCTAGTAGATTCTGGAGCCGATATTTCAGTAATAGCCTCCCAGCACTGGCCTAATACCTGGCCCACGCAAGCAACCTCTAGTTCGGTAGAAGGAATAGGTTTTGTGACGGCAGAAGAAATTCGACAAAGTAGCGTGCCACTTAAATGTGAGGGACCAGACGAATTAGAAGGGATTATCCAGCCTTTCATGTTAAATACCCCCATTAATCTTTGGGGAAGAGACTTCTTGCAACAGTGGGGAGCCGAGCTAGTCATCCCCCTAAATCGACCAGTTAATCAAATCATGACAAAGATGGGCTATAAACCAGGACGGGGCTTAGGCAAACAACATCAAGGAATAAAGGAGCCTATCATAGCCCTAGGACAAACTCATAGGGCTGGACTGGGTTACCCTTTTTTCTAGGGGCTGTTGCGGAAAAGAGTCCTGCCCCCATTAAAATAACATGGAAAACTTCTTCCCCGGTTTGGACTCCTCAATGGCCCCTTCCAATAGAAAAACTGCAGGCCTTAGAACAAATTATTCAAGAACAATTGCAGGCAGGACATACAGAGCCTTCACAACCTCCTTGGAACTCTCCGGTTTTTGTTATCAGAAAGAAATCAGTAAGTGGAGGCTCTTAATAGACCTTCGGAATGTTAATCCCATCTTGGAGCCTTTGGGTGCCTTGTAGCCTGGGTTACCCACTCCTACAGCCATTCCCAAACAATGGCCATTGATGATAATAGATTTTAAGGATTGTTTCTATACCATAGCCATTCACCCTGAGGATAAGGAGAAATTTGCCTTTTCTATTTCCAGCACTAACAATAAGGAACCAATGAGATGATATCAGTGGACAGTTTTGCCACAAGGCATGACTAATTCTCCTACCCTGTGTCAGTATTATGTTGGCCAGGTCCTCAGACCTGTAAGAGATCATTATCCTCGATCCTATATCATTCATTATATGGATGATATTTTGCTGGCATCACAAACTGCAACCGAATTACAAGATGTATATCAGGCCACTTCCCAACATTTGACTTCTGCCGGTCTCATAATAGCCCCGGAGAAAATCCAAACAACTACTCCGGCTTCTTATCTAGGCACTGTGGTAGATAGAACCACAGTGAAACCTCAAACAATGCAAATTTGTAAGGATACCCTCCTTACTCTTAACGATTTTCAGAAACTCCTAGGAGACATTAACTGGATTCGCCCCCTCCTAGGGATTCCTACTTATAAATTACAAAATTTATTTAACACTTTACAAGGTGATTCTGCTTTAGATAGTCCTCGCACTCTATCCTCAGAGGCAGAAGCCAAACTGCAGTTTGTCGAGGAGCGATTAAAAACTGTCTTTGCTTACAGGTATGATGATTCTCTCCCCCTGCTTCTTCTTATTTTCCCTTCCCCTCATTCTCCAACTGGTGTCTTAGCTCAAGAAGACAAACCTCTCGAATGGGTGACTTTACATACAAAAACTTCTTGAACTGTTACTCCATATCTATCTCTTGTCGCTTCACTCATTCTCCAAGAACAAAAGTGTTCTATTCAAATTCTTGGATTTGACCCAGCGCTCATTGTTTTACCTATCTCTTCCACATCCTTTAAGGAAGTGCCTCCTTTTCTCTACCAATCTGCAAATATCTCTTGCTGATTATACTGGGCGCATAGGTTGCCACTGTCCGTCAAGTAAACTATGGGACTTCTAAAGCGCACTGCCTGGGTTATAAATCGCGTGGTTCGTAACATTACAGTCCCCTCAGCTCCTACATACTTTATTGATGGCTCCTCCTCCTGGCGTGCCGGAGTCTGGGGCCCTGCTATTCAGCGCTCCATGAAAACCCCTTAGGCTTCTGCTCAACAAGTCAAACTTGCAGCTTTACTGTTCTTATTGCAGAATGTTCGTTATCCTATGAATACCGTATCTGATTCTGCCTACGTAGTTGGCACTGTTGCGCCTTTAGAAACAGCTCTCATTTCCACGACTCACTCTATCATTAACCCTTTGCTTCAGGAATTACAATTAGAAATTCAATCTCGAACTCACCCTTTGTTCATTACTCCTATCTGCTCTCATTCTAACCTCCCTGGACCTCTTACACAAGGGAATCAATCTGCTGATTTATTGGCTACTCCTATTTTTGAAACTCCACAAGCAGAACATGCCCATCTTCATACCAACGCCAACCGCCTACATTCACACTATAAAATACCCTGCGCCCTGCCAGGCAAATAGTCTCTTCCTGTCCCGTTTGTCGACCTCTACATTTAACTGAGCATCCGGCGGGCATCAATCCCAGAGGCACAGCTCCTGATTGTATTTGGCAAATGGACGTTACTCATTTCCCACCTTTCAGACATCTCTCGTATATTCATGTTACAATAAGACACTTTTTCAGGATTTCTTCATGCTACTCCATTGACGGGAGAAAAGGCTGGGCATGTTATCTCTCATTTACTTGAATGTTTCGCTATTATGGGGTTACCTACTTGTATCAAGACAGATAATGGCCCAGCATATACTAGCAAGAAAGTATGAGAATTCCTTGCAGAATGGCAAATACAGCATATCACAGGTATTCCTTATAATCCTCAAGGACAGGCTGTAGTAGAAAGGGCGCATGCCACCATTAAAAAACAACTCCGTAAAACTATTTCAAAAAAGAAAGGGGGAAACTCTCCCCGAGACGTCATGGCACACACTTAATTTATTTTAAATTTTCTAAATTTACCCCAAGGAGAACCATATACTAGAGCTGACAAACATTTCTTGCCAGCCTCAATCGCAACTCAGGATGTACCCATCTGGATAAAAAATGATGAAAATAATTGGTTGCCCGGGAAATTAATTACCCGAGGCCCTGGTTATGCTTGTGTCATTCCAGATGGATCCAGCTGAGCAATTTGGATACCTCTTCGGAAAGTCCGTCCCAGGACCAGCAATGAAGACAACAGAAGAGGTCTCTCAGATGCTGCAGGGATTGACTGGGTAACCCCCCTGTCCGAGAGATGGCAACACTCTCCTTGAAGAGACCTCGAAAACGAAAATTGCCCCCAAAAACACCCCCAACTTGGAAGCAACTGAAGACCCTCACTCAGAGGGCAGAGAGAGTCCTGGAGATGACCAGATCTACCAAAACCCCTGAACATTTATTTGTTCCTGGCTATGTTAGCGGTGGTGACATGCGCCTCTGCGCAGTACGGATTCCATCCTTCTTCTCCAGGCCCGTATGGGGGTCTGGATCCCGGATACTGTACCCTCAAAAAACAAATGAGTGCCCAACATCTCCATCACAGAGTGCTTACGACAGTGGCTAATTTGAAAAAAGAAAGGGTTCAGTTCACTGCACAGCAGTGTTCTCAACCCACTTCCGTGGGTGCTAACTGAAAAGCACCATGGTGGATGCATGGCATGTTTGGCTCTTCCCCAGATATGCGGAATCGCCACCTATATGAGTCTTTGCAGGAAAGGTCCCTTGCTTGCTCTTCCTCCCTCACTGGGGCTGGAGCACAGGTCCAACACCTAGACTCCACCAACTGGGTGCTCCCCTCTGGAAATGCCAGTAAGGGATTGGACCTGGGGCTCGTTGAAGCTGGAGGCAGTGAAACCCTGTGGTTATTCTGGGAAGGGAAGGAGTCTGGCACAGCGCGGTGCCTTGTGTCTGGATGGCAGGAACACCAGTGGTGGCATCTAGTGACCAGTGGCAATGCCAAGACTCTGTGCGACTCTTGTGACAGCCTGATCTTGGCTGAGGTACCGGCACACTGGATTCTCCCATTTCCAAATCAGGAGATTCCTTTTCAGCTGAAGTTCTCCAGAGTCAATGGACTTCATTGGCTGGTTTGCAACCAAGAGCCCTGACTGGTCTTAGCAGTTTCTGAGTTGTGAGCTAACAATATTGAATATTGTTTCATCATCATTCTTGGTCGCTCTTCTTGAGAAGCTGAAAAAGTAAGTTGCAAGAAAAGTGAACCGGGGCAATTAGGTTCTATGAGGGAAAGAACGCGAACAGATCTCCAAACCTTAGAAGAGACTGACTGTGTCTTGAATATTAAATAGCACACCTGTTCTGCAGCTACATTACACAGCACAATGGTGACATCCAGTGTCAGCTGGCTAAATCTCAGGTGACTGTGCATTCTACCTGAAAGCAATGCTGGAGGTAAGCGTCTATAAGACACACATGTTAACCCTCAGCTCCAGTAATAATGACGTTGTTTTCAAGTAATAATCTAAGATTTTTTAAGTATAATTAATTTCATTCATTTGTGATACTCATTTATATACAAACAGATATTTACATCATAGCCAACACTATAGAAAGCTCTTAGATAGGAAATAAAAGTTATTTCATTTTGCAAAAAAGATTGAAATATTGGCACACACACAATATACAAATAAATGGGCTTGACAAACACTGTGCCATTTACTAAAAAATCGTTTTCCATATACTGTCAAAATTAATCATTACAACATACTGTACCACTATACCTATTACCTATCTGTACCTGTAACTAAATCCACCCATGTATGTATGTGTAATGCAACCAAGTCCCAGAACAGTGATTCAAGTTTTTCACGGTCATCAACTGACCTCTCCACCTGAACCGAGACAGAATGACCTTAGGTCGAGGTGTCTTTGTAATGAAATAATCTATGCTTCCTTGTTCATTGGCATAATCTGAAATTTTGAAAACAGCTGAAGATTTCACCCAGTGCCCAGTATAGCAACTAAAGTGCAGAAAAGGGAAAAAATCACACGAATCTCTTCCCATCTGGGGGAACCCCTGGGGAGAAGGGACCAGAGTCTGGTGAGCACCTACTGCATGCAGGCTAGGGTTTACTTCCTTTAATAATCCTCACATACACTCTGAGAAGTCGGTGTTATTATTCCCATTTTATAGATGAGGAAACGTAGCTGAGCAAGATGAAGCAAAACAGCTAGTTAATGATGGTCGTGGATCTCAAGCCTGAGTCTGCTGGTTCTTTCCATCTTACCACCTTGCCTTCTGTTCTGAGTGGATTTCTAAGCCTACTTTCTTGGCCCCGAGCTAGTTTAGTTCAGGTCACTAAGTAACAGTCAAGTCACTTCTGCTGTGAGCAGTGTGTCCTTCAGGAGCATGAGCAGATATTTTTGTCCCAATAGATTTAGTCCACGGACAGGGGCAGTATGGCTTCATGGCTTAAAAATGGCGGCTTTGGACTTGGTCGGTGCTGTCCATGAGGCTCTTCTACTTCTCACTAGCTGGGTGGCCTCGGAACAGTTTCAAACTTCCCAGGCTTCAGCTTCCCCAACTGAAAATTTCAGATGCAACTGTTGAATTTGTCACAAAGTTATATGAGGATTAAACGGGACAGTGCATAAAAATGTTTCGTGAAGTGTCTGACCCATCAAGCACAAAGAATATTAAATAATCATATTGACATCCACAGCCCATTAAGGACATTTGCATATAGGACATTGTTTGGAAGTGTCAAAGCATAAGCCCAGCTGTCCTCACTATCCACCCCCCCTCCATCCCCCCCATCAGTCAACTATTCCTCCTGTTTTGACCTCAAAACTCATTCAACTCAAAACCACCCAGGATTTGTCTGTGACGAGAACATGAAAAGAAACATGTCAATGACATATATTTTAGTCATTTGTAACATTTAAAAGGAAGGTACCCTTTTGGAAAATTTCTCTTGTGACTTTATAAAACATTTTAAGAGTGAAAGGTTCAGGAATCCACAAAATATCTTTAGCTTCCTAAACTCATCCTGGAATATGTTAGCTCCAACATAATTTACTTCCTTTAAAAAAATTATCCAGTAAGGGAGGTGAAAGACAACAGCAAGCATGAATGAGGATGCAGAGTAGCTAGAACTCCTGTCTGATGCTGATGGGAATGCAAAGTGGGCAGCCACATTGGACAACCCTAAGGCAGTTTCCTATAAAGTTAAGCACTCACTGTACAACCCAGCCATCCCACTTCTAGATATTTACCTAAGTGAAATGAAGGTCTATGTCCCATAAATCACAAATGTTTCTAATTGCCAAACACCGGAAAAAATTCAAATATTCCTCCAAAGGTAAATCCTACTCATCAATAAGAAGAATGAAGTACTGATGCACACAATGTAGATGAATCTCCAAAGCATTTTCCTGACCGAAAATAGCCAAATCCAAAGGGCTACGTTCTGTAGTTCTATTTGTATGAGATTTAGAAAATTCAAAATTGTGGGCACAGAAAACAGATCAGTGGTTACCTGGGAACTGGGAGTGGGGGAGGGACTGACTATAAAGGGGACACCCATTGTTTTAGGGGGGAAAACATAACTGTTCTATAGCTTTTTTTAAAGATTTTATTTGAGAAAGAGAGAGAGCAAGCCCATGAGCGAGGGTGGGATGGGGGGGCAGAGGGAGAGGGAGAAGCAGACTCTCCACTAAGCAGGGAGCCTGACGTGGGGCTCAATCCCAGGACCCCGAGATCATGACCCTGAGATCATGACCCAAGCCGAAGGCAGACGCTTAACCGACTCAGCCACCCAGGTGCCCCACAACTGTTCTACATCTTGATGGTGATGGTGGTTCCATGACTGCAACCATTCATCAAAACAGAACTCTGCGCTAAAAAAGGTGAACTTATATACTTCTATTTTAAAGATAATAATCATGCAATAGCAGCCTAGAGAAAGCAAAGTACAACTGAGATTTCAAAAGCCAAGGGCCTTCACTGATTTTATCAGCACTAACTGGAAGTCACAATTAGCTGGATTTGTTTCCCTTTATTCAAATTATTGACCCCCAAACAATGTACATGGCAAACAAAACAAAACAAAACAGTGATGGAATCAGGATTGTTAAAAGGTAAAGTAGAACCATTGTTGCCACAAGAATAGCCAGGGCAGCCTGACATTCAATATGGTGACAGAGGAGCCCCAGGGAAATCCTAAACATCTTAAGAAAGCTAACCATACTGGGCGCCTGGGTGGCTCAGTTGGTTAAGCGACTGCCTTCGGCTCAGGTCATGATCCCAGAGTCCCGGGATCGAGTCCCACATCGGGCTCCCTGCTCAGTAAGGGAGCCTGCTTCTCCCTCTGACCCTCCCCCCTCTCATGTACTCTCTCTCTCTCAAATAAATAAATAAATCTTTAAAAAAAAAAAAGAAAGCTAACCATACTTATTCACTAAAGTGGAGAAGTAGGAGGAAATCTATAGAAGTATACAAGAAGTAAATAAGAATATTTGCCACGGCAAGATTTAAATCTAATTCATGAACCTAGAATTCCTCATCTCATCTACCCATCCCCTTCTTAATTATTTTCAAGCTGCAAAACATGTTTCCACTCTTCACTGCGGCCCATTTGCACGTAGACTCCTGGGTCAGGGACTCCAAAGTCTGTCCAGGATGGCCACCGCCGGCAGCAGTGAGGACCTTCCCGCGGCAGTTAGATGTCAGACTGATGCGCACGCTCAGGGCAGCATCCTCCCCAAACCGGGAGCTCACAGAAGGACAACCACGGTGAGGGCAGCTTCCGGCTCTGGGTAAAACCTAGTTCCTTATAAGAGATCACATCACCATGAGTGATGAGTGAGTGAGCTCAGCAAAATAATTCATAGACTCTCACAGCTCAATGCTGATCAAGCCTTCCTCCCGCAGGTGAGCAGACACAACTGGGGGTGGGGGGGAGCGTATCCCCGCCAATTTCGGAGCATATGAAAGTGGGAAGGATGGAGACAGATTCCTGTCAAGGCTATAACGACTCTTAGGAGACATCTGGAATGACATTGTCAGTGAAGTCTAGAAAAATGCACCTGTTCAAGAGATTTTTAAATCCTTACCAAGTTAAAAAAAAAAAAAAGACATTAGCAGTAGAGACTGATTAATTCATCCCATCACAGATCATCAAAAGCACAGTGTTCCCACCCAGGGATTTCAGCAAGTTGTTCTGGTATTTCAAGCAGAAAAAACTGAGTTCCAAATGAGCACATTCAGCTTTGGAAAACTACATTATTTAATCTAGACTATCTTGTTTTCAAATTTTAGAATTTTAAAAATAAAATCCTTCACATTCTAAGTTGTCAATAAAATAGACCTTCAAGTTATATTAATGCTCTTTTTTCCCCAGTAGGAAAGTGTAATTTCAGCAGTAACTTCAGGCAGGAAGGGACATATTGTCTTCTCTTTAGTTTCACAGAATTTGCCAACTTTTTCTAGAAGGGTTTCTACTCAACCAGAGAAATCCTTCTAAGAGGATCTTTAAGCATAAGTTGTCAAGCACAACCTCCTAAGAATGTATTTGCTGTAGTAGTTGGCATAAAGTAGGATGAATGGGGGTGTGCAAGGGAACAGCTCTAACCGAACTGCTTGCTGTTCAAGGTTCCTGATTCCTAAGAAAGGTAATTCAAAGGTGAATGCTTTTGCAGTGTTAGAAAGTTCTGATTTGGCTTGTTCTCTGGACGACACATAGAAAAACACCACCACTTAGTAGGAACTTGGAGTAATTTGTAATTTTGCTCTAGCTCCTTAAAAAGGTCCCAGAGAAAAAAGAAGTGGAATTTTTTTTCTGTTTTAGATTTTCACTGATCTAAAAGCTCAAACTAGTGCCTGATTTTGTAAATAAACAGCTGTATGTTTTATTCTTTAGCACAGTCATAGAAACCATAGAATAATAAAACAAAAAGCATATAAATTCACATTCACTCCCTTCAACTTTTTAAGGCTTAAGGCTATAGATGACTCATGCTTTATGTTAAGTGGGCCATTAAAATATGTTATTAGGAAACACTCAAGATTTTTGAGGGTACTTCAGTCATCACTGTTAGGTCAAACAATCATCAAAATTCACCCACTCTAAATGCATCATTTGTGAAGAAAATGTAGCAAAGGAGATATGAATTCTCTTTGCAAATATGAATGCCAAGAGCAAAACATCTTCCAAGTCCCACCTAGAATACCAAATGATTGATGTTTTCTGCTACTTGCACAGGGTTTACTATTTACTATTTTCATGGGAGTATCACAGAAAGATCACAGAAAATAGCAGTAATCCATACCAGGATTATATTTTTCATAAATATAAATAAGAGGTTGGCTCCTATCAATTATTTTCTAATTATGCTACCAGGGAAGGTAGACCAAAGTATCTGTCTTACCACTTAAAATGTAAATGCAGAACTATCCACCAACTGGTGAACAAAATGTGGACCAGCCATAGAATGGAATGAATAGTAATTAGCAATAAAAAGGAACAAGCTACTGATACACGCTACACCCTGAATGAACCTCAAAACCACTGGTTCTAGGTGAAGGAAGCCAGATACGAAAGACCATCTATTGTATGATCCCATTTGTGTGAAATGTCCAGAAAGTCAAATCTAAAGAGAGAGAAAGCGGATTAGTGGTTGTCTGGGGGTAACAAATAGGAAGGTGGGGTCTTTTTGGGATGCTGAGAATGCTTTAAAACTGGGTTGTGGTGATGGTTGCACAATTCCATAAATTTACTAAAAATCATTGAATCATACCCTTGGATATATTTTATGGTATGTAAATTATACTTCCAATAAAGCTGTTTTTTTAAAAACAGCAACAATGACAACAAAAAAAGAAGCAAGAATGCCTTGGACAAAGTAAGTCTTTTCCTCTGGGGCAAAATATAATTATAGTCATATTTTTCTAATTTACAGGAAAAAACAATGTGATGGATAGAATTTTCTCAATTTGAAGTTTTTCATTCATTGATTTATATGCTAAATTACTGGCACCCACTACAAGTTTAGTTTTTATTTAATTTGCACGAAATTGATATTTAGCTATTTCAGACTTAACATCTCAATTTTTCTTAATATTTAACCCAGAACATGTGATTCCTAAATTTTTCCCCAATCTAAGCAAGAGAGAAAAACACTGACGTGAATAATATATAAGTTCCTTTATAATTTTAGAGTTGACTAAATTGGTGAAAGAGAGTATGTGATTTGAAGATAATCTAGTTTCAGTCACTGTCAAAACTGGTAGATGATCACTGATATGGTTCTTATCTATGATCTCAAGGTGTCCTGGAGGACTCCAGCATTGTGTAAATTCCATGAGGACAGGAATGTGACTTATTTACACAACGCTGTATCCACCCCTCCCTCCCAATCTGAACTCAAAACAAAGTGCTCTGCCCAACAGGTGCTCAACAAATGCATGAATGGGCCCACAAATCCACACATGCACCAAATATTTTCTAAAACTGAATGTGCACACACTCATGCTTTTGTTTTACAAACCCATGTAGCTGGCTGTTTTCTACCTTAGTAAAATGCAAATTCACTTAAACATGTTATTAAGTTGATAGTAACATTTTGCCATTATGAATTTATTTTCTCTTGATAAATGGCCTATAATTTTGATATAAATATCTCAGTTCAAAAGATTCGAAACCAAGACTTTGAAAGACTTTCAGATTCCTTTCAAAACCTTCAGTTCCTTCCTTTTTCAGTCATGATCCAAACAAATGAAAGTATGCCTAATTTTTCAGCTTCAGCCAGAATTTGGACTACAACTAAGCCCACTGTCCAGCACATTGTAAATCAGTCAGCTAACAAATAACATGCCTGTTATTTATTCACAAAACCATGAAGGGGAATGATATAACTGAAATAGTGTATTTATTTCAAAAGTCTCTTTTTCATTAGTGCAGGTTTAGTTACAAAATTTATTTAGCAAATCACAAAGACAGGAACCTTAAGAAATTTGCAGGAAGTATGAGACGTTTTTCATTCTTTCTGTAAGTAGCTGAGGAACCACAAGGGTACACCCTGCCGTAGGCACGAATTCCTCTGTGTCAGAGACCTCCACTCTGAAACTCTCAGTGTAGGGGGGAGAGGGTGGGGGACAGGCCAGTAACAGGAAACAAAGCACCAATTGTGTCTGCCACGGTCCCTGAGACTCTGGCTCAGATCCTATTTCTGAAAAACCAGACTTCTGCACAACTGAATATTTAATAGCATTAGGTAAAGTCAAAAGGGCAGATTATCTTTTCCTTATTGCAAATGCAGAATAATTCCCTTTGATGCTTCATCTAGTCTATATATACCAAGATAGTAAAGAAAGTTTTGATTCCTAAAATAAAACAACTGTAGTATAATGGTAAACAGACACAGCTCTGTTATGTTTGGGGCTAATTGCTTCTAATCCTTATTTTATACATTTATATATTTATATTTATATATCTACATATTATATATTTCATATACACGATGTATTCTTATATATTTTATATATAAAATATATTTTATATATATTACATAACACATATATATATATATTCTCCCCTCTTTTGAAGAAGGGTGAAAAATTTACAGCCAGGTCTTCACTTAATCTAACAACTATCCTTACACTGTCCTGTACTATATTCTTCAGTAAGATAATAATGCCCCTTTGCACACCTGCCAAGAGCTCTGTAACTTCCAGCTCTAAAATCCCAGGGCAGTGGAAAACTGTCAGCCAATGGGCTGTTCTCCTTTCGGAATACGCACCTGCAGCTACAGAAGCCAGCCGGAAGGGAGGAAGGGTTAAGACAACCACCTTTATTCATTCGTTTGTGCTCTTAAAAAATTGCGGGCCCAGGGACCTGTCGAAGCTGCCACAAGGGGACAGCAAGTCTTCCGGTCCTCTCAATCTCGGAGACCCCTGGCAAAGGGATTGCAAAACAGTCCCCTAAATAAATAACCAGATGTGCAGCGGGCTAAAGGAGGGTTATCCTTTCCCGGGGAAAGGCAACTCATTCTCTTCCGAGAGGAGCACAAACTTCTCGCCCGGGGAATCGGGAACTTCTCGCCCAGAACAGAGAGACAGGTATACAGGGAGGAATATCCTCCTCCCCAAGAACCTGTTTTTGCCGTCGGTGCGCTGAGCGGCGCTGGGGGAACCGGCTCTAAGGGCCCCGGACGTCCACTCACCCGGGGCGGGGCAGGGAGGGGAGGTGACCCGGCGCGCGCCGCAGGGGCTGAGCTCGCGGGTCGCCGGGGGCTCGCCTACCTTGGAGCGCGCGGGGATCCCGACCTTGCTCTCCCGCCAGCCGCCACGGTCGGCTCCGCGGGGCGTTGGTGGCTCCGCCGCCGTCAGATTGGGCTCCGCCCCGTCGGGGGCGCCCCGGGCAGAGTCTGGCGCCTGGGAGACTCCGGGGAGGAGCCCGCGCTCCCGCCGCGCCAGGACGCACACGCCCAGCTGCACGCACGCGGGTGTGCACTCCCTGCACCCCCCCGCCCCGGTCCCCAACACTGCACTCCTGTCGGTGGAGAGATATAAAAGGGGCTGTTTTTGAAGAAAGTTCTGGTTGCACTCTCAGTTCATGAGCTTTTGTCTTTGTTGATGATATAAAACTTTTTATTTTGGAGTAATTTTAGATTTAGCAAAAAGTTGCAGAAGAGAGTACAGAGTTCCCTAAACCCTTCAGCCGGTGCCCCCTAATATTCACATCCTACGTCTGTACGTGTGCACGTACGTATAGTACATAGTACACTTGTCAAAGCTAAGAAATTAACACTGGTCCCTTACTATCAACTAAACTCAACCTTTTACAGATTTCACTAGTTTTCTGCTAGTATCTTTCTGTACCAGGATCCCGTCCAGGGTTCCACAGTGCATTTAGTGTCATGTCTCTTTAATCTCTTCTGGTCTGTAACAGTTTAAGTCTTGTTTTTCTTGATCATTTTCTAGAATTCTGCTAAGCTGTCTTGTGGGTATCTCTCATTTGGTTTTGTCTTTTGCTTTCCTCATGATGAGACCGTGGTTATGGGTTTGGTGGAGAAAGACCACAATGGGAAAGTGCCTTTCTCATCACAGCCTCCTACCAGGGTACATGATAGAAACATGACTTAACTGCTGGTGATATTAATTTTTATCACTTGGTTGAAGTAGTTATCTGCCTTCTTTCTCTACTGCACAGTTACTATTTTTCTTTTTCCATACTCTTTTCTTTGGGTGGGAGTCACTAAGTTCAACCTATATCAGGAGAGGAGAGTCGGGGAATGAAACTCCATCTGGGAGCGGGAGGGGCTATCTACATATATTATTGGAATATTTCTATAAGGAGGATTTATTCCTCCTCTCCCATTTATTGACCTATTCGATCGTTTATTATGTCACCTAAATAAATATACCCCGCATGGACTCATATATATTCATTTTATACTTGGAGCTATAATTCAATACCACATTATGTATGATGTTGTTCAAATTGTTCCAGCTTTGACTCTTGGGAGCTCTTTCAGGTTGGTTCCTGTGTCCTTTTGGAAGTTCATAAACATTTAGGGACTGGGGATAAAAAGCTCACTAATTATTGGCTCCACTCCTCTCACATTTAACAGATACAGAAAACTGAAACCCCAGCCCCGTAATATCTGAGGGCTATTCTGAATCTGCCTGGGAATCCCATGATTACTGGTTTACAGCCTGGTAAAAAAAAAGGGGGGGGGCAAAAAAATTGTTGTTTTGTCTATTTGTTTGTTTTCCTAACAGATGAACTTGTAGTTTGGGACCCAACTGGAGAAGTGAAAGTTGAGGTTTCCTTAGGTAAGTTTTGGTCAACTAATCCTTGTGGTTCTATTAATAGATATATGGATATTTATAGACAAATCATGTTCCAAAGTTAGCCACGGGTGTTTATAATTGCATTAAACATTGAAGAAACCCTGCTGTTGAGGATCCTTTGTTATGTTGCTTTGGATTGCTCCAGTTCGCATTTGCAAGCTGGTCCTGTAAACACTACGTTTCCTCCTTCAAAGCTGGAATCTGGGATGCTGCCTTGCGTTCTGTGACCCTCATCTCTCTTTCTGGCCTTAACCTTTCTCAGAGAGGAAATCTACTCCATTAGTCCGAGTTTTGCCAGGTAAACACAGGATGGGTAGCCCAGTGAGTAATCCAGCACCATGGAATGAAGAGGTTTTCTACTTTTTAAGCATTTTTGACAAAGTTACTAAAAATAATAATACTTAAGTGTTTTTCCATTTTGGAAAACTAAATGTTTTCCATTTTGTATTTAAGTCCTACCATATCCCAGAGAAATGGACTAGGTCAGAGGTAAAGGTGAGACTTCTGTGCATTTTCCTGGAGGGAGAGAGAGGACTCTAACTGAAACTAATCATTCTAATCAGTATCAAGTACTGACTGTATTTCATAGTTCTCTAAATGACTATTACCTAAGTAATTTTAATAACTTTCTGGGGAGGAGAGCAGAGAACCACTCAGGATTAAGGAGAATATGGAACTATAAAATATTAGCAACTTATAATAGTGCTGCCCAGGAAAATCCATAAACCATCCTTAAATTTAAAACTCCGGTGGTATGTCTCAGAGGGTGGAAATTGAGGAAAGGAGGATCAATGTTTATGGATTTCTCTTATAGCTGTAGCATTTGATTGCTATTTTTATGTCAGAATATACATAAATCACTTTAAATAGCCATATTTTCTAAAGCTGCTTTTCTTCACATTTTACCTACGGTTATCCACATTTTTAAAAAAGTATTATGTATGTTGGGGAATGGCTTCATTGTAGGGATTAGAGCACCTCAAACCACCCTCAGCACCCTCACTGAATAAATACTCTGACCCTGTGTCGGGATTCACTAAAAAGGGAGGATTTGGGGGATGGAGAACAAAGTAGCAGATGCAGTCTTGCCTCTTGGAGCACACTACACATTATTGTCCGGGTTAAAAGTGGCTCGGACTGTAAATCAAGTGCCCACATTCAGAGCCTCTGCCTTGTGGCATTCAGACTGGGGCTCATATTTGAAATCACTGTTGTTTATTTCTGTTTGGGGGTTATTTGCTAAAAGGAAATTGTATGTAATATGTATTTTCAAATGCAAATCCTACCACGTCATTTCAGCTCTGCCCCTCCCCCAATACACACACACACCCACCCACACCACCACCACTGCTACCATGCTTTAAAACCTCCTAAGGACCTTGGGTTTAAAGCCTAAGCCCCTCCGCCCTGCAGAGAAGTCGCCCACCTCCATCCCTCCTGCTTCCTCTCTTGCCACATCACCACATTGTTTGCCAGCAAGGTGAATGGTTTGTACTGTCCCAAACCCTCTCTTGTTTTTCACTTTATGTTCCATTTTGCCCTAATTCCCCACATGAGCACCCCCCACCCCGTAGACAAGAATGTCCTTTCCCCTCCTCTTCCCCTGGAAATTCCTGCTCACTTTATTCAGTATGTACAGGGAAACCTTCCCTTGAGATTCCCCCGCTGACGTTGAGCAGCCCACTTAGGTCTTCCCCACGAAATGCTCCATATATTGCATTTGTTATTGTTTTAGTTTCCAACAGCTGCTGTAACAAATTACCTTGAACTTGGTTGCTTAAAAAAAATACGCATTTATTATCCTACAATTCTGTGGGTTGGAAGTCTGATATGGCGCTCATGGAGCTAAAATCAATACATCAGCAGGCCCTGTTCCTGTGAATCTGTTCTCTTGTCTTTTCCATCCTTTCTAGAGGCTGCCTGCATTTCTTGGTTCTTGGCCCCTTTCTCCATCTTCAAAACCAACAACATACCTCTCTCCAACTCTGATTCCAACTCTCCCTGTTTCACTTGCAAAAACTCTTGGGATTACATTGCAGTCAACTGGATAATCCAGGATCATCTCACCCATTTTAAGATCCTTATCTTAATCCCATCTGCAAAGTCTGTTTTGCCATGGAAAATTACATATGCACAGGTCCCAGAGATGAGGACCTGGACATCTTTGAGGGGTCATTATTCTGCCCGCCACTGCTGTGCTGCTAAGTCACTTTATGATTCAAACGTTAAGTTTTGTCATTAAATACTTCTTTTATGCCACAAAATCAAAAAGGCTTGGCAACATTATGAAGGAGGCATGCTCGCTTTCCTTTTTAGTGATGCCTCTGTCTGTCTTTCTCTTCTTTTCTCTCCCCTTCCCATAGCACCCCCAGAGCGCCACCCAAAGGAGTTGGATGTTGGAAGATTTTTCAAGTTTTTTCTCCTTCCCCATACCTACAGTCTTACTGGGCTTTTTGGGACTTGTTGATGGGCGAAGAGAAAGCAAATGTAGAAATTAAGGCATTTGATCTTAACAGAATTGAATCGTGTAGGCCCCCTGAGTCTTGCAGATTGAACTCTGGGCCCAGAGAAAACGCACTGCACCTACATATCTCTCACCAGCTGGGAACCACAGTCTGTCTATTGTACGCAAGCTGCCTTGCTGAGCATTGGGGTCAATTGTTATAATTTTAAATTTCAATGAGTTTGCACTTGAAATGGGTAAGTCACATACGCACATGGAAAATAACTATAAATACTATTATATAGTAAATTAAAATATTCCCAAACAAAAAACTATCACTGACTAGTAGGAGAGCTAACCAGTACTAGATGACTAAGAGAGAGAGTATTGAGTTTAGTCAGTGCCCCAGGGAAATCCTCAGGAGGAAGTAGGATTGGAACTGGGTTTTAAGTGTAAGTACTGACTAGGAAAGATACTAGGGTTTGGGCTGGCTAACAAAGAATTCTTGAGAATTCTTTGGTGCAAAAATGTAGCTTGGGGACAGGCCCCTGGGCAGAAAGAGCCACACGGGGGTCATGAGGAGAGGCCCATTACACACTTTCAAGTTCAAGCTGAGAGGGGATTAGGAATAGCCTAAATCTCTAAGGAATTTTGGAAGCAAGGTTTCCAGGACCTTGAGGGGGCTAGCTATTGTTAGGGAAAGGTCATTTATTACTGTCTAGTAAAACCCTAGTCATGAGACCCTTCAGATATATATCGGTGGGTCGTTTGCTTGGGGGATGACTGCCACCATCTATCTCGGGAGTTAGAGATAAAGGAAGTTTCCAAAGGAATTTTTAGATGTTAAAGTAGACTTACAGGATCCTGGAGGTTGGGCTAAGATTGACTTTTGCCCTTAGCAAAGTATTAACATTGAGGCAGCTGAGCTCCTAGAGGAATGTCACTCTGCCTGCTTCAAGGACTTGTCAGTGGGCTGTAGGTAGTAAGGAAATTTAATTTTTCTTTTGCCTTTATTTCCCACATCAGTACCGTGTTACATGGGAGAGCATGGGAGCCTTTTGAGCTCAGGCATGGGCAAAGGCACAAAGAAAGTAAATGTTCAGGCAGGTTTGTGAGCTACCAAGTAGACCAGTCCAGCTGGATCACAAGAGATTCAGAGGAGACAAAACAGAGAGGGGGGGAGCAAATCATATGTAAAACACAAAAGGTTCAGGTAATAATATATTTTTCTTGTTCATCTCTTCTAAGAAAAGAAGGAAAAATCACTGTGGGAAATGAAACCCCGGTTGTTGTTCTGAGTTCATTAGCAAAACATTTAACAAATATTTATGAAAAATAAATGAGTGTCTGCTTGTGTATACAAGTCTGTCTAAACAGGTGGATCTTTTTCTAAGGCTCCTTTCACATAAAGGACACAGAAACCATAACATAACCAAGGATAATGTTCAAACTATGTGCCTACTGATTGAGGGGTGGCACCGACCAATCAGAAAAGCTACCAGCCATAATGACCTGGTATGGATGAACCTATGTGACCAGCTGAAGGAGATCTTTATTTAAAAACTATTATTGCTATCTTAGCACAACTAGATGTTCTTTCATTTTCTTTTAAAAATTCCCTTTGAAAGCACACAGTTGGGCATATTCCTTTGGACCTAATCAATTTTGATTGTTATATCATTTCTTTCTGTGATGAGTTTGGTTTGCTCTGCTTGGCAGTAGCTAGAGTGATAAGTGCCATTTCCTTCTGTATTGTAAGGATGAGAAAACCATCCGGGTCTCTAGAAAAGACCAGCTAACCTTTGGGACATATTTTTATATCCTGAGATGATAATCTAGGCCTCTGTTTGAGAGTCTAATATAAGAAGAGATGGCCAGGTTGTTTTTGGTAAACACCTGGGTTGCAGATGGCTGACATATCTTTTCCATATTCTTAAATGCTCCTGCAAGGGTTTGAATAACTCATCATGGAATAAAGAGAGTAGGAAACACTAACCTTTCTCCAGCTACAGGCAACAAACTCGGGACAACCTCCTGATCAGCAAAATCATGGCAATGGTAAAAACCTGCATATCCAAGATGAATGCCCCCCGGTCTAACATTGTTTATCCTTGGCCCAAATGGAGGGGGACTGAAAATAGAAAAGCAGCCCCTGTCAGCAAAAGATAGCATGGTACTGTTAGCTGGCTTGGTACCGTCAGGAGATGGCCTGGCAGTCGGGCCAGGGAAAATACAACAAGATTACTACAAGAGAGGACAGGAGTGTGACCAGCCAATGCCTTTCAGAATCATATATGTAAACCTCTCAAACAAATATTATCAAATTGAATCTAGCAAGGCACAAAAAGTACAATACGTCCCAACCAAGTTGGGCTTATTCCAGAGCAGCTAGATTGGTTTAACTATTAACAATCATCCCCCATAAGTCTCAACATTAAGGAACTAAAGAAGAAAAATAACTGATAATTTTAAAAATGGAGCAAAATAATTTGTTAAAATTCAACACCTATTCATGATTTTATTTTAAAAGATTTACTTATTTGTTTGAGAGAGAAAGAGCACGCATGAGCAAGGGAAGGGACAGAGGGAGAGGGAGAGAGATTTCTCAAGCAGACTCCTGGCTGAGCGTGGAGCCCTACACCACTGGGCTTGATCCCAGGACCCTGAGATCATGACCTGAAGCCAAATCAAGAGTCGGTTGCTTAACTGATTGAGCCACCCAGGTGCCCCCTGTTCATGATTTTAAAAACAAACAAAACTCTTAGAAAACTAAGAAGAAAACTTCCTTAATTCAATAAAAGAATATCCACAAAACTTTATAGAAAACATCATACTTAATGGTGAAAAATTGAAAGCTACTAATCTGAGATCAGAAGTGAGGTAAGGACACTTCCATCACGGTTTTTATGCAATGGCATATTGGAAATTCCATCCAGTGAAGTGAGGTGAGAAAGGGAGATAAAATATGTAAAGATGGAAAAGGAAAAATTATGTCCTTATTTACAGATAACATGATTGTATATATAGAACGTCCATAAGAACTATCAGAATTAAGAAGTGAATCCATTGTTTTCCTGTATTTACGTGGTGATTACGTGAAAAAAAAAATCAATCAGTTCTATTTCTACATAAAAGTAAATGATAGAAAGTGACTTTTAGAAAGATGTCATTTACAATAGCACCAATGAACATAAAATACTAGGAAGAAATCAAAGAAAAGAAATCCAAGTCCTCTGCACAGAAAACAAACACCCCTCCCCCCCCCCCCCCCATAAGCCCAACTAAAGAAGGCTTGTAGATGATGGCGTGGGCTCTACTATGTTCAGAGGTTGGAAGCCTAATTTGGAAAGCTGAAGATGGACTATAAAGATGTTAGTTGTCCTCATATTGATCTCTCTAGATTTCATGAAATCACAATCAAAATCACATTTTAAAATCTAAGTTGACAAGTTATTTATAAAATTTATATGGAAATGTAAAGGTCCAAAAATAGTCAAGACAAACGTGAACAAGAATGAGCTATGTTGGAGGACTTACACAATCAAATATCAAGGCTTAGTAAAAAGCCATAGTCATTAGCTTTGTAGGTGGCCCAAAGATAGACAACAACACAACCTAAGTAGAATACAAAGTCCAGAGACACATCACATACATCCAGTCACATAATTTATGAAGTGAAAAAAAATTGAAAAATATGTTCTTTTCAATACAGTGCCAATAACGAATCTTGTTTCCTAATTACATCATATACATAAAATCGCTTCCAGGTGAATCATAGATCTTAATTTAAAAGACAGGGGCACCTGGGTGGCTCAGTTGATTGAGCGTCCAACTCCTGATTTCGGCTCAGGTCATGATCTCTGGGTTGTGGGATCAGACCCCATATCAGGCTCTATGCTGGGCGCAGAGCCTGCTTAAGATTGTCTGTCTCCATCTCCCTCTGCTCTTACCCTGCCACGCACACGTGCTCTCTCTCTCTTAAAAAAAAAAGAGAGAGAGAGAGAAAAGAAAAAGAAAAAGTAACAAAGCTTCTAGAAATCAACATAAGAAAATTTATTTATAACTTCGGCATAGGCAAACTTTCTTAAACGGGACACCAAATCACACATTACAAAGGAATAAGATTAATAAATGTAACTACCTGAAAATTAATAAGTTCTTTTCCTCAAATTACATCATTAAGAGTGAAAAGCAAATCACAGAGTGATATATTGTACAGTGTAAATGCTGTACAGAAATGAGTATAAATGAGCTCCTCCTGCATGCAACAGTATGGGTAAATCTCACAAACTTTATTTAGAGAAAGAAGCCATTCACACAAGTGTATGCACTAAATGATTCATTTATATAAAATTCAAAAACTGGAAAATGACTTTGTGGAATCAGAAGTCAATACAGAGTTTCCCCTTGGGCGCTTTGTGCCAGGGCTGGGGCAAAAGGGGCAACTTCTGGGGTGTGGGTACTGGTCCATCTTCTGACTTGGGTGATGTTCACCTTGTGAAAATATTTTACAGTCTGCACTTAGAATTTTTGCACAGTATATTGTACTTCAAATAAAACTTTTAATAAAAACAAAGGAAAAAATCTCTTGATTCTACTTCCTCTGGCAATTATATCTCCATTCCTTTGTACCAACAATTTTGCACCAAAATTCCTAAAAAGAGTTATTACTGGGCACCTGGGTGGCTCAGGAGGTTAAGTGTCTGCTCTCGGCTTGGGTCAGGTCTTTGGGTCCTGGGATCGAGCCCCACATTGGGCTGTCTGCTCAGTGGGAAGTCTGCTTCTCTCTCCCACTCTACCTCTGTGCTCTCTGTCTCTCTCAAATAAAAAAAAAAATCTTTAAAAAAATAATTTCACATAAAAAAAAGTTATTACCTCCAATTTCTCTTTCCTTACTCTTTCTTAAACAGGCTCCAGATGCTGAACTCCCTCACCAACTTCTAGACTTTGCTCAAATGCCACCTTCTCTGTGACATTTTCCTGGACACCTGATGTAATGATGCAGGCCTCTTTCCAGTGATCCCTGATCTGATTTCCTTTTTTATTTTTACAAAGCACTTCTTACCCTCTAACACACTGGGGGTTTATTTGGGTGTATTTGCTGCTTCGTTTCTGTTCCTCTCTTTTTTGTTCATAGATTAATCTTAAGCAATATCTGGCAGATAAGATGTATTCAATAAAATTTGTTGAATAAACTAATTTATAAAATTGGGTTAAAAGAAGAAAGAGTGAGTTTTAGAGAATTGAGTGTTTTGTTTTCAAGCTTTTATAACTAACGTGCCCGTTGATACCCAACGGAGGGAAATGACAATTAGGTAGTTGAATATATGCATCTGGAATTCAAGGCTATATTTCCATAGATACAGAAAAATGAATATATATGAATTATTAAAGGCATAGGAAATATAGAATTGAATGAAGTATCAAGGAAATGAGTCCAGAGAAAAAGTATTGAGATGACAAAGCAGGAGAATGTTGTAGCAAGATTGAGAAAAAAACAGCTCAACTGGGAGAAAAACTAGATTTACATTGTTTTGAAGTACCAGCTCTTTTGGTAAATTTCATGACGCCATGACAATGGGAGAATTCAATCAAAAGTCAACTTAATCTACTAAGCACTATGACTGGTATGTAACCATTTAAAGCTTATGTGTGTATGTTTTCATGATGTTGAACTGTGAAACAAGAAATAAAAACTAAAAATAAAAATTAAAAAAGATCTTAGGACCGTTCAAACACGTGAAATCAGGCTAAAGTCTGGGAAAAAATCTAATTTGTGTCTTTTTCCTAAAACCAGAGAGTGATCAAGGGTCACAGCTTACCTTTACTCACAAAGAAGTGTCCCCTCTGGGGGCCCCTGGGTGGCTCAGTCGGTTAAGCATCTGCCATCGGCTCAGGTCATGATCTCCGGGCCCTGGGATCGAGTTCCGCATCGGGCTCCCTGCTCCGCGGGAAGCCTGCTTCTCCCTCTCCCACTCCCCCTGCTTGTGTTCCCTCTCTTGTTGTGTCTTTCTGTCAAATAAATAAATAAAATCTTAAAAAAAAAAAAGAAGTGTCCCCTCTGTGTGCACATGACTTGTGCATATGGTATCTGGTAGTCACAGACGCGGGGAAGTAGCATTTCAGCTGGCTTCAGTAACCGATGCAGGCATCAGGGCCTCAGCTGTCCACAGCTGACTCTGAAATTCTCTCTCCGGTATCTCACCTCATCCTGCCCTGCATCACTGAGTTTCCCTTGGTTTTGGGGTTCATTGGCACGCCCACACTTGACTCCTAAGGAGACACTGTACCCCTAAGACTTTAAAGAGACTCTAAAGGAGTGATAGTTATTTAAAAACTTAGCTGAACCACATAATTACTAAATTACTTTGGGGAGAAATTTTCTGCAACCTGAGGTAAAATATAGTTCTCACAGATGTAAAGTTCCAGCGTTGTGGGTCTAAGGTGTAGCAGGTTGCCCTGTGAGTCCTGGGATCTGTTGCCTCGTCGTTGTCTCCCGTGGTCCTCTCTGGTCCTTACAGAGCAGAGTCATTGCCTTTCTGCTTGCTTCCCTCTCCCTTTCTAGCGTCCCTCAAGCGGGCTCCAGTTCTTGGTGTAGGAGAAAGAAGATACTACCGAGTCTTCCCTGGGCTTCTGGTCTTGTAGCAAATTCTTGCCCCCTTTCCAGGAATGTCCTAGAGTCCCTTTTCCCACGGGGCCCACCGCCCACATTGTCTCACCTCTCTCTGCGTCTCTTTGCTATACAACTGGTCAATGCCACATACACTACTGTCCTCCTCAGGAAAGCGAGCTTCTTCATTTGTTGTTCTGAGCCCAGACTCTGGATGGTCCTTGAGACTGCCATGTAGCTCAGTCTTCACCTTGAGCTTCTTGGTGGGCATATCTCTCTTTCCCAGCCAAGAGGGAGAATCCCAGACCTTCTAGTTTCCAACCTCTGGGCTCTCTTCAGACCCTCCCAGTAAATTACTTTCCCAGGCTGACGACAATCTCCCATTCTTGGTTTCTTTGCAGAATGGAGATTACTGCTAAGTCACATGCCAAAGGAATGAACTCCTCTCTGTGGAGTCCCTAAGATTCACTCCAGTACTTAAGGAAATATTTCTCCAGGCTTTGACAACGGTGAAATGATTTAAATGGGCATTGAGCATGACATTCAGGTAATTCCTACTAAAAGCAAGGCAGAAGGAAAGATATTTTTCCACAGTTTCTATATTCAGCTTTGCCTTCAACAATGTAGTTTAACATCCTTGTGAGTACAATAATAGAAATATGCTTTTGAAATTGAAACAAGAATAAAAGAATGTATTTATTTTTACCTCACCTTCTTCCAAAAATAGCTTCGGGTCGAATATCATAAATATTCCCAATTACCTTAATAGTCAGGAGCATATAATATTAACTAAGAGCTGAGAATTTAAAGTGAGCTAAATATCTGAGTGACATTAACTCAGAGAAGGAGTTCCAAATATTCAAATATTGATTTTCACTGCAAAGAAATACTGTTTCTTGCCTTACAAAATTAATTAAGCTCTGTGTTAATTAATCACTACGCCTCTATAATGAGAGGCTGCCAATCACCCTGTCAGATTGTTTACAGCTGAAATCCTAGCCGAAAATTCATCTAGTTAATGATCTAAGTTAAATTTAACCCGTGTCTCAGGACATCAAACATAATTCCAGATCACAGCAGTGATCATGGTTTTAGAATCCCCTACGCGCCTCTTTGTTTCTCTATTAACTTGTAGGCAAGTTTCAGATCCCACAAAGCCTCAGGCCTACAGTGGAGACTTATCTGAACCTTCCTTGGCTATGAAAATAGAAATAATATACAGACAATCTGTACATATTTTTTCTGTCTCATAGAATAAGACGTTTGATAAATAATTCCTTTTTGACTTTTAAATGTAAACTTACTAAACTCTGACACCTTTAGAGCTCAAAGAGTTTCAAATATGGGATAAATATACCACCGACCTGTGAAAAAATGTTAATGATGGTTTCAATTATACCCTGTTTATTTTTTATCCAAGAGCCTAAGACTTTGGGCCTATTACTTTGTGGTGATTTTTTTTCTCTTTTACTTGTGTTATTTATATGAAGCCAATTTTCTTGAAAATGAAAGCTATAGGAGTCAAGCTATCCTAGGAAAATGTTAGTCTCGCTGACGCTTGTGATTTTATTTGTTTATTTATTTATTTATTTGACAGAGAGAGACACAGCGAGAGCAGGAACACAAGCAGGGGGAGTGGGAGAGGGAGAAGCAGGCTTCCCACAGAGTAGGGAGCCCGATGCGGGGCTCGATCCCAGGACCCTGGGATCATGACCTGAGCCGAAGGCAGACGCTTAACGACTGAGCCACCCAGGCACCCCAACGATGCTTGTGATTTTAAAACTAGATTAAACAAGGCCTCAACAGGGCTTCCTGGACTGAAACTTTGGTTAAGCCTCCCGTGTGATGGAAAAACCAGTCCAAAGCCAAGGTTCAGTGAACTTGTGCAACATTTCATTCACTTCACATTACACTGGGTGGGCAACAAGGTCCCTTTAAGCCTGGCTAGTTATTTTTGGCATTGAGATTTCCATTCATGTGGTTTCCCCTTGGGCAAGGGTTCAGGAGAAAGGAGGGGAAGGACAAAGCTAGGAATTCAGGAAAAGGAAAATTTCACAGGGTACCATTGGCCTGAGAACTAGCCCCAGGCTGTGGTCAGAGAAGGGTGAGGTGCTTGGACCAGGTAATCACCTCAAGGTTGGCCCGTGTCCTCAAGCTCAGGGTCAGGCAATAGTTCTAAGCAGTACTATCCAATAGGGCAACCACTGGCCACATGTGTCTACCAAGCATTTGGGATGTGGCCAGCCTGCACGGAAGTGTAACACAGGCATAAAATATACACCAGATTTCGAAGACTTAGTATGAAAAAAATCATGTAAATGATCTCATTGATTAATTGTAAGGCTTACAGATTAAAATGATGCAATTTTGGACATGTTGAGTTAAATCTATTACTAAAATGAATTCATCTGTTTCTTTAAGACATTTTCTATAACTCCTAAAATTATGTCTGTGGCTCACATTGTGTTCTTGGGAAAGCTTTGGTTTAGAGCCATATTCTCAGACAGAGATAAACCAAGCTTCCAACTGCCCCTGGAGGAAAGAGTACATATTGTGGTCCTGTAGATACCTGAGCTCATTATGTCCAGTGAGGAACTTATTTTCCTACCCATGCACCTGGCCTTCCTATAATCCCCACCTCCATTATTAGGTTTCTTTTCTATTTTTTTTTTTTAAGATTTTATTTGTTCATTTGAGAGAGAGAGAACGAGAGAGAGCTTGTGCACAGAGGGAGAGTGAGAAGGAGAAGCAGGCTGCCCACTGAGGAGGGAGCCCGATGCAGGGCTCAATCCCAGGATCCTGAGCCGAAGGCAGACGCTTAACCGACTGAGCCACCTAGGTGCCCCATAAGGTTTATTTTCATGTTCACTATTGCTGATGAAGATAGCCATGGTCTCTACTCAGAAGTTTTCTTCCAATCACTGATTTGTGCACACTTAAGACATGCATTCAGACAAATCTAATGCTAGACAATGTTTCTAAATGTGGTTCTCAGATCAAGAGTTTCATCCAGAAAACTTATCAGAAATACAAATTCTTGTGTCTTATCCCAGCTCCACTGAATCAGAAATTAAATTTTGAGCGTTGGGGCCTAGGACTTTGTGTTGCTGAATCCCTCCAAGTGATTCTAATGTTTGAAAACCACTCACCGCTCTTGACTAACATTAGAGTGGGGCTGCCAGATAAAATCTAGGATGCATAGTGAAATTAGAATTTCAGATCAACAGCAAAGAATTTTTTCGTATAAGTATGTCTCATGCAATATTTGAGACACACTTACACAAAAAAATTCTTTGCTATTGATCTGAAATTCTAATTTCACTGGGTGTTCTGCATTTTTGTTTGCTACATCTGCCAATTCTATGTTAGAACACTGGGTCTCAACCCAGACTGTAAATGAATTTAATTCATCTGGTGTGGTACCCAAGCATTGGGATATATAGATTTTAAAGTCCTCACATTATTTTAACATGTAGCTGCATGAGACTGCATTAAAGTAATGCTTTTCAAACTTCTTTATGTATACAAGTCACCTGGAGGTGTTGGAAAAATGCAGATTCTGATTCAGTATTTTTGGGCGTGGGACTTGAGGTTTGGCATTTTTAAAGAAATTCCCAGGTGACATCATTGCTTCTGGTCTGGGAACCACCTTTTGGGGAGTACCGGACAGGTATTGCGGAGATGAGTGCTCTGACATCTGTTAAAATGAGGCACCCACAAGACCATGGCAAGGCAGAGAAGAATCTGATGCAAATCTTAAGTACCGTGAGAGAGGTTCAAAGTACTATGAAAATCTCCAAAAAAGGAGAAACTACATTTGGCACAGGAGGAAATATTCATGGAGAAGGTGGCATTTAGGGTCATCTTTTAAAATAATAGTTGTATTACATTAAAAAATATGACTGCGATAGTTTGCAAGAGACAGAGATTGGTTATGCAGGTGTTGCCATAGCAAAAAAATGAAAACATGTGGCATTGACTTTGTGCCCAGATAGCAGGCAGGGGCTAGCAGAGCAGCAAGGAGGTTGGTGGTGGGGTCTGGAAGAGCAGGGGGGAAACAGCTGTAGGAAGCTGGCAGGATGCTGCCCAGACCCATGTTTTGTGGCATTTAAAACAGGTGGGCAAACCAGTGCCGGAAGACAGCTTGGAGGATAAAACATGTGTCTAATGCACTTACGGCTCTGATTAAGGAGATGGGAACAATTTCTGCCTCGGTTACCCAACAAACTACCCTAACATTTAGTAGCTTAAAATAACAGTTCTCCTGATTCGATTCTTTGGGTCGCTCATTAGGCTTCAGCTGGAGGCTTGCTGGGGACTGGGAGGCTGGCCTCTCTGCTGGTCGCCTTTTGCCTTCCAAAAGTCTAGACTGGATTTTGTCACATGGTGGCAGCAATGTTCTAAGAGGTGCAGGCCCCAGCGGAGAAGCGCTTTTTAAGCCTCTGCTTCTGCCATATTTACTGACGCCCCCTTTGCCAAAGGAAGTCACAAGACCAAGCCCAGGGTCAATGCAGGAGGGACTCCACAGAGGCATAAATCCAAGAGTGATGATTCACTGTCAGCCTTTACTATGATGATTTACCCCAGGTGGTAATTTATTGACTAGAGAGCAGGATATCAGTAGGGAAATAGCACAAATTAAAACTGGAGAAGTAGATTGCTGTTATCCTTTGGGAGGTCTAAAACTCCATGGTGAGGAATGTACACTTAATTCACCAGTTCAGAGGTGACCATTGGATGTTTGGACAGCAAGGCCCCATTGTCTTGGGCCAGGATATTAAGCTGGAGAATCAGACAGTACTCTCAGGTAGCATGCAACAGTAACTGTGCCCCAAACAGAGCTGATTGGATAAATGAATTGGAAAAAGGTCATAGAGTCAAAGGAAAAGCTGGACACCAGGTCTCAGGAAGAAGAGAAACCCAGAGAGCTCTACTAGGGATCAAGGAGCACGACCCAGTGAAAGTGTCTCCAACGCACTGATGTTACAGTAAGTCATCTACAGACGTTTTGGTTCTCTCCACTCAAGATTCAAATTTCTAAGAGGAAGATTACTCTATATGATCTCTATGTATCAGCTGTTCATCATTTGGCCAATGTTGGGAAGAGCATCTCGGTCAGCCATCCAATGGGGGCTTTGGGGGACTCCTAGCCCAATGATAGGTAGAAGACTTGGGAAGTTGCCCCAGCTCTTCAACTCAACCCCAATCCCAAATCCCCATTCCCATCATCCTCCCCCTTGCTCACCCCTTTTTATCCAACCTACTCCTGCCAGGTCCGACAGATCTTTTAAGTAAGAGCTGGACAATCTGGACAAGATTGTACTTTAGTAAGATTAATCTGGCATCAATGTGTACAGCAGAGTGGAGGCGGCAGGTTAGATGGGAGGTTTTTGCAAAATGGAAGAGCCTGAACTTGGACTGGACAAGGAGTGGGGAGGAAATGGGGAGGGTCTGGGGAGGGAATAGAAGACAGGCAAGAGCGCCACTGGCTGTGGGCGTTGGGCTGTCCGGGAAACCATTAGAGATCACTGAAGTCTTGACTCAAAGTGTTCAGGAGTAAGAAGGTAAAGAAATGGAAGCGGGAAATGTTTGACTACTCTTTAAAGAATTTTTTCTGGTGGAAAAAAAAATTGTAGTGGGGTCCAACAAGTTGGCTAAAGTGGCATAATCATAAAACAATAGTCTGTAGATTCTTTAAACATTTTACTTTAACTTAAAACGTTAAGTGTACGTTTATTCACCAATATTTTTAGGAAAGGCTTGAGTCTTTGGTAAGTGGTTGACCTCTGATGAATCATTTGGGGCATCTCAATTCTAAAAAAACACACTCAAATGGGCATGGTCTAAAATGTGCATATTCAGATCTTTTAAAGAAAAGCAAGGACTTAAATACATTTGTGAAACAAAATCAGTGTAGGACACTTCTAGACTTTTACTGTTGCTGCTAATGCATTAATTTTCTTACCTACACCTTTTTTGAGAGGAAAAGTTTTCTTACCTACACTTTTTTTTTTAGCAACTCACCTGAGTCTTTTCAAAGCGCTCAGCTTATTTTTCATAAAAACAACTACTCATTTTTTTTTGCACTACATCAGTTTATAAAATATTTAAATAAATTACGAAACCAACGTGTAGAACAGAACTGGCATAAACAGGTTTGGAAAAAAATGTAATTGATACTTAATAATCATGTAATTCACTAGCATGAGCAGAAGTGTCTGGAGATTCTAGAGAGTTCCCTCACCAGCTGCCAGTATCCAGAGGCAGTGAGCATTACTCATAGAGTTTACCAATGGAATGGACCCTAAAGGTTTAATTCCATGAGTCAATCAGGTGAGGGTCAGATAAAGAGTTTCTTTTTAGGTTCTGTGCTAGCTTGAAGGATATCAACAAATTGGTAGCACAACATGTTTACTGATTATTTGAAGGGTCGGTCATTAATTAGTTATTAAACAATGTGGGTTTTGTTTGTTTTATTTTGTTTTACACATACAAGTCCTTTATTTAGTAGACTAAAATTCCAATGTGCGCTCTGGGTAAACTCCTTGTATTTCAGATTTCCACACTAGCCTGCTTTCCTGTCATTGCTACATGTATTACGATTGTTTACTCATTATCTGTTTTCCTATTAGCATCTATGAGCAATCATGAGGGCAGAGATTATGTCTATTTGGATCATTACTGCTTTCCTGAGGCCTATACCAGGAAGTCAATAGATATTTGTTTAATGAACAATGATATCTTTGCTCTTGCTAAGGCTAAATTTCCAGCTCTCAACAATTACAACTTTAAATACTTCTAAACCATTCAAGTACAGACACTGTATTCTTTGCCAAACAAACAGATAAACCCCGACTATATAACATTAGAAAATATCAATATATTACCACAAGCGACTTTCAATATAATTGGAGGGTTATGGTGGATCACTCTTCCTCAATAGCATGTATTGTAATCAATATACCTCCTTTTCCACCATGGACCACAGCACCATCACTAACAACAGCAAAAGTAATTTTAAAAGGTTGCTTAAAAATTTGAGTTTGAGAATGCTAATTTGATAATAGGTCAGAGGGTAATTTCCTTGAGGCAATAGTCAGACAATTCATGACTATTTCAATTAAAAAGAGAAGACGTGGTGTATGTATGGATCAAGAATATATGATTATTTTATTCCAGGCAGTGGGATTTCCGAGCAACGCCCACAGACAGCACTTGTTAGGGAATTTGATTGGTTAGTATCAGCTATTACCCATCCATTGAAGGTTTTACAGTAAATGTAAGTAAGCAACCCAGTGTGTTACGGTACTCTCAAAGGACTCGGTGATGTATTCAAATATATATTATTGAAAATAATATAACATGCCATCATACAAAGATTTCCTAAATTGTGTCCTTATAATGGTTTGATTGTATAATTGTGTTTCACATATGACCCGAAGTCCTTCTTTAGGATGGAGTTCTTTAATGCTGATTCGCATCACTGGTAATGTTTTCTCCCTCATTCACAAACACTTGTTTTTGTTCACCCTCCCTCTCTCATAGCTGCTTCCAAAGCCTCACTGAGGTCATATTCACCAACTTCTTCCTCGCTCCTTCCTTTCCTATGCCTCTTCAACTAAACACGCTACAAAGAAATAGCAAAGGAAAGTAAAATTGAAGTTCATTTTAGAGATTACTTTGATATTTGTGAAAAATACCAGCCTGTTTTATCACCCAGTCAATCCCACGTGCTATTGCTGACTTTTTGTGTCTGCATCAATACTTTGATCTACACACATAAAATCCATAAGAGAAACTTTTCTTCCTTTGTCTCCCTGAGTTGTTAACATCATGGCAAACGAACAGAAGGGTGTGCAAATGAGATTTTTTGAATCACGGAGATAAACATCTAAATTCTTCATCCTTTGTCAGGCAACCGACAGCTAGAACACTTAAAAATCAAATAAATAAGAGCCTAAGAATAGGAAATAGGCAAATCCCAGAGTGTAATAGTTAACATTATATTGCTCTTATGATACAAGGATAACCAATGCAAACATGAATTAAAAATATGTTCTTTTTAAAACAAGAAGCCACTAATGGAGCATTTTTCCTTCAAATAATGACTTATAGCCAGCCCATTTTTGTTTGTGGTAACAAAATTCTTAATTATACATAAGGTGCATATGGTCTCTCAGGATTCCTTTTACAAATTTACGCAGTGAAGACGGTAAATATGACAACATGTTGCCACCTAGTGGACACTTCATAAAATTTCTAGACATCCAGTTCCCTGACACAGTATACGTACTTAGGATCATAAAATGTAGGGTTTGTGGGGAACTTTGACTCCATTCTAGACAGCCCTCTTGTTTGACACCATCAGCTTCAACTCTAGATTTATCAGAATTTGAATTGTAAAGTCAAGAATCAAAGTCAGAAGATAGAAATGCCTAACATTTATTGAGCACCTTCTTTGTGCAAACATTTCCCTGGATTATCTCTTATAATCCTCACAGCAGCTCCATTACTATTATAAATCCTCTTTTTACAGATTAAGAAATCAGTGCATAAGAGTAAGTGACTCACCCAAGGTACCTGGTCTCAAGCTGTGGAGCTGAGCTTTGAATGCAGAGCCCAGGTCATCATGTGAACAGAGGTGACTTTCTCGGTTTATCATGGGCCAGTGATTGGGACTGGACCTAATTTTACAAAACATGGCATCTTGGGAGGTAATTTCACACTCTTTATTGAATGTATACGATACCTGAAGTAACTTGGTTTTCAGAAAAGGAGGCAAGAGGACCCCAAGCCGTGTGTCCTCTGTGCTGGAATGAAGAAGCCCACTCCCTCCCTATTGCCACCAGACAGAGCATTGCCCACTGCCAGAATTCAAATTTGAGTGCATTCAAATTCACTTTTTCAGGGCTAAAACATTGTTATCTGGGAGGGTAACCCAGAAGCTGTGAAGATTTGATCTAATTAACCCATTTCTGCCCGTTGTTTCTGAGCCCAAGCGGCACCTCTTGCTGGGTTAGAAGTGAGGAAGTGTTGAATCTCAGACCTAATAAAACAAGGAATTGTCTGGAACACTGGAGATGGAATTTGCATGTGGAACAAAAGAGAGATAAAACTTCCTCCAGCGCTCCCCAAACAACTTGCCCAGACCTTTACTTATAGCATTTGGTTATATTTTGTTGAATATTTCCGTCTATTCACTAACCCTTACCTGTGTCCATCACCCCCACTGCTGCCTCATGCAAGCTCCTAAAAACAAGAAATGGCATTAAAAAAAAAAAAAATCTCTGCACCCTCTGGTATTTAGCACATTGCCGGGCCCACAGTATTTACTCAGGAAATGTTTGTTGGGTAGATAAAACAAATTTAGGTCTATCTAAAATTAAAACCCTAAATGTACAATTTGACAGTAAGTTGTTTTCTTTAACTCTGTTGTGACTTTGCAGTTGAAATGATGTAGGGGGTGCTTTGAAAGATTTTGTACTGATTGGTCATTTGCATCACCAAACAAAATTCATAATTTGGGAATAAATAACCGAGTCCATCATGATGAGGAACAATTATGCCGTGTATGCAGGTGTTTGGCTCAATAAAATGGAGATGTCATTTAAAAGACAAACAAAAGCAAACAGATATTGATAATCACCATCTTTCTAGAACATCAGAAATCTATGGGTTTCTAGGTTTGCTTAAATAATTTGAGAGGAGAATCTAGTTTTTCCACTGAAACCAGAAAGCTAGATCTGGTTTTACCTGGCACAGGACATCTCGACTTGAAGGGCTAGCAGAGGGCTCAACCCCAACTTCCCAAAATGGAACCAACGCCCCATCTTTCTGGCAAACTCTGTCCTCACAATCTTCCCAATTCAAGTAAGGGCAACCCCGTCCTTTCAGTTTCTCAGGTCCAAAGCCTTACAGTCATCCTGACTCCTCCCCCTCTCACGTGCTACATCCCATCCACCAACAAATCCTTCTGGCTCTACCTGTAATATATACAAAGAATCCACCCCCTTCTTCCCACGCTGTCTGCCTGCCCTGTGCCAGGCCGCCAGCCGTCACCAGGATTCCTGCAGCAGGCTCCTAACTGCTCTTTAGCGCCCCCCATGCATCTGGCCTCGCCTAGCTGACGGCTGAGTCTGATTAAGAACTAGCTGATAGCTGAGTCTGAAATTCTTTAGATCTCCTCCACCTCACCTGCCTCTCACCTCTGAGTCTCACCTTTAAACTCTAACTGCCCCCTGCCCCCCCATGGCACCTCCGATATCCCTTCCCTTACTCTATTTTTTCCCTCTTTCCAATGGCGTGTATCACCTTTCAGCATATCCTATTCTGCACTTATGCTTGTTGATTGTTACATCTTCCCCTCCACTAGAACAGGAGGCCAACAAGTAGAGAGAGTTTCTATGTTTTGTCCGCTGATGTGGCTCCAACATCCAAAATAGTGTCTGGCATAAAGGAGTTGCTGAATAAATATTTGTCACATAAATGAATAGATCTGTCCATCTCTTCAAGACATTTGAACAGATACCAATGTCACCATATCTCACATAGGAATTGTACTACATTTAGTTGATTTAGTTTTGGTTTATTTCCCCCAACTTACCTGAAAGTATAGTATAGCTGGTATGGTCTACTTACAAAATATACTCATGTCTCTTTTAGGTTTTTTCTAATTGATCATTTGAGCCTCCACCCCCCCAAAAAAGCCCTGGCTTTTGAGCAGGAAGTATAGAATCTCTACCTTTTGTCCCCCTCAACTTGCCCAAAAACCTCTCATTTTATGAGTCCAAAAGAGGGCAGTTCTACTTCCCAATAACCAACAGTGTTCCTGGCAAGAACCAACAAGTCTGAGGAATATGAGCCTGATGGCCCCCAGTACTGGTGTGTCAGAGGGGACCATAAAGAGCTACAGCTGAACACTAGTTCCACTTTCCACGGCTGCAGTGAACCCTCTGTATCGGTGACCTATCACCACAATAATGCTGTGTAACATACAGCTTCAAACCTTAGGTGCATAAAACAATGAGCATTTTGGGGGCTCATGTGTTCGCAGGATTCAGTCAACATGGACTGGGCTCAGCTGATCTTGGCTGAGTTTACAACACGCATTCAGGATCATATGTTTAGTTTGGCTTTGGCTGGGATGACTGGGCAACTCAGCTCTGGCCCCATATCTCAGAGTTCAGCAGGCTCACCCAGGCATGTGCTCATGGCTACAGAAGAGCAGCAAGAGTAGAGCAAATGGGAACCTGCCAGGCCTCCTGAGGCCTAGACTTGGAACTGGCACACCATTACTTCTGCTGTATTCAATTGGCCAAAGCAAGTCGCAGGATCAGCCCAAACTTAAGGAGAGTAGAAGTGGTGTTCACCTCTTTACTAAAACTACAAAACCCTTGGGCAAAGGGCACAAGTTCCAGAAAGAGATGGAGCATATTTGGGGCCATTAACACCATCTACGACACCCTTCCTGACCCATATTCTGCACAGAACCTAATCGTAAGCCATACTCAAGCTCCAGGGGTCAAGTCCCTGAACCATCATGTCCCAAATCTCTACACTATTCAAGCAGGTCTAGGTTCAATGGGCCTATAGCCTTAGCCAAGTGCTACATCAGAATCAATGGTGCTCTGAAATCTGATACTACACTAATTTAATGAAGCAACTAACATTTTGATTACCTAAGGCAAATTAAATTTAAGGGATAAATAGATGAAGAAACAGAAATTTTATAACGCACCACTCTATGCCCAGATCCATACTGGAGGCTGAGGGAGGGATGCAGACACAGTTATCACTAGGTTATAATTCTCTAATGACCTCAGCATGGGATACACAAATTATGAAGAGTGGAGGAAGGATTTTAAAAGGCAGCAAGCAGGGCTGAAGGTGGTAGAGCTGAACACAATCAGGCTAAAACAAAACAATCATATTTGTTTTGTTCATATTTTTCAGCCCATGACCACAAAAGGGTGGTATATATGTGCCACATAAAATCCACCCACCCTCTCCTCCCAATTTCCTTGGGTTTCTCTTCAATAATTTCTTTTCCTTTGAAACCTGCCCTTATCACATCCTTTAAATAGATTTCAATTCTATGAGAGGAGTTTAGAAAGGACTGCGTCATAAAGAGTATGATTTACTTTGGTGTTGAACCACCGAGTCAATGAATCTGGACACAGAAAAGTAGCATAGAGGCTCTAGAAGAATTCACAACATAGTTGGACTAGCACGCATGAGTCCACAGTAAGCAGGACAAGATAGACTGGATTTGGAACTAAATCCAATAGCGTAGACAAGGAGCTCTAGGGAGGCAAAGTACAATTAGGAAGACACAGTTCCTGCCCTGAAAATTAGCCACTGCCCCAATGGATTTTGGAATCACAACACTGATAAGTCATGTCTAAGACCTAGATGAAACCACCACTTCTTCATGAAGCCTTGACTTGTTTCTACAACCTCAGAAATTACTGCATACCAAATTCTTAGAACACTCAGAATCTGCACCACATAATTGAACACCTAATTGTATTTTTTTTTTAGTAATGTTTGCTGTTTTTTCAGGATGGTTAGTCTTCCAGTCCTACCAGATTGCAAACCCGCTAAGGCCTGGGAACATATGTGTCTGCATAGAATTGAATGAGACCTTCGAGATCATTCTGTATAATCTTTTCATCTCTACAGCTGGGAAAATCAAGGACTGACAAGTTGTGACTTGCCCAAACTCATACAGCCAATAGTGTTCAGGAGACTCCTTAAAATTCCATTTGTTTTTATCTCCCCTTGATTGGTAAAGAAAGGATAGTGGGGTGGAATGTTCCAGGAACTCTGTCATATAGCATATTGTTTTGTTTAGGATTTTCTCACCTTGAGCACTAGGAGTAGTAAAAGGCATAACCCTATACTTTGGGTGTAGAAGTAAATCTTGAAATCAGATGGTGTTAGTTCTCCAAATTTGTTCGTCCGTTTCAAAGTTGTTTGGAGTATGCTAGGCCCTTTGCATTTCCATTTTCCAAAATCGGCTTGCTAATTCCTGCTTAAAAGGTTGTTGGGATTTTGGTTGAAATTGCATTGGTCTATACATGAGCTTAGGAAGAATTGCCATCTTAACATTATTGTGTCTTCCAACCAATGGACATGACATATTTCTCCATTTGTGTAGGTCATCTTAAATTGCTCATAGTAATGTATGGTAATGTTATTTTAATTTCAATTTTTGCTTTTTGATTACTTGCATATCAAAATAGAATTAACTTTTATATTGATTTTGTGTCCTGCCAACTTACAAAACCCACTTACTAGTCTTGGTGTCTTCTGTTGCATAAATTCCATAGAATATTCTACATAGATGAACGTGTTATCTGCATATAAGGTTGTCTTTCGAATCTGGATGCCTTTTATTTGATTTGCCTTTCTTCATGTATTCTGCTGACTACAACCTTTAAAACAACGTTGAATTTCAATGGTGAAAGTGGACATCCTTGTCTTTTTTTTTAAATTTTTTATTGTTATGTTAATCACCATACATTACATCATTAGTTTTTGATGTAGTGTTCCATGATTCATTGTTTGTGCATAATACCCAGTGCTCCACGCAGAACATGCCCTCTTTAATACCCATCACCAGGCTAACCCATCCCCCCACCCCCTCCCCTCTAGAACCCTCAGTTTGTTTTTCAGAGTCCATCGTCTCTCATGGTTCGTCTCCCCCTCCGACTTACTCCCCTTCATTCTTCCTCTCCTGCTATCTTCTTCTTCTTTTTTTTCTTAACATATGTTGCATTATTTGTTTCAGAAGTACAGATCTGTGATTCAACAGTCTTGCACAATTCACAGTGCTCACCATAGCACATACCCTCCCCAGTGTCTATCACCCAGCCACCCCCTCCCTCCCACCCCCCACCACTCCAGCAACCCTCAGTTTGTTTCCTGAGATTAAGAATTCCTCATATCAGTGAGGTCATATGATACATGTCTTTCTCTGATTGACTTATTTCACTCAGCATAACACCCTCCAGTTCCATCCACGTCGTTGCAAATGGTAAGATCTCATTCCTTTTGATGGCTGCATAATATTCCATTGTGTATATATACCACCTCTTCTTTACCCATTCATCTGTCGATGGACATCTTGGCTCTTTCCACAGTTTGGCTATTGTGGACATTGCTGCTATAAACACTGGGGTGCACGTACCCCTTCGGATCCCTACATTTGTATCTTTGTGGTAAATACCCAGTAGTGCAATTGCTGGATCGTATGGTAGCTCTATTTTCAACTGTTTCAGGAACCTCCATACTGTTTTCCAGAGTGGCCGCACCAGCTTGCATTCCCACCAACAGTGTAGGAGGGTTCCCCTTTCTCCACATCCCCGCCAACATCTGTCGTCTCCTGACTTGTTAATTTTAGCCATTCTGACTGGTGTGAGGTGGTATCTCATGGAGGTTTTGATTTGGATTTCCCTGATGCCGAGCGATGTCGAGCACTTTTTCGTGTGTCTGTTGGCCATTTGACATCCTTGTCTTTTACTTGATCTTAGAGGGAAAGCGTCTAATCTTTCATCTCTAAACATGATGTTACCTGGTAACATTTCTGTAGATGTTCTTTATCTGTTTGTCACTTTGAGAAAGCTCCTATCCAATGCCCTGTGAATCATAAGATTTTTTTCTATCTGGCTGATGCAGAACAGGTCCTATTCCTGACCTTGAGTGGGTTCTCTGCACTCTCCTATTAAACATGTATAGCCCAATATCAAGTTGAGGAAATTCTCTTCGATCCCTAGGTTGCAAAGAGTTCTGATGAATGAATTTTGTCTAATGCTTTTTTGGAATCTCTTGTTAGGGTCATGTGGTTTTTCTTGTTTGGTGTTATAATATAGTAGATTACATTGATTGATTTTTATGTATTCTTTTTATGAAAACAGAGCAGCACCATCATAGGAAAAGATTCTGAAACCTCATTCGGGCTCCACAGGCAACAAGGGGACAATTGATGAATGAGCCTGAATGGCGTATAGGAAGTGGAATGGCTGCTCATGGGCCATGGAGTTGCCATTTGATCCCTTAGTGGTGACGTATTCACTAAGTAGGTGATGCTTTTGCCTGGTTCCTTGCAGCAAACTTGCTGGTCACTTTTGCTTATGAAATTATTACGAATGCAGTGATGATCTGAGAGTAGCCTCTGAGTCCCCAGTGTTGTGCAACTTGAATTTCATTACATTTTTAACTTATTAAAAAAAATTTATCAGTGAAAAAAAAAAAGAATCTGATAGACAAACACCAGGCCACTGAATATATTGAAGACTAGAGATCCCATTTCTTCTGGATAAATTTATCTTTTCTTTCTCAGTTTGAACCCCATAGACTGTAATTGATCTGAAGAAATGTGTTTTCTTTTGAACTGTATAGTGTTAACAAGATATTGGCATAGGGATCATTTCTGCCTATATCACCCATTTCTCCCTAACCCCACATGCCATTCCTTATGTCCCTTGTAGAGAAACCAATGAATGAAGAGAGATGCATTTTTGGTATCTGTCCTGGAGTTCGGAATGCATTTCTTAGTATCACTGGTGACTACGTGTCATTAAGATATTGCTTCAAGGGCTTTACATTGTTTTATTACAGTTTACATTATTTTAAATTTTTCTTGCAATCCACCTTTTAATGCTACCACTGTTCCACTGGGGAGATGTGTAACATCCTTCAAATGATTAATAAAAGGATCTTTAGGACTTAACCCATTTGTAAGTTGGAGACCGTCTGAGTTTTGCCCTCATACTAATACTAATACATATATGCCCCATGTGCATTTAACAATAAGTGAAAACATTTGAGAAGGCAATGAAAAAAGCAACTCAGTTTTCTTGTGCAACAAAGCAAAAGTTGTAGGAAAAAAAATCTGACTGCTACTGAACTCTCTGAGACAGCTCACATCGAAACTGATTCTGGCAAGGCCATTATGGGGGTAATTGTCCAAGACAATGTTTTCTTACACAGGAAATTAGAGACAGGGAAAAGATTATTAAAAGTAAAAATTTGTAGATTTTTGAGCCTGCCAGAATGTGTAGAAGCTATTGTATCCCCTTATGGAATTAACAACTAAATTGAATTTTAGTTAGACTCAGATTTTGAGCTGAGTTCCAAGTTGAAGAGCCTTTGAGAAGGAGGGAAAAAAAAAAAAGGCAGAGGGATTCAAGATGTTTTTTGATACAGTGAAACCAACCCCCACCCCCAATCACATGTTTTACAAAGTTACAAAAAAAGGTAAAATGAGGGGTTTTATTGCTTATATTAAATGAAAGATCAAAATGTTTTGATTGATGCCTTAGAAAAAAATCTGGTCATGATTCTGCACCAAAATCCACCATATGTACATGATTCTACAAGTTAGATATGACAAGATATGAAAAATATCTGTCACTAAATCTTATGATACAACTCTATAGCAAAATGGAAAATTGATTGACTGATCCAGGAATTGGATGTGTGTTTATGAGCATGTGTGTGTGTTTGTTGTGTGTGTTTGTTGTGTGTGTGTGCCGTGTGAGTGCATGCATTTTGAAAGGGAAAGGAGTGGCAAGATTAAAAATGTTAATTAAAAATTTCTTGAGTATCTGAATTACAGTAATTATTCATATTAATTAATATTGCCAAGTAGTCAGTTCACCTTTTGTTTGACTTACATACCTATAGTCCTTTGGATTTTCATTTAAAACTGCAGCTTTATTGATACCATAGCTTCTACCTCTCTGCAACAATTTAAAGGAATAGCGATTACATTCTGTCATGTAGATAGACATTTTTGGACTAGACATGATGTGCATTCATTAACAGCTCATTTATTTACCATTATGAGTTTTTGCATAAGTGAATTTTCCAGAAAACCAAAATTAAACCCACAAAATTTCAATTTTAACCATTTTAATGGAAAGGTCTCAACTTGCCTCATTTCTTAAATGATGAGGATTCTGAATAAGAGCCAGATAATTTTGAGAAAGGAATTCTATTACTTAGTGAGCATGAATTAGAATATAATGTACAATTTAAATGATATTTTTGCATGACATTTAATGACATGGAAAATCCCTTCTCTGTAATGTTGAATGGAAAAAGAAAGATGTAAAGTCATATTCTGTATTATCCCAATAATGATCTACAGATAAAGTATGTATAGAAGAAAGTAGATCTTTCAACATATTTTTTAAAGATGATTTACATGTAGAGTATTCACAGGAAAATATGAAACACCTCAAATTGGTAATCGGGTTCTCTTTGAATGGAGAATTAAGGAAGATTAAAATATTTTTTCTTCCTTTCTTTTTTTTATTTTTCAGATTTTCTACAATGAACATTTTTCTTATAATCAGGTTTTTTTAAGGTTGTTGGCAGTTTTTAAATTTTTTAAATTTTTAATTTTTTTTAAAGATTTTATTTATTTATTTGACACACAGAGAGAGCGAGAGAGAGAGAGAGAGGGAGAGAGCACAAGCAGGGGGAGCAGCAGGCAGAGGGAGAAGCAGGCTTCCTGCATGAGCAGGGAGCCCAATGTGGGGCTCGATCCCAGGACCCTGGGACCACGACCTGAGCTGAAGGCAGACGCTTAACCGACTGAGCCACCCAGGCGCCCCGGCAGTTTTTTTAATTGTATGATAGATATCCCATTTATCCCCCATTTAACAGTGACTGTTACATACTAAGTAATGAATACATATCTTTTATATAATAGATGCTCAGAGAATATTTATTTATTCATTTTGGCACAAAAACATTCCTTCAAAAACTCGGAGAGCGTTTTCATACACAGGCTGCTCTTGAACTCTTTCACTTAAAAGAAAGCTTTTTTGTAGTTTTCTTGGATAGACTAAAATTTTCTATAAATACGTACTCATTTATCACAGAGGCTAAGGGGTCTACTAGAAGATATAGGATGGGTAACTAACTGATCCTTCCTCCACATTCTATGAAGCAAAGTAAGGACATGCTATTTACATATCTCAGTCAGAGTCAACCTTGGAGGATGTGCTACTCCAGCGCAAAATTTCTGCCAGAAGCTAGAAGTTGTCTGATTTACTGCCAACATTCATCATGTGAATAGAAAACTCAGCAATTATGTCAGTTTTCCATATAACATACATGTTCTCAACTAACAGTTAAGTCTCCTCTTCCATTCTCTGTAGATAATCAAAAGGTAGCAAGAAAGAAAAAGAAGTCACCTTGGCTAAAATGCTGGATAGTGGATATACTTAACCTTGAATATCACTGAGGAATGGATGATCAACAATGGTACTGTTGTTATTTTTTTGGTTACGGTTACTTAAAACATGCTTGAATGGACATTTTGACCATGGTGTCATTGGGCATGTAGTCCTCAGACCTGCAACCATACCTCCTAGGGTATGGAAGGCAACACAGGTGTGTGGTTATTCGAGTGGGCTCTGGAGGTAGAGCACAAGGATTCCTTTTAACAGGAGATCTTGAGCAAGCTACTTAACCTGTCTGTTCCTTAATTTCCTCATTATAAAGAGACTCATATGAGAATCAATGTCATAGGGCCATGGAGCCAATTAAATGAGATAATTCATATACTAAACACAGTACCTAAAACATAGTAAGTGTTTAAGAAATATCATCACCATCATCATCATTATGAGCTTTTCCTTATGTTTAATAATTCACATAACTGTGCATGTAAATATTTATAAATTCTTAATGTGCCAAAAGTGTTATGGGGTAACCGCGAGTCTCACTTGGCAGATGATAGTCCAGAACAGGGGTGGGCAAACTGTGACCCCCAGGCTAAATCTGACCTGCTGCCTCTTTTGGTAAACAAAACGTTATTGGACCATAGCTACGCTCATTTGTTTAAATATTGTCTACGGTGTTTTGTGCTACAGTGGCCAAATTGAGTATTTACCGCAGAGACTGCATAGCCAGAGAAGCCTAAAGTATTTACCATCTGGTCCCCGACAGAAAAAACTTGCCATTCCCTCACCCAGACCATAAGAAAGAATATGGGGGAGCTAAAGGACATGCAATACTTAGAGAAATGCTAAAGGAAGAGACTGAGAATTACCCTGATTGACTGGTTAGCAAGCAAAACAGTACTAGCAACCGCTGTAGAAGAAAGTGATCACCTAAGCAGAACAACATCAAAGAACAAACAGTAGTTGGCTTGAGGCCAAGGGGACGGAGGCCACTGAAGGGAAATGGGAAGGATAAGGGAGCCCAAGGAAATCTAAAGTTTCATATTATCAACTAAGGCAAACAAGGAATGCCATCTTCATGCCATATAGGTCTGCATTCCAAGGCAATAATAAAATACAGAAATTAATCAGTCATGTATACAATTATTAAAAATGTATATGTGTGCACACATCAAAAATGCTGACACTAACTATAAGACAACTAAGGCAGAGAAAATCGAGCCTAGAGAAGTCAGCCAAATCTAGTTCTCTGATTAGCTGAAAGTAGATGTCAGCCTCTTGGGAATTACATGAAAATTCACAAGAGCGCCAGCCTACCCAGAGGTGAAGACTGAACGATGTTCTGTGCTGGGTTACAACGCCTTTGGGAAGACGAAGGCAACACAACTTCCCAAGACAAAAAGTCCTATAACACATCAGGCCAAAGCTACTTTCATGAGGAAGAAGTCCCTGACTCTGTGGGATAAAGTTGCCAAAGCTACAGAATCTCCTATCATTTCCTCTGCATAGGGTTGGGCACCCATGGATAAAGGCACCAAATGCTAACTTCTGAATAAGCAACCATGGTTTGTTGGAGTCTATAACGTGTAAGTCTGTAAGCCACATCAGTTATAATCAGTACAAAATCTCCTCCATTCTCAAAGTTAGAACAACCTCTCTCACACCTCAACCAGAGACAATAGAATAAGGAGCAGGCTGTTGAGTGACTGTCTAAACTGAACCTCTGAGGTCTCCTGACTCCTCCTTCGAGTAGCCACACAGCACAAACTTCAAGCGGGCGTAAAGCCCCAAGTGTACATTTGCGTGCAAAGGCTGCTTCTCCAGAACCTGAACTTCCCACAGAAGGACCGACGTTGCCCTTCCTTTGGACGACACAGACTGTCTTCTCATCAATCTCTGGTAAATGACTAAGTAGTGCGGAGCAACTGATACTTTCCCTGGAGCTCACAGAATCAAAGCAGACATATTCCTGGCTACTATCTCCAGGAAAGAAAATTCTTACACATGTATTATGTTCCAATTTTGGAACCAATGGATACCTACTGAAACATTAAGTTCATCAGATTTATTCTGCACCAACACTCTGAATTGTGCGATTTCTTCATTGACACAGCTTTCATGGTTCCATCATCATTACAGTGCACTTGGGAGAGAGACTGGGGAACAGGGGACAGAAGCTCTGCTCTGTTGCACATATGGTTGGATACATCAAGAGCAGTGAGGGATGTAGGGTTGAAATTAACTCAGTTTATACTAAAACATCATTTCTATTGGAATCGGAGCAAGATGCATGAACTACATTTCTGAAGCCTTTTGTTGCTTCTTTTCAATCTGGGAGAAAATAATAATGATATACCTAATACTTCTTGAACTCTGGATATTTTAACAGTTTGCGAAAATGTTGGATTAAACCCATAAGTAGGCAGGTGGGGGGGAGGGAGACTGGAAGGAAGGGAATTCACTAAAATTTTAAGATTTGTTTCCTTTGCATGATGAAAATATTGATTTTTCTCCTCTATTTTTCTTTATTTCAAAGTTTTTCTAATAAGTATATGCATTCTTATATAGTGGAGAAAACGTATAATAAATTACATTACATTCGTTTATCTAATTTCTTTTTGGAAAAAAAAAAGAAAGAGAACATTAGCTTATTTCCTGATATGACAGATGGATGTCTGGGAACTGCATTTTTAAAATGATTTTAATAAATAAGAGTGGGCAAAATAATAACATTTTTCTGGCATTTAAGTTTAATATAAATGAGTAAAAAAGGCACAGTCCTACCTTAACGAAATATTTCTGCCAAAAATCATTTTTATTTTTCATATGGATAAATAAATGCTATCCTCCCAACTCCCTCCATTAATTCTACTTCTCCTTCCTTCCTGCCATTTTATCTTCTATTTTTCTGTCTCCCCACCTCCCCCTTTATTTATTATCCTATCAAACAACAAGTGCAATTGTTCAAATACATAAGATAAAGGCACTTAGATTTTGCATTAACAGACTTACCACTTTGTACATTTATTTTCCATCTTGCTTCCTACTCAGAAATTGCGTATGTGTGAATTGTTCTATATTGGTCCTTAAAATAAGGTAGATATTGTTCTAATTTAAGAAATAGGTAATAACTGGGACATATTTGCAATTAATGAGAATTTTTTGGTATGTCTATCTTACAAGTCAACATTTAAAAACACATTTCTCAGCACATATACACTAAAATGTGTATTTTAGGCTGTTATGAGTGCTATAAGTACAAAAATTGCTTGTGTCTAAAACAATTTGTACTTTTGCATTTGCAATTTTCTTGGCCTATTATAAACAAATGCACATTTTGTAGAGCACATTTAAATGCATTATTTCCGTGCTTAAAAATGTACTCTTTAAAAAAGAGCATTAAAAGAAATGTTAATGTAGCCATTTTACTAATTTCACACAGGCAAAGGGTGACCCAGTTGAAGGTCGGGAATTCGAATAAAATATCCTCTGTTGACAAGACATGTGACCCTGTATTGTCAGTACAGCAATGAATCATTCAGGCTATGCCTGATGCTACATAAAATGAGTGTTATGAGACCAAGAAGATGTTCTACTGTATAGAACATTGTATGCTTCCAAGTCCGAGAAATCCGTATGCAAGTTCTGCCATTTATTTCTTTGTTATGTTTTGGGTTTTTTTGGTCTTGGGGATGTTTTCATTTACATTGAGACTTACTTTCTTCATCTTAAGTGGGTATCAAAAAAATTGTAGCTAGCTCATAGGGCTTTTGTAAAGGAAACAATTCACATAATGAGTAGTCTACAGAAGTGCTCAACCAAGGGCATCTGGCCACAGTTTTGGCTTTGGCACTGACTGCTCTCTATTGGTCCGTGACCCACTCGTCTATCCCACAGAGCAGAGCTCAGCTCTCTCTGGACCAGAACTGATTCTATGGCTTATCCACAATGCCAGTCCCTGATTTTCCTGAGATATCTCCAGTCCAGCAGCCTACATTAATATTGCTCCCACTGTGGTTTATTCCTGCCAGTGACCCCAGGGTGGAGGCCCATGCTGAGTTCCCTCTGGGGAACTTTCTAAACTCTCTCACCCCGACCTGGGGACCACCTGTCTGGATGTCTCCGCAGCGGTTCTTCCCCAATTCCTGGGATGCTGGTACCTGCTAGCTGACTTGTCTTGACTATCACCCATTCCTTGCCATTCTACTCTTTGGCCACCGAATTGCCCCAAGTATTACCTGAAACTGTGTGTCACCTCAATCACCATACCCCCACCCCCAACAGTGTGCCGCTCTCCTGTGTCTCGGAATCACTTGGCCTCTTCCCAGTTCTGCCTGGCTTCTGGCTCCTTCCCTGACACGGAGGATCCAAGAATGCACTTGCAGTTAATGGTTTTTGAGTCTGGAAGTGTCACGGTTGAGAAACAGGTAGAAGTCTTATGGCTTTGATTGTAAAGACTTCAAATTATATGGATTTTTTTTCCCCTCCATTAATTTAGTTCTGAATCCGTAAATGCCATCTGGGATTCTTTAAAAGTTTTCTCAATCAGTGTTTGTTGTTTGAAAAATACTTGGACGTGCCTTATTGCTGGCTGATGAGAGAATTGATGCTGTGTCCTTTGTTCTACTGTGCACCGCCTCAAAAGCTCTTCTCTGGGTATTAATGCGCTGAGAGCAGTATTTTTACCAGATGGAAGGATTGGGAAAGTAGCCTTGAAACATACCCAAATCAAACCGAAAAAGGGTAATATTAAAGCTGCTAGAGATGGAGGGTCCTGAGAAATGTTCGTGTTCCTTCAATAGGAGTTATATTTATATATATGATCAGGAAATACATATGTACATATATCTGCCAGGATTTGTAAGCAAGCCGCCTCTACCTTCCCACAAGAAAGGGAGCTGGAGCCTCAGCAGGGGTAAATGAGCTTCCCGCAGGTTTAAGAAGCTGTTTCCTGATCCAAACCGGGGTGCTTGAACAGTTCCGATAATGAAATTAAATGAATTTTCGACTGCTATAGAAACGCTGTTTAGCCGACCCAGACAGGCATCTCCATTGGCGCGCACACGGAAAAATGAGTTTATCACAGATGTTCCAACTCTTAAAAGTCTTCTTCCCATTGTATCTTAAGAAACTCACTCTCTGACTGGGTCCTTTGCAAAGTTACCTGTCAGAGCACCAGAAAGAGTGCCTTACCTGCCTGGACCATTTCCTCAAAGTGATTGCCACAACTGACCATAACGAAGCCCAACATCAAATTGAGAAAAAAATATTTGGAATGAATGACAGACAGAGGTTTATTATTCTTTTACAGAAATAGATCTTACCAACCAGTAAGAAACAAATAAAACCTTCCATTCTCCCTCCCCACTAAACTACAGAGAGGGCAGGGCCAGCTAATTTGCAAAAGACAATATATGATTGGCCAATCAACACACGAAAAAAATTTGAAATCTCCAATAATCATAGAAATGTTTTCTAAAATTTAAAGAGGTATCAACTTCTATTTTTTTAATGAAATAAAATGGAATATTTAGTCTTGTAGGTTTAAGAATGAGAAATATTCTTTAACACTTCAAGAGGAAGTATGAATTTTGTTTTCTTGTTTTAGAAGTCAGATTTATTTCGACTACATGTTGATTGACCCAACTGGTGAGAAATATTTAATAATATGATAAAATGTTCATTTCATTACATTAATCATTCTAGGCTCTTAAAACAATATATTTGCTCATAAAATACACAATATTAATAAATAAATTTGTAAAAGAAAGACTAAAAAATAATAGATCAAAATACTACCATTTAAAAATTGCAGACTTTTGGGTCTCTTGTATTTTTTCTTTTTGCTTTCCTTTATTTCTCTGCCTTCTAAAATTATAATCATTTTTACTCTTTCAAAGGAAAAAATTACAAAACATGGCATACATATGTTTAAAAATATACCTGCCTACCAGCGTTTTCTTGCTAAGAAGTTAAGTATCTAGTTCTTTGAACAGCATTTCAACCTCATGTGTTTAAACAGGGTATAGGCAAGAGAGATTTCTGGCAACAGAAAGTTACGTCTATGTGTATGAGTTATGGAGAATGAGAGCCACATGTGGCCTATCAGCCTCATTACTCTGTAATTATATGTAATGTTGTAAATCCTAGTTTCAGTTTTCCCCTGGTGTATGTTTTTGTTTAAAAAGAAATCACTAGCACATCTCATTATACAAGACACCATCAGTCTACTTTTTTAGAAAATTAACTGAATTTCAAAACATGGCTTTTGTTTCAGTTGTGTGGCCCTGAATTTAGTGACGTCCCGAGCACAGGCTGTACTTTGCTGCAGGGTCCAAGTGTAGAATTCTAGGCAGGGACTTTGCTTATGCTTGGATTTTATAGGAAGCTTCGATCTACAGTGCATTGTGTAACTCCATGATTGAGGAGTGCACCTGGCCCAGGTGAGAAGGTCCAGCATGATGCATACTAACTAATGCAGAAATCTCCTATATATACGACCATGGGCTCAGGGAGAGCCTGCAGGGCTTCCAGAGGTCTGATTTGACCTTCACTTCACCAAACCTTATTACCCACACAGGTGACCACTGCTGTAGCTCTGAGGACCAGCAAACAATACCTTGTCAATCTTGGAGAAAATAACTATCTTTTGCCATGCATCTTGACTGCAATGAAGTTCTGTGCCACTTTGCAACTAAAATAAAACCATCGCATCACTTACACAGAGCCTATCTAGCCTAGTTTTGGTGTCAGTGCAAATCGCTGATTTTCATGTGTCGATATGGTGGCCATAAATTTTGTTTGCATTGTGTGTGTGTGTGTGTGTGCATATGTATGTGGTTGAATATTTTATAACATTATTTTTATTAATTCCTAAAACAGTCTGAATTTATAACTATCCCTTATATTAAAAGAGGAAACTAAGTCTTAGAAGAGGTTAAATAATTGCACACTACCAAGGAGCTAGAAAAGATCAAGTACATAAGCCTCAGAGACAGACAAAACAGAAACCTAATCCCAAATCCACTACTGACTAGCCATCTGACACAGAGAACTTTACCTAATCTCTTTCTCTTCCTTCATGACCTTTCTCTCCAGAAAGCTACCTGAACTCTCTATATGGTAATGGCTTACAAGAGACAAAGGTGAGTGCTGCAGGAACCCTTAAGGTCTCAGCCCATAACTAGAGAATTGTCACTTCTGCTACATTCTATTAGTCAAAGCAAATTACAAGACCAGCCCAGATTCCAAGAGAATGAAAAGGGTCTAGCTCTTGATTGGAAAGGTAGCATTGTACATAGAGGAATGGGAAGGAACAGTGGTGGCCATCTTCAACGACTATCTGCCATAGACCTCTTGTTAATTGTTCCTAGATTACTCTAAGGATAAACATCTCAGTGAGACCTCCTCTTGGGCATAGACGGTACCCTTTAGGGTCCCTCCATGATAGATCTGTACAAGATCTAGTAGTGGTTGTGACTTTTTTCTTAATTCTTGAGATGTTAATATAAATTTAATCTCTGCTACTACCTTTGAGGGGGATGAGGGGCAATTCTGGGCCCACACATGTGATGAGGTCATAAAGAGAAACCAGCCTTCAAATCTATGCAGCTGACAAGCTGGCTCATGAGCAGGGGTTCATGGTAAGATTAGAGAGGGGGCAGGCAAGTAGCCAAGATTGCAGAGAAAAATGGGTTATTGGATTTGGAGGACAGGTTTTCAGTGTTCCCTGAGGACTTTCAGAAATACTGAGTAAAACACTGACTCTCCAGCTCTCAAGTAGGATAAGGGTTCAAATTATTGTGATTTAGATTATAGAAGAACATTTAACCTTATGGGTTATGGAATTCTGGGAAATACTTGCCACAGATGTAAAAGTTCCTGACACAGTGTCTGGCTCAAATTAAGTACTCCAAAACTGGCAAAAAGTGGGTGTGGGTGTTACAAGGTTGAATTGAAACATGAGTGCATCAAAGTCCATACTGTTAATCTTTGTGATATTCAGTGGTTATGATTACAATAACTTTGGGTGGCTTCTAAGTATTCATGGGTTTGAACTCAGCATTTTAGTTATTTGAGGTTCACACACTTTACTCATGAAAGTACTCCTTTGCAGGGATACCTGCAAGAATGAAGAAGAGGCAAAGGAAAGAAGCTGCAAAACCAAGTTCCCGTTGGCTCCCAGGTAGACAATAAAATTAAAAGAAGCACAGAGTAAAATTCCCAAAGTGGGGAGCTGTGTGGCTTGTAACAGCCATGAAATGATTGTGAGAAGGCCCAGGCCCCAAACTATCTCTCACAAACTTTCTACAAATTAGATTCAATACTCCAGGACCAGCACTCTTTGAAAATGCGAGTAACCCCAAGTAGCCTTTATATTTGTACCTTAATATAAATCAAATCAGCCCTGCCTGCTCATTTATGGACTGAGAATTTTCAGTTAGAGTTGTAAAAGATTGGATCCAGACCTGGGTGTGAGGGGGCTTTGACCAGCTCAAGGTTGGTAGAAGCCAAGCAAGAGATAGTAGAGTGATTCAGAAACCTGAGAGGATGCCATAAAGACCACTAAGAAAACACATGTAGCCATATACTGATTACATTGATTTCCCAAGTCTTTTAGCGTCACAGAGAATTACTGGCCAACAGGTCTACCTTTTCCCAAACTCCTCAGAAGGCCCCCTGCCCCTACTCTCAGGGTCTTTCTTGCACTCTTAGAGTTACAAATCAAGTTCATTCATCACTGAACTGAAATGATACATATAACTAACAGATAACATTATCAACATGCATATTTAAAATGGGCACTCTTACCTGGATGTCAGTTATATTTCAATAAAAATTACTTAAGGAAAAGTCAGCTTTTGATATTCGAAGTATGATTTTTCTGAGTTGCATTCAGAAAATAGTCTTATGGGTGAAGAGGATTAAGAGCACACTTGTGATGAGCACTGAGTGATGCACAGAATTGTCAAATCACTCTATTGTACCCTGGAACTAATAGAAGGCTGTATGTCAATTATACCGGAGTTAAAATTTTTTTTTTCGGAGTTAAAATTTTTTTAAAAAGGAAAAGAGTCTTGAAATGTAGTCTTGGCTTAAATTGATCATGGTTTTTGTAATCCACTAGCTCCAAAGGAGGCCTGGTGATCTAGAGGGTGAGGTTCTACTCTGAGGCAGAGGTGGGGGTGGTGTGGTGGGTAAGATCCAGGGACTTAGGGTACTGGAGAAGGGAGAACCCTAGGTAGGTTGACGGGAACCCTGAAAGCAGGGATCCGGGGAAGAGATCTCCAAATTGGGTTTGAAGGATTTCAAATAAGTAGCCATAGAAAGTGGTTGGCTAGATAAGTCTGAGGAGTGTTCTTGGCCCCTACTGAACTAAGAATTGAACTTGCATGAGGGAGGCCCAGAAAGTTCCCTGTGCCTAGAGGGAAGACTTAGGAGGACTTATAAAGTCAGTAGGCCAGCATGAGTCTGGGACAGGACATGAAGCCTTTGTGTGAGGGATTTGTCGATTGGGAGCAAAAGGCAAGGATCAGAAGCTAGAACAGTGGGTGCCAGCATGATGCTTCAGGAGACCAGATGAAAGCAGGGTACCTAAATAGAAACCAGTCCAAGGTGCCGACCAGACTGTCACCTATAGATATCTGTGAACATCTATAGACACTACATGAATATGGAAAGGGTGAAGAAATCTAAATGACCAAAAGAATTTACTCAAAAGAGGCCAAACCATCCGGTAAAGATGATCTGAGCCTAAAGATACCAAGGCACAATTAACTGCAGATATAAAGTCAATTTTTTTTTTCTCTTCATAGCCAGACATGGAGGGATTTATTTAGGAAAATTATTAAATCAGCTACATAAACCAAAGACTATATCTCTTCTCACATTTGAGTTGCAATGAATGTAAACTTTTAAACAGCTTTACTGGTCATTTCGATTTTTCACCCTTTCCATGGCTGCACAGTGTACCTTCTGCCCAGAGGCCAGATTTCTGGTCTTTTCCAAAGTCACTGGACAGAAGTTGGACAGCTCTTACAAATGTTATAGTTGCAACCACCCTCAGACACTCACTGACTCCCTCTGACTCTAGACCTCTAGGAATTTGGGGGCAGCTAACCACTTCTGCATCACCTAGTGGCAGCTCAAGATCTAGACTTCTGCGTGGCTCCCACATGGCTTCCAAGCGTCCAATCCCGTGGACAAGAGCAAGTCACAGAGAAACGATGTTACAGGCACCACAGACAGCTCACTCATCCTTCATTCTCATCTCTGCCTTTCATGCCTTCCTTTGCCACGGAGATTAGCCTCCTAAAAATTTGCTCTCCACCTCTCTTGCAGTTAGAGACAGCTTCCAGCATGGTTGTGGACAAGAAAATGCCTGGCAAGAATGCTTGGTGAAAGAAAAAGTGACAAAAATAAAGGGCAAAGCCTTGTCAAAGAGAAAAAGTCCTTTGTAACTCAGCCTTTCCCCCCTCATTCTATTGTTCCACCTCCCTTTCCCTGCCCAAACCACAGATGTGATATTTACAACTACAATGCCATCTTGTGACCATGAGATGACATTGATGAAGACAAAAATTATATACTCAGGATGGCAAACAGAAACATGGAATGACCTGGGTCCCTGAGGGCACGGGATGGCCCTGGACTTTGTGAAACAATGACAAAAAAAATCCCTATCTGTTTTCTCTACTGGTAGGTTTTCTGTTCCAAGAGCCCAGCCCATTCCCAGTAATGAAGAAGGAAATCATTGTCATCTGAACATACACTCCAATTCATTTTGCTATACTCATACTGCACCCTTTCACTTCTATTCATTAATTAATTGATTCAACAAATATTTACTAATTATCTGTTAAGTGGCAGGAACTCTTCCAGATGCTGGAGCTATCGTGATGAACTAGAGAAACTCTCTGAACTCCTGGGGATGATATTCCACCTCCTGGAAACTCAGGCTCTGAGTAGATTTTTCCAGATGAGCCTACTCTGTACTCAAGATGCACATCTTTGTGAACTCCACTGATTCACAACACAAAGCGAAACAAGTAGGGGAGTCCATTTGGGGTGATGGTCTTGTTTCATCAACTCAATTGTAAGAGGCTGTGACCTGCGCTTTCTTTGATGCCTCACTTTTTTCCACTTGGTAGCTTTAAAATAAAATTTTCTTGGTTGTCTAAGTTCTTGGCCAAAATGGAGAAACTGTAAATTTTGCCAAAAATACCTTTCCAGCAGCCTATACCTCACTTTTATCTATCACGTTTCCTTCAACGCAGGTCAGAAACTTGGATCAGGTCACTTACATTTCTAGTCACTCTCTGCTGTCCTTCTGGTTTATGTATCCTACACAGGTTAGGTTTATTTACATTGTTCTTGGTTGGAATTTACTTCATACACCCTCTCCTTTTGGTAGAGTCCTACAAATTTCCTTACGCTTCATGCCATTCCTTTAAGCTACATTTCAACACAGAGCTTTCTTTGTTCACAAGAATTCCAACAGTGTCTCAACACAACCACACACAATCTATACAAGAAAGTGTCCATCACTTTTTCAGGGAGGGACATGCGTGGCTTCCAAAGCACTGTGGCACAATGCAAGTGTAGAGAAAAGCTTATGTCAAGAGGATTTTAGTCCCCTCATGTCAAGACAGTTGTAAGTCTAAATTAGAAAAAAATATATATATAAGTATGAAGAGGAATGCGCTTGCTTTGAGCAGGCAAAGTATACAGTTCAACATTGATTGGTTATTAGCATATTATAATTTAACCTCATATTGCAAAGATTCTTCATGTAAATGGTTTGGAAAAATATGTAGGCAATTATTGTTGATATCAAGCAATTTACAGCATGTGGGGATCTCAAAGCTTGTTACGGACTAGTAAACAGCATTGTTCTAAGCTCACCATCATGAAAGGGAAACACAGATAGATTAAGCGGCTTCACAAAGGCCCCACAGCCCGTCATAGGCATAGTGGGGCTACCAGAGGCTGTGACTCAAGCTGGAAGCACCATGTTCCCCCAAGTCCCTTGCATCATGGCAATCCCACCAACACTGATACCCTCCACTCTCTTGCATTCCTTATCACCCATTCAACAGATTCTTCTCCGTGGCCCATTAACCTTCAAAGAACTGAGTAAACATAGTCAAAGTCATCACAATGGATACATTGATGCAATGGGATTTGAACACCTGCATGAGAATAATGGGCAAAAGACAATTGGCAGAAATCAATTATTCCTTGAGTAACAGGTTATTTTAATCAGTAAAGAGGTGACTAGATGTTGTTCATTTGGGCTCAAATGATTCTTCATATTCCCCCTTACTCTCCCTGTCAGTAGATCTCTTCTGGAATTAGTCCCAAGTTACAGAAGCAAACATAGTGGAAGTAAAAATTAAAAATAATTTTAAGTCTACAGAAACAAAGGAAAGACGTTCCTGTTCCCTTTCAGAGAAAATGAAAAAAAAAAATCCTTCAAGACAGGCACATCTGTGGCAGATGTATGAGGACTGTAGGGCCTACATATCTTTCATGGGACACAGTGTACTTTTTAAGATTGACAAGATTGACAATTCCAAAAGTGGATATTGTACATACCATTTACTTGAGGGAGAAGGCAAAAATAGCCATGTGTGAGTTTTTCCACCAGTTTGCACAAAGGGGAATTACTCATTGGGTGCTACTTCTGGTTGCCAGAGGGGGCTACTTCCATATTGCAGGAGGTAAGGCTGCAATAAGGAGGTAAGAGTGCTCCCAAGTCTCCTGTAGGCTGAGCTTGTCTATTGAATGCTGTGGCCTCACAAGGCTGAGCTTAGATATCCTCTCATATAATTTCTTCTGACTTTTCTGCTTGCCCTTGTGTCAATTCCTTTTGCCATGAGGCTGCTCATATAACCTAAATAAAGGAAAGACTTTTGAGACCATGTATTTAGTAGATGAGACTGTTCTCCAGACCACTGTCCTTCATGATGCTTTGACCACTCAGGCCAACCAGTATAATCCAATGAAGCTCACCAGAACTCTGTGGTAGGTTTTGAGGGTGAGCAAAAGGATGAGACATAAATTGTCGAGGAACATGTAACATCTTTCTTCTCTAAATATTCACTGTCCAAAATATCTGTACTGTACACGTGGCATTTAAATATAACTGGTCTAAGACTGATACAACATTGCATATCGATTATACTTCAGTTAAAAAAAACAAAAACAAAACAAACAAAATACAAATGTATGGTCTTTATTTTTATTTAACTTTTCAAAGGAAGCTGTCTTGTCTTTCCAATTATGTTGTCAATCCTTAAAGACCAGAAAATTTGCACTTTATGTTTTCCAAAGCACCCAGTATAATTCAAGGCCTATAGTAATTGCTACTCTATAGACATTTTGTCAAGCAGTCCATAAAAGGGCATCCACTGCATCTTTATAGGAAGGATTATATTAGGCTCCTGACTCTTCACTCAAGAACTTCATCTTAGGGGTTCCTATCTAAAGAAGGAAATGGGATATCCACAAGAGATCAGTTTTATAACCATATACCAGACACTGGAAATTACCACTCTATTATAAATTTTGAATTAGCTTCGAATTTCATTGAATTTTCTCATAGTCTTTCCATTTTACTGAAATTGTCTGCAACCTTTAGACAATTAACATAACATGGCCAGACTCAAACAATAAACAGAAGTCCCAGATATTTGATACTATGAAAATCACCACTGATACATAAAAGGTTGATCAGGATCTCCTTTTGCAAAAGGAATGCTGTGTTGTGTAGGATGTTAATAATTTACCAATGTGAAAAATAAGGTTAAGCAGGAGTCCTTATATCTTGGGATGTCTCAGGGCCTTTACCTGATTAGAGCACACTGTGAATCCTCATGACAAGCATATTGTCTGCTAACATTTCCCAAGTACACTTGAAAATGTGACTTATGTTCTCAAAATACATGTAGGACTGGGGTTCCAACAAAACATACATTGGCTAATCTATGAGGTTTATAAGAGACTGATCCATCCTTCAAAGAATGTGCAGAACACAACTCAAGTTCTTTGTCAATGTGAGCATATTAAAAACATATGTGTAAATAGAAATTTGCAATAATTTTTAGTTCTACATTGATTAAAAAATCTTTACTCTTATTACAAACTGGTACGTGACTGCTTTTTTCTAAACACACTCTTAAACCATCACTCTGATCTGACTCCATATAGCAGTGTATGAATAGCACACTCTCTTGCATGTGTGTTTCCAGAGTATCTAGCTTTGGTAGCCTATATCTTCCATTCTTGTGATAAGGATCAAAGATTAGTTAGATTAATACCCCTGATATGAAAAAACACATTTGGGCCCTAAAGTCTAGGCCTTGCACATCATGCCCCAACACAGTATGTTTCAGAGTAAGTGCTCACAGCAAACATAGAGAAAATCCTGATGGCCTCCTTAGGGAGAGTCCTTTGTTTTCATGTTTTATGTTGCTTTTGTAAACACCTTGATCTTCATCTGCGTAAGTCCATATTTTTTGTTGAAGAATTGACATCAAAGCAATACCTGACGGGATTCTTGCCTTTAACAAATTTCTTAATTAAACTCAAGAGTTCCTTTTCTTTCTTAAATTGAAGATTTATGTGCTCATCATGCTCACCCAAAGGTACCATATGCCCCTGAGTGTTAGGATCCTTAAAACCACATGCCCTGATGCTTATTATTTTAAAAACTGAATACACCCACACCTGAAATAACTACAAAGGCTCACTCCCCAGGCTGCTTACCAATCAGACAACACCTGGTCCAGCCCACTGCTAATTGATCACACGCACTGTACACATGGAACGCGACACGTTGCTGCAGAGTTTATAATGACTTCCAGAACTTGACTCTTCAGAACATCATGAATCACAGCAAGCATGTGTCTAAGTTGTAATTGGGAGGCTGCGTCTCTTAATCATTATTTAGTTTTAATAAGGACTCTTCAGAAAGAAATATATTCTGAGATTTTTGCCACTCAAAGCACAGCCCTCAGACCAGCAGCGTCTTGTGGGATCTCGTTAGAAATTAAAACCTAAGGCTCTGGCCAAATCAACAGAGGCTGAAGCTCCATTTCAAGACCCTCAGGTGACTTCTGTGCACAGTAAAGTTTGAAAAACACTGAAATCTGATCAGATTTCCCTTTCTAGACTTGAAACCCACTCATACTCATTGTACAACTAACGACGGTTTCCTCTCTTACAGAACTAAAATATAATGAGCAAAACGTAGCATTGTAGAAAGTGATTCTAAAAAACTTCGAGTGTTTTCCCAAAGACAAATATTGGATGTTGCAACAAGCAGTGTGCGTCATGATTGCAAAATTCCTTTAAGAAATCTTTCTTATCCAAAACTATGCTTATTTATTTTGATGTTGCTGCTACGTTATAGAAGGGCCTGTTGAGCTTATGTTAAATAAGGTAATGGGTTTATGATTGGCTTTCACAAGAGTCCAACTCTTCTGCTTTGGGGAGATAATAAAAAGAGTCAGGAAAACACTTCCACTTAAAGCAGCTTGCTTTGTATCTGCTTCCCCATCAAATGGCTTGGATTTTTAGGAAGAGATTATTTTAAGCCAAAGACCTAAACAAGTTTGGATAGTACCTACGTGTGTTTAGCACTCTTGCAATAGAGCATTATAGCAAAGGAGGAAAGCTCTCTGGTCTCCATCTCTTGGTGTGATGGTTCTGCTTTGCTAATTATTTTTTAAAATCCCGAAATTAGGTCTAACCCAGAGAAGAGAGTCATCACTGATTGGAAAAAGCAAAGGGCTAAGGAAAATGAAACATAACTCTAAAAAGAAAGCTTTCAATTTTTAACAAACTTCAGATTTTGTATATTCAGTTTTCTTTGACCCTGAAAGTTACTGTAGTAAATTAGACACACTTTTATTCTTGTGGTATTGTCACGTCTAGAGACATATTTTTCTAACTCATCTTTGAAAACTACCCTCAAGGTAATCTTTTGAGCATCACAGGAAAATGACATGATTTTGTTCTCACTGGTTATTTTTAATTTTAAATGTTGCTATCCAGCCTTATCTCCCAAAGTTAGCCCCCAGTGACCTCAAAACATTCCCCTAAAATCAAGAAACCAACTCTAAAACACATCTTGCCCCATTTGATTTTTTAAAAGTTTGAGCCCAGCAATAAGGAGTTTCAAAGCAGTTTTGGCCAACAGTAAAATGAGGACAGCAGTAACTGCCTTAGTTTCTCTCTGTGAAGATAGAAAATACTCAGAGGAAGGTACAATACTCAAGCGTCTGTAGGAATTCTGGTCGGTTTTTGCAAAGACATTCAGTTCAGTCTCCAGGCATGCCTCATCAGGTACAGTAGCCATCAAATTTTGCACAGGTGACTTATGCAACTGGTGAGTTCTCTAAAGATTTCTCCATCCCTCAGGAACCCTTTCTCCCCAGTCCTCTGCTCTAAGTCTCTACCAAGTCAGCCAGGAATGGAGGCCAAATGAGATGTCCCAGAGGGAGGGGAGAGGGGTCTACTATATGAATAAGGGTGAATGAGTGTGTGTGTGTGTATGTGTGTGTGTGTCCAGAGCCAAGGCCAGGGCAGCAATTGTGACTTGCAGCAGTGTGGGGCACCATGTACTGGAGGGAGGGATTGTTCTAGTGTGTTGTGGAAAGCACAGCCCTTCTCTGGGGATGCCCAGCACCACCTCCCAGTTCCAAGGGCCAAAGGTTGGGTGAAGTTCAAGTGGGAGATCCCAGTGTTTGGAGTCTATCAGAGCTTAAAGCCATTCAGGAGGTATCATAGATGACTTGTCAATCCCAACAAACCTCCCAAACATCAGCAGAGACAAAACTCTTGAGAGTCCTTGGAGGTATCTGTGTGCACTTTGTCAATGTCTTCATGGTCCAGAGGAGAGAGAGGGGACTACTTCCAGGAAGACTGGAGTCAGACCACCTGGATTCAAATTCTAGCCCTGCCATTTTCAAACTCTGTCATCTTATAACCACCCACTCTATACAAGAATGCTAAATATTTCTGTTAACCACTATCCAACAAATATTTAGGATTCAGATGACACAACAATGAAGAAAATTCTATCCTTGCTAATTTTACTAAAATGATGATAGCATTCATTTCTTAGGCTCTTATTCTATTCCTGGATCTATTAATATGCTTTACATACATCATACATCTTATTAATTCTCAAAAGAGTCCTATGGAACAGGGATTAATTATATCCACTCTATAGTTGAGGAAATTGGGGTTTAAGAGGTTACATTACTAAAGTTTACAATAGTAATAATCAGAGATGGAGTTTGAACAAGATTGGGTTTTGTTCACAAAGCCTGAGCACTCAAACATTGACACCATTCAATAGGTAATAGAGAGAAGACATGGCTCAAATAGCTACTGAGCAAGATAAAATCGTAAAAACCAGAGTATAGAAATAAATATATCCTAAAAGGGTCGGAAATCACACAAGCACTAGAGAAGGAAGAAGTGCATTCACATTTAACCAGGGGGATATCAGTGAAGTTATCCTGAAGGATGAGATGGCAGGGATGGATTGGAAGAGCTTTCTAGGTAAAAAAAAATCTCTCTCTCTATATTAATAATGATGATCTTCCCTGCAGGAATTTATAGGAAATTGCTTATACTTTTCTCTGCAGAGCTCAAATAATTGCCCCAGCTTTATTCTAATTAGCTTTCTCCCTTGTGAGGAAAGGAATAGGGCACTGATTTTGGTCTCTCATTTGCAAAAAAGGAAAATGACACCTAGCTTAAATAAATTTTTCAAGAACCTATAGAACACCAATAAAACAAAAGGAACACCTACAAGTTTGGGTCTGGGACTCCATTTTAGTCCAGCAATCTGTTCACGTAATCAGCCTCTTATTTAAACACAGGTCTAAGTGTGGCCTTACAATGTACCCTTTGCAAATACATTGCAAATTTAGGCACATCTTTCCTTTTCTTTTTTAAAAATATAAAGCTTTCTTAGGAGGACTGTGGGGACAAGTTCAATTTTTGAAAATGAGGTGGAAAATTCAGCATTCCACAGTTCCCTCAGTGAAGCTGGGGATCACAGTATATGCTTGCAAAAGTTTATTTGGAGGGGCACCTGGGTGGCTCAGTCATTGAGCGTCTGCCTTTGGCTCAGGTCATGATCCCAGGGTCCTGGGATCGAGCCCCGCATCGGGCTCCCTGCTCCGCGGGAAGCCTGCTTCTCCCTCTCCCACTCCCCCCTCCCTCTCCACTCCCCTCTCTCGCTGTCTCTCTCTCTGTCAAATAAATAAATAAAATCTTAAAAAAAAAAAAGGCGCCAAACCCAACTATAAAAAAAAAAGCTTATTTGGAGTTGTTCCATTAGTTCATCTCATTGAGAACCCTACTGCAAGCGACTAATGTCTACAAGTGTGCAGGAAAGTGAAAACGTGGTAATGGTAGCTTAGCTCTGCCAAGCATTTGGCCACTCAGCCAAGACAAAAAAAAGTTAGGTCAGAGTGTGAAAATGACCCTAGTTTTCATCCCTTTTCTTACCTCTGAATCTTTTCAGGATGTGGACCAACCTGTTAAAAAAAAAAAATGCATGGGCTGACGCTCATAAATGGTTCTTTATGAGGTTATATGGCAGAGACTGCCAATTGTCTTCTCCACCTTCTTCCTTAACAGAAATACCTTATCTGATCATACAGCCACCCAGGTGGGGAAGAAAACGACAGACTCTCTTGCAATCGTTCGAGTCAGGCAGCTAACTTCTGGCCAATATGATGGAGGCAGAAATTGAATGTTCAGCTTCCAGGGAGCATCTTTAAAGGTAGGAGGCAGATTGCCTCCTCTCCTTCCCTTTCTTCTCCTTCCTAATGGCTGGAATATGAGCGTAATAGCTGGAGCTTCAGCAGCCACTTTAAGCCGTAAGAATCACTGCAGTTTAAAGCCACAGATGGGATAAAATAGAAGAAAACTTGATACCATGTCCTGCCATACCAGTTCTGGATCTCATGACTTCTTGATGTGGTCTTTTATCTTATTTAAGGCACAATTATTTTAGGTTAGTTATTCTATTACTCATAGCTGGAACAACCTCTTGGGCACTGTAGTTTGCTCTGCAATCAAGCAGAATAAAGTATCTTTCTCCTGGTTTCTCTAAATAGTTGGCACTGTGGCAATTATTAGCTAGACCACTTAATTGGCAATTTATCAAGAACTATCTTTTGACATTTTTTTGTTGTCATTGCTTTAAATTCCTATTTAAAGCATTAATTACAATTCAACTTGTGTACTTCCATGTATTAAGCCTGTTTTTTTTCCAACTAAATTGGAAGCGGCTTCATTGCTGAGTTTCACTCATGAATTCCAGATATTCAAGTCTCAGTGATAACTTCAGGATACATTTACCATCTGTGTTAAAATTTGAAACACACTTTTTTTTTTCAGGGATGATCTGTTCATTTGTATGCAGAGAGTTCCTGAAAAGCAAGGTAGCGTAGGGTTTAAGAAATTGGTTTAAATTCCAGACATCTTAGTAGATGAGTGACTTAATCTCACTGTGCCTTACTTTCCTCATCTAGAAGATGAAAATAATAGCTGACAATAATATAGATAAAAATAATAATACAAAATACTATCTTAGGAAGTCGGTACTGCATTGAGTCTCATTTACAGGTCAGAAAACTAAGATTCAGAGAAAGTCAATGGCTCAAGGTCACAGAAGTAGTCAGGGGTGATTCACATCCTGGCATCTTGTTCTCAGCGAGTACTTCTTCCATGAAGATGCTACAATAGCAACACTGATATTTCTGCCCCACACCAACTCCTCTGGAATTTTCCTTTAAAGCCTGTTACTTCTATCATTCATTTTACACTGCCTTGGCATTTTTTTTCTCTCTTTAGAATGCTTTCCCACATCTAACAAAAACATTTTGAGGGGAAGAATTCCATGTAACATACCTTTGTCACACAAGCCCCTTTCAAATAGTCAAGAGATAGTGTTGATATTGTTGATGCTCTTGTGTTAGAGAGCATTGCAAACTATGGATAACAAAAGAAGGCATCGATTCTAATAGTATTTTCTACCACAGTCTAGGCCTTCTTATAAAACAAGAATATGACACAAGTTACACAGGACCCAAACACAAACCCTACAAGTCTACATAGACCAATGCAATTTGCTGTGGACATTCTAAATATTAAAACAATTAGTCACATAAGCATTAAGAATACGTAGATATTCCATTCATTGTCTATGCTCCAGTTTTAACAAGGAGTGGTTCATCTTATATGTTAAATGAATTCATTATGTTTGGCTTGTCTAAATTGGAAGGAAATCTTTTAAATTGAGTGATCAAGAAATAAATTCCCCATCTGAGCCACAGAAGATCTAAGAACTTTTTGAGACTCCTTAGATATCATATTTTAGTGACCCCAGGGAGTATATATGACTACTTATTAATTACCATTTAAATGGCAATAGTATAATCTCAACCTCTGGTAAAATCAATTGAGCAAAAAAAAATTCAATATTTAATAATGTGATTGTTAAGATCTGTCAGAGACTACTAAAAGTGTGTGTAATTTTAGAAGCAAAACAATCAATATGAAAAATCTAAAATTAGGGAAAAAACAAATTAGGAACTCTGTGTAATTTATATTTATAAAACAGCCTTCAGTATTCAAAGACATATCATAGATTCACTCTAAGACAATATGCCTATTTACATATGCAAACTTCCTACAAAATGGAAATGGCACTGACGTTAGTCCGTTTTTTAACTGGAGATCAGAATAGAATAATCATAGACGTGTTTCAACATTGCATAGCATTTCATAGCTTATAAATGACTTTGGCCTCTAGTATCCATCCACATTTTACTACCCAGGAAACCAAGGGTCAGAGAAGAAAGGTCTCCTTCCCAGGGTCCCATCGACAGTGAGCAGCTGACCTCTTTATTCTGGATCCAAATTCAGTGGTCTTCCTAATAAAATATGCTCCATAATCTTAGCACAGGTCACTAGCAGACTTCAAGTCCAACATCTGATTTTCCTTTCCAGGAAGGTCACATGAGAAATACCATAATTGGTATATTGTATGGATGTGTTAAGTTTCAACACATTTGTCCCCCATCAACCAAATAAATAAATAAATAAATAAATAAATATAAATAAAAGAATGCCCCTCCGCCAACTGTATTCCTGAGGCATGTATATTAGCTATGAACAGGAACCAAGTCTACATTTACCTCAAGAGGGATATGGAGAAATAATATGAATTTAGCTGTAAAATGAAGCGTCAAAGCCCTTGATATTTTTTCACCAATCAAAAGAATCATCCAGAACTAGCAAGTTCTTCCTTCCCCAAACACTGAAACATGCATTCCCTTTCATCAACTCTCACACCACTTTCTTCTCTAGAATTAGACCCCGAGTGTGCATCCTGTGGACGTCTGATGACTGGGCACAAAGGGGAGCTGTCCCAGATGATCTGGGCCCAGGTGCAGAATACACTAATGCTCTTCCTAACGTGCTCTCCTTTTTAATAATAATAAAAAAAGTTATAATTACTTTTTAAATAACTTTTTTCCCATTTGGATAAGTGCAGTTCATGAGTGTGCATCTCCCTGGTCCAAAGCATACTGTTCATGCCTGTTAATGATCGACCCCCATAGTTTCCTAATCCCAAGCTAATCTCACTTTGGTGGATTAATATTGACAATCATCTCACTTATAAAGACTATTTATTATCAGTTTTTCAAATTAGCAGTTGATTGGCATCAAGCACAACTTCTTTTAAGGGGCAGTGTTTTTGTATATAACTAATTAAACTAGGGAACTCATCTGTTAAAAAATTGCAACAATTAGGATTGTGAAAAAAGAACACTTTTTGCCTCAAAATTGCTATACTCATATGTACAAAGTTTCTATATAATGTGATGAAATAATTATTGTAATTAGCATCTTAATTTGAATTTAGATGCAATTTGTTTTTTTTTTTTTTTCTTTTTAGAAATCTAAATTAATTCCCTGGGAAACTGATGAGAATTTTTCAAAGTAGAAATAAATGCCTGTAATAAATCAAGAGATAAGGGAACAGGCAGAGATTATTCTGCAATTAAAGTTTACTAAATTAATTCCACTTAAACTCCTTGGAGTTTAATGCGAAAGAACTCGGAAGTATGTATCTTTTAGGATTACAAAATTCACACAATGAAAATTTAAAGGCAAAGAAGGGAAAAGAACCACATAATCAATATTTCCCTAAACACTAATCAGAAAATAAATGTTAATATTCCTCTCACAGTTTGATATTAAAAATATAAATAAAAGACACCAAACTTGAGCAAATTAAATGGAAACATGGACAGGTGATTGGAAGTTGAATGTGAATATTTGTTTTACCCAAATGAATGTAAATTTCATTAGTTGATAATTAAAAGGAAATTATACAGACATTACAATTACTGGCAATGGCATAAATTATGAAGCTGTATGGCAAAACAATTTAGGAACCCACATTGCTGTTACTATTGTCAAACTGGTTACCAGAGAAACCTAGGATAAATAATATATTCTGTGACTATGGAAATGAGGCCTTGATGTGTTGCTAGGCTGTTAAAGCTAATGTCATTGTATAAAACAATAATGTTAAACATTATTAGTTTTTTAATTATGTCAGTTAATTAGAATTGTTCCTGTTAATTGCCTATGATTCATCTCCAGATGAAAAATGCTCAAGTAAGAGCTTTGGCTTGTTCTCTCCCAACACGCCATCTAAAACAAGGCCTGAGTTTTGTACAACTGGATTTTACAAATACCATTAGCCTGGGCAACAACAATAACCATGGTCAAATCCATCTATAATAAAAGATACTTTAATAAAAATACATTATTAAAGCAGGTACTCAAGAATAAAGAGTCATTATTTTACTACTGTGGACCAGAAAGTGACCCTTAGTTCTCAAGTGTTGGTTTTACGTCAGAGATTTTCACCAACAAATTAAAAGCAAATGTAATAAGGATAAATTAAAGACTGTCTGAGATTTGTCTAGCCTACGAATACTGAAACATTGAACTTCTATGAACCCTCAACTTCTTCCCTTATTTTTCATGACCTCAGGAAATATTTATATTTTCTTAATTTTACTCATATTGTCCAATATTTATTGAGCATCTTAATATATGATAAAGACCATGTTAAACACTGGATATCCAGTTGTGATGAAAATCTTATGAGCCTGCCCTTGTGGAGCTTAGAGTTTAAGGCCACAAAGGCATCAATATACCATTGAGACCATTGAAACTTCTATATTGTATTCTATACTTCTATACTAAGTATATCGTGGAGACCATTGAAACGTCTCAGTCATGTTGCAGGATCATGACCAGCATACCAACAAACTAGCTCTGAGCTCCTCAGGTTTCCCCCATATGGAATAAGAACAGGAATGCTTCTTTATGAAGTTTTGTCCATTATGGCATTCCTGGTGCCTAAACAATGATTCATGATAGGTGTTTACTTAATATTTGTTGAATGGATGAATTATCCATTGCTGAACATGAAAACAATACCAAATAGGCCTTCCAGGACAGATATTGTTCCACTGATGTTAAAAGTTCTCAACATTACACTAAGAGAGTTTAGACTAAAAAAATTTTTTTAAATCAGTTAATTTTTCAACGACCATAGTTTAGAATTAGGTACAAGAAAATGTTACAGAATTTGTGTTTTGATAAGTCCTTGTTTTTAAAACGTCTAAAGTTTTTAGTGCAAAAGGAGATTTCAGAGAGCAATTTTCCATACCACAATGAAATGGCATCCATGATATGATTGCACCCTCTCCCTACAATATGTAGTAGCAAGGAAGACTCCTTTTGTAGATGAGCAAAATAATCAGGGCAGGACAGGACAGACCTTTCCACTTCACCAGCCACCTGCAAGATACACCGTTCAAGAAGCTTCCAAAAGTGTTTACCACACATCTGTGGGGTAGCCTGATTTATGGAAGACCCTAGTTCACCAATCCTTGCCTTAGGTCTGAACAAGCTACTGTCCCAGCTGTTATATTTCTATTGGACTTTAATGAGAAGAAGAATTTACTGTTCCTAAACCACTTCCTTGAATTGGTTACAGTGATTTCAATTCAGTGGCAGGAGGGTCTGACTAGGACAATGAAAAGATGCTTTAACACCTGCAAGTTTCTGGAAACCTTCACATGTCATATGCTTTATCTGGAATCTGAACTGATGGGTCGGGATGGATTGTTGTGGAAACCGACTAATCCTGCATCACAAAGGAAGCACTAAGACTGCTTATTTAAGGATAAAGAAAGAACTAGACAATATTAACACACAGAATACTGGACCCTGGACACATTTGTACCTTTCCAGACAATTTCCCAGCCTGCTCCACATGTTAGTCGGTAGTCCAGCTGCCAAACAGACTTTCTGTCCCTCCAAAGATGGTCTCATTCCTTGGAGTTTCAGTTTTTGTAATTTGGCTGATTGGAGAACTTGGCTGAGCAAAGCATCATCAGAGATGATTTCTCTTGTTGTGAATTCAAAAGGCTTTAGCACACTGCACAAATGATCCATTAGCGTCCATTGTCTAGAGTTCAGGAAAACACCTTCTGCAGCATTGTGCACTAATGTGTGTGGCTTTTTTCTTTCTCTTTCTTCTCCTTCTATGGGAAAGCATGCCTCCCGACATATACAATGGCTGGCTTGTCAGTATGTGAACACTTTATGTATGATTAACTAAAGTTGAGAGAAACTGTCATACTTCAAAAATTCTCAGAGAATTCTGGCAAATGGCAAGAACAAATTCCAAAAAGACTGGGAAAAGCTGCAGTATTTCTAAGTTTATTGGGAGAACACAAATCCAATAAAATCACTAGAGGAAAAAGAACAACTAGGGTTTTAATGTGCGTGGTCACATATTTCCAGGTGGGCAAGATGGAATAAAACGTTGCCAACTCTTTAAGCTTACAGTTCTGTTGTAAAAACAAGAACCTAAAACAATACATTAAAAAAACACAGTAAACTAAAACAACTTTGAAAAAGAACAAAGTGGGAGGACCTATACTATCTAATTTCAAGACTTATTATAAAGCCAAAGTAATCAAGACACCATGACAATTGGTGTAAAGATAAATGAATAGATCAACAGAACAGAAAAGTTCAGAAATAGACTCATAGGTATATAATACGTGGACAATTGTTTTTCCACAAAGATGCAAAAACAGTCGGTGGAGAAAGAATCATCACCGCAACAAATGGTGAAAGAACAATTGGATTTTCAGTTGCAAAAACAAACAAACAAAACAACCCTTCACTTTAATCTCTACCTAGCACCAATATAAAAATTAATTCAAAATGCATCATAGACCTAAATGTAAGAACTGATACTACAAAATTTGAAAAGAAAACATAAGAAGAAATCTTTGTGACCCTGGGTTAGGCAAAGATATATTAGATTTGACACCAAGAGCATGGACCATAAAAGAACAAATTAGTAAGTCAGACTTGTCAAAATTAAAGATTTCTGTTCTTCAAAACTCACTCCTAAGAAAATGAAGAGACAAATCAGAGAGTGAAAGAACATTTTTGTAAACCATAGAAGACTTGTATCTAGAATATATAATGAATTCTCAAAACTGAAGGATAAGAAAACAACCTATTTTTTTTAAAATGGGCAAAACATTTGTACTGACTTTAGCGAAGATATACAGATGGCAAATAAGCCCATGAAAAGATACTTGACATTATTCTTCATTAGGAAATGCAAATTAAAATCTCAATGAGATGTCAATAGAAGCCTATTTTAGTAGCCAAACTTTTAAAAATTGACTATCCCAAGTGTTGATGAGGAAGTGAAGGAACTGGAATTCTCATATATTTCTTCTTTTTTCTTGTTTATGGCCAATTGATTTTTTTTATTATGTTCAGTTTAGCCAACATATAGTACATCATTAGTTTTTGATTAGTGTTCAACGATTCATTAGTTGTGTATAACACCCAGTGCTCATTTCTGATGGGATATAAAATTGTACAACCAATTTAGAAAAACAGTTTGGTCATTTCTTAAAAAGTTAAACATACACCTACCACATGATTCAGCCATTCAATTCCTAGGCAGTTAATTCAAGAGAAATAAAAATTTATGTCTGTACAAAGACTTGCACATAACTGGCCATAGCTACTTTATTTGTGATAGCTGACCCAAGGTCTATCACCAGATTCATGAATAAACAAATTGTGGTATATCCATACAATGGAATACTACTCAGCAACAAAAAGGAATGAACTACTGGTAGCCCAGCAACATGGATTGATCTCAAATAATTATGCCTAGTGAAAGAAGGCAGACAAAAAAGAGAATATACTTAGGATTCCATTTATATAAAGTTTTAGTAAATACAAACTAATATGGAGTGACAAAAAAAAGGCTGTGGCTGTTTGGGGAAGGGATACAAAGAGAGGCAAAAGGGGCACAAAGGAACTTTGGGAAGTTATGAATGATAGGTTCACTATCTTGATTGTGGTGATGGTTTCTAGGGTGTATAAATATGTCAAAACTTATCAAATTGTATACTTTCAATATGTACAGCTTACTGCATTAAAGCAGTTAAAACAAAATAAAACCAAAGGCAGTGTATGATGAAGTTGGAAGATGATGCTTTGGGGACTATGTATTGTGGGAATTCTAGCAGGATCAACATACAGCATGGACAGGATGAAAGGTTTCCCAGAGGCTCTGGCACAGACCTGAATGTATGAGAAGCAATCTCAGTACAGATCAGTTCATCACGTAGTTTTTGAGCACTGGCTATGTGCAACACTCTGTGATAGGCATGATTTCAAGGAGCTTGTTTAATGGGGGTAGACATACTAACCTCCAAGAAAAACTGGAGTGAAAGCTGGATAGAAGTTTGTACAGAATGTTCTGGAAACACAGAGGAAGATGGGTAGCTTTACCTGGAGGTTCAGGGAAGGCCTCATTAAAAAACAAACAAACAAACAAACAAACAAACAAACAAACACTTTTTGAGCTAAGTCTTGTAGATGAGCATGATTAGCTCAGAAAAGAGAGGCAGTGTCAATGTTCCAAGAAGAGAGAACTGCATGAGCAAAGATTTAAAAGTATGGACAGCATTGTGAGAACAAATCAATATCAATAGAAAATAAAAATGAGGTGCAGAGTGATACTCAGGCATTTATTCACTCAGTCTGATATTCAACAAATACTTATTAAGTAGTTTCTATGGATCAGGCTACATCAGATGATAAAACAGGTGAAGTTCTTCACCTTATAAAGCTTCCATTGTGGAAAGGGAACCCGTTCTAGAGGGTGCCTTGAGAATCCCAGAAAGGTCAATGAAGACCAGATTCTGAAGAGCTTTGAACTCAAACACCGTGTAAATATCAATTAGTTTCTCTCTCACAGCCAATTATATTTTTCTGGACATGCATTGATCTGCTCGGTGATACTTTTGATTCCCTATACCCTTCTGATGGCAAGGAGAGTTGGAATGCTTAATGGGATGCCCAACACAGCAGCTTACACACAAGGTCCTCATTGACTCATAATGTGAAGGCTCCAGGTCAGAAGGTTGCTACCTAAAGTTATTGTTTTTGTTAATATGTATGGGACCCCCTTCCTCTTGTACTCTAGCACTAATGGAAGAACAAGACTCTAGTCGTCCTCTTCACTCGTATATGTGGCTTTCTTATTTAGCTATAATATTTTCTAACTTTTTATGTTGAATACTTTATAAATATGGCTGGTGTCAGGTTTAGATGAGTTAAAGCATATTCATTTTTTACATTTGTCAGAAGTCTGACAAAATACTCACAATTCATTTCTTAGCTCAGAGTTTCATAGCAGAGAATGTTTCTGTGTCCTAAAATATTGCATGTGAACTGTCTTTGACTGGGGAATTGGGGAATTATATAGGACTTGAATCCAGAAATTCTAGGCAGCAGTTCTCAAAGTGTGTATCATTTCTAAATGAAGTAATCTGGGAAATACCTTCATTATACAAAAGTTCAGTCACCGTTTTAGAAAGAGAGTCCAAAAACTTCACAAGTAAGAGTGCCTATGCCTTTTTCTGAACTACCAGGATCAGAAGGCATTAACTCCAGTGAGCGTTCCTGCTAGCTTTACTCAGCATGGCACCTCTCATGTCAATCTTATTCAACTACCAAAGAACAGGCTCTGGGTCCTACGGTCTGTGTAAGTGGAGACATTATACATTTCTAACATCGTCTATAGTCAGATATTAAAGGAAACGGCCTTTCATTGTTTCTCACGTATAGTTCACAAACACAACCCAGGCAATTTAGGAGGAAAATGAAAGACTACATAACCGAAGGCCAAATTATAATTTCCATACTTCGATCTTGATGCTCCTCTACTGGATTGGGCTCTTTAATATTCTCCAACGCCTGTGACAACTACTCTCTGAGTGTTGGAGACGCAATTTCGATCTCTTTTTCTCTGAGTCTTTGTACCTTTTAGTCTAACGACAAAGAGGAACAAAGATCCTAATTATACCCATAATCATTATTATCTGAAGAAGTTCCTAGTAATTAAATTTTAAAGAAAATTTATTTAATGAGCTTTCTACAGTCACATCCAAGCAATACACATTCAAGTAGATAGTGATTAGTATGAAATAGCACTAATTTGAATGACTTGATAAAAGCTCCTACTTCACTACTATGTTTTTAATAATTGTGTAATTACATAGAGAATTATTCCTGTAAATATCGCTTGTTTTATATAGAATGGAGGACATGAAGATGTGTTCTATCTGGAGCAAATTTCCAATATTTTGAAGCTGTATCTTCTTGTGTCAGCTAAAAAGTTAATATGTACGTCTTAATTACACAAACACACACATACTTTCTTGCATGGAATATACACCTTTCATTTGCATGAGTTCAGAGTAAGTGCTTAGCTTAGTAGAAGCAGAGGTGGAGGGATAATAAATCTCTGAAGGAGTGCATGGTCATTACCAGTGAATGGAAATGAAAAGCATATTTCAGTGAACATTTCCTAATTATCCCATAAGAGAGGCGCAATAATTGGCATAGACTATATCGATGTTGTCATGTCTATATCATTTCCAGTGATTCATGGAGCTTTAGGAATGTTCTCATGTAATGTTGTGCATTTGTTCTCTTTATTTCAGGGCAAAATAAAGTGCTGATCTTAAATACAACTGTAGAAAGAGGAACTAAAGCAGACCTCATTCATCTGAATACTTTTTCATATCATGGGACTAAGGTACTAAGGGATCCTATATATACTCAAATAACTATTATGAGAGACAGTGAGACAGAGGCGACATATATTCTTTGAGGTCTTAAGAGATTAAGTTCAAATTCTTGCTCCACCTCTAGTTGGATGGTATGATCTTTAACAAATTACTTGCCCAACCTAGGCCTCAATTTCATCTATAAGATGAGAAGATTAGAAATCCAATTTCTAAATACACTTCCAACTTTCAACTGCATTTTTTCTTCTCAATATCATTAGATCTATAATACATTCCATTTAATTTTATAAATAGGAAGAACTTGCTAGATATATTCCCCTCTTCCTAAAGTTCAAAATAAAAGGAAGTAGTTATTACCTTCAAGGGGAAACATTTGAATGTAAAGTATCTACTGCAACTCTACGTATCCAAAATATTTAATATTTTATTCAATATACCAATGATATGATGTTATATTAACTTGCTAAATGGGCAATAAAAGGAGACAACAAGGTTAGAAAGGGAAAGTAAATAAGATAGATTTGGCATAAAGTTTTGATGTCATATAAATAAAATTAAAACGACCATGCTTTCCTAACTCCTACCAAAACTTCCTTTTCAAACTTACACAATTTTATCCTTGTGGGGAAAAAACATGGAATTGAAGAGAAAAAAGAGAAAAACCTCCAAAGTAATTGGAACTCGGCTCCTTGTTGGCAGGCACCTCATCAGTAAGAAGCTATTGGCCGTCCTTGGTGCAATCTTTCAGTGCTGCTGGAGAGGGACAAGGAGAAGTTGAGTAACTAATAGCAATGCCGTGGGACTCAAGCCCAGAAGCAAAGCTAGTGTGGTTCTAGCTAGTATGACTGGCCACAGCATCTCTTGGTGGAAGTATAGCTGATCTTGATCTGGCTATGAGTGATTACACATTGCTGGAATTCCTCCTCTGGTCAACATAAACATTATCATCACTGCTGACACCAACATGACCCAAAGGGAGTGTTTACATCTCCTGGAAGTCCATGGTTTTCCTGAGCTGAAATGCTGGTTTGGGGAGAGAGGTTTCATCACCATTTGTCTAGAGAAGTAAATTCAAGTACAGAGTGTCTTAACTGAAATGTGTAATTCACTTAGACTTTCAGGAATCCAGGAGCTGGTCTCTCACATAGGAAATAACTCCAGGTTAAGCACAAATCCAAACTCCTGTTGGGTACTTATCTAAGTTTAGAAGAATTAAGGAACCTGTCTTAGACATTGTCACCTTGTCCTCTTTTTTTATGGTTCTCACCGAATAAAATTTTTTTAAAGATTTAGAGAGAGAGAAAGAGAGAGAGAGAGGCAGAAGGAATGGGGGTGGGGGAGAGGCAGAATGAGGGGGAGAGAGAGAGAGAAAGAGTAAGAGCCTGGGGTGGGGCTCAGGAGAGGGAGAGAGAGGTAGAATTTTAAGCAGGCTCCACACCCAGCCTGGAGTCAGACATGGGACTCTATCTCACGCCCCTGAAATCAAGACCTGAGCTAAAACCAAGAGTCAGATGCTTAACAGACTGCGCCACCCAGGCACCCCCTGAATACAATTAAAAAAAAAAAACAAAACCCTGTAATTCTAAAAGTCAGTTCAGCAGCCATCTTAGGACTCTAGAGATACATATTATTCAAACCAGTCTCCTTAATCAAAGTGGGGCAAATGATCAAGTGATAAGAAGACCATTAAATTATTCCCCTACACCCAAATTCCTTGGAAAAGGCTGTCCCTCTACGTAAGCTCTCCAGTTTGGTGTGATCCTTTTGTGGAAGATTTTTCAAGATGTATAGAGAATCAAAACGTAGCTAGATAAAAGGACAAAGATAAAACTTCAAAAATTATAGATATTAAGGATTCCATAGAGTATCTGCCACTTAGAGTTTTCTGCTTCGAGTCCACTTTCAAATTTATAGTTGAAAAAGATATTAACGATTTGCAATCAAAATTATATTTACATCTGCTTTAGGTTCAGCCACGACCACATTTCACATAATTGCATTCTAGTCAGTGCACTAATCTTCATTTTTAAAGTGTTTTGCGAGTCCTTAAGATGCAAAAAAATTAACATATCATGAAAAGGGCAATTCATCTGAGGATGAAATTTGGATAGGAGAATTTGCTTTAATAAATACATTATCTGAGCAGGCTAGATTCAGGATGAATCATCCTCAGGTCTTCCTGTTTAATTTCACAAATAAAGCAGGCGAATGTAAAAACAAGAAGGAAGCTGAAAATAAGATAAGTTTGATAGCGACTCGTCGGCGATGTGGAAGAGCCGTCACTTTCCTGGCTGATTTTATTTTCTATGCCCATGATGTGTGAGAAAAATGCCGGCGCGGAAAAAATAAAAAGCTGAAAAAATGGATTTTGATTAGTAAGGAAATGGTACTGATTGTGAATTTGCAGTTCATCTCATTCTTCTGGCTTTCCTTTCAAAAGCCTTTTCTTCCATGTTTTATGCTCCCGAGCTGTTCACGTAGCCTAATTTGTTGGTTCTGCTTTCAACTCAGGCATTCACTATCTATACCTGTGCCTTCTCCAGCTCTTTTATTACTCGGCATCTTTTGATTCTGGCAGTTATTTGGGTATGCTTTTTATCAAGTCCCCCAGATTCCCTGAAAGGACGTCTTTCTTCCAGCTCATCAGAATATCTAATAGCACATTTAGCTTCGTTCAATTCCACAAACCTTCACCGAGCAACCTACTATGCGCTCCGCAGCTGGTCAGCAAAGCGGGGAACCGGGGATCTCAACGTATGTGCAAGTTCTCCTTAATGCAGTTTTCTGCAGTGTTTGCTTATTCTGACACATTGTTTCTCTTAATCCCAGCAGAAACCTCACGTTTGGGATAAACGGTGGCGTAGGTCATTTAGCAACAACCTATGTTTCACAGTTAAGGGGAGGCAGAACTTCGTACTGTGGAGCATGCCCAATGACCAGAACAGTACCCTGCCGGCATTTCTGTGTCTGAATTCAGTGACGCAGTCAGTTGGCACTTAATTAGTTAATAAACAGACCGTTTCATTGAGAGCATGCATTAGCATCTGACACCGGCTGGCAGACGTGCCTTCTTGATTGATTAAAATATACATTTAAATATATTCCCTTAATTTATATCAGTTGCAAAGTGAGGCAGTTATCTTTATAACTGAGAGCATTAGTGTAAATTATTTAGTATCTTCATTCTAATTTGCACCATATTATAATATCTATCTTGATCTCAGAACTAAATAAATCATCTGTCCCAAATTCTAAGCACACTGTGAGTCCTTAGACTTTTTATATCACTTTCCCATCTTTGCCTCACAATTCTTCCAAAGGAAGCTGGAACTCCAAGGAACAGAAGATTACTTGAGTGGAAAAAATAAACTTAAAAAAAAAGTGCTGTGGTCATTCTCAGAATAAGGAGCTTAGATTCTGGCTTATGTTTATTTTATCATGAATTGAAATATTTAACATGAATCAAAAATAGAGACTAATCTGAGCTTTCTCAAGACGTTAAGGTTTTGGTGGGTGGGTTTTCTTTTTGTTGTTGTTGTTGTTTTGGTCATTGTTGCTATTCTTTGTTTGTTTCTTTCTCATCTGGATAGAAAATCTTTCTATCATTTATAATCAAGGCTTAGTTGAAGTGGGGAAGTTGAGCAAAAGACAGGACACTGAACAGATGTCTGAGGACAGAGAGAAGTAAATAGAATGAGGTGTTCAAAGGCTTGTGGACCAACTGGGTAAGTGGGGCATAATTACCATGATGAAAGAAGAGACTTTCATAAAGGAGGTGAGAGTATCAAATGCTTCAAGAGAGTTGAAGGGAATATAGGCAAAGATTACTAGATCCTTGGGGTAGAAGACCACTGGGGACTCGGGAAACCGTTTCAGTGAAGTTTGGGTCCAGATACCAGACTAATCATGGTTGTGACGGGCACTATAGATACTTGCTACTAGATGAAACCAAGAAATGAGATCACAGTTCAAGAAAGTGGTAGAGTAGGTACGTGGTTTCAACAGAAGGGTGAAACAGACAAGAGAAGGAGGATGATAAAGATGCTAGCCAGACATTTCTATACACCAACAAAAAGACAGAAGAAAGAGAAATTAAGGATTTGATCCCATTTACAATTGCACCCAAAACCATGAGATACCTAAGAATAAATCTTACCAAAGAGGCAAAGAATCTGTACTCAGAAAACTATAGAATACTCATGAAAGAAATTGAGGAAGACACAAGAAATGGAAAAACATTCCATGCTCATGGATTGGAAGAACAAATACTGTCAAAATGTCTATGCTACCTAGAGCAATCTACACATTTCATGCAATCCCTATCAAAATAACATTCATTTTTTTCAGTGAAATGGAACAAATAATCCTAAAATTTGCATGGAACCAGAAAAGACCCTGAATAGCCAGAGGAATGTTGAAAAAGAAAAGCAAAGCAGTGGCATCACAGTTCCAGACTTCCAGCTCTATTACAAAGCTGTCATCATCAAGACAGTATGGTACTGGCACAAAAACAGACACATAGATCAATGGAACAGAATACAGAGCCCAGAAATGGACCCTCAACTCTATGGTCAACTAATCTTTGACAAAGCAGGAAAGAATGTCCAACGGAAAAAAGACAGTTTCTTCAACAAATTGTGTTAGGAAAATTGGACAGCCACATGCAGAAGAATGAAACTGGACCATTTCCTTACACCACACACAAAAATAAACTCAAAATGGATGAAAGATCTCAATGTGAGACAGGAATCCATCAAAATCCTAGAGGAGAACACAGACAGCAACCTCTTCGACCTCAGCCACAGCAACTTCTTCCTAGACACATTGCCAAAGGCAAGGGAAGCTAGGGCAAAAATGAACTATTGGGACTTCATCAAGATAAAAAGCTTTTGCACAGCAAAAGAAACAGTCAACAAAACCAAAAGACAACCAACAGAATGGGAGAATATATTTGCAAATGACATATCAGATAAAGGGCTAGTATCCAAAATCTCTAAAGAACTTATCAAACTTAACACCCAAAGAACAAATAATCCAATCAAGAAGTGGGCAGAAGACATTTCTGCAAAGAAGACATCCAAATGGCCAACAGACACATAAAAAAGTGTTCAACATCACTCGGCATCAGGGAAATACAAATCAAACCCTCAATGAAATATCACCTCACACTGGTCAGAGTGGCTAAAATGAACAAGTCAGGAAACGACAGATGTTGGCAAGGATGCAGAGAAAGGGGAACCCTCCTACACTGTTGGTTGGAATGCAAGCTGGTGCAGCCACTTTGGAAAAGAGTATAGAGGTTCCTCAAAAAGTTGAAAATAGAGCTACCCTATGACCTAGCAATTGCACTACTGGGTATTTACCACAAAGATACAAAGGTAGGGATCCAAAGGGGTACAAGCACCCCAATGTTTATAGCAGCAATGTCTACAATAGCTAAACTATGGAAAGAGCCAAGATGTCCATCAACAGATGAATGGATAAAGAAGAAGTGCTATATATACACAATGGAATATTATGCAACCATCAAAAAATGAAATCTTGCCATTTGCAACGGCGTGAATGGAACTAGAGGGTATTATGCTAAGCGACATAAGTCAGTCAGAGAAAGACAAGTATCATATGACCTCACTGATATGAGGAATTTGAGAAACAAGACAGAGGATCATAGGGGAAGGGAGGAAAAAATGAAACAAGATGAAACCAGAGACAGAGACAAAGCATAAGAGACTCTTAATCTCAGGAAACAAACTGAGGGTTGCTGGAGTGGTGGGGTGTGGGAGGGATGGGGTGGCTGGGTGATAGACATTGGGGAGGGTATGTGCTATGGTGAGTGCTGTGAAGTGTGTAAGACTGATGAATCACAGACCTGTACCTCTAAAACAAATAATACATTATATGTTAAAAAAACGAAAGAAGAAGATAATACGAAGGGAAAAATGAAGGGGGGCGGAAATCAGAGGGGGAGATGAACCATGAAAGACTATGGACTCTGAGAAACAAACTTGGGATTTTAGAGGGGAGGGGGTGGGAGGTGGATTAGCCTGGTGATGGGTATTAAGTAGGGCATGTATTGCATGGAGTACTGGGTGTTACACACAAACAATGAATCATGGAACACTACATTAAAAAATAATGATGTAATGTGACTAACATAACATAATAAAATAAAATTTAAAGAAAGATGCTCCACAGAGAGGAAGCAATTTGATGGGGAAAGTCCCCAAGAAGAAGCAAAAATGGGATATGGAGTAAAAGTATAAGAGCTCCCTTAGGAAGGAGGACATTTGTCCTAGGAGAGGGGAGAGGAGAGAGAAGAAAGGTAAATGAAATTGAAGGACGCTAGAAATTGTGTGGTGGTGGGTATAAAAATGGGGAAGATGAAGATTTCAGGAACAAAAGCCATGACCTCAGTAACTGCAAATGAAAGAGAGAGAGTAAAAATGAAGTCTCAAGTGATTTTTAAAAATTTGAATTATGACAGTGCATTAACAAAAGAAAAGTAATGAAAACAAAGTTGCAGAACATCATCTTCTGAAAGCAAAGAGTAAAAATTAATTAAAAATTCCAAAAATGGACTTTGTTACTTTGTTCTCTGAATACTTCAAACTTGTTCAAAGTATTGCATATAATTTGAAAAAAATACAGCTCATTCTATTCCTTGCTGATAAACCACTCTGAGGAAAAAATATTCCAATTTTCACAGTTTTATTTACCTGAGGGATCATTTAATTAATGTCTATCTCCATTCAGGAAAGGTAAACTTGAAGACTGAGTCAAAGTATGTTTCTTCTTACCATCAAACCCTGATTCCAGATAAGTCCCTTAGTTAGTACCAGGACTTTGGTAAATATTTGCTGAACGACTGATCTGTGCATTTTCACACATTCTTGCATCTCATTGTTCTTTTTTTGAAAAGCCAAGGACAGTACCTTCCCATATGGATAGGCTACAGTTAGGCCAAATTAAATCAGCAAACTTAACCATTTTATATTATATATATATTTTAATATATTAATATATATTTGTACTTATATATTAAATATATTTATTTACATATAAATATAATAAAATAATAAATATATATATTTATTTTTATATATGTATATATATACACATATATATATATACACACACACACATACATACACTCAAAACTTCAGGAGGTGCAAAGTATTGCCATAAACACTGCCTTTAAAAAGCTTCTAATCCATTTAGGAGACAATACCCAACAGACATGGAAAATTACATAGCAATAGAAGATTTCAATAAGCTTCAAGACAAAAATACAGGCATGATGAAGCAGTGAATGATTGATTGTCAAAGATTTTTATAGACCAGAAATTTTAAATTTTTGTTTATATACCTGATAATTTTTTAAATTATGCACCCCTTCAGGCATTTTAAATATACATACACAAATTTTATTGTATATTTATAGCTCCAAAAATGTGTTTTGCAGTATATTACGCATTCTGTAAGTGATTTGCATATATTTTTATGAATACATTTTGACCTGGCAATATATATTGAATTGCAAATTTAGCTCACTTAATTTGTGGAAAATTGCCATATAACCAAGTAGGCTGAGTCAGTCCTCATTCTCAAAGAAATCAGCCAACCAAACTCACTCTATGCTTGAAAAATAAAATCTGACTTTATTATTTTTTAGAGATTTATTTATTTATTTATTTTAAAGTGAGAAAGAAAGAGGGGGGAAAGGGGCAGAGGAAGAGAGAGAATCCAAAAGCAGACTCCCTGTTGAGCACAGAGCCCCAACATGGGGCTCAGTCCCAGGACCCTGAGATCATGATCTGAGCTGAAACCAAGAGTCAGCCCCTTAAGGGACTGAACCACTGAGGCACCCCAACTTTATTTTTTTTTAATTCAAACGAACATGTTAATGAATGTCCTCATGGCAATCTTTTCATTTCTGAATTCTATTTTTAATTATATCTATCTATAATGGGTAGATAGATAGATGATGGATAAATTGATTGATAGATTGGATAGATAGACAGACAGATGAGAAAGACGGTACAATGCTTTGCCCTGAATTTTTCAACTTGATGAAATAAGGCACAGCACTCTTCAAGATTTCTTACAGCCGTTGTTTTGCTTGGATCTCACAGAACTGTCCCTTAGGAGTGAGTTATTCCATAACAAACCATTTTGTTTTATGTTACAAGTGTTTTTATACCCTTTGCAATGGTTTTTATGCCCTAGAGCTTTTACACTATGGGGCAAGAATGATGGGAGGTGTGATTTCTTTGGTAAAATGGAACAATTTTTAAAGAGGAGGCAGGAGAGGAACACTGATCCACCACAGACCTCAGGCAGATTAATTACAGGGGAAAATAGGATTGACGTTCATAATCAGGAGAACGATTCCCTTAAAGCTATCCATGACTGGGCACCCTCTGGAAAGCTTTTGTGTAGCCCCCAAATTGAAGGCTGTTGTTTAGATAAGGGATCAGCAAGCCTATGGACCAAATCTGTCCTGCTGTCTGCTTTTGTAAATAAAATTTTGCTGGAATGCAGCCATATTCATTGGCTTACATATTGTCTATGACTGCATTTACACCATAACGGCAGGACTGAGTAGTTATAACAGATTGTATGGTGCTCAAAGCTTAAAATATTCACTATCTGGACCTTTACAGAAAAGTTTGCTCACTTCTATTCTCGATATTATAAAATTGCTGTAAATAGTCAGATGAGAGAGAGAGAGTGCACATGCTTTAAGTTGGGGTAGTCAGTCTAAAATGTGCTATTTAGCTGGAAAGGATTTGGAAAGGTGAAAAGAATGAAAATTGGCAAAAACATGACATCGCTGTATATAAGATAAAAGTAAGAAGTCCATCTCATCAATAAGGAGACCCATGTTAAATTTCATAGCCAAGAGAATTATATTTGAAGGAGAAAAGCCCAGAAATGATGCCTTAGTCAAACAGAACAAGCCATTACAAACACATGCTATCATCCAAAACAATAGAAGGGTAGATCTTGGGCATCTCCCCTGGAAGTCTGAAAGTAGCTGTTGGCAGCGAATGAGATCTTTAAGCAGGTTTTAATAATGGTGGATGTCTTCACTAATGCAACTAATTGATTCAGATATGAAATCCAAGCTCAGTAATGTAATCTAAGTGGTATTTAGTTTTCTAATGTGACTTTGATTTCTCAGAAGGGGCTATCATGTGTAGGTGACTCCCAGTAATCTTTTTTCTATCTGTTGTTTCACTAAAATTTATATTTAATCAATTCAGTGCATTCTTAAAATCACCATCTAAGCACCGTAAAGAACAACATCAGCAACACCAAAGGTAACGAACACCAAAACTCCACTAATTTGAACTAGTTAACTAGGACTGAGATTATTTTTAGAGATAGAAATTTGACTTTTGTATAGATGGAGTAAACCCTGCTAGGAAGGCTAGGTGTATCTTAGAAGAGGTTCTTAGAAAAACTCTCTTAGCAAACTGAAAGATTTAGTTTGAAATCAATTAGAGCATAATCAACATTTATTAAGGGCATACCATGTAGAAAACATTGTATATTATCTGAGCACAGAATGATCTTTAAAATCTTCTGTCTGCAGATGTGATCATGCTGTTCATTTATAATAGAAGAAATTTTTGGTAAGGAGATTTCTGATTTATCTCCCATCTGAATTATTAAAAATTCAAAATGGAGAATGTATAAAGTCATATATTTTCTAGCATTCCAGTACTGGTGTGAGTGGGAGCAGAGACAACTTCCAAATTCAATATTCAAAGTTTAGTATAATTAACATGAAATATCTAGCATAGAGATAGATAGCTCTGCAGGCTTCACTATACTCTGACATTGCTTCCATGTTCCAAAATAAACAATTTTCTTTGTACATTTATTCATTTAGCACTAATGTACCAGTCAGGGCCCCTTTCAGGAAACAAAAGCCACACAGTAACTTGACTGGATAATGTAAATAACAATATAAAGAACAATTAACATAGGGTTGGAGTAACAAGTACTTGGTAAGTTAAAGAAAACAACAAAACTACAGGAATAGCAGATATCAGGAGCACCACTATGCCTAGGCCTGAAAGAGAGCACTCAGGAAAAACCATGCTCCCCAAACAGGGCTGAGATACAGACTTCATCAAAGAGGACATGGCTGTAGGTCGCTGGAGAGCAAGAAGTAGCTGGGATGTCATGCAGTCTGGACTTGCTGGAAATCTGTCTTCTGGAGTGCTGCGGAAAGCCTTCCACAGGCAGATGCTATACCTCAGAACTCACTGCAAAGTCACCCAAGTGAGGAGTGAGAGAGATTCTTCATGGGCCCGTGCTTTCCAGGTAGCAGTCTACTCTGAAGCCTTCAGAGGAGGTTTTGGGGAAGCTTCTGGCTGCTGTTGATCACACTGAGCTTCAGGAATGGGATCTAGAACAAGACAGGAGCAGGAAGGATCTAGAGAAGTTGTATCCTGTAGGAATCTGGTGAGCGAGGCACACCTTAGAGGAGAAACCCATTTCTCCTCCAGGGTCCCTCCAACCTCCTCCATAATGACACCACTTAATATTTTGCCAGTTGGCAAAGAAGAAATATTTGTAAAGGCTGCCTTCGTGATTACAGAGCAGCAGGTGAAGAAGGGCATATTTTGAGCTAAGAGGTAATAAATCAGTAACTGGCACACTTGGTTTTTGTGAGTCTTCAATGTGCTGTAGATCTTCGTCACTGCTGCAAATTTCATAATGGTCCATTTCTCTGCCTTACATCATAAATATACCTGGAAGCCTTTTGGTCACTATTCATTCCACAAGTATTTATTGAGTGGCTTTCGGGAGTGTTGTATTCTCAAAAGTCTGGAGTAAAAGACAAAACATTACAATCCAGGCCATAAAAGACTGTGTGTACACTTGAGTGGGAGAAGTAAATGAATCAGTGGTTGGATACAATGGGCTGAGCGCTCCACTGGAAGTATAGATGCTCAATGCCCAAGAAGCACAGAGGAGAAGCTAAGTCTCCCCTGGAGGAAAGACAGGTGAGGGTGGTTAAGATTCTTCAGAGAAGGTTGCATCTTGAAAGATGACTGGGCATTTTCCAGAAAGACAGAAGTGAAAGGTCCTCCCTCTGAGGGTGCAGAACATGCAAAGGGTCAAGGTCCTAATAATAATGACTTACTGACCAAAGAGCCAGTGGTTCCAGGAGGCTAGAGACAAGGTAGCTAGCAGCCAGACTGAAGACCTCATTCTGATAAAAAAAATTAAAACTTGACTTTAAAGGTTATCCTTTCTCCATTTCCTAAAACATTTTTTTTAGAGAAATATACTATTTTCATTTGTCTTCCTGGGGAATTGAAGATCGTAAAATTAAATCCTTAGATCTATACTTCCTAAAAGAATCAGACTGAATGCAAAAAAGCACAAACACTATTTAAAAAGAAGCGACTTGCTCTGTTTTGTTTTTTAAATTAAAATGTGACTCTGGAGTGCAACCAACATAATATATTGGAGGATCAGAACATCTGAGCCACATCACTGATTAGCTTCTTTTCACCCAAACTAAAGGGAAAAAAATATTGATGAATTAAATAAATGACTCATTGAAAATGACTGAGCATGCAACATTTTGGTAAATGTGGCGTGGCAACTGTACTGAGCCATATTTTAATTTTGAACCACAGCAGAGGGCAATACAATTCCCTGGTTTTCAGGTTAGAATTTTAGAAGAGCTAATAAAGGTTTAACGCTCTATTATGGAGATCTGAGTTGCTGCCCAGCACAGAAGAGGAGGGAAGTCTCCAGATGGATTTTGATTGTTTGGGAAGATTCTGCTTTCTTGTTTTCTTGACTGTAGGAAAAATGTGTGCTCTGAGCATCAAGAGAGTGGGGAGGAGGTTCTTGCTTGCAGAACTCTTATTATGATTTGGGAGGGAGGTCCTGTAGCAAATTCTGTTCTAACTCAGGTTAGAAGTCAGGTGTTAGCTCTAACACTTCTACATGGCCCAGGAGAGACCCATCAAACTGGCTATAAAAGCTGGTTAGGGTTCAAGGCTAGTTTGACTCATGGGTAGAACAGGCAATCATTTATATAACCCTCTCTGCACAAAGAATTCCCAAACAACTTGAATTCCCTGCTCCATTGCTTGGCCTTTTACCATATTACATAATTCTGTATGTATTTTATAATATTGGTTAAGTGATTGGCTTAAGCTTTCACCATTTCCAGAAATCCTCTGCAAACAGTACATATCTCTAGGATAGAAGGTAATGACTAACATTTACTTGGCACTTACTAAGCCCTCCCATGTCTAAAGTATTAAAAACAATGTATTCATCTAATCCTTACTTTTTTAGTAACTCTGTTTTCCAGATGAGAAAACAACCACAGAGAGAGTAAGTAATTTGTCAGAGGTCCTATAGCTAGTACATGTTGAAGTCAATACCTGAAGGTAGGCAGGTTTCACAATTCCAAGACCTTGTATTGACTCCTCACTTGCCACTAGAACCTTAATTAGGATTACATTATAGAGTGATTCCTGATGAGTGTTTATATGAACCACTGTTTAAAACATTCTATATACATTATGTCCTCTTTAAATTTAATATTCCTCCAAGATAGGTAAATGTTCTCTCTATTTTGTGAAAGAGGAAACTGAGGAGCAGTAAGGTAAAGAGATGTTCCCAAGATGACACAGTTACTAAGGACTGGAGCCAGATTTAGGACCAAGGTCAGCCTGATTCCCAACCTGCAACTTAAGCCAATTTCTCAATTCTCCCGATCACTACCCACTCACCCCCTCAAAATATAGACTTTGGCCATACATATTCTGACTTTTGCAAATTTTAGTATAATTTTTCGAGTTAGAGTTGGCAATATAGATGGAAGGAGGACACTAAGAACTTTTCTTAAAGTCATATTTGCATAGCAAGCCCATTGTGTTTGGCTGGGCTGGCGGTGATTATGAGGGGTGGAAGTTAAGCGATCTGTTAGTGACACTATTTCCAGAATCTCTTTGCTTATCCTTTCTTTCCAGCTAAGGGCATCTCTTCCATGAAGCAATTTTGACCTCTACTTCAAGATACTTACTCCTCCTCCTCCACTTAATCTTCATTGGCAAGGCCACCAGTTTGATAGCTATCACGTATGTGAAAAAGGAGAAAGAACCATTTTTTTAAAAAATCATTTACTAAGTTTTGGTAATAGCACTGGGCTGTACAGATCTGTATCTCACGGATTCTAAAATATACAGTATTTTTCACATATGAATGCCTCCAAAATTGGGATGCTCCTCACAATTAGACATAATTATCATTGTTTGGTCATTATTCTTGATGAAATGACTAGACAACTCCAACCCCTTGACACCTCAGTCAACAAAACACTTAAAGACCATTTGAAGGATGACAGTTCCAGTTGGTGTCTGAAAGCCTTCTGATGCCCAACATCTAAGCTTGCCCTTGAGTGAGCACATCACAGGTAAGGTGCCAGATATAAGAGTCCAACTCTCTTACAGGAAATGTGCTGCATCAGCATTGCCCCTGCAAGGCCCGAAGGGTGATGTAGGAAAAACATAGACATCAAGATCTCTGAGTCAGAATACCACTGAAGAAATTTCTTAGTGTCACTGTATTTCCAGAATCTCTCTGCTTATCCTTAACTATGGAAAGTCGATGTGAAGAGGTCTAGAAATATGTAGCTTATTTATTCCTCTTATATTCTCCCTTATATGTATGCCCAAGAATCATATTGGATTTTTAAAAAGAAAGCCTATGTCTAAATAAGTCTAAAGGGGTGCTTTGAATAAATAAATAAAAATTCTAAGTCCTAAGAAAGATTGTAGATTAATCGGCAATATTTTTCTCTTTCTTAGTGAAACAAAATAATGGTGCCTTTTACAAAAAGGGGCATCTTAGATTTGGGGAAATACAATGCACCTCATTCATTTCTCACAGCAAGCCTAGGAAGTAGGTGGCATTGTTCTCATTGTTCTCTTCTAGAAGCCACAGAGACTGTTCAGCTAGAAAAATCAGACCCCATACTTTTGCCTTAGGGCCTGTCACTTACCAGTTTTGTGGTCTTAGACAAGTCATTTAACTTGCCTGGGTTTCTGTTTCTACTTCTGTAAAATAGAGACAAAAACACCTATATTGCCAACTTCCCAGCGATTAAATGTGGCCACAACTCACAACCTTCCAAACCCGTAAATATGGGAGGCAGTCTCCTTGCGGTGAATTAGCCTCTTCCCCGCGGCGGTTCTTGAAATGCCTGCCCTTTGTTAGAGCATGACTGGAGACCGGCCCATCACAACCAGACGGTGAGCATTTTGAGGGCAGGGATTTGTTGTTGGGATCTATTTGTATATTTATAGCATCCCATGCACATAGCTGACACTGGATAGATATTTGTCTCAATGAATAAAAAAGCATGGCGTGAAGTGTTCCATGCTACTGATATTATTCCCTGTGAACCTGTTGAAACAGTGGAGAGCCTGGAAACAGCATATGTTGGTGATGATGTGGCTGCAAAAAAGCGTGAGATTTTTAATAAAACTGCACTAGACCACATTCTCTCCCATGATGATATTTATGATGTAGCAGGAGAGGAAGACTCTGGAGAAGGAAAAATAACAGCACGTGAGACAGAACAAAGAGTTGGAAGCACTGATTTTTGTTGTTGTTGTTGTTAAAGACAGCATGGTTGCAGAATTGTCCCACTTGCTGTGTGATACATGCCTTTTCATCGTGTACTAAGTCATATGAGACCCCGTAGAAGGAGCTTCTGTCCTTAGAAAGCAATTGCCAGTCAAGTTCCAAAATAATGTCAAATAATTATCTTTTTAAATACATGTTTATGTATTGTAATTAACTTTAGAATCAGCGTTTCTAATCCCCAGTGCCTAAGAAATTCCCTGGTAGTAAGTTAGTTATGTAGGGAGGGGCATTCATTCTGGGCCTGTAAATTTTATTTAAAATTGAGCCGTCTTCCTGCTGTTTGCTTAACAGTCCCTGTGTTGTTTGTGGGAAAGTAATGCATCTCCCTAAATGCACCTAACTCTCTACCAGCGAGTGAGTTGGACACAGGGGCCTCGATGTGTAATACCGAGAAGAGATTTGTACACATGAACGCACGCCGACAATGCAGATTGTTGTTGTTGTTGTTGTTGTTGTTGTTGTTGTTGTTGTCATGGCCCAAATGTATGTGCTTTTTCCTTCTGGAGCTTCTCCACCCAAATTAGCACCCATTCCACGGAGAGGGGGCCCTAAAGCCCGCATGCAGGGACGGGGATGCTGAACCAGGAGACTCTCTGTTCCCATTTGCGGAATGCTTCAACTCAAGTTAATGCACACAAGAGGTGGGGAGTAAGGATTTGTTTTGTAATTCTGATGAATTGCAGGTCTGGGGCTCCACATAAGAGGAGAAGGGAGTGGACATGAAATCTGATTTGAAAGATGCTCCCAAGTCCTGGGACCCCAAATTCTTTCCCTATTCTCTTGCCATGGCTTCCAAATTTCCTGCCACAGACGCTCTTCCTTTATATAAGGTGCTCTCTCCAAAGAACAAGAGACACAAAGAGCTGACTATAAAGATTTTTATCCTTTAGTGCTAGTCCTGAGTTATCCTGAATCTGTTTCCTCTATCGTAGACATAGGGCTCTTTGAGACTGCTCTATGAATTCAATACGTTTTTACACTAGAGTTTAAAATTACCAGTGACGTGGGATAAGGGGGCCGTGCTCAAGGGGACCGATGAAGTGGCAGAAGGATCCCACCCTGGGAAGCACGCGCAGCCCCTCTGTGCCCAGGTGTTCACGGGGTACAACAAGAGGGAGAAAGTCAAAACCACAAAGACAATTCTATCTTTTTCACCATTGTAGCTGGCTCAGATGTTTCACATTCTTTTCAGATAACAATACACCCTTTGGATGACTGACCACTGTATCTTAATTCGCCAGGTGTTGCAACCTATCAGAAGGCAATGGGAATTCGGCTCGCAGGACGACAAAACAGCAGCCTCGCACAGCCCAGCCTACCTCCCTGGCTTGCAGAGCACTCGCAAAAGCAATTACGGCGGGCTACGCCACATTACAGAATTCAAAAGCTATAACCAATTGTTATAAAAAGAAAATTGAGCCACATGCTACGGGTTTGGGTTTCTTTCTTTCTTTCTTTCTTTTTTTTTTTTTTTTTCTTCTTTCCATTAAATCATAACAGAGTATCTTTGGCCTAATGTCCCCTGTGAAACGGGTTGGGGTGATTTGTGTAGAAATTCTCACTTGACAAGCAGCTGTGGAAGCAAGCTTGCCGGGTTGACAGGCAGAGCAGCGCACCATCCACCCAATAACTCAGGAACAAAAAGCAAATCAATAGACATAATATTGCAAAACACTGCAGCAGGATAAACACTGCTCTCACATCTATTTGATTTTTCTCCCTCATCTGTCAACACAATTGAGAAGTCGCGCTTGCTAATTGTCTTCAGTTGGCAGACTCCGCCGACTTTGACGGGAGCTGCGACACTTGGATGTCACAGTCTTTGCCGCCCGTGGTCGCCAGCCTGGCAGCCTTGGAAGCGGCCTCCATTTTGGGCGGGCTGCGTTCATCTGCACGACTTCTCTCTGTCTGGATGAGGCGTGCTCTCCATTATACAGTTCTTCTCATCATTAGCACTGACTGAAGAATCTGTGCCATGTTCTCTGTATCCAAAATATTTGAGGGAGGCAAAGAATCCCAGGAAGTCAATGAAAATGCGCTTCTATTGCCAGCTAGCATTTGCAACTGCCAGACTTCCTTGCATTCAAATTAGATTACCCAGCCGAGGAAGGACGGAGGGAGAGTGGTTTCAAACCAAGCTCTTTTGTGACTAAATGGCGGCATTTGCAAAAGAACACATGATTTGCTGCCCGAAAGGTCATGCCTATCGGCTTTGCTTGCTCCATGCAAGACTGTAAAGGCACCAACAAAGTTTCAACTCTCCAGAGACAAGAAGTGAACCCCTTGTCCTCCACACACCCAACACAGTGGTCCACAAACTGTCGAGGGCTGATGGATACTGGCCATGCTGACCAAGGGGTGCTAGAACTCAGAGAACAAAGGAACATTGTCCCGGGAGCTCGTGGGCCTGCAATTTTCTAGGAGGAGGGCATCCTGCTCTCTCAGACACTCTAGACAGTATCTGGAGAATTCATCCTGTCTGTTTCGCAGTGGTTGTCCAAGTTGTCTTTGCCAGGTCCTGGGAAGGAGATCTCTGAACTTGACAATCAAGGTATAATAACTCTACAGGTTGGACAGTTCTGGCCACCTTGGTAAGTAGAGTGGCTGTACCCCCATTCCACCCTTCAAAGACCTTCTCGGTCATCGCCAGGAGTAATGCAGGGAGCTTTCCCTGTTCATGTGTGTGCCTCCTTCACATTCCTGGAGTCACCAAGCAAGAACTGAATCTCCTTTGTTTTGCAAATTGGTGCCTTGAAACAAGCTGTTCTCTCTGGGCTACTCCATGTTTCCTAGGCACCTTTACCTCACCTCACCTTGTCTCTCTCTTTCTTTCTATCTCTATTTACAAATACACATACACACAACAGGTGCACATGCACACACACACACATATTGCCTCTTTATTATGGACAATTTCAAATATACCAATAGACAAGGTATATAATTAAGCTCCATGTATGCAAACTCATCGTCAACTAATATCAACTCAGGGCTAACTTAATCCACTAATTTTTCCCTCTCACATTAATATCATTGTGAAGCAAGTCCCAGATAGCCTATCCTATTATCTGTAAATAATTTGGGGATATATCTCTAAGAGAAATTAAGCAGCATCTCTGAGAAACCTCTAAGCCCCCCACACAGAGCTTTGGTCTCCCTCTTTTGTGCCTCCATGATATTTTGCTCACTCTCAACTAGAACAAAATTGGTAGTCTGTCTGTTTCCAGATTGTCCCTCTTGCTAGATGGTAAGATCATGGAGGCCTGAGCTCCTGGTCTAGCAGACAGAAGTTGGCCAAATTACACGGTGCTGAATAGCTCGGCACCCCTCCTGCCCACCACTGGCTACCCTCCCAGCCCCTGACTCACTCAGGCACAGGGGGGAAATGAGCAGATCAGCCCCTTTGTTATTTCCCTTTGAGATAAACCATTGAGATGGTGTGAGGAGACAAATGACACTGTGGTTTTTAGACTGGTTCTTAAGGGTTTTTTTCTTTTGTTTTTCTTTTCTTCTCTCTTCTCTTTTTCTTTTTCTTTTTCTTTTTCCTAAACTAGCCACAGTTTTGGTGCCTGGCCTCAAAGGCTGTGGGAATCACCAGCCTCATTTCCCAGCATCCTGCAAAGGACCTCATGTTTTCACACTTCTGATCCAGGCACTGAATTTTCCTGCCAGAAAACACAGCTTTAGGTTATAAAATCACAGCCACTGAAACAAACTGCTGCCCATTTCCATCTAGATTTCTCAGCTGCAAAAATCATTGTTTTTTTTTTTTCAGACAGTGTTTGTACATTTCATCAGTAAGTAGCCACCCTCTGCTTTCATTTTTGATGGCAAAATAATACAGAGGAGGAAAAAATGGCTTTTATGAGAGTGTTCAAAGTTTTACATTGCAAGTCTGATCCCTAGTTGTCATTTCCCTGGTCATAATTCTCCTTAAGTTTTAATATATGGTCAAATTACTTGGCTGTAAAATCACGGAGTGAAGAACAATTTTGATACTCCATGTTAAAATAACAATTTTACAGGATAAGCAGGATAGTCAAATGTGGCTTTTATCTTAAGATTTTTTAATAGTGTCATTTTGTGGAATAGAAAAAGTTGTCTTTGGACATGAGACACCTGGAAAATGAAAGAAAAATATTTTTATTTTTTAAAAAATCACTGATTCAAGATGTTTGTCCACAGGACAATTATATAGAGCAATATGTCATAGAATGGAAATAATTTGATTTTGTGAGACCCACGTTCTAGTGGTAAATGTGCCACAAAAGTAGCTCTGTGACCTCGAACTTATCACCTGAATTCCCTAGGTCTAGGGTTGCCAGGTAGAATATAGGACACTTAGTTCAATTTGAATTTCAGAAAGCAATAAATAGTTTTTCAGGATAAAAGTGTCCCAAGTATTGCATTAGAAAACCTATCCCAAAAAATTATTTGTTGCTTATCTGAAATTCAGAGTTAGCTGAGATTTTCTTAATTTTGATTTGTTCTATCTTGCACTCAGCCTGGGTTGCATTATCTTCAGAGGCCCATGATTTCTGTCTCAGCTCTTCCTTTCTGTTTTCCTTTATCAATTCACAAGAAATATTTTTGCTAATTTGCATCTCACTAATCTTTGAGTTGTTAATCTTTAAGTTGTTGGAGAAATATTATTTTTCTCTATTAATTTTCCAAAGGTGTTTTGAATATATATTTCCTATGAATATGTGATCATTTTTGGATACGATCTCAGAATATTAGAATTTATGCAGTTCAAAACAAATGCTCCCAGGTTATTGCAAGGCTTGTCAAATTGAAATCAAAGAAAGAACTAAACTCTAAGGGTCTTTCCTTTTATAACAATTTTCCCTTCAGTAAACATAGCAAGACTGCTATCCATCCTCCTGCATTCCCATGAAACAGAGAGTCAAGCCCAATGATTATTCGTAAATATCATGGTTATTAAGAGAACATAAGATCCATGGCCAAAGTCTTGAAAAAACCAGCCCAGTACAGCATTACCTGTTCTTTACTTACTATTAAAATCGGGAGGTTAATTGCTCTATGCTCTATGCTTACTAAATCAGTTCTACCTGGGAAAAAAGAAGGTTATTCAATGTTAAAAAATACAAAAATTGCATTGACTTTGAACTATTCCATGCTAGAAGGCTGTATTTGTGGATACTTGAGATCAAGGTATAAATTATGCCTTTATATAACATCCTCAGAAAAAATAAATAGAAAAACATTTCCTTGAGAACTGATTTGTGTTTTCCCCCAAGTTAATATATATTCCTTGTGATACTCTTTTAGTCAAAACTTATATTTTTAGTATTTGAGCTTCTAATAAAGTATAGGACGGGTTTCTTTTTCTTTGAAATCTCTATTTTTCACAAAGCTAACGAAAACAATACGTTATGGCTCTAATTATAATAAAAAATAAAATGTTTTGTGTATGTTCTATCTTATTGAAGAGAATGTTATTGAGACATCCTTGATCTTGTATTGTAAAGATTCAAATGGAAATCTGAGTCTCATCAGGACAGGTGGCAACTAACGGAGTCTTTCCTGAATTCTTAGTTTTAATGATATTTTAAATTCTGTCAGTACCCCAGGCAGGGAAGGATAAAAAACAAGCACAGTACTGATGGTGTATGAGTTAATGGGAGGGTAACTGATAAAATTAAACCTTTGCAACCTGCTGAGCTAACCCAAACTTGCTAAGCTATGAGAACATTAATGAGTAAGAGATCTTAATTAAACTGTTTGTAATTAACTCTCCCAAGAGTAAAAAGTGTAAAAGTAGCTCAGACTAAATACCTGTGGTACATACTTGCAATAGACAAAGCAATTTCCACACAAATGATATGCATACACATATATACATATACATATACATATATATACATATGTATATATATACACACACATATATATATATTCACCATGTATGTCAAGGCCATACAAACTACAGTGATTTCTTTTCTCTTGAAATTCCCCTGAGCTACAGGTTTAGAACATTTGTTTTAATATCTACCTGCTATTTAATGAAGATGATACATTCTGTCTTATCAGAGATAACTCTGAGTCCTAAAATGAAGTAGGGATTTTCAATTAAAGGTATAACAATTTCTATCTAAATGTAATGAGATTTAGATCATCTGAAGACTATAAGACAAAGTACACACTAAAAAGACCTGGTTAGGAAGGGCCCAGTGAGCAGTGATGTTTATAGATGTATCAAAGTCATCTCTGGCTTTTCCAGGGGATCGATAGCCATTCATGTGACAGTTGTGCAGTCCCACTCTGGGGCAGCCTGGCATGACAGTCAGCCAGGTGGACCATAACCCACATAGCCAACCAAACTTACAGCATACCCTGTGTCGGGAATGGTTTATTCATGAGCTCAGGCATTGTCTTAGGTGCTGAGATGCCAAGGTGCAAAAGACATGGCCCTTGGCTTAAGCATCTTGCAATCCAGTGGAGTGATGGCATGGAGAGGTAAACGTTTTGACCAATTGAGTTGAATTTCTTAAAGCTTATTTCCATTTTTGTGGTTTTTCACATGTCTTTATAGAAACAATGTTGTTTATTATGTGAAAACTTACAAATTATGAAAAATTAAACTAGAGTGTACATGAGTACGTTTCATGAGCTATGAGAGTTTAATGCAAGTATTAATATTATGTCAATGTGACCCAGCTCATTCATACTGTCTTTGACCTTGACTCTGGCCAAGACACTGTGGAAGACCAGTGGCCCCCAAACTTGTATTAGCCTCACAGTGCCTTAAGAGATAGATTATGGAACTGGCACTCTGAGCTCATGTGGACCTTTGCCCCACTGCCCACCACCTTTGCCAGAGTAAACTTCAAATGGCCACCATCCCCACTGTTCAGTGGGTCCTTCACTACCTTTGGGTGGCTGAGGTCACTGAACTTATCTTTGCAGATCCTTGAGGGCCTACCGCGGCCCTGAGGAGTCATATCTACTCCCATATATATCACCATCACTTTAGATCTCGAAGCCGTCTTTGCATTACTTGCTGGCTGAAGTGATGTTAAGCTGAGGGGAAAGAGTCCTCTGCAGAGTCCAGACACCATTGCACTAATCTGGGGCCTGGCTGACTCAGACAGCAAAGCATGTTTGGCCAGTAGCCTCCCGGCCCCTCCCTTACCTCTGCTTCCATAGGTGAGCCATTTCCCTAACACATGACATCCGTCACAGGTGAGACTTTTCTCAGCTCATGTCTTCTCTCAGCAGAGAAAGCTCCAAGGTGGGCTCCCTGCTGCAAAGTCACATTCACATTTCAATTTAGGCTTGTTCTCAAGTTCCAAGAGATGCACTTCTCTGGAAAACCAGGTTCTCAAGTTTCTTCAGGCTTTTCTCCATTTCCAGTTCTCAGATTCCAGAATGTAGTCAGAAGTCTGAGTTCATTCATGACTTTAAATTCCTGAAGCATCTCACCTCTGAGCCTATGGTTTCCAAGCTCAAGTTTCAGACAATTTTTTTTTTTTTGTACTTAGTGTATCTTTCCAAGGACCTTTGCCCCTTTGAATATCAAAACTTTGGCCAAATCGGTTGATAGCTCCAACTCTGAGCTCCTCATCTCTGAAACTGGGAAAAATTATATTTCGGACTCTGTTGAATTGTTGTGAATTTGAATGGATTCTTACATGAACTGCCGCTGTTGACTGTTCATATCCCCCATTCGTGTCTTTTGCTCATTTCTATTTAGATATGTTTGTGAGGATTGATTTTATGTGTCAACTTGGCTGGTCCGTGGGGTGCCCAAGTGTTTGGTTAAACATTATTTCTGGGTGTGTCTATAAGGGTGTTTCTGGATGAGACTGAATCAGTAGTCTGAGTAAAGCAACTTTTGCCCTCCTCAATGTAGGTGAGACTCATCCTATCCATTGAAGCCTGAATAGAAGATAAAGCCAAGTAGCAAGAATTCCTTCTCTGTGCTTAACTTTCTTTGGGGTGGGACATTGGTCTTCTGCCTTTAGCCTCAGATTCAGACTGGAACTATACCATCAGCTCTCCTGGATCTGAACTTAGCCTGCAAAACTGCACCACCCAGTTCCTTCTCACTGTAAATGCATTTTCTAGACTGTTGCCTGACTTTTGATCTCATTGATTCTGTGTTTGGACTTAGTAAGTTAAACATTTTATGTAGCTTCCTATTTCTCAAGACATCCTCTTAACATTCGTGGAGGTGAACAAAGCAATTTGGCTACCTTTCTAACAATGTCTCTAGTAGATCTTATGGTAATTAGCCTCTAAAAGAGAACTTTGCCCAAAGATCTGCTCTCTGATTTTTTTTTTGTCTTTTCGCAAATTTTATCTCAGCATAGCATATATACAGTTATAAATCATGAGTTCAGCTCAAAATATGTTTAAGTGAACACACTTCTGTAACAAGCACCTAGATCAAGAAATGAGAGAAAAACCAGGATGCCAGAAGCCTATTGTGCTCCCACTCCCAAGGTAGCTGCTCTCCTGACTTCTAACAATACAGATAACTTGGCCTGTCTTTGAACTTGATAATTACACAATATACTCCTTTGAGTTTGGCCTCATCTGCTCCACGTTACCCTGGCAAGATTCATCCATGCTGCCTGTAGTTATTGCCTATGAATGCTCTCTGCCGTGTAGTATCCCCTTGAACATATAAACCACTATTTGTTAACCTATTCCCTGTTGATCGACTCTTGGGTTGATTCCATTTCTCACCATCATGTATAGATGCCTTCAGAGAGCATACATGCCCATCACTGTCAGGTTACTATAGCAGTGGAACCTCTGGATTGTACAACTCTTCTGCATGTGTGTCTCTTCTTTTAATATATTTTGCTTCACAGGTTTCACCAGCAATTATGTATTGGATTATCCTCCTAACACGAGTAACTTGCAGCTTTACATGCCTACCTCTTTGCTCTCTGATGCGCCAACAGAATTATCCATCAGTCGTGAAAAAGTCCAGGTTCAGTCCTTGACTACCATCCCCTCCCCATTGTGGACTGACCCTCCTGTGGCCTCCCTGGGCAATGACGTGGTATTTCTGCTGGAAGTTTGGCCTCAGACGCCCACCTTGCTTCCTACCTCTGGACCACATGTGAAATATACAGATTAATTTTGTCCATTTATTTAAAGTCTGGAAGGGAAAAAAGGACCAGGGTGAGAACACCCCCCCCCCCCAACACACACACTTTCTGGAAGGCCCTGTCCTGGTTCCTCTCTGGGTTTCTAAAGTGGGAAGGGTTTAAAGATAGAATGGAATGCCTCCATAGCAGAGAAAGTTCCAACGCCTGCCTCACCACACCAGCTGCATGAGAGACAGTTCCAAGACAGAGACGATTCAAAGAGGAAACGGTCCTTGCATGCAGAAGAGAGAGCACTAACCACCCCACTCCTCCCCGGCGCCCTTACCCCAAACGCCTGAGTCTGCTTATGATTTTGACCATATCAGGGCTCCTCCTCGGGCTCAGAAGGAGGGGGGGAGCTCAAGTTTCCTGTGTTCCAAGCCCCCAGAGTCCACAGTGTGACAGTTCTCATCCAGAACACCTCTAACCTAGCACATGTAAAACCAACCCTTATCTTCTCCCCCAAACCAAATTCCCTTTCAGACTTGGTTTCTGTCAGCTGTCATATCATGATCATGCTGCTCAAAACCTTAGAAACCATTTCAGATTCTTTTCCCTTATTGAGTCGGTCAACGAATATTTCTTTTTCTTCTTCAAAGCTGTCCCTTCTTCCTCCGAATGCCTTTTGTGTCCACTGGGTATTAGCTTTTAAAATCTCCCCACTGAATCATTACCAAGGCCTCCTGACTCTCTTCCCAGCTTGGCCCACTGCCCCATCCAGCTTTGCCACCACCTTGACACTCAGCTTCCTAAAACAGTGACATCCTGATGTTACTTATCTGATGACAAGGCTCTAAGGCCTCCACCAGAGCAACAGAAGTACTGTGGAATAATGGACTTTTCAACTGATAATGAGCAGCTATGAGCTACATAATGAAACAGTTTTTTTTCTTCAAAGAAGTATAGATGGGGTGCTATTGAAGGAGGGAGCCTAGAAGAATCAACTAGGAAAACTTCACCCATTTTTGAATTCCAGTTACTCAGTGCCCTTTTGAGAACAGTCACGGTAGAATGTTACAGCCGAGAGCTCAGGCAGATGGTTGTGAGGTGAGTGAACAGGAAATACCTGGTTGACAGCTGGAATGCAGGCTTGTGCAAGGCACATGGCTGGTGAGTTTTGAATGTTGTACAGAAACCAGCATTTTCCTTCATGGGAAGCCCCAAATGGACAGTCTCTCCCTGTATCTCTTCAAATGGCACATGAACCTGAGAACCCTAATAAAATCTCTCCATGCTGAAAATGGCCAGTCAGATTCATTCCCCTTCCTGTCCCTATCACTTATGTCCAAAGCTAACACAGGCAGCCCAACCCCCAACTCACTCATTTCTAGTCAGTCTCTTTATGGTTCAAGATCCCCAGCTTCAATGTTGACACTTCTATCATCTTCACTCCTGTACCACATTCCACCATATGTACACAAGCATATTCAAGGGACACCACTAGGAGTCCTGCAAAGGATGAAGAGGGCAGACTGGCTTGACTGAGCCCTCTTTTCCCTCTTCTGTCCTACAAATATGTGGTGAGGACCTACTGTCCGCCACATTACTATGGATTTTTGTGAAGGCAAAATTAAATATCAAATAGTTCCTATTTTTAAGGAACTGACCCCAGATGATGACTTAAGACTCTCCTCTCTCTCTCTCTCTCTCTCTTTCTTTCTCTTGCTCATTCACGCTTACGGTGCACGCGCGCACACACACACACATACCAGACTATGGTATTGGGGTTAAATAACAGTTTCGTGTGGTCTGTTTTTCTACTGTACCTTGTGTTATAGGTAAGTAAGTGGTCGAATGCTTTGAATCTAACAGACCTCATTAACTTTAAGCTTCTGCAGGTAGAGTCGCATTCCCAGGTAATCCAGACAGCCTGGGGACTAAGCAAGGTAGGAGCAGAGAGAGACAAGAACAACAAATGGAAGGGCCAAAAGGGCAAAACAGAAAATCCAGCTCCCTTCTTCGTGCATTTTGTTCATACAGCCGATGTTTTAGGAGCGGTATGCTCCAAAGGGCACAAACTGATGGTGTGGCCTCCGATTCTCCCAGAACATCTGTTCTTCCAGACTTCTCAACCTGTCATTGAGCCTCCTGCAGGCAGTAAATACCCCAAGTGAGGGCTTCCTTCTGGGCTGCCTTGAGGAGATACTGAAGGCGAGCATCCTTGGGAGGCTGCTAACTAATTCCTGAAGCATGAAAATGACCAGCTGAGACAAAAAACATCTGAGAGCTTGCTGATTTGTGAAAGGGTCCAGTTCAACCCCTTCTCATTTCCACTGTGGCCTCCTGAGAGATTCCTGGCCTGGAGTTGGACACTCTGCATGGGCCAGGGCTTTGATCTCTGTGAACACAGTTTCAACCAGAGGACAGGCAAATAGGCGACTATGAATGCTTCTTAGGGGATACCTCACACCTGCCGTCTCTATCTGAGCCCTGAACACAAGAGTAGAGGGTGGCAAAAAGTGAGATATTCCTTATTTTCTCTCTCACTCAAGATATGGGAAGGTGTTAGTTACTGGTTTTTGGCCATATGTCATTTGATTCTCCTTGCATCAAGAGGTGAGGTCTTTGAAGCCTCCCCTGGAATCTGGGTGGGCCTGTGTGGTTGCTTTGACCATTTTGACTATGGTGGAAATGATACTTGTGACTTTCAAGGTCAGGTCATAAAAGGCCATGCAACTTCTAAAAGTACCTGGTTCTCACGGGACAATTCTACTGGGGAAAACCAATGCCCACGCATGTCCGAATGACCAGCAGCCAACATGGTGCAGGTGCTCCATGAAAGGACTTCTGTGATCACTCCCAGCTGAGCCCCAGTTGCCAGTCATCCCAGCCAAATCCCAGATATATGAGGCTGCTCTTGTTCCTCCAGACCAGTCCTTCTGCCCACGAGAACCACACTCATGGACGTTGGTATATGCCAGGAGGAACAAAAGAGTCACTTAGGGGAGCCCTGCCTGACTTTCTGAACTATAGAATCCAGTAGATGTAGTAAAATGCATGCTGTATTAAGGCTTCTGTGTTTGGGGATAGTTTGCTACACAGCAATGGTAACCAGAACAGAAGTGTATGCAGCCTGGGAGTAAGTGCCAAGAGCCCTGGGGGTGGAGAGAAATGGTTGTTTATATGTTGATGTTGCTGAGTGCCACGATCTCTGCCTCTGATTCCACGTGGCATTCCCCCTTACATGCATGTCTATGTCCAAAGTTCTCCTTTCTAAAAGGGCATTAGGCATATTGAATTGGGACCCATCCTAGTAACCTCATCTTAACTAATAACATCTGCAATGACTTTATTTCCAAATAAAGTCGCCTTCTGAGGTACCATGTGTTAGAACTTCAACAAAGGAATTTGGGGGGTAGGTACACAATTCAACCCCCAGCATGGACTGTGTAATCTTTACTACTATGGAAAGTAATTAATACCTCTACTACCACTCCAAAGAGTTGCTGCAGGAGTTCAATAAAGTAGGTTAACTAGAAGGACTGTGTGTTGGGTGTCTATGCCTCAATCTTCCTGCTCCTGTCCTGAGCAAGGCAGCTTGTGAGGTGTGCAGTGTGATGTCCCACACGCCAGGTGCTCAGCTGCTGTGCCTGTGTAAGGGTGTGGGCTGAATGGGAGTCTCGGTGGCATTTTGCGAGGGGATTTTTTTGGCTGGTGTTTCTGTGTTGCGTGGGCTGGAGCGCGTTTGTGTCATTTTCACTTCCTATATTAGCAAAGGCAGGTGCACAATTATGGAGAACTTCATCCCTCCTTGTCTGCATAGGGGGTTTGTGTGTGGCCAAGTTGTTATGATTACAAGCAGCACACTGAACACAAGGGGGCACAAAGTGGCCAAAGAATTCAACACAGGCTACTTCTCTTGCCCTCTTCGGCTGGGGCTTGGCAAGTCGTGATGAGAAAGGAGCAGTCACTTGTCCACGGAGGTCATGAGGCTGGGGTCTCAGTATCCAGGAGACAAAGATGCTTGCCAAAATTCATCATCTATAGCCTTTTCCACCTTCCCCCCCCCCACCCTCACACCCAATGGACACTTGACCCCGTGGCTCACAGAGCCCCAGAAGCAGATGCACACAACTGTGTCCATGGCTACCAGTGGGGAAATGCCTTGGGAAGCTCTCTCAGAGGGGCCTGAGTTTACAGAAAGAGCTCAGTTTTCCAGAAAATAGAGACAGCTGTGACTTACTCATTTTACGGAAGCCAAGTTGATTCTGAACCATGCCCACTGATAGCCTGGGTAGAGGTCAGGGCTGTGTTGAAAACCTGGGCACATTTCTCTTTAAGCATTTGCACTTCTATGTCTCCAAGCCAAATCTGAGTACGGGAACAAACTCAGTCCTAATGAGGGCATCTGGAGTGTCCTGGGATGGAAATTATACCAGGAAGCCCATCAGAACTCTGCACACTGGGAAAGGATTCCCTCTGAATTCATTGGGATTAGTGGAAGACTAGATGACTGGAACCAAAGCTCATGGAAAAGAAGAAATTTTAAAGAATAATGTGTTGGGCAACATTCTCTGGGGCTACTGTCTCAAAGCCTACCGAAGGTAAGGCCCATGGCCCTCCTTCCAAAAAAGTCTTCTCACTAGTGAGAAACAAATTTACATTTCATTTGGAGACTATACACTTGATTCAACCCCCGTCCCCATAGTGATGGGCATCCTCCCATAGCCTTATCCTACCCTGCCCCATGCCCTTTCTATTCTCCTCTATGATCATGTCCTCTCTACACGAGGGACAGAAAATCCCTGGCATAGGAGCTAGACTTATCAAAGTATGTTCTGCAGTCAACCTACATCAGAATTACCTTTCTAAGTGGGGAAGGACATCAAAAGACGGAGTCCTCAGCTCTATCTTAAACCCGTAGAGACAGAGGTGGGGGCCGGTTTAGGTCCTTGGTACTCAAAGGATGGTCCAGGGATCAGCAGCACCAATAGCACCTGGAGGCTCGTTGGAAAGTCAGACTCTTCAACCAAACTCAGGACCAATTAAATCAGCGACTTCATATTAGCAAGACTGCCCAGATGAATCACAGACACATTTATGCACATTAACACTCAAGGGTCTATTCATTGATCTGACCCTTCATACCCAGAGTTGGGTTTCCCACCTGCCTTTTGGTATTAGTAGCAGGACAATGACTCAAGAAGAAATACTTTAGCCAGCTGCCCTTAATTTCCATCTTCACCTTATTTTATCTGGATAAAAATACCAGAGACTTCAATAAAGGCTCTTTAACCCCTGAATTGTCAGCATCAAAACTCCTCTCTCTCTAACCTGAAATTACCTTTGGACTTCACATTTTCTTTCAGAGCACAACACACCTTTTATGAAAGCATGAACGGAGTTGCTGCCTAGCACAAGAAACCCAGCTTCACCGACTGACATATTATCCAGTACCTCCTTTTGAATGCAGCCAATCTTATTTGTTGGTGTCTCATGCTAACCTTCCATTGCAACACTTACCCATGGATAGAATATCTGTGAAATGATAAAGAGAAACTGATGATTACCTCCAGGGAGAGGAAGTGGGTGGCTTTGGAAACAGGGGTGGGTGGCATCTCCTTGTATTCCCATTTGTAACTGTTAGGGTATGAAGCTTTACAAAGAAAAAAACTAAATTTAAAGTAAACATGAAACTGAAAAATCATCCTGTCGTTTAGTCATCCTATGCAAAAGCTACCTGGTTGTGAATGTTTCTGGTGGTAAACCAACTGTGCTCAGATGTCACTCAGCGAATGTTTGTCTATCGATTGGCGGATGCATTCTTGGGGGAGAAAAGAAATTGGAAGATGGTGGAGGAGGCATGAAGGAGAAAAGAAGAAATGAAACCTATCTCAGCACAAAGAATTAACCTAGGGAAAAAAGCTGGAGGTTTAGGGAAAATGAAATGTGTGCAATGTTCCTTTCTTCTTGCCCCAGTTAGCCTGTGTTCACTTTCTTCTAAAATCTGCCTGATGCTCCCAGGAGCAAAATTGTCCAGAGTCACCAGAAACTCATCTTCCTTGGGTGAATTCCCAAATGTTGCCCAAATCACTGTTAGACATTCTGGAACTCACTAAAATGTCCACAAGACTTCTAGTTAGAATTTGACGGAGATATTGAATGATATGGGAGATAGGACAGGGAGAGGTTGAGAGAAAGTTACTTTCTGGACCTTCTTGGAAGAGGTCCCATGCTCATGACTTCATTTTGAAATGGCAGGAAAAACAAAACACATTGAAACAGGGCTTCAGTAGCAGCCCCAACTCAAACGGATGCACGGAGAGCTGCCGAAGTGTTCAAAATACTGCCAACTGGCACTTACATATGCAAATGAGTTACAAATGTGCCGGTCCAAATTTTGGGTTATGTGTGCCAGGACAGAGGGGACAGAGGGAGCATGTGTCTATTTCTAGACAGCACCTTTTTTAGAAGCGGATTTCTACATTGTCAGCTTCCCTGAAACCATTATCTCACATTTTGAATTATAAACATATCTTTAATTCCACCGCCTGATTCACATTTCAGAGAGACTATCATGTGTATCTGGAGGTTGTAATTGGTATCAAGTGCTATGATGTTGAACAACACTGTTCTCACCAGTAGCATCTTTTTTTTTTTTTTTTTAAGATCATCAAGATCGGATCTGCTGGCAAATGCATTTGCTGAAAAGTATGAATGTCAGTAGACCCAGGGTTTAATGAGGACACACGAAGAAAGACGAGCTATATTTTTATTCTCCTCCAGGAAAATCTATTATAGCGTTTCAAAAATAAGATGTCATCCTCAAAGCAGCTTTTCCCTCTTGGCTTCGCATACATGAGTTAACCCGGGACTAACTTGCAAAACGCAGACTTGGTCTCCTCACACCCCCACTTGCCGCCATTTGTAGCCCTGCTCAAGTCACCCGTGGGACTGGCTCTGCCTGGGGAAAGAACACAGCATCGACCCTCCTGCAGGCTGGGTGCTTACCTCTGCTACCAAGGTCTCCCCAACTCTCCTCACCCTGCCCTAAACCTGTCTTGCCCTTTCAGGTCTCCTGGTTCTCAACTGTTTACACAGCTCTGGGATTTGCATCGAGCCTTATAAACTTTTGGGTCCTGGTTCTTGTCTGTACACCTGCCTCTGGCCTTCGACCTGCTCCTAGTTTTAAATGTCACCCGTCCCAGCTGCCTCACCTGGCCTGTGGACCTCTCAGTGATTCACTGCTCTCTCAGGGCTTCATGGAGCCAACTTCTTGCATCTGCAAAATTGCTTCTGATCCCTCTAGCTACATCCGGTTGGTGGGCATCCATGCCCTGTGTAAGGCCCTCAGTTTTGTTCAACTTAAAATTATTAAAAAGATTGGACTGAAGCAGAACATTCCTGCCAGTTACCATCCTTAACCCACAAACACTACAGAGACAAGGAAAGAGCGCTAAAATCTTCAGATAAACAGTCATTTAATAAAAAATTACACAGAATGAGGGGCACGTGAGTGACTCAGTCGTTTAAGTGGCTGACTCTTGAACAAAAGTGGTTCATTTGGAGAAAAGGGAAGAGGGGAGCTGCAGGGTCCACCTCCCGCAAATCTCCACTCAGAGCACACCTGAGAGCCAAACAGGTTCCAGACTCCTCTGGCCTTCCTGATGCAACCTGCCTTCCCAACTCAAACTCCCATTCCTTTCTTATCAAGAACTGGGCAGGGTCTGGGGTTTTACCCTATTCTAAGCTTATAAATAGCTTGTGACCATTTCCTGGATATTGGCAGAAGAATCAAGACTTCAGGGACAGGGACAAAGGACATTATTATTTATGGCAAAAGCAGCCACGTCTTCCTGTTCTCACAGGTCCCCCATGTGCCCCAAGTCCCACATGGCAGTGAAGGACCCACTGTAGATGGCTGGACAGACACTGGGCTGCAGTAAAGGAGAGGAACAGAGATGGAGGGATTCACTTCTTGTATAGCAAGCAGACACAAGCCTGCTCTTATCGCATCCCTCAAGACAGCGCATTGTGCAAACAGTTCGAGAAACAGAGCTGCCTGGGTCAGAAGCGGTCGGGGCTTTGCCTTCTTGGCATTCTCAGCAAGAATGAGGGGGACTTCCAGGGCCCGGGTTGAGCTGCCATCCCTAATGCTCCTACCCCAAACAACTCCAGGTATGTGGGGTTCCTGGCTCTGCCCTACAGACCCTCTGTGCACCTGTGTCCCACCATCGCTCAGGCTCATGTTGTCGGCCCCCCTAAAACACTGTCCCCCAAACTTCCACCCAAGGAAAGTGATCCTTTTTCAAACATCTCTGCAGAGGTGAAGACTTCCCTGATTCCTCTTCCTCTCTCCAGAGGCCGCTTCTCCTACATCTCAGAGTGCGCACAGCATTCGCCATGTTCTTTCTTTTCTGGGCGTTAGTTGTGTGTGTCTGACTCTCCTCCAGACCGTGTGCAGCCTATGCCTCATGTAAGCTCATGCACATGTCAGATAAACAAAAATGACCGAGGGAGAGAAAAATGTTGAAATCCAAAGGAAAAAAATTATAAAGATATATTAAAACCAACAACCTCCCTTTGGGATCTTGGTTTCTAAACACTATTCTGTAAAACAAAACAAAACAAAAAAACAAAACAAAACAAAACAAAAAAGAAACTAGAACCCCTTAGGGAAATGGCTGGTTCCAAGGTTGGGGTGGTGTCAGAAAGTAAGGAAGTGCTCAGAAAGGATAGGGGCATATTGGAAGGACTCAGGAGTCAAGTCTGGAGCTCCACTGGCCAAAGCCAGGACAATTTGAGCAACGAGTAAATAACAATAATATTGTATTATAACCCAAAAACTAAAAGAAATATCCATGAGCCTATACTGATATCAGTAAACGATTGGATAAACAAATACAAGGGAAGGAGGGGACAACTCTTTCTTATACGAAAATTCCAGTTAATAATGTAGAAGGAATGATGAAAACAGAGAATCAGTATCAGCACACCACAGTAATAATTGCTGTAGGAGGGAGTCGACCATGAATGCTAGTATTAGCGCGCAAACGTTTAAAGAGAAAGAGAATTCTGGCCTAGTCTCCAAGTACCTTCCGCAAAGCATTTATGACATAAACGGGGAAAATGATGACTTAAGGTGGACTTTCTACAAAATACTTGACCAGTTCTCTTGAAAAAGGTCAAGGTTATGAAAAACAAAAAAAGATGGAGGAACTCTCACAGATTGGACAAAACGAAGGAGATATGAGAACTAAACATAATAGGGTCTTTTGGATTAGATCCTGGAAAAACTAGAACAAAACAAAACAAAACAAGGGACATTGGTGAAATGCTGGTAAAGTCTGTCATAGTTCATACTGATATTACTATCTTAGGCTGGATTACTGTGCCAGGATTGTATAGGATGTCAGCATTAGGGGCAGCCGAAAGGAAGGTATACAGGAAGTCTCTATAATGTATTTGCAACTCCTTTTTAAGTCTAAAATTATTTCAAAATTAAAAAAAAATGTTTTAGGAAAACAAGTAGTGAGAATTCAAGGAAAATAGGCAAGTACTTTACCTAAATATGAACTCCCTAACTTATACAAAATCCCTAAGAGGAAGGTACCTCTACTGTACCATTTTATACTTGATAGAACTGGTCTAAACTGGTCCATAGCTGGTCTAAAGAGACTCAGCTATTAAGTAGCAAGGCCAGGATTGAAACCCAGCCCCCTGGCTCCAGAGTCTGTGGGCTTAGTCATGTTGCCTTAATGGGCAAGGCCACTGTGGTTCTTAGAGATAGTAGTCTGCTTTTTCCTTAGTGCTCTAGGCTCCAAAGTAGAGGCTATCAATAACTGAGAACCTACTTTGTTCTAAGCACAAATAAAACCTCCACGAGCAGTTTGCGACTCCGGGAGTCTCACTCCCATTTTACAGGTGAAGAAAGTAAAGCCCAGAGAGGTATGCCATACACTTTTCTTTGCTTTTCTAAATTCCCCCCAGTAGCCAGATTCACAAAGTAAAAACTCAACTTCCCAGCGTCCTGGGCTCACAGAGCCCCCATTGGACTCTATGCAGGAGAGGCTTTGTGCGGGGTCTAAAGATGTCCTCTGGCTGTCGCCAAGCCAAGACACAGGCGACAGGCTGCAGGTGGGAAGTTCTGCCTGTAGCTTCCAGGTGGCTCCCCCCGCCGCCCACAACCCCCTTCAGATAAGTCAGCTGGAGTCAACTTCCCTACAACCCCTGGATTTCTAGAATTCTTGATATTTGCTTTCCCGGCCTCTAATTCCGGCATGAAGCCTTTTTGAAATACCTAAGATGGCTTTTGTTTTCCTGACCAAACACTGATTAAGAATTTAGATGACTTTCCCCAGATCACACAGCTGGTTAAGTGGCAAGGCTGGATCTATTCATCTGCTTTTGTAACAAATATTTACCAAATACCTAAACTTTTCCAGTTTTACCCTTGGAATAGAGGCTTTTTCTGGCCCCCAGACCGTTTGGTTGGGAGTCTGACAACCTTCCCAGCTTTCCATGTCTCTGTCCACCTTAATGCGCTGTGGATTCCTGCTTCAAACCAGATGAACATTTCCCGAGGGAGGGTGCTAATTTCCATTCACCTATGAGCATTACCATGGCTGAAATCCATCTACCACCTTTGACACTTTCAGTCACCCTGGACTGAGCTTCATTTTGCTACTCACCCCCTCTTTGGGACATTGTGTTCTTCTGCTCCCCTCCTCCAGAAGAGTATTAGAACCAATCATCCCTCAATTCCGGCCTATTTCCTTTTGCTACTGATGAGGTTCCAACATACAACTTTGCCAAAGCCAAGCTCATGATGACAGGCTGCTAACACCTCATAACAGAGGAACTTCGTAAGCTTTGCAAACTGTGAAGTGCTAATAAAAATTAGTTCTTTTCTTTTATGATATCCATCTCAGTCCAATTCTTTCACTAGAGTCCTGGCTCAGAAAATGTAATTTAAAAGGAAATATTGACTTATTAATTAGTGTTAGAAAGGCGTCAACCATGAGCTCAAAGTATTAATAGGCACGGGTTTGTCGTGATTCTAATTAAGCAATACCAATGTTGCAGATTTCTGGTTTATTGTGCCAAATTTGACATAAGCAGCCATTTCTGGCTAACACTACTAATACCCACTTACTGTAAATGTTAGCCAGCCTTCTTCTTCAACAAGAACAATTTTAGATTGTATTTGGTCATTATAGAGCTATGTGGAAAATAAATGTGAAGGCAGGAAAGAGGATGCAGAGTTGGAAAGAAGCACAAATTCAAAGCAAGGACTCATCCCTGCTGTCCCCTGAGCTGGCTGTCCTCAGCCATGACAGAGTTTGGTGATGTCCAGAGGAAAACAGGCCAGATGGGGCTACAGCAAGACGGACGAGCACATATGCCCCATCCAAACGGGATAGCGTCTGCTAAGCTCCCATCAGAAGTGACCAGGCAGAAAAGGTGGGTCCAGCATGACGAGACTTTCCAATTTTTCCAGAGAAGTAAGAGTGGGAAATCTATAGATAGAGAGAAATTATATATATGTATATAATCTCACTCTTTCAAAATGTTGACAACGAATTGCATTTCATGAAAACAAAACTGGACCTGTGACCTCCGATGTTATGACTATCTTGAGGTTTGAGACACCTATCTTTAAAACAAGAGGACCTTAAAGAGACAGGAAACTGGTTGAAGGAAGCCTCCTTTCCTCAGCCACTATTTGCAGAGCACCACATTCGTATCAGGATATGCATTATCTCCTTTATCGAAGAAGGAGGAGATGGAGAATTGAGGTGGAGAAACAAGAGAGGGAAGAAAGGAAAGAAGAAAAGGCTTCGATGCCCCCTTCGGTACCAGGAGTCTCAGGCTAGGGGAGAAAAGGGGCTCTGCTGAGGACGCCAGATTTCCAAGTCAGGAAAAGCTGCAGCTTCCTCCCGAAAACTTGGCTGGTTTGTTTATTAATTTATTTCCTTCACATGTTTGCTTGTATTTTTAGAATAACTGATATACTTGGAATCCTAATGTATCATCCCTCAGGGAATTAAAGTCTGCGGCTTCCTGTCTTCAAGTCGCTGATTAAATTTAAAAGGAGTCGGTTGTCATGTCTCATCTGTGTGTGTGTGTGACCTGGAGTTCTTGCCCCCTGGGTCTCTCTCTCCCATCACTGCTGCCCTGCAGGGCTGTTACAACATGCAGGGGGAGGGGGTTCTTGGAAAAAAACAGTCGAGGGCAGTTGGTGCCAGGTCCACGGAGGGGGTGGGGCATGCGCCAGCCTTCCAGACCTCTCCCTTGCAGCCCCACTGTGGAGGACTCTGCTCGCAAGATGTGCACCACTGCCCAGCCAGCCCACTCTCGGCCTATGATTCCCCGTCTGATTTCATACTTAATAACGGGGGGTGCATTCACGTTCCAGGCCGCCGGAACAAAGCACTACAAACCGGGAGGCCAAAACCACAGACAAGTTATTGTCTCACGGTTTTGGAAGCTAACAGTCCAAAAGCCAGGTGTCAGCGGGGCTGGTCACTTCTGAGGGCTGTGGGGGAGAATGTGTTCCGGGCCTGTCCCATAGTTCCTTCCTGGTGCTTAGCTGGCCATCGTTGGGGTACCGCGATGTGTCGCATCCTCCCCTCAACCTCTGCTTCAGCCTCACATGGCTGCCTCCCTCTGCCCATGTCTCTGGGTCCAAATTTTTCCTTTTACTAGGACACCGTCATATTGGATTCGGACCCACCTTAATAACTTACTCTTAATTTAACGAATTCCATCTGCAACAATCCTGTTTCTAAATAAGGTCACATTCTGAGGTACTGAGACCTCAACATATGAATTTGGGAGCACAGATTCAACCTGTAATAGGGAAGGAGTCACTTCCGGCTGCTAGAGACAAAATCGAAGTTGCAACCCTGAGAGGCCCGAATAGGGTTGAGGTCCAAATCTGTTCTATGCTGTTCAAGGGGAAAATTACCTATGTCTGGAAGTTGGGAACAATCCAGAAGCTCCCCAGGGCTTCCTAAACAACCCAGGAGCACGGACTGTCTCTGAAGCTGAGAGTTGCTTGACCATGCAGTGCCAGAACTGTCCCTGTTAATGAAATGTCCCGGCCTCCCTGCCTCCCCACTGTTACCTTGAGCTTGGATGGCTCCCGTGCCTGTAACAAACACAGGAAGGGGACATGAGCTCCCCTTCTGATCATGGATATGGCAAGTATGCCATTCTCCCTGGTCGTCAGTTGAGAAGAGGCATATACAACAACCTGCTCTCTGTTTATTTCTGTCAACTCTACTATACGCACATCCCTGACTTTGAGCTATTACTCTTGGGGGAATGGATAAGATCTTCCCTATTAGATTGCAGAAGATTGGTCTCTAGTCATGACATAATTATTTTCGCCATTCTGAAGTGAATTCTATTCTTTATTAGATGCCCCTGACTAGTCAGAAGCTGTCAGAGTCCCCACTTGCATTCTGTGAATTCCTGCCGGAGCAATCCTTTTGCCTTCTTCCAAGCAGAGCCGGGGGAGGCACCTGAGCAGTAAGAAAACGGACCGGGATGGGAGCTGTAGAGCTGTAGAAATTTCTACTGCTGTGTGCCATCTCTTACTGCGTATCTATAACTATACGTAGTGCAGGGAGTGATGGATCTACAGCTCTTAGTCACAGGTTCCCTCTGACATTTCATTAAGACCTCTCTTAATTTTGCATTTGGGACCATTCAATAGGGAATGGGCCCAAAGTTTATCTTTAGATTATGCCTCAACTGTTCAATATGTGAATTGATAATGCCAACCAGATTTCCAGGGAGAACTCTTTAAACTGTTTTTTTGCCCCCAGAACTGCCATTAATGAAGGACCATAAGTTGAGTAGCTTAAAACAAGAGAAATTGATTCTTTCACAGTTCAAAAGCCTAGAGGTCTGAGTCAAGGTGTTGGCTGGGGCTTACTCCCTCTGAAACCTGTAGGGAAAAATTCTTCCTTGCCTCTTTCCAGCTCCTGCTGGTGGCCATCAATCCTTGGCTTTCCTTGGCTTGCAGCCACACCTCTCCAATCTCTGCCTGTTGTCACATGGCATTCTTCTCTCTGTGTATGTGTGTCTGTATCCAAATGACCCCTTCCTTATGAGGACATCAGTCATGTTGGATTAGGACCACCCTGGTAACCTCATCTTAACTTGATTATGTCTACAAAGACCCTATTTCCAAATAAGGTCACATTGACAGGTACCAGGGGTTAAGACATAAATATAGCTTTTTTGCTTTTTTGGGGGGTGGCGGGGGGAGACAAAGTTCAACCCATAACACTGTTTAACAGTAAAGTTCTCTTTAGATGCCTCCAAAACACACATTTAAATACTGATAATAGCCATACAAACTAAAAATAACTTGGCTCTGAAAACCTCAGGGGCTCCCCGTTATCTACACAATGTTGAAATACCAGGGTCTATGCCATGGACCCAACCCATCTTTCTACTCTTGTCTTCTAGAACTTGCCAGTGTGAGATCCATCATTCTTGTGAACACATGTGAGACTTTGCCACGCCTGATACACACTGCTTGGAATACTTTTCCCATACACCGACATTTTTCAATATCTCTCCTGTGAAATCTTGCCCAGCTGCTCACTTGTTAGCTTACAAATATCTATTGAGTACATCCAATGTGCCAGGCAGGGTGGGGGTTGATGGAAAGCACAAACCCTTCCTTCAAGGTGTCCCGGTCTAGTGGAGGGCACACAAAACATTTGTGGTGCTACAAACAAGCTTGAGGACCAGGGAGAAGGAGGAGGTTGACTGTATGCACCGAGTCCCACCACCACGTAATAGACACGGGCCTGAGCACATTGCACTCATTATCTCTCCTGACCCTCACACGCACACTGTGGATGGCATCAGTAACTCCATGTTGCAGATAAGAAATCTAAAGTTATGAGAGTCAGTAATTTGATCTCAGTCCCCTAGCCAGCAAGCGAAGAACTAGGACTTACTCTCACATGTGCCTCATTCCCAAATCCTTGCTGTTAATGCTAGAAACTGTGGAAGTCACATGAGAGCTACATAGGACTTTTTAATACCATCCTCTCTAACACTTCATATGCTTGAAAGTGTTTGCACTAAAAATGTTTTAGAAATAAAGAATGATAATCACCATATATTAACATAACAATAAAAAAATAAAAAAAAGAAATAAAGAATGAAATCCTTGCTAGCAACCACTGCATGGTGGGCACGGAGCCAAACAGACAGGGCCTGTATGTCAGCAGCCAGAGATTTTCTCCTGAACTGTCCTTGCTCCTGTCTGGGTCACTCACATAGAACATCAGACCCATATGTATACTGTATTTTATATTTTCCATCAACATCAACCCCCAACATGGATGCGCTCATGCACACGTGCGTGCACACACACACACACACACAGAATAGAAAAATAATATACTTATTGTAAAATAAATATACATAACTACTAATTGACTGGCATGGTGATTTGCATGTATTACATACATGTATTACCAGAGAACAAATATTAATTAACTGTTATATATCTATATCATACATATATGACTATATATATGCATATATATAAAACTATCTATATATAATTAATTAATGAGAAGTCATTGCTTGGCATGCATATCTTATTTTATGAAGCACTTGAAAATAGCTAAACTGTCTCATTTACAAATGTGTGATTTAGGCCTTTCACTATTATCACTATAGTATCTTATATTATTTTATACACCTTTAACTTTGTTTTTAATATAAATTAATGATATATGGTAATTCACCCTCACATAAGTATATATTTATTACCCACATGAATATAAGCCTCACAAAGGGGTGATTTGTCTCTGCTTTTACTCATTAATGATTCCCAAGTATCTAGAGTAGTACCAGGGACACAGTAGGTTTTTTTTTTTTAAGATTTTATTTATTTATTTGAGAGAGAGAACGAGATAGAGCCTGAGAGAGGGGAGGGTCAGAGGGAGAAGCAGACTCACTGTTGAGCAGGGAGCCCGATGCGGGACTTGATCCCGGGACTCCAGGATCATGACCTGAGCCGAAGGCAGTCGCTTAACCAACTGGGCCACCCAGGCGCCCAGGGAAACAGTAGGTTTTTAATAATTACTTGTTAAGTGAATTCATGGATAGACCAGTAACATGTAAGTCCTACAGACTACCACATGAAAGAAAGACCAATGCAAATGAGTCACTAATTTTGTACCAGTCTGTAAACACCATCCCCATAATTTCAGCAATTGTATATTTTGGGTTGCGTTGAAATAGTACTTCAGCTTAGCTGATTTGGTTTTCTTTACTTATGGTGATACCTTGGTTATCCAGAAATCCCTTAATAGGTACTCTTGGCCATCCAGAGCACAATTCAAAATAAGAAGCAAGCAGAAAAGACCACTGAGTTACCATAACAGTTATTACACAGCTTCTGTCCCTATGAGCTATGCTAATAAGTTTGGCTATCTGGTTTTCTGTATCTCAAGAGAATACGGATATGAAATTAAGAGGGCCATGACAATATCATATCAAATGGACATCCATATTAAAAAAAAAAAGAATCTCAAACTACAACTCACAACCTATACACAAACTAACTCAAAACAGATCATAGATGTAAACACAAAACAGAAAACTATCAACATTTTAGAAGGAAACATAAAAGAAAATTTTTATGGCATTGAGTTCGGCAAACAGTTCTTAGATATAGTACTCAAAGCATAATCTACAAAGAGGAAAGCAATAAATTGGAATTCCACAAAATTAAAAACTTTTGCTCTGTGAAATCATTTTAAAGAGAATGAAAAAACAAAGCACGGATTGAGAGAAAATATTTGCAAATCACATATCCACAAAGGACTTGTATCCAGAATACATAAAGGCACTTAAAACTCAGAAATAATAAAATATACAACCCCATTTTTAACATGGATGAATGATTTGAAGAAACACTTCACTAAAAAAGGTAAAAGGATAGCAGGGAAGCACACAAAAACATGCCCATCATCGTTAGTCGCTGGGGAAATGCAAATTAAAACCACCGTAAGACACTAACTCACACTCATCAGAATGGCTAAAATAAAAAGTAGCAGCAATACCAAGCAATGGTGACAATGCAAAGCAGCCAGATCGCTCACACATTGCAGGAGGAAGTGTAAAGTGGGATAGCCTCTCTGGAAAGCAGGCAGTTCCTTAAAAAGTTAAAGCATATACACACTTCCCATAGGACCCAGCAATCCCAGGAGAAATGCAAATGTACTTCACATGAAAACCTACACACAAAAATGTTTAAAGTAGCTCTATTCGTAATTACTCCAAACTGGAAATAACCCGGCTGTCCTTCAACAGAGGAATGAATGAACAAACTGTGGCATGGGCCTCTGATGGAATACTACTCAGCACCAAAGAAGAATGACTTGTTACATGCACCAACGTGGATGAATCTCAAAGGTATCATGACCCCGAAAGGTGACAGACTGTATGATCCCATTTATATGACATTCTCAAAAAGACAAAACTGTGGGGACAGAGAACAGATCTGGGGTGCCAGGGTGTAGGGGTAGAAAGAAGGTGTGACTTCTACAAAGGATTTTGTTGGAGTGATAGACCCGTTTGGTATCCTGATTGTGCTGCTGGTTGACTAACGTTGGGCTCATGTTAAAATGTATAGAATTGCATACCGAAAAAAAGGCATTGACGTTATTTTAACATAAAGTTTTAGAAAAGGGCACTGAGCAGCTGAAGATATGATTGTACCTGGACTAGTTGACAGCTGACAGGTTAAATGAGGGCAGGGTTGCTCCAGCAAACCTGGGGCTAAGTGAAGAATAAACAGCCCGACACATTTCCACATGTCTGTGGCCACTGCTATATTCCCGTACAGGGAAGCCATGGTGCTGATGCCCTGCCGTAATAATGGCAGCTATTTTATTTTAGGCATGGAGTTTTTATCTTCTGGGGGAAAATATACATATACACACCTATGTACATGAATATATGTATGTTTTTGAGGATAATAATGATTCAGCCATGAGCTGCTAGAACCAGCCCGCTAGAGCCAGAATTCCCAGAAGGCAATTCGTGACAGAATTTCCTTAGGTCAAACTGGCAAGGTACCACCTGAGGATGGTCAATACCAATCTAGGAGAGAGGGCACCATGCAGCAAAGAAAGCTCTAATTCGGAGGCGAGAGACCCAGGTGACCCAACTAACTGGGCTGGATCAGAGGCTGTGATGTGTGTGCGATTGTCAGAGGCTGTGATGATCAAAGAGGCTTTGAGGAAAGATGGTGTCCCAAACAGGAGCCCATGGGAAAAGGGGGAAGCATGGCCATGGGCCAGCCAGTCCCAGAGCCACTCTTCTCTTCTTTCCTGAAGTATCTTGTTTTCTCTCACCAGCCTAAGAATGGGATTTTTAAGTGGCAATCTCCTGCCAGACTAGCCTGGAAGTTTACAGTGATTTTTTTAAAGGAGATCTCTATGCCAAATGATTAATACTAATATTTTTAAACTCATAATAGGGTACACTTTGTTTCTTGACAAAACCACTTATAAGGAGTAGCTCATTTACTGACAAAGCCAGATTATTGATGTGTTTCTATCTCTGCCTCGTGATTTCTATAATGGCAGAATAATGAAGTATTATTTAGCTTAATACAATCAGTGGAGCTTCTCTACGGTCTTGGAAGGAAGAGATACAAGCTAGGAACCTTTTTAAGGTATAATCAGTTTTCTATACAAGACATTATATAAATAAAAAGTGGAATTAATTTAAATGACAAGTGACCTGTTGTATATCTTCATTATGTCCTAGGACTAGTGGTACCGGGAAATTAGTCAACTGAGAACCTTTTGTTATTATAGAGGCTGTGAGAATCTAGAATAGATCTATATAAAATAACCTTCTAAATAAGATTAGGGTTAAAGCGCATTATGAACTTTTATGTTTCATAAGACAGCAAAACTCAGTTAAGTGGGAGAAAAAAATAAAAGTAAATAACATTTAATGGGACAAGAATACTAAGTCAGAGTGGACTTTTCATTGAGTCAAATGAGGTCTCTACTCAATTCCACCATCTGGCATTTTGCATTTATCTGTCTGCAACATAATTTCTAAATGAGTTGACTGATTTTTAACCAAATTCAATACCCTCTCTAACAAAGAGTAATAAAATACATCTTAAGCCCCTCTTGCTGCTCAGTTCTTTTCTTGCAATGGCTGATAGAATTCTGTAAATCAATCCTACGAAGAAATTGTACCAACTTGTTTTGCAAATAACTGCTTAATATTAACAAAAAAATGTGTGTGAGAAATATGTGTATGGCCATGGCTGATTTGCAAATTGGGTTTACTGCTCTATCTCTCAACTAGGAATCTCACTTGGGGTAAATACATTCCATAGCTGAGCAGCCTTTCCCACAGGAAACCTGTTGAAAACAAACAAAGATAAAACATCTTGAAAACTTGCCACAGAATCAAAGACATGTAGATTGTAGCTGTGGGACAGGAGTCCCAAAGAGCTAGTGATTTCTCCACAAATGATTCTTTAGAACCCCTGGTTAGGGAAACCAGGAACAACAGAAGCTGAGAAGTTGGGTTGGACATATTGGACAATTAGGGGTTCCTGAAGATAAGTAAGGGAACGCAAGCTTTGGTGATTAATCTGTATCAACAACAGTGAAGCAATTGATAGTAAAGCATTTCAGATTCTCCTTAGTCAAATTATCACATGCAATTGTTATTTGGAAGGTTGCTTAGTTAGGATGCAGCCTTCAGACTGTCCAGTAGACTTGCTGGGTGGGAGTGGAGCTGGCGTTTTTCTATGGGAGATAGAAAACAGTGATGCTCTTCAGGGCTAGGGTCAGAGCAAAGTTAAGATATTCATCAAACATGCCTTCAAAATGGATGTAAATTCCAGAAGTGTGTAGGCTACAAATTGTGGGGCATGCAACTGCAGAGGAAATGTAATGAGCAAGAGAGGAAAGGTGTCGATTGTCAGAGGCTGTAAACTGTGAGGCAGTCATTTTAATTAGGGGTTTCCACGACATTCTCTGGGCTATTTTGAAGATGTGGGAATGTGTCATGGTATACCAGTTGGAACTTTTAAACTGAATCCTAGAATTAGAATAGGGAACTCAGTAAACACAATGCATCTAAATTTAATAAAACACCCAAAAGTAAAGTGTTTTCCTCAAATGTGATTTGAAGAATTGGATTGAACTGGGTCGGATGGAGGCCCGCCACAGAAGCAGAAATTTGGCCAGCGGTCCACACATACAAAACGGGGAGCGCTAACCTGCCAACTGTGAGCAAGTAGGGAACAAGGAGAACAGGGTGAAGACCTAGTTACGCCAAAATATTCCTTCGCGGTTTCAAAAGGCTCTGAAAGTATATGTATGTAAAATAATTAACCTGAGAATACAAAATGGGAACAGAAGACTATTAGTTCCTTAGAGAGGGCAGCAAATTCACACACTGGTTCTGGACAGAGATATGGAAAAGACAAAATCTACACCTCCGCTTAATTATCCTCGGCTGCGTCACCCCTCATCTGTGGCCTTTGAGCGCCTCTCATCTCCTAGTTTAGTATTTATACTTTGAGCCATGCCAGCTTACATTTAATATTAGTACCTCCTACGTAATTAAGTGTTTTCATCTAGAAGGCATTTTAAACTTATTTAATCCATGTAATAGCCCTATGAGGTAAAGATCATTATACCTTTAAAAAAAAAATAGATGAGGAACAGAGACTTCAAGAGATGAGTTGTCCATGGTCACAAAACAGGTTCTACTGACACTCTAGCAGTTGGCCTCCAGAGCCCAAGACCCTAACCCAAGACTGCACCTTATGTTTTTATCCCTTGTTTTATTCCATGTATTTAATACATTTTTAAAAATTTATATATCAGTAAAAAAAAACCAAAAACCACAACTTTACTTTGTCCTTGTTCTCTTTCGCTGTGGACAAGCCATAGATATTTGAAACAAACCCAGAAGTGACAAGCAGCCATCAGGCAGAATGAGAAATATATTCTCTTACTAGAAGGTGGGGGAACTGCCTGCTTGTAAGCACAGTTCTGGGGGCAGGAAGCAGGCTTGGAGAAGTACCTAATGCCTTCCTAAGCACTGCTGGACTCAATTCTGAAAGCGACACTGAAAATCCCGTGGGGCTGAAAGGGCAAAAGAGCAGAAGAAGGGGTTAGGGCTGAAAGGGCCTTTGGAGTGAACCTCCTCTCTTCAATAAAATCAACATGACATAAATTGGGTCTTTGGATCAGACTTCAAAATGGAGCATTCAGCAATGTCTCTGATCTTTGTAACATGTTGTAGTTTTCAGCTGTCACTCTGTGTTCAGCTGTTCAGGTCTCCAAATGTGATTGGTTCTTTGCCAGAAAATAATTGTGCAGGTCCATTCTTAGCTTCTTTCTGAGTGAGCGCTGTGTTCACAGGAAAACATGTTGTTTCTAAATAAAGGCTCCATCTTATTAAATTCTTTAGCCTATGCTTTTCTTCCTGAGTGAAAAAAGATTTTCAAGAGTTCCTAGAAAAAATCCGTAACTCCTGTCCTGGCCATACATGGCTCTGTGCCTGTGTTTTTTTGGCTTTGGAACACGAAGGGGAGTTGAAAGCACCCAGATCAGGCTGTTCTACAATAGCATTGAGCACCTTATTGGTTTCAATTTCCTTTTGAGATCCGCTCTATTAAACTTTGCAAGGATACATTTTGCCTGTACTCCCTGAATTGAAGAACATGAAATTTTACCCAGTTTAAAGAAGGAGCCCATAAAAGCCAATGTGGCAATATGTCCTTCAGAAGGTTTCCTGACCTCAGCGGCCATATGCTCTGGGAGGCAATTAAGTACTGACTAAAGAGCAGTAAATGACATGATTCGAGGGATGATTGAATCCTTCTCCCCACCCCAAATGATTCCCTCTATAAGTGTATGGAGGTTTATTTCTTTGCATTTCGTTAAGTGCAACTACCCCTAAGAGAGATTAAACAATTTCCCATCATTAAGAACTTAATGTGAATTGATTGAGGGCATCATTGATAGAAAATTAGGCATCGAAAAGAAAAAGACAATGGGTCATTCATAAGGCATGGCCCCAGCAGTCGTGGGGAGGAGAAGTTTGTTGGCCTCTTGAAAGATGCATTTAAATGATGTTCGGGATGGGGGTTGACGCAAAAGAAGAAGCACAAATAAGGAGAAAGTAGGCAATTTGCACAATTGCAGAATGCACTATTTTAGGTCACCCCTGAACAAGACCATGGGTATCATTCACTTAACCACTGGGAACCCTGTGGAAGACTATAATTCCAATGATGATAACCACAGAGTTTGAAAGCTACCAAATAACTTAGGCTATATTTGGTAGCAAATTTGCAATATTTGAATGACTGCAACGCCACAGATGATAAAAGTGAGTCACAGAGTCCCCAAGTCAAATCCCTGAGTAGCCTCTCAACTGCCTATGCCGTGAGAGACCAGAGTTTCTTCCCTAAGAAGGGAAGCTGAATGGGAACGTGGCACACTCATGCCTGGCCAGCTAAGAAGCATGTATACCTTACCATCCTACCTACCTCATGGAAAAGCTTACTGAACTTGTGAAGGACTGACAGAGAAATTCCTGGTAATATCTTCCCTTCCTCATAAATCTGTCATTAATCTCTGAATCTGTTTTCTTCAGGATGGTGTTCCTGGGTCATGGGTAATGAAAGCAATTACAGGAGGATTCCAGGGGAAAAAAATCTAAAAGATTATTTGTTGATTATGTATTTTCTATTTCAATCTTTCTCACATTTCCTGCTAGCTCACTCCCTGCTGCCCTGGTGTGGTTATCAAAAGCAGAGTTTGCAGGATTCAAGTTCAGCCAAAGCAAACAGACCAAAAATTGGGGAAATGATTTATCTTAATCCAAGGGTGGTAATCCAATTTATTTGACTTGAATGCTTTGGGTTTCATCAGCTAAACTAGCAGCACTAGGGTTTGACAAAATGATGTCTAGCGAAAGCAGTCCCCGCAGCGTTGACCACTTGTGAACAGAATGATTTTCATCTTAGAAACACACAGGTTGTTCTACCTTTTCATGTTTGTGGCTAGCTAGCACAGTTGGTGATAAAGAGGTTGAAGCCACCTGGGAGGGCTGTCTTTCACTGTGAGGCCTTACATCCCCAGCCTGACCAGTCACTGAATAAATGTAGTTGATGCAGTGGGAGTGAAGCACACTGAATGAATTGATGCGTGTCTATCTTCACACATGGAAAACTCCTGGGCCAGAGTGCATTCCACTTTTCATGAATATAGTGTACTATTTGAATGGAAGAAGAGATTGCTTGGTCCATGTCCCTGATGCTAAGAAGGACAGAATCTATCCTACTTAAAGAACCCACAATACAGAAAGAATGGGGATTACATCCCAGATCTTATGGGATCATTAGTCTGTTTGCATTTATGGAAAACTGTGTTTATGGCTTTGAAAAATAGCAACATAAATAAAGTAGCATCAAATGGGACAAAAGAGCTCTAATTTAGGAATCTATTGACCTGGGTTCTAGCTGTGCTCTGCCCTAAGTTATACATAATTTCTGTGATGATGCCCCTTTGCCCCTAAGTCTCTAGGTATGATATGAAGAGATTCCTAAAGTCTTTATAATGATGATTCTAGGGTTAATTGAAGTAACTTTTTGTGTCCGTTGTCATATTGCTAGATTCTTACCACTATCATGTTTAGGAAGTCCTTCCCAATTTTGTTCTATTTCATTTTTATGGTAGTCAAAAATACAGAATCAGGCATGCCCTAGGCCAGCAATGGTGGGGAGTAGATTGTTGGTGTCTTGGAAGTTGCATTTAAGAGGTTATTTGGGGAGTGCCTGTGTGGCTCAATCAGCTGAGCACCCCACTCTTGATTTCAGTTCAGCTCATGATCTCAGCATTGTGAGATCGAGCCTGGTGTTGGGCTCTGTGCTCAGTGTGAAGTTTGCTTGAGATTCTCTCTCCCTCTCCCTCTGCCCCTCCCCCATTCATGCTCTCTCTATCTCTCTCTAAAATAAATAAATAAAATCTGAAAAAAAAAGAGGTATTTGGGATGGGGTGGTGAGAGGTACCCACAGAAGGAGAAGCACAAATAAGAAAAAAGTAGGCAATTTGCCTACTACACAATTTCAGGTCACTTTTGAACAAGACCATTGTCATCATTCACTTAATTATCAGGAATCCTGCATACTGCTATGATTTCAATGATACTGCAGAGTTATCATGCCATGGCCAAGGGTGTGAGAGCAGTGATGAATCAGTTTGGATCATATCCTCCCTTATTCTTCTACACCTTTGATCTATGGGCCAAATCAGTCTACTTCCTGTTTTAGTCAATAAAGTTTTATTGGAACACAGCCACACTCTTTCTTTATGGATTGTCTATGGCTGCTTTCCCACAACTATAGCAGAGTTGAATGGTTGTGATAGAGACTATATGGCCTGCAAAGCCAAAAATATTTACCATCTGGTCCTTTGCAGAAAAAGTTTGCCAGCCCTATTCTACACACTTAACTCTATATATACTGTTTTTCCATTGCAATGTATGCCAGTTTCTTTTATTTTTCTTGGACTTTTGGCTTCTCATCTAACCAACATCTTTAACCTCATTAATGTCCAAACCCTTCCTAGTATTTTTATCCCAGTTCTCCTTGTATTTCTGTTCATTCTAAGGTCATGCTTTGTTTGTTCCTACAGTCCTTTCTTTTGACCTAGACTCATTTGCCAATTTAATATCAGCCAACATTCCTCCCTTTAAAACCTTTAAAACCCTCTTAGAAAGTTGGCACTGGAGAAGGATTTTAATGACAATGCCTGGTAGTTAATGCATCCTTAGTCTGTGCTGCATTGTTCTGAGTTCTTAGGGCATTTGTAGTGATAGATTGAAAATTGTTCAGGGTCAGAGACTAGGTCCTTTGTTTGTTACATTATATACACAGAACTGCCTTGAGCTGCCAGTGTTTACAATGCTATGTAAATTACTTTTATTTTCTGTTGTGAACAATTCTTCTCCATGAATTCTCTTATTGACCCCCAAACTTGGCCTACCCAAAAGCATTTCTATTTCTAAGCAAACACAATTCTAACACGTTTGAATTTGTTGCTTCACAAAATTTGGTGTAGTTCTTTTTACAGAACTTTACAGAATGATGGTTGTATACAAGTCCATGAAAGAGCCTCGTTCCCAATTGACAAATGAAGAAATTTGAGTTTGGGAGCTGGCTTGTGGTCTTCACTTGGAAATTTGGTAACATCTATTATCATATGTAGTTTGGTAATTAAAGCATGACTCATAGTAGCTTTCAACTTGATAAAAGGAGGTAACTGAAATCTGCCTAAAACATTGTAGAAGAATATAAATGTAATATGAAAAGTAATTTGCCATTGTGTTGTATCCCATTGTTAGCCTAGTCTGTCTTGATGCCAAAGATACATATACAAGAAACACCTTGCTTTTTCCCCAACTGTGTTGAATTTGGTCCTTATAAAATTAGCTCTGGTGCTGGGGACACTTGAAATTTCACAAATATCAGTGAAAATACATAGACACACACAAATACTACAGACTTATCATGTAGCTGAAGTTGTATTTCCAACGATGATGTTCTTCGAAGGTACCTAGTTTTTCTCACCTAGTGGGAGAAAGGTATGCTGACTTAGACTGCAGTAGATGATAATTCTCTTTGGGAACATAACTGATCTTTATAAGGATTGATCCTCTAACTTGGCCACTGTGACCAGAAGGAGCTTAAACAAACGGCATGAGCAGCTTGGCACACAAGTTTAATGATCAAAGATAAGAAATGTCTGGTATTTTTTTGCCTTCCTTCTCTTTCTTAAGTCCTTAAAAGTAAAAGTGTAATAACTACTCAATAGTAGACATAAAATTCATTTAAAAAACACCAAGTGAGGATGGGCAAAGATGTAAGTACAGAATAGGGGTTGCTGGTACTGTAGTCACATCCCAGGCTCTATTACTTGTGAGATGTTTTTGCTGTATTTTATCTACTGAAGGGTATTTACTGTAATACTGGACTGGTTTATGTGTAGGAAATTTAAGATAGCATTCAGTCCCAATGCAGATTTCCCCTCCATGAGTGGTAATTAAACTCTGTGTTTGACCACTTCCCAAGGCAGCAAGGGAAGTTTGTTATGAGGTTGTTTTTTTTTCTCTTTGTTTGAAGTTCTATCATTTATAACTAACAGAGAAACAAAATAAGCCCTCTTAATGTTTTGAGTTGAAGGTTCTAGTAAATCATTTTCTTTATACGTGGGATAGTCATTCAGGAAGCATTGTGTCCATTTCTCCTCAGATCCAGGGACTGTGCTGAGTGCTGATGATATGAAGAAGAAGGTATCATACTACCTGACTCCTCAGAGTTCACAACTAATTGTCAAGAAGGCAAATAAGTAATTGCAATCAATGGAAGTACGTGCAAAGTACTTTGGGGACACAGAGGATAGACAAGTTTTCCTGGAAGAAACAGAAGATGCAGATAAATTGCATCTCGAAAGTCAGTTTGGAATTTTTTGGGTAGAAAATGTAGGGAAAGGTATTTCTCGACCTGTGGAACATCATGGGCAAGACCATGGAGATATAAGAAAGGCAACATGGTCAGGGAAAGATCAATAGCTCGGAGTTGCTTGAGCTAAAATACGTGATTAAGGAAGACCATAAGCTAAGGCCAACCTCAGAAAAACTGGGACCAAACAGAAAAACAAAAATCTTTGTGATTTTCCAAAGAAGTTTATATCCATGAGACAATGGGGCTCCCTAAGCAGGGCTGTACCTTGAACAGATTTACATTTTAGAAAACATTCTTAAAGCATGTATATAACTGGAAGGTAGAGAACCTGGAGCCTGAGTCCAATGAGAAGACAGAACAGTATGGATATGGACTGAAGAATTAGTTTTGTGATGGGCACAAAACTAGTAATGAAAAGTGAAAGGATGGGATAGATTCAAGAGAGATTTAGATGATAAGGTTAATTGAAGATGGGGAAACATTGGACCCTGGGTTGTGAGAGAGAGTGTGTGGTTGAGGATCACCAGAGTGTCCAGCTGGGGTTACTAAATTGTACCACAGTAAAAGTGGAAAGTAGAAGAAAGAGGAATGAGAACAACACAAGTTAGTTTGAGATGTGTTGGGGTGTGGTTTCTTAGGAATGTCCAGGCAGCGATGTCTAGATGTGCATTGGAAATATTGGTCTATACCATCAGAGAAGGGGGTAAATATATTTATTTGGGAGTTGGCATTATTTGATGGTGGCCAAAGCCATCAGGGTGAATGAGATCATCAAAGAATATGTGCAGAGAAAGAATGAAGACAGAACCAAAAATCACAAATAAACCCATGAGGATGATCAAATCTTGAGGAACAGGGAGATTTATAGGAGGTGAAAGAAGGGAGGAAAGACACAACCCTGGAGTGGCATTACTGAATTCAGAGAGAGAGTTTTAGGATAATGTCATCAGTGTCAAACTATAATTGATAAATACAGTTTAAGTAGGACAGGTACTGTAAAGAGAAAATTAAGAAGCTGTTGGTACTCCATCCAAAACAATTCCAGAGCAAATGGTAGTGTTGGTTGAGTGGGATGGGTGTTCGGGGGTGGTAAGAGTCAGACTACAGTGATTGAAGAGTGTGGAAAATGTGGGAAAATAGAGACAGCGGGTCTCAATGCTCTTAAATGATTTCCAGAAAGCTTGTGTTTTGAACCATGAATTCAATCACCAAAACACTACCACAAAAGGGTAAAACAATAGGAATTGAATGAAAAGGAAAAGATCATAGAGAATCTGGGGGTTAGAGGGCAAGTTCTGTGGGCCTAGAAGCCATATATCTTGTGGCCTTTTGCAGAGCCAACCTCATGGACCTGTGACCTCTGCCGTCACACAGGTCCACTTGCTTAGAAGGGCCCCCACACTCCATTTAATGTTCTACTGTTGTCATCTTGAAATTCTCAATAATCTGGGGGGAAGGCACCCACATTTTTATTCTGCATGGGGCTTTACAAATTATGGAGCCGGCCCTGGGCCTTTGTATCTCCCACTTGGCCCAAAGTAGAACTGATTGGTGTCTAACTTAGATGATCTACCAACCTCTAAATATGAATATGTTAAAAAAATTGAGTTCTTTGTCTCATCTTTTGTCACCTTAAGAGTATCCAGACCCCATTTTCCCATTAATTTGAACAATGACATAATTGCTAACATGTATTGATCAATTACTATGTGCAAGGCATTTTCTATATACTTTACACCTATTAATTCATTTAATCACTATAACAATCCCATGAGTAGGTATCATTATCACTCTTCTTTAAAATGAGCAAATGGAGGCAGATCACGGTAAACAACTCACCCAGGGTCACACAACTAGAAAGGGGAAAAGCTGGGGCTCAAACTCAGACAGTCTGACTTCAGAGTCTATGCAATTAACCACACTACTTGGTCATCTTAATTCCCTGGGTTCACAGTCGTGGAGATTTTTCTTACCTTTTCTCCATTTATCTAACACGCAGCCTACCACCTGAAATCCATTCCGCATATAGCTCCTCAATGTAAGGAAGGAGGAAAACATTCTTCTCCAAAGGAAGTGTCAAAGGCATCCTATGTGAGGGTTTAGGGATCCATAATCCACTAAAATGTCCTGAATCAGAGCACACATCTCCCCTACGTGGGAGGTGGTAAGACAATTGAGATGAAGCGTGGGATGGACAACGGTCTTCATCCTGTGGCCCTGCCCCTCCTCTTCTCCCTCTCCCCTACTCGCACATTTGAGTATCACCAGAACTTCTAGTTCTTTTCTGGAAAGGTTGAGATTTGCATGTAGGCATGGGATTGAACATGTGGTCACTGTTCCCAGAGAGTTGTACACTTACTATTTTCTCCCAAAACCCCCATTTCTCAGAAGGTTAAAGTAAGGGCAGTCATACTTACATGGGGAAAATAAATCAGTCAAACCCATAGAAGCAGAGAGCACAATAGTGGTTACCAGATGCTGCGGGGGAGAAAGAGGGGAAGTTGTGGGTCAAGGGGTACAGAGTTCCAAAGTTCATTGCACGCAATGAATAAATCCTGGGACATAATGTACAGCATGGTGACTACAGGTAACAATACTATACTGTGTACTCGAAATTTGCTGAGAAGGTAGATCCTAAGTGTTCTTACCACACACACACACACACACACACACACACACACACACACACACACAAGGTAACCGTGGGAGGTAATGGATATGTTAATTAGCTTGATCGTAGTGATTATTTTGAAATCTATACATCTATCAAATCATCTAGTTGTGCACCTTAAATATATTACAACGGAAAAAAGAGTGCAAGTAGGTCAAGACTTTTTTGGAAGGCAGTTTGATAAAATGTAGTAAAAGTGTGAAAAAACACGAAAAGAGAGTTAGATCACCAACAATAGGATTTGCGGAATGAGGTTGACTAAAGATGGAGACCATCAGCATATCCATGAAAAAATCACTGTAGATATAAAGGGATAGAGAAGGCAGAGTGGTCTTTAAACTTCTTACGCTTTTGAGGAAATGAATCATTGGGAAACCCCAAATATGTATATACACACATATATATGTATAGCTAGCTAGCTGTCTGTATGGAAAAACCAAGTATATATACAATACTGATGTCTATACCCGTATCAGTATTTGAGTAATACAAATTTATTATTTCAAAGTTTTAGAACTTTTGGCTGCTTATAAAGTCAGTCAAAGGGGCCCTGAGAGAGTTCCTAAAAACATAAATATTTTTCATTTTTTAGTGAAGTGTGTGGATGGCAACTTAAGACTTATTTCAGTCTCAGCATCCATGTGATAGAGTAATAAAGTTTTTGAAAAGTTTTGAAGCAATGCCTCCATTTTAAAGATATGGACTTGGATTATAACAGAAGATCTCAAGTCGGTGCTGAGGGGCAACATGACAACAGTCCCGGGCTGGTGGCTGTCTTTCCAGGAAAGGTAAAAGAACCACAATGTGTTGGACTTGAAGCGTTAGGTAAACAAAACCGTGAGTATTAAAGTTTAGGCTCTAGTGATTAGTAGGGAAGCACAAGCTAGTAAGCATAGCAGGACGTCCCTCAAGGTATTTTAGACTCCAACTGTGTTTATTATCCAGTATCAGTATGGAAAGATATGCCTGACTACATTTATGGTGCCATTTAGAACTTTAAAATAGGCTCTTATGCTCAGAAAGAGGTTACTAAATTACTCACCCTGTAAGGTTTTCCTTGATTAGCATAATTCTACCCGTTCCCTGCCTTATCAAGAATATGTTTCCATTGTGGGCACGTGCTTTGAAGAGACATTTGAAGAGACATCAGGGGTACATATTCATGTCAATCCTGAGGTACCCACCTCTCACCGATTTCATGGTAAACTTCGGGATAAAAATCCCCTTGCATAATTTGCAAAGTAAACTTTGCAAAGGTTCACACGGTCCCCTGTTGAAGCCAGCATCGTGCATGATGACCTGTTTATTCTTCCTCTGGCTCTCCACCGAATACTTTTCCTTTCCCACCACCTCTGATTTCAACCTTCCACTTTTCAGAGGTAGGGGGCATGAGAATCAATCACTCCAAAGCTGGAACCTCCGTGAGGAATGAAGGATTCTATCATAAATGGTAAGAAGGCAAGTTGGAGACCCGAACGTGTCTGTAACCAGAAGTGGGGTTGTCATGAGGAGAAAGGCAGCCACGGTGCTCTCACCACTTAACATGAGCGGTGCCTCTTCCAGGGAGCCTTTCGGAACTCCTGCCTTCCTTTCTCTGTTCATCAGCCTCTCTTCAGCACACCAAGAAGTTCCTGAGTCCACACTAGGTGGCAGCATGGTATACAGGTCATGTGGGAAGAGCTGAGGCCCCAGCAGCCAGAGCCCACAGGGCTCAGTCACAGAACACACACACACACACACACACACACACACACACACACACAGCGCGCATGCGCATGACTTCTAAGGGGTCCCAGCTTCTCCAGGGTCATTGTGACTCTGCTTCACCTGGCACAATGGGTCTCAGGGCTGGAAAAGCCACGCTAGGATTGCAGCTGTCCTCTCTCCTGCACTGTGGGTTTCTTCAAACACTGAATGACTTCTGCTTTGTGCAGCCCTGCTCCTAATCGCATCCCTTGGATGCCTGTGGTTTTACAAGGTGAATGAGGTCTGCAGTTGCGCTGTGTTCACTTTGTGAACACCGACATGCCCCTTTGCGTTTGGTGTGTGCATCATGCACACCGGATGGGTTTGCCTCTTCAGGCTTTCCTTGCAGGACTGATTATTCCATTGAAAAATGCCTCCCAGTTGCACCGTGGTTCATCATCCCTGTCTCAAGAGGAGGCGGAGCTCCAATGCGACCTCTGTTCACATCGGTAGTTCATACTACAATGTCAAGGGCTAAAGGGAGGGGAATCTGCTCTTAGCATCTTGGACACGAATAGGAGCTTAGAGTTCATCCATGTCAGTCAATCCCATTTGACAGATAAGAAAACTGAGACCCAGAAATCTGGATTTGCCCAAGGCCACACAGCTTGGTAGAAGCTACGCCAGGACTGGAAAACTGGTTTCCGGACACCCTGTCCAGGGCCTTTTCCATCACTCCCTGCATGATTTATAGAGAGTCATAAATATATAGCAGATGAAACCTCAGAACCCTCTGAGCTGGTTCTCCTCCCCTCTCTCTGTACACCCCAGTCCAGCCCGGCCTGGACACCTGATCCTTCTGCCCCCAGGGTCTCCTTCTCCATGGGCAGGAAGGGGGCGGGACAAAGAGAAACAGAGAATCGATACTCATTGGGAAATTGGATGACAGATACAGAAGTACTGAAATACTGCAGTCCTTCCCTTGGCATTTCCTCTTGGCCAGAAGAAGGAAATACCAGAAATCTCATAAGCGAGCCCATTTGGGCAATTTTTTTATACTCAGTATTCATATATTTCACATTTTTCTCCAAACCTTTGAGTACTAATTCAAACCATCCAGCCTCCAGGCCCCCTAGGGGTTCACCTATCACTAAATGTTGTTGATTTGCAAAACACACGGATTCTTTTCATAGAACAGGCTCTGCTTTCATGGCTTTCTTCAGACGCTGAGCCTTTTCCCAATTAAGCGATGGCCCAGCTTCTCTCTGGTTAGGATTACAAACAAACACCATCACCCTTTGCCTCTGCTCCAGCCACCCCTCCCTTCACTTTGACACATGGTTCTTTTGATCTCAACCCCAGACCATAGCAACAGCCTCCTAATTATTCACCAGCCATAAATCATGGCAGTAATGTGGTCCTTGCAAAGGAAAAGGAGTATTGCTGGGCCATCAGAGTCTGGAAAACTGGGTGTGTTTAGTGTTTCCAAAAGCAAAGCAGTAGAGGAAAGGAAAGCAGGAAGAGAAAAGATGTTTTAAATGTTTGTAGAAATAGTTGCTTTGATGTTAAACCCTCTCCCAGAGGAAGTCAAGAGTCTGAAAACTAAGTCTATATTTTTTTCATATTCAGAGGAATAATAAAATCCACCCACCCCCCCAAGAGGCAGGTGTATGTTAGGGCCCTCCTACAGTGAATGTGAAGTACATTTCCAAGTCATCAGAGCAAGCAGAATAAACATGCTTCTCTCTGTCCACCTCCTACTCTTATTAATTTAATTTTAGCTATTCACTTGCATGGGAAATCTTAATGCCTCCGTGACCTTATTGAATGGTAGTTAATCTGGTTAGATTTGGCATTTTCAGCAGGAAATTCTCTGGGAATCCCAAATTATGTTTTTAATCTGTCCTGGGCTGAGATGTGCCACTGAATCTGCAGAAATCTCAATATGAGTAAAACTGATCAGTGTCAGTCTAACCTGGAGCCAGACCACGTGAATATATCTAGCTAATGAGGTTTGTGGGTTCCATTGAACTGGAGGTCAGTCTCTTTTTATTTCAGGATGCAATATGTGATAAAATAAAGCTAAGAATAAGCTATCAACATTCCTCAACTGGTAATTTCTTCCTCAGAAACAGATACAAAATAAGACAATTTTTTCTTCATTTAATTTTGTTATGTTAGCCACTCTAATTGGCTGTAACATGTAAACAAGACAGGGCTGGAGGAATATTGTGAGGTTTGTCTTTGCTCAACAGATATTTAGTGAAGATCTACTCTGGGCTAGATCCTGGAGTGATGACAGCTATGAATTCAAGAGCAGATTAATGCACATATTTCTAGTGGTACATTAGACCACGGGCTCTAGATGAAAACCAGTCTAGAGCTGGGTTGGCAAACTATTTCCAAGTTGCCAGATAGTAAACATTTTAGCCTTTGCAAGCTATACAATCTCTATCATGCCTTCTTTTTTTTTTTAAGATTTCCATTTATTTATTTGAGAGAGTGAACACAAGCGGTGGGGGGGGTTGTGTGTGTGTGTGTGTGTGTGTGTGTGTGTGTGTGTGTGTGTGTGAGGGGCAGAGGGAGAAGGAGAAGCAGGCTCCCCACTGAGCAGGGAACCCAACAGAAGTCTCCATCCCAGGACCCCGGGATCATGACGTGAGCCAAAGGCAAACACTTAACTGACTGAGCCACTCAGGTGCCCCTCTATCATGACTTCTTAACTCTGCCTTTATAGCATGAAACCAGCCATAAACAATGCAGAAAGAAAGAGCATAGCTGTGATCCAATAAAACTTTATTTAAAAACACAGGAAGGGGGCCAGATATGGCCCATGGACTGTAATGTGCTAATCCTTGGTCTAGAGGGAGTTACTTTTACGTTTAGAGAAAACCGCAATGAAGAGGAAATTCAAAGGACTATGAGAAGTCCAAGAAGGACGACATGCCTAATTAGAGAGTTCATGGAAGTCCTTGGGGCGCAAGTGATAACTAAGTTAAGACCTGCTGAGTTGGTAAGAGTCAATCCAGTGAAGAGGATTAGGGAAGAATGTTTCAAGGAAAGGGAATGGCACGTGTCACAGTTCAGAGGTGAGAGCACAATTTACAATCCAGAGTGGGGGCCCTGAAAGTTCTGGATCACTGGCTGGAGAGAACAAGGATAGAAGAGATGAAGTGAAGCTGTAGTCAGGTCACAGCGTAAAGAGGTTCACCCAGAGGGAAATGAGAGCCAATAAAAGGTTTCAGCAAGAAAGTCAGAGATTGGGCACATGCTTCCAAGAGATCACTTTGGCAATTGTATAGCAAACATTTTCAGGATCTTTTCAGGAACTTCACTGTATCCATTTCCAAATGAAACAGAAAATGCTTTACTGCTCCTTTCCTTCATCTCCTCTCCAAACATGCTCTCAAGGGCAGTGACTATAGTTCCTAGAATTCCTCCTGCAGCATCTGTATTTTAATAGGAATCAAAGCTTTGGCTAGATGGATGAAATTCTAATGGTAAAATTTTAGGCAATAGCCCATGCAAGGAAAGGATTTTGTTGTGGGAGGAGAGGAGAGAGAGCAGAGCAATCTCAGCCTCCCTGAAATCATACCACATCGTCATTTTTTCCACCAAAGCATAAGGTTCCACTTATAAGTTTTTCTTGCACCAAGTTTTCTCACTAAATTATTCAGTTGAATCATCCGAAATAGAGAGACTTTACTTTAGCCAAGTGATCAAGATTAATAAGACATTGATAATGTGAACCCCTTGATATGATGCACTGAGAAGGATACAACATAATTTCTGTGATAATCTTATAAAAAAGGCAGAACCTCATTCTAATCAGGATAAAAAATCAGATGAGCCCAAATTGAGGAACATTCTACAATATTAACCAGGACTTCTGAAAAGTGCCAAGGTCATGAAAGATAAAGAAAGACTGAGAAACTGTCACTAATTGGAGAAGATAAAGGAGAAATAACAATTAAATGCAACATGGGAATCCCAGATTGGATCCTTGAGCAGGAAAAGGACATGAGTGGAAAAACTGGTGAAATCCAAACAAAGTCTACAATTTAGTTAACAGGACTGTACCAGTACTATGGTGCTGGTTTTAATAGTTATGCCATAGTTATGCCAACACGAGGGGAGAGGTATACAGGAACTCTATTATTTTTGCAGCTTTTCTCTACGTCTAAAATTGGATAAAAATATTTTTTAAAAAAGAACTATGGATTTCTAATTAACATAATCTTGATGTAGCTCCCATTCTAGACAAAAATGACTGATATTAAGTATTTCCTTGTCCAGTTGTTAATTTCTCTGTAAATAATCATGGTGATTGCCAGCTAGCTTTCAGGTTCTTCAGGTCTCAGAGCACTGGAAGTCCTTGTATGGAATCTTACCACTTAATCACCTGCTCATTTGGAATTTCCTCTTCCATTAGGTGCTGAGAATACCTGGAAGAAGTTTCCCTATAGAAGGCCACCTCTACCTTTCTCCCCCTTGCAACCCCAGGTCACAGTCCCCCAGTGCTGTGCCTCCACCTCCAATGACTAACAATGGCTCTCTGCTACCTTGCAGGATTTGTGGAAGAGTATTGGAATGAGTTCTGCACACTGCATGGCAGAGCTCTGCGAAGTAGAGAATGCTGGGTGGGAAGTAAGGCAACTGGGGTTCTTGTCTTGGTTCTTCCATTCTTGGGCCCTGTAATCTCGAGTAATTCACTGGGGTAAATCACTGACTTCAGATTCCTTATCTGTAAAATCAGATCTTTTCATGCCAGATCTAAAATCTAGATCAATATATTGTTTTTAATCAATAATTTTTATACTTGCCTAGGCTTTGGACTCATCCAAGGAGCATTTTTTTTTTTTTTTAACACTGTTGCCCGGCCCCACTCTCAGATTTCCTGATTTAACTCCTCTAGGATGCAGTGCAGGCATCCAGATTGTTTTCAAGCTCCCCAGAGTGGTGTTAACAGGTAGCCAGGGTTGAGAGCCACTGTTCTAGATGATCTCTAAATTCTAACCTTCTAGGGCTTATCAGTAATTATTATTTAAACAAGATGAGTCAACAAAACCAGGTCCTGGAAAGGATTATCTCACATCTAAAGGAATTCTAGCCCTGAGTAGATAAGATGAGGACTGCAAGAAGCACTTTGCATCTTTCTTCAAAACCCTGTGGTCTGTGCTTGTCTGATATGTTATCATCTTGACTAATGACTTACACAAAAAGCTGGAGTATTTGGCTTGTGGAACATGCCCTGAAGATCAAAAACTATATACAGATACTTTAGGACAGGGAGGTGATTTTTCCTACCCTTACCACTTCTGTTACCACCTCCTCTTTCTGTCACCTTTCCTTCTTCCTCCAGCTTTATATTCCACTATTTATACCTACATAGAGATGGACATCTAAAATTAAGGTGAAAATGGCAGACACTGGTGAAGTGTATCTATGTGGGTGGGCTGAGAGAGGAAGAGGGAGAAAAATCGCACTATTTAAAAGATAGCAAGAACTGAAAGCGGGAGTAGCAAATCCAAATGCCAATGGGAAGTCTAACCTGGAAGGCAGACAATAGGGAGGTGAGGCTTCCTGGGAACCAGAGAATGCATGACCCTCCTCATGGTCCCTCCTAAGGGATCACTTTTACTCTGCTCCAGTCCATGGTAGCCAAGGGACATGTTGGCTCAGAAGTGCCAGAACCTTTGATCTTCAGGAGAATCAAGAAATCCATAATTGATCTGTAAATGCTAAAAACCAACTTTTTAAAAATAAATAGAAACACGATATAGGCTAAACCAAACACTTTTACAGACTAGATCCTGCCACTTTGTAAGTTCTTCCTTAAAGATTAAAAACTGTGATAGGTAGAATTGCAGGCAAAACTTAGGGTGAAAGAGGTGTTTTGTTTTGTTTTGTTTGGGGCGGGGGTTGAGAATATAGGAATCTTTCATTTGTTCTAAGACATGCTGGACCCTCCCAGTCCAGGTTTGGTAGGAGCCGAATGGGTAGTAGTGCCTGGTCAGATGGGAACTGGGTAAATTAGCACACGTGCAGAAGCTGTCCCTGATGAGAACTAATTGGCAGTATATAGCACAGGGTCCAAGCTCAGGAGGAGCACAGCTAATTGTCAATGGCAAGGGCTGCCCATTTGGCAAGTAGGAGTTTGAGAGCCAAAGGGTCTGGAGGACAGGGGATAGACAACCTGGAGCCAGGTGATTCTGAGGTGTCAGCAGCCCTCTTAGAAGAGATGCCTTCCAGTAGGTGGTGATCTGGTAGGAGAATTCTAGCAACTCAGTAAGAAAGCAGGAAGAGAAGGGAGGGGTGTCCTGGCCCCAGCCAAAAGGGCTACAGTTCAAGGAAGGGCTCAAGTCTCAGAGGGGTGACTAGGTAGAGTATTCCAAGGACTGGAGCAATAATAGCATGGACACAGGGAGAAGCAGGTGCCAGGCTTTAAGGAGGTAAGCAATTGGGCTGCCTTGGCCCATTAGAAATAAAATCTATTGGGAAAGATTTTTCATTCCAAACCCTACCAGTTGGGACACTGGGACTGTAAGTTAAATTTTCCCTGGAAGGACTAACTCCAGAATGGAAATAGATCTTGGTATACAGGTACAGCTCATTCGTACACAGATCAATGGAGATCTGAGAATTAACATGGCAGAAAGAATGACCAGGGCCACTGAAATCACCCTCAAAGGGACAAGGTGTCTTCTCTGCTTGTGTTTGAAATACAAAAAAAAAAACAAGCAAACAAACAATAGAATCTTCATATCATCCACCTTTGCCAGCTCTGTCTTAGGTCACTATGAATCTTCAGCTTTACTTACTCACATATAAATCTGGTCTCAGAATAACACAGAGATAAATTCTAGAATAGACTACTCTGGAAGCACATCAGGGAACTACCCAGTCACGTTTGTGGTGAATTTTTATACTTTCCGAGAGTGAAAGGAAGCAAACATGGACCATTGTTCTTCAAAGGAGTAGTGTGCTGGCATCAGAAGAATTTACCCAATTTCTTAGCACAGTCATCTACAAAGTCCTGTTCACAGAACAAATGCCATCTTCACCTATATGTGTCTTGCTTTGGTTAACCATGCAGTATGCCAGAGTGGTGAGAGCATAATGGAAAGGACTTAACCTGTGACTAAGTTCTGGCTGCACTACTTACTAACTGGGTCATTTGGAAAAGTGATTGTATTTTCTGAGCCTCAGTTTCCTTGTGTTCAAATGAATTTATCAACATATATTCTACTTCCCAACCTCACAGGGTGTAAGAAAATCAATGTGATGACTTGGTTAAAGAAGGTCACAGTTGCCAGCAATTGTCAAAGCAGAGGGTCAAGCTCTCCTGGAAAGAGCATATCCACATTTCTGTGTGGTTTGAAAAAAGATCGAAAGTATATTTTTATTTAGAAATTAAGTTCAATAAAACCTTCAGTGTTGATTCTCACCTGGTGGCAGCTCCTCATGTACAGATAGGGCTGTGACAAATATTTCAGTTTTTTCCAAAAGGGATAGGGTTTTGAAAAGTTGCACAACACTGATCTATATAAATATCTTAGTTGGTTGACTTCCATTACACTTAGCATTCTTATTTGCCTTGTGTGAACAAAGAGGTGCATATTTTAAACAGGAGGCAAATGCTTCTTATGCTGCTTTAATCTGGTGTTTTGGTTTATTTGGTTTGTTGGCTGATGGGTTATTTAAAGGAAGTTGCACACTGAAAAACCTTGAGCCTGTCTCTCCTTTAGTGTCTCCATTCTTTGAGAAACTTCAGAGGAAACCTAATAGAAATATGGCATTTGAGCAGGTAACCCAAAAGGATGGCAATCACACACGAGGTTTATTTTATTTTATGTTATGTTATTTGGGAGAGAGAGTTTTACAAATTTTATCCTCAATGGTAGAAACAGTTTCGTTGGCTTGACTGCAGCTGTGATAAACAGAGCGCTCCTTGCTGTTTTGCATGTAGATGTTTATGCATGGCCAGGGAAGTGCTGAAGCATTCGTTGTTAACTCACACACCTACAGATTTCATAAAATCTGAGTGAAAACAATCAGTGCAAAGGTTCAAATTCTGAGTCACACTTCAAAAATCTCAACCCAGTCTCTACCTCATTATAGTAAAAATGCTAATGTTACTTCTCCGTAAAACATTGTTTTTAGCTGCCTTATCTTTCCCTAAGCATTAGTTTTTCCCTGCATGTGTGATGGAAAGCATTTGTTGGGGGGAGGGGGGATCTAGATAAATTTGGGTCGTCTCCATTGTTTACAATTTATATGGCTAGGGGCAAGGTATCTTAAATTCCCTCCTGTCTTCTGTAAAATGTGGAGAAACTCAGTGCTTTTTTGAGGAATAAGAATACAACATATATATATTTATTTTATATAAGAAATTATATATATATTTTATATAAACACACATGGAAGATAATAATAAATACTCTGTAAATAACAGTTAATTTCCCTCTGGCTTTTTTTCCCCCACTAACTCATCTGTTATCTCATTTTGATTTTCAACTCTTGTTACTCAAATTTCAGATCAAGGATGATCCAGAGGTAGAAATAAGCCATTACAACACTCATTTTATAGACTAGGGAAGACCCTGGGGGCCAGAAAACTGAAGATCACACGGAGAGTGTCAGCCAAAACCAACGACGCCTTCTGATTCCTACACCAGTGATCTCTCCATGAAACAATATTTAATGGTTTCTTCTATTAATCAGCAAAATTTATTTCAAGGCTCCTTTGCCTAAAATTATTTGTAAGAGAGTTATATAAATCCTTAATTTGAATTTTTTTATTACCAACTCGTTGATCCTTTCAGTTCGTGGAGCTTCATTATACTGCTATCTTTGGTGTACATGCCAACGAAAAGGCATGTGTCAGAGGTTATTTTGCAATAAACTATCCTTAGATCATCGATGGCATGGGCCAAGACTTCCAACACCTATCACAACCACAAATTCTTCTAAGGACTCTCGGCTATAGCCCCTGCTAAGCAAGGCTGCCCTAGGAGATTCCTTATTCATTCCTTGGCCATGGTTCTTTACTATATCCTGGTCTCAGCTGATTGGACAAAGGGTGGACACCTGATCAAAGGCAAACAATTCATTGGCTTGTCAGCATCCTATCAAGAGGCCTGTAATCAAAGTTTTAACCAACAAAGATGAAAACTAACAGAACCAACGAGATTCGGTTTCAGGGGGAAAAGAGCTAATTAGTTGTTAAGAAGTGCTAGACTATTCTATGTTAAAGCTGAAAAAAAAAATTGAGTCACTAACTCATTAGCCATGATGATGGTGATATGAGTAGAAACATGAACAACAGGGTCATAAAAAACATGGAGCCAGGGCACCTGGGTGGCTCAGTTGGTTAAGCTTTGTACTCTTGGTTTAGGCTTAGGTCATGATCTCATGTGTGCTGAGATCCAGCCCTGTGTGAGGCTCGACGTTCAGCAGGGAATCTGCCAGCGGGGAAGATTCTCTCCCTCTGCCACTCCCCCTCCTCTCTCAAATAAATAAATAAATAAATCTTTAAAAAAAAAAAAAACATGGAGTCATAAAATTTGAATACCTTACCTTTAAGCTTTGGTCTGGATATCTCAACAAAGTAAAGAAATAACATCAAAGAATATCCAGAAACATGAACCAGTAGATATTCTTAGATTTTAAAATTTCTAATTTAGAGAGGTATGATTTGTGTCGTGTTCCATCTTAGTAAGTGTTTCAAACTTTAATCAAAGACAACTTTCCTTTCCAGGCAAAGCAGACATTATGTAAGATATTTATAAAAGTCTTCAATATTGCCAGTAATGTTTTCAAGATAACTAAAGGTTCTGCGACAACATTTTGTAATAATATTCTACATATCTTTGTGACGAGACTTGGAGAAACTAAACTAGATGGAGAATGAGGTTGAGAAGAGCAAACAGTACAAGAACCAAGGTCGGGTGTGGTCCACCAGTTGTCCCTAAAAGTCTTCCCCTGTCTTCATCCGGATATCTGAGTTGGACAATTTCATGATCATAGATTAAACTGTCTTTGTACTTTCATGAAAAAATACCATTTAAAATTTGGCAGATGTTTTAAAATGATGATTCTTTTAAACTACCATACCAGACAATGTCATTTGTAAGTCAATTGGTAATTAAACTAGTAGCATTTTGGAAAGATGTCCATACCAGGGCTCCAGATTTTCTCCACATTTGGTTGACTTAAACCTCAGATTGTTGCATAATCTGTTGGCCATTTTGACTGAAGCAGCACCTCTCCAAAGACAAATACTGGTTATTTCAGTCCAGAGATGTTCCTACATACAAGAGTTACTCTGCAAAAAAATCTTGATGGATTTCAGGAAAATATTTGGAAATTCAACTGGTGGAGAGTTTTATAATTTATCAAATTTTACCCCTTAATTGTTTATTCCCCTCTTATTTTTCTATGTGGCTTTAGGCAGAAATGCTCGGAATGTAATACATGAAGAGATAACAGTAAAATGAATTTGGCATTATTTGGATCAAGCACCTGGTTGATTTAAACCAGTTATATCACTTCTCTCCAATCCACTGCTAAGCACTAATCCAGGCTCCCACCCCCACCCGTCACCTGGATACTTCCAGCTGGTTTCTCTGCTTCTCCTCTCACCCTTCCAATCCATTCTCAACAAAGAAGCACTAATGAAGAGATATTAATTGTATCACGTCACTCCCCTTCATCCATTTAATAAGCCCTAATCACAACTCTTGAGTAACTTCTCACCACATGAAGAATAAAACCTGAACTTCTCACTCTGGCTTTTAAATCCATCTTTGATCTGGCCCCTACTCCTCTTCTCCTGGGATCAGAAACGAACTCCACTGTGCTTCTTTCATTCAGTTCCTGGACCACAAGCTCTTCCTCACTTCTAGGCAATCAATGATCATGCTGTTTGCTCTCCCTGCAATGCTCTCTCCTATCTTTCCCTTCCTTTTGCCTAGAACATATGTTTTCATCTTTTTCAAGTTAAATGTCACCTCTTCAAAAAGGATTTGACCACCTAGCTAAAGGATTACCTCCTATGCCTCAGTCCCTTGTGGTTACCTTCATGGCACTTATCATAATGTGCAATTATTCTATTGGTTTATTGTGTTTTTATCCATACAGGCTGACCAACAAACATCTGTCTTGTTGACTCTTGTATTCCCAGCATCTAGCAGAGTTCCTGGCCCTCAGTTGGTATCCAATAGGTATTTAGTGAATGAATAAGTGACATTTTCCCTTCTCAAATCTTTGCCATCAACCAATCTGAGAGTTGAGGTTACAACGGATGAATTTTCCAAAGACAGTCCAGGTATTCTTATCTTTCTTAGAGAAAATGGCCGTCCTCTTCTTCTGCAGCTGAGTGGTTAGATCTGCTTTCCTGTGGGAGAAGGTGGGGGTCCCATCCATTACATAGAGCCCATCATTTCCCATCTTGTGTCATACTTACACTCAACTCTTTGTCATCCTGGTCTTAAGGTAGTCGGGAAGAGATGGGGAGATGGGAGAACGTGAGGATAAGACAGGCCCGAGGTGGAGTTTCTCGTGCTCCATGAGGGAGTGGGGGTGGTTAGAGTAGGTTCTCAGGACTAGAGTTCAACAACTCAAATGCAAACAGTCAGGACAATAGTGGGTGGGTCCCCCGGAACACCTCAGATGGAGTTTGGGTGCTATTGGAAGAATTTGGAATATGCTGCATTACCTGGGGGGAACACTTTCGGATGCTGAGAGCTTTCCATATTCCAAGGACATGTTTGTGAACTATTCTTTCTAATCCCCAGCACTCTTGCACATGGGGTCACGGGAGGGACTCTGGGTGGCATTACATAAGCCATAAGTTCTTTCCGCCTAGTCGATAGAGACTGGGATCTTTCACAGGAAATTCATTTCCTAAAGGGTTATGTCATTCTGTGGTTTCTTCACAGATTTGAGGGGTTGATGCTATCAATTATCCCTTGGTGCTAAGCATCAGAGGTGAGGGGAACCTCAGGCCGGCCAGGAAATGCTGGGAGTTTTGACTCCCTCTTTTTGGTTGTTGGGAGGGTCCTTCTTCTTTATGTGCTACCAGAGTGTGGCTAGAGTTTATCAAACAAACGCCTCTGGTGAAGGTGACTTGGTAAGACTGGAGGCCCAGAGAATCTGAGTGGGACCAAATCCAGAAATTGGGGCTCTGAATCAAAAGCCAGATGTCCAGTGGGAAAATTAGCTTGAGAGAGCCCTACACAGAAGTCACTCAGTTTTTGTAGCTGCTTTGGATCATTTAACTTTAACAAGCTCTTCCTCCACGTTGGCCCCACCCCTACCTTTGTTCAACCTTTCATTTATTGACGTTAAATTAAAAATAAACTTTAACAAATTTAACACAATAGAGATTCAATGGCTAAGTGATCATGTAGCACTTGTCCTAAAGAATGAAACAATTAAAATCCAATCAGTCCTGATAAGGTTTTGTACTGTGATGCTAGACTTCCCTTTGCTTTGACCCCTCTCCTTCCGGCATCCTGTTCTGGGACAGAAATGACACCACAAAGGTTTCCTGTGCCTGTCCTCTCCACTTCTGACCCCTCACTACATCCTCTCTCCATCTATTTAGAGAGCAATGATTTGGTTCCTCTGGAATTCCTCCCATTTCGTATATTTGATGACACTTGTTGCTAATTTGGGATGCCAAAATGTGGGGGAAAGTCTGGACTGAGCTCATGTCAGCTGTTAACCTCCTAGTCACTTGATTAGCAAAACAGGGAATGCGATATTTCCAGTCATTATTGGTCATCATTTGTTGTGGGGTCCCTTCTTGCTGCAGTCTGCCTATCCTGGATATCTGAAACAAATTAACTCCTTAAACTCTTTAAGGTAATTTCTGAATGCTCACCCACTGGAAAAGACCTTCCTGAGCTGTTAGAAATTGGTGTTCTTGCGTGCCTGGGTGGCTCAGTCGGTTAAGCATCTGCTTTCAGCTCAAGTCATGATCCCACGGTCCTGGAATTGAGTCCTGCATGGGGCCTGCTCCTCGGGGAGCCTGCTTCTCCCTCTCCCACTCCCCCTGCTTGTGCTCCCTCTCTATTTCTCTGTGAAATAAATAAATAATCTAAAAAAATGAAAAAAAAAAAAAAAGAAATTGGTGTTCTTTGGGGCACCCCCAGAGAGGGTCCTCAAGACAGAATCTTAGGTCAAGGCCACCTAGTGTGAGACTGAGTTGCTACCATCCTGACATTTACCCTTGGGCCTTCGAAGCCTTCCCTTTGCTGAGGATCTTGTGTCTATAGAATTAAGATTTCAGCCCATTGCATAACAGCCAACAGCCATGCTTCATTCTGTGGTCTGCAGAACACTTAGCACATTGTTGCCAGTCAGAATACATTAAATGGGAGTCCTGCCCACGATACCATAGACTAATAATTAGAAGAAGATGGGTCCCGTTCCCGTCATGGCACTTTCCCTCCCTGCAACTTAGCAGCCAGTGGGTTTGGGAGGCCAGACCAGGTGCAGAAATGAGGTCCCTGGCTGTGGCACTGAGGTGCTCTTTGCTGTCTGCCTTTCTGCCCTGTGTCAGGAGGCCTTAGTCCCCAGCCCTGTGCTGCCTGCCTGCCAGGCAACCACCTCTGGCCTCCTGCAGCTGCCCCCTGCCGCTCCAGACACACAACTGGAATTTACTTCCAAAGTGTACATGTTGGCCACATATTTTCGTCTTCTTCCTTTCTTTTTTAATTTTTTTAATTTTTAAATACTTTATTTATTTATTTGATAGAGAGAGACACAGCGAGAGAGGGAACACAAGCAGGGGGAGTGGGAGAGGGAGAAGCAGGCTTCCCACTGAGCAGGGAGCCTGATGCAGGGCTCGATCCCAGGACCCTGGGATCGTGACCTGAGCCAAAGGCAGATGCTTAACGATTGAGCCACCCAGGTGCCCCCATCTTCTTCCTTCTTAAAGTGAAACCATCTTTGTCTATCTGCTGAGAGACCCTACTAACTCACTTCTCTGAATGCATACCTGCACATGATCATTTACCCCTCAGAAAGCAAGAATTCGTTGTTGGCCTGGTTCGAATCCGCATGTCCAGAGCCTAGAAATGCTAGAAATGTTTAACAAAATGCCTGGCCCAGGGATAGCCCTCAAAATGTATTTTGGTGAAGAGAGAGGAAGAAGGCAGGGATCAGAGACAAGGGGACAAATGTTTTCCGACACTCTAAGACCCAGAGACATTCAAGGGTCGACCCTCTTTGGGTCCTTCCAAGTCTTTCAAAATGAACTGCATCTAAGAGAAAACAGTAATTTTACCACCTACTTCTTTGTTGTGTGCTTTGTGACAATCAAAGATATGGAAAGGCCCAGAAGGATAGAAAAACACCACCAAGAATAGCAGTCCCTAACAGTTATTGGGAACTTTTTGTAAGTCACTCTGTAAACCTTCTGCATGCGGAACTCACTGGATTCTCAAAACAACCCTATGGATGACGTAGGTAATACTGTTAATCTCTCTTTTATAGATGAGCAGACAGGATTTCAAGAGGTTAAGGAACAGGTAGGAAGTTTGGGGGGGACTGAATTAGATTCCACATCAGTAGAGATTTCTTTAGGCCTTTCCTGAAGGTTCTGGGACCTTTCTCCCTCGTGCCAAGTTCTCTTTGGCTTTGAGTGGGCAGAGGGTGAGGTGTACCCAACTTGCCATCAATGATATGCCAAGTCCTTGCCTCTCTGCCTCAGCCGGGATCCCCTGGTGCTGAGAACACCCAGCTCCCTGATCCCGGCAGGCTCTTGAAACGACAGCTATGCTTCTCCTCTTTAGGGCCTCCTCATCTTCCGGTAGGGGGTGACAACGGCTCGGTCTCTCTCAGCTGGATGCCATCAAGGCTTTTCTGAGTCGCTGCTATGGAGACAAAGCACAGGTACCGCTTCCATTTGCCACCGCTTGCTATTAAAAGACAGGCACGGATTGTGAGCCCAAGATGTTCAGTGAATCAACCTGGAACTTACCCCTTTTTAAAAATTCTAATAGAAGGTAATTCATGCAAGTTGGTTGGCAAGCCATCTGCCTCGGGGACCGAGCACAGGTTAGATAATTAAACTCAACCTGTTCCTGCATGGCTGTCTGACTTACCATTTACCTCATCTCAGACTCCTCGCCTCCAAAAACCCACTCTCCAAACTGGTTAACTCATTGTTCCCCCATAACACCTGCCTCACCGTCTTATTTTTACTCATGCTATTCCATCCACCTGGAATGAAGGCCCTTCCTTTCCTGTCCCTCTCCAAATCTTTCTCATTTCATTCACAATATGGTCACAATGATCAGTCTCTCTCCCTTGAATTCCAATAGTAATGGATTGTATATAATTCGGCTGGTAATTAATCATATGCTGCCTTATGATAGTTCTTCTATTGTTACCTTGAACTGTTATTTAAATCTTTAATTTTGACGTGTCTCCATATGTTTATCTTGATTCCATAATTGAAATATAAGATCTTCAAAAGCAGGAGATATAGAATTGTCTCCCCTTTGGTACCTAGCATGGAGCTGATTTGCCAATTTTTTTTTTTCCCCTTTTTTTGGCCAGGTGGATGACCAAAATTATACAACTTCATCCAATGATTTCAGTAATAACAGATCACATTTACTGAATGATAAATATGTGTGGGTGAATAGAGAATGTGGTCTGTGGTCCTTCAGGGGCCTTTTAACCCAAAGAACTGAGAAATGAGCAGGAAGGGGGTGGGGAGGCATGCTTGTGATAGAAGAGAAATGGGAAGAAGTCTGTGAAGGAGTCAGCTGGCCAGGTCTCTACCAGGCTGCTTTTACTCTGCTCCTTCTCTTTCAAGTGAGAACATATTGCTCTAGAAAAATACATCCATAACCTCTCACCTTGTCTTTCTTTTTTTTTTAAGATTTTTTTTTTTAATTTATTTATTTGACAGAGAGAGACAGTGAGAAAGGGAACACAAGCAGGGGCAGAAGGAGAGAGAGAAGCAGACTCCCCATGGAGCAGGGAGCCCGATGCTGGGCTCAATCCCAGGACCCTGGGACCATGACCTGAGCCAAAGGCAGACATTTAACGACTGAGCCACCCAGGTGCCCCTCATCTTGTCTTTCTTTTCTCCCTCCCCAGCCCTTGCCATCATCTTGCATGTGCACACGTGAAGTCCTTCTCTCTTCCCCTCATCTTAGGCTCTCATAAGGACACTGTCTAATGCTTTTCCTATGGCTGTGACATCTTCCTCTGCTAATCAAGACCAGAGAGAAATAACAAAAACACCTTAGGTGAAGGTCGTGTATGGGGTAGGCAGCTTCTGAGATGGCTTCCAATGGTGTCTGCCTCCTGCTGGTAATACATATGTGGAGTCCCCTCCTTTGAATGAGGCTGGATCTAGTGACATGTTTTTAACAAACTGAATATAGCACAAGTGGTAGTTTGTCACCCCTCAGCTCATGCTATGGAAAAACTCTGGTTTCTGTGCTGCTCGCTCAATCTCTCTCTTTCTCTTTCTCTCTCTGTCCCTGTCTCTCGGTCTTCCCTCTGCAGGAATCCAGCTGATAGATTATGAAAAGCCCCACAGAGAGGGCCATATGTAAAGTGATGTTTTGAGGACCTGTGGTCTGCTGTGTGAATGAGCTTGGAAGCAGATTCTCCCCCAGTTGAATCTTCAGGTGAGACCACAGCCCCAACCAACACCTTAATGGCAGCTTTGTCAGAGACCCAGAGCCAGAGAACTAAGCTAAGCTGCTGAGATTCCTGATCCACACTAACTTTGAAATTATAAATGTTTGCTATTTTAATCACCAAGTTTTTCAAGTAATTTGTTATGTAATAATAGATAACTAATATGGTATTTAATTATAGGAAACTATTAAAGAAATGGCCAAGATCGACTGAATGCCTCTGATTATATGTGTGACATTTTCCTTCTGTGAGCTTGAAAAATATGGATGGTTCATTTCAGGTACAAGAACTGAGTTGACTCTGAAGTGGTGACTACGTTTCTTATTTGCTGCCTGTCTCGTCATAGTGAAACTAGCTGATAGTAAGCAACATAGATCATTAGTTGGGTAGAGATTTCACAGCTAGATAAATATCTGGTAAAGTAAGCAGCATGAAATGAGTCATTTAGCCTGCTCCAAATCTCAAGATGATCTGGGGAAGACTGATATCCTCAGTGGCTTAGTCTCCAGAAGTTATTAGCAAAATTCTAGTGACTAATCACAAAAGAATTAAGCTATGATTGCACTATTTGCGATTATACCTTCACTCATCTGAATACCTCTCACTAGTTTAATGGAGGAATTGGGGTCAGCAAGTCACAGCCCACAGGCCAGATCTGTGTCACTATTTTTATAAGTGATGTTTTATTGGAACACAGCCACTCCCATTTGTTTAAATATTGGCAATGGCTGGTTTTGTGCTGCACTGACAGAGTTGAGTAGTTGCAACAGTCAGTGAAACCCACAAAGCCTAAAATATTTATCATCTGGGCCTTTACAGAAAAGTGCATTGATCTCTACAAAAGGCAAATTATTTGGAAAATGTATTCAAGGGAACACTATTTCTGTGGGATGTTAATAAATATTATATGGGGGAAACCAATGGGTTCTGTGGTTAAGTGTCCAGGAAATACTGAGTTAAGTAAAGTTATACATGTTCCTTGGCTACATAACTGCTCTGAGCCCTTAGTGAATCTCCAAGAGGAGAACATGAACTACTACATTTTAAAAATGTTTTTGGCCCTGATGCTCTTTGTTTCAGATCACCTCTCAAGAGACCAGTGTCCAACTCACTGGAAAATGCCTGCTCTAGCAGTTTTCAGAGTGTTAACTTTGCAAAAAATGCAACAGACATAAGCATCTATAAGCTTTTACTTTTGCAAGCCTCCATAACAATTTGAAAATGCACAGGGAGATGGCCTTACTGATCATGAGCCCAGTACGAACCGACACTTAGGGAGTGGGATAAACATAAACATGAAGTTGTGTGCTAATCGCAGGCTCTGTTTTCCCAGAGGCAGCCACACGCAAAATAATCTTAAAGTTGGAAGGAGAACGACAAGATATTCTACCTCTGTAGGTCTCACATTTTGCACCACGGAGTCCCCATAATTCATGTAAATGCCTTTAGGACTCTAGCTGGGAGTTAAGGAGGATCTAAGTTTCACCAGTCAGTTTGAAAAACAGGCTCTGTTATTCAAAAGAAGTTTGAAAAACATTAATCTATTCCAAACCATTTTTCTAGAAATGAAGAACGGATTTCTAAAGAACCAGAGAGATTATGGTCTCAAGTGGTCAGCCACTCACCCATGGTCAAGGTTCAGACCTATGTTATGACTGTCCTTTCCCTTACATCCTGCTTATGGCTTTTGGGATGCATTTTTGTGGATGACTGGCCAGGGTTAGGTGCCTCATCTGTGAGCATGGGAAACTGCTAACTCACAACCTCAGTCTGAATCAGCATGGGATAAGAAGACAGGAAGAATTTGGTGAGTTCAAGCGAAGAAAATAAATCACAGTGTATGACACTAATATAATGGGATATTGAGTAGGATGTTTCCTGCTGTCCCAGAACCAGGGCCAAGGCCCAAAGTGGAGCTTAAATCTACTGGTGACAAGTACTTTCCCAGCATGCCTTCTAGAGGCTCCAACTCTGAACTGCCCCCAATCAAATTAAGAAGAGAACTAAGTTGGAGGGTAGTAGCCAGCCTTTGGTGATGTCCATGTGAGCTAAGAAAGGTTTTTCTCCCATTTCTCTGTGGTTATGGAGGATGTCTCTCTCTCCCCAAAGCCAAGTCAGGTGCTCTCCAAGAGACTGTGAATGAATACTGAAGGTGACTTGGTGAAAGGGAGACTGGATGCACGCTGAGCTGCAGACCAGAAGGTCCTCTCTGATGCCGCTACAGGAATGGGGCCTTGAGAGTTATGAGAGGACAAGGAAACAAGGAGCATGGCAGGTTGTTCTTTCCATTTCCTAACACCCGCAAGGCAAGAGGAAAGAAGAGTGTTTATTTGATACATATCACCTAGAGACTTTTTTTGGGGGGGGAGGTGTATATTTGAATATAGAGAATGGTGTCCACTTAGAGACCAGAAATTTTTCAAGGCAGTTGGTCTAGGTCAGTAGCTCCAGTAAGCAGGGCTTGCCATGTTGTAAGCCTGAAAATGAGATGTGGGCAGCCCCACTCCATCTGAAGTCTCTGTGGACATGGGAAACACAGAATAGGGTTCCAGCAGTCCCCAGAACTCTATGTGAAGCAACATGGATGGTGGTAGGAGAGGGGCCATGGAGCCATTTAGGATAACCACTGGACGGAGTGATGGGAGGCCCAGACAAGGGGTCAGAGATGTTCATATTTGCTCAGCCCGAGGCAAGTTGGCCATCTGGGGTGGAGGTGGACTTTCTCAGTGATAGAAGGAGCGAGGGTAAAGCTGAGCACTGTCCCTCAAAACACAACAAACGCCACACACACACACACACACACACACACACACACACACACACTTACAGATACATCACTTCCACAACTTCCTGTCAGTACACATTCCAGCCCATTGGCTCTTTCCCCGCTGACCGTGCCACACAGAGCCAGCAGAGGCTCCAAGAGGCTTCTGAAGTCTCAAGGAAGGAGTTCAAAGGGAGGAGGAAGGACGTAAGTACATGAAGAACAAATCGCCAACCTGCAAGCCACTGGAGCCACAAAGTGGAAGAGAGACAACACTGAGCGGGGAGGTGGGGGGAGGACACAGCTTTGAATCCGGTTTGAGACTGAAGTATCAAAATAAATAGGACCGAGTCTTAAGTCACAAAATGGACTGTTCTAATAACCAAAAGTGACAGGGGAGTTAGAGGAGCTGGCCAAGTTGCTGTTAAGGGAGTTCCTTCCCAGCAGAAAAGGTAGGTCAACACATCCTAGTGGAAAAGGCTGCTGCTGGATGCGTATAAAATGGTTTCATTTTTATACTCAAACATGTTGAGACTCCCCAATAAATTTGTTACATAAGATAAACACTTTGGACAGAATTTTGATGTTTTCATATTTCTAATTCTTTTCTTCCAAGGGATTCCGAAGGCAACATGCCGGTATTTTCCCCATTCTGCAAATTAGCACACAGAGAGTGGTACTGGTTATCAAAGGGACCCTGAGTCCATCCACAGCCTTCCGTCTTCCACTGCTATCATGAGGCAGCTGACTCCCTCTCAGACCCAAATGTGATCCATTTTTAATTGGGAACAGAACTTTTCAATTCTTGAGTCCAAAACAAATTAAAGAGGAGAAAGAGGATGAGGAGAAGGAGGGGCTAGAATTGGAAGAAGTTTTGCTTTACCCCGTATTTGAGAATCTGTGACTTCTCACTGGTTTTATCGGTACCAAGATCGTTTTGTTTTGTTTTGTGTTGTGTTTTTTTAATGTTTCTTTTCTCTTCTTTTTAATTTTTCACAGTACTCTATTCAAGACTAAATTTATCTGTTTTAAAAAAATCCATCTGGCTTTTGTGTTATGGAAGCCCACACAAGCCTGCACCAACCGTTCTATAAGCAACAAAGAGTTATCAGATGGAACGAGTTTCCAATGAAGGGACGGCAAGCTAATTAAGGGCTGAGTTTCTTAATAAGGAATAAGGCACAGAGGAGAGTTGAATGATGCCAAAACACACAAAAGTTTCAAAGACTAAAACTGTTTGTGAGAAAAAAGACAGCAGAAATAACTTTGCCAATTTTTCAGGTCCTACCCTCAAAATAAATACATCTATTCCCATTTGTATCAACAGACAAATGTAAATATCACTCAAATAATCTCAAACTAACATTAACATTAGAATGAAATATAAATAATTCTGAATATAAAGACCACGTATAAAACATACCAAAATATAAATATAATAAAACTAGAAATAACATTACATTACATTCAACGTTAAGAGACTGTCACTGGTTTTCTTCAGAAACTTTATTATTCTGCCTCAACCACACTAAGATAGATTTCCCTCTTATATACTATTCTGGACAGTTTAATTTTCTTTTGACCCACAAATGAATAATGTCCAATAAAATGAAAACTTTCTGCAAGAAAATCATTTTGTTCAAGTGATCTAGTATGAATGAAATGCATTGTTATTTGGCTTTATTGTTAAATAAATTTCCTACTAAAGTTAATGGACAAGGAAAATGTGAAAAATCACTTAGGAAAGATCAATATTTCCCCCAGGTATTGGCAAGCTTATAGATTTAAAACATGTATCATATATCTCTGCCATATTGGCATGATTCAAAGAGGGAGCATACGAAAACCAGGAATGAAGAGGTTTGAAAAGCTTTTTTCAATTCTGTCTCAAATGTGTTTGGGAAAATGCTTTCTCACATTATACCTTGGTTCACTCCTCAGAACAAGAAAGCTAACCACAGCAAACCCTCATGCCTCTAGGAAATGAATTAAGAATCCATTTGTGAAATGTTGCTTTGAATTTCATAAAGAAGGGGCATGTTCCCATCATGTGGCATCACAAAGTATAACCAGGGCGTGGTCATGTGGGAGAATTTCTTTGGCTAAACTAAAAACAAACAAGCAGCCCCTACAAGATCTCTCACTTTTTCTGAAAGTAAATTTCCTTGAGGGAAAAGCAAATGGTTGCAAATTATAGAAATGGAGCAAGACAGTGAGATGGATGGAGAATTTTGAGGAGGGCCGAGACCAGACAAGCTCAAAAAGCTCAGTTACCATCCTGTTAAAATATAAGCCACAGCGTGTCACACCATAGCAGTTTCACAGCCATCTGCTTCTGCCATCATTTTCGATTCCCACAAACAGATTTCCAAAGTTGAATCTGGCCCTCAGTGAGTTTAGGAACATTTAGCAGGATTTTCTGGATAGGGTCAGAAAAGCCACTAATGAACTCACCAGTCCTGTCTCCAGAGACAACCCACCTCTCATTCTGTCAGTTAAGGGATAGCACGATCTTGTAATTGCTGGTGTTGTTACATATCTTCACGCAACCGAGCAGCACAGACCTCAAACAGGATTCGAATGGAGCATGCACCCCATGCCCTTCTCTCCACACCCCCCCACCCCCAGGCCTCACTGACATCAAGTCATCTTTCCTCAACTGGACTATTCCAGTGGCCTCCTACTGGTTGCCTGTCCTCCACCCTGGATTCCCTCTAGTCTTGCCTCCATGGCCAAAGTGAACTTGGTCAAAAGTAAATCAGAACATCCCCTCCCCTGCTTACAACCTTCCGGTGGCTTTACACTGCATTCTGAACAACATACAAGCCAAAAATCCAAACTCATTATAATAGCTGCTAAGGTTTTAGAAGTCATTTAGCTCTTGCTGTATAACAAACCAGCCCAATCTAGGGGCACAAAACAACATTGATTTCTCCTATGTCAACGGGATCTTGTTGACATAGGCCAGACATGGCGACGCTCATGTGTGTATCTGTGGGTTGGCTGGGGCTCTGCTTTACATATCTCTCATTCTCCTATGTGCAGACCATGTGCTAACAAGCCAGATGTTAATGAGGATTTTTTTTTTTTTATTTGCAGCAAAACACAGTCTGGGAGTGGATTTACCAATTAGACAGGATGTGTGCAATGCCTAGAGCCCACCACACTTTTAGGCCTCCACAAAACTGTTTTAATTTCATTTTAAAATCTGAAGAAAAAATGGAATATGATAACAGCCATACATAATAATAATCATATAATAATGAATCTACCAGTATTTTGTCTTTATTCCAACAGTTATAAATTATAATTTTTAATAGTTTTTTATGCACGAAGTGGCCCTTGAAGGTAAAGTTGTCTAGGGCCACAAAAGCCATAATGCAACTTTGTATAATCCTAATTAATCCAACTAGAAACCTAGAAAACTGATTATTAGACCTTTTTATTTAACTAAGCCATGGAGATTCATGAGATTTCTGGTGAGAGTTTCATCTACCCTCTCTGGAAAGGGGGTGCCCCACATGCTGGGTAATTCCTCCTTCTACTTGTCAGCTTCCTCTATCTTTACGCTCTTGAATGTTTTCCCTCTATCTAGGAGACACACAATTTTACATGAATATTGTCCCACATTTGGGACACCACATGTGGGACATCCCACATTTTGGGCTCATCATCCTCACTGGGACCATGGGTTGTCAATATGAAGTAACTCTGTGGAGAGTTACTTTAGTCCTATGCCTAGAACAGTGGAAGACTCTTGCATGCAAGAGTTTATTTTATTTTCCAGGCACATCCTTCGCTCCTTTTTATTTACACAGAAGTCCCCTTTATATTTCATTTACCTGGAAGTCCCATTCACATTATCAATTCTATTGGTTTACAGAAATCTAATGCTGGCAAAACATCACAAGACTCAGAGGGGACGCAAGATGGACATTACTACTTGAAGAAGAGAGGTGACACCCATCCTTCACCCGTAAAGATAATTAGATTCAGTTCTGAAGTTAAGAATTTTCCTTATCTGGCGTAGTCTTGTCATTCCCACGAGAATAAATGTGCTTAGTAACCATATATATTTTTCTAGTTATTCCATCCTTCTTTAAAGAGGCTATGCAACTTTTTAAAAAAATCACTGCGTATGGTATATTCCAAAGTTAACCTTGTCCTGGGAAATTCTGAGTTAGCTTTATAATTTTAAAATTATTTTGACATAATTCTGTTTCTTAATAGGTAGCTCATTTCCTGTTTCCGGGTGCCTCTTAATGACTATGTGAGAGCTTGGATCATTTCTCCCCTCTGGTTCCCAAACCACAAATGGGAAAAACTGCACTCCTGCAATAGCCATGTGAGGCTACCTAAATATTTTCACAGATTCTGTGATTTCTTTCCTTGCTGAACTGAGAGAGAAACTTTCATGGCATTTTCACCCTTCCGGAATGTAGAATTCATTTAATCTCACTTCGGTTTACACACATTTCTCTTCAGTATTCCTTTTTTTTTTTTTAAGATTTTATTTATTTATTTATTGAGAGAGAGAGAGAGAATGGCAGAGAGAGCATGAGAGGGAAGAAGGTCAGAGGGAGAAGCAGACTCCCTGCTGAGCAAGGAGCCCGATGTGGGACTCGATCCCAGGACTCCAGGATCATGACCTGAGCTGAAGGCAGTCGCTTAACTGACTGAGCCACCCAGGCGCCCTCTCTTCAGTATTCCTAAGGCTTCCATTGGGCTCCATAACAAGATGGCTCTTCACACTCCCCACTTTGGGGGCTCTGTGTGTCTGGTGGCCCAGGAATGGGAGAAAATGCTTCTCCTTCTTCAGCTCTCTGTTTGAATGGGACACCTAAAATTTCCAAAGCTTGAGCCAGTCACCTCCTCATCCCCTTCATCACACTTCTGAATGTGACACTGAGACACATCCTTCACTAATGTGGGGGGACACTTCAGAACACCCAAATATGTCCTCTGGAGCATCGACTCCTGGGCGGGAGGCCCAGCGGGCCAGCTCGGGCCAGCGCATCCACGTGTCAGCTAGGGAAGAGGCTTGACACTGAGCAAGGTGGCCCCTGCCCCCTCAGCTGTCTCCTTTTCTCACTTGAAGGAGGGGATCCCTGGCTTACCTTGTGGGACTAAGGCGGTAGTTTGCAAAGCATGGTCCCCGCACCAGCAGCGTGGGCATCCCCTGGGAACTGGTGAGAAATGTAAATTATCGGGGCCCACCTCGGACCTCCTGAACTGGAAACTGGCGGTGGGGCCCAGCTACCCATGTTTTACAGTCCCTCTAGGTGATTACGATGCTAACGTTTGAGAATCATTGGACTAAGACTTTGTTTTCATTAAAACTAGAAGTTAAACACAAGAACTATTTACTTCGCCCCCCCTCCCCAGGGCCTCTTGGCGATCTGTGCTTCCTGGTCCCTATTAGCTCTGCTCCAGGTGCTCACTGCAGCCTCTGACCTCCTGGGTCATGGGCAGGTTTGGCAAAGGGCCATTGGAAGAAGCAGGTAAAGCCCATCCCAGTCCTTTCAGCACCTCGATCTCTTACGTCCCCTTAAAGTGCCACAACCGAGTGCTGTTCTCTGGATCTCTTAGTCTTACCCCATTCGAGAATATTGGTGGTAAGGGCTGGAATTACTGCTCTCCCCAACACGACTTCAATTTTCATGCAATATCTTAAAGGCCGAAAACCCATCGCCATCATCTGCATCAGTCTGTAAATCTAGATTATACTGGCTGACAAACAACCCTCAAACCGCAGAGGTTTACAACCACCAAGGATTATTACCACCTCTACTGCATGTCTCGTGTGAATCCGTGGGGGGTGCAGGGAGTTCTGCTGACCAGCGTGACCCTCAGTGTGGAACTCAGGCTGGCCCAGACTGGAATCAGACCTGCGAATATGGCAGAGGAAAGAGTGTGGCAACACACAGACTGGCTTCTGTCCGGAGGGACACACACCACTTCCCTTCTTGTGTCATTGGCCAAACCAGCTAACACGCCCAAGCTCGGCTTCAATGGGGCACTGAAGTTTAACCATCCCCCAGGGAGAAGCAATGCTGCAGTCTTCATCCATCACTCAAAGGGTCATCTCATCTACCAAGGTAAGATGCCAAAGTGCATGGTGGGTAATGAGAAAACTTCCAGGTGTGGATACCTGCGAGCATACATCTGTCAGGTGCATCTACGATGGAGGGGGCTCCCCTGGGAGAGGCTGCTTCTTACTGGCCCTCAAGCATAGTCGCACAGACTATTTCTTAAAGGAAAAAGGGAACTAACATGGATAGATTGTTGGCCTATGTGCTGGCAACTGTGCCAGACCTTTTCCATTCCCGTTCTCACTGAATCTTGGCCTCAGACGGGAGAGAAAGGCATGAACCTTGTACAAGGAAGCCAAGGCCCAGAGCAACGTGAAATTTGCCCATAGTGACACGGGACATGGTAGAACTGGGTTACTGGCTTCATGGGCACCAGAAAGCCACCAACTGGAGGAGAGACCTCTCTCCTGCACAATGAAGAGGAGCATTTACTCTTCCATCAGCCCCAAGGGCTCTGGTCCAGAATCAACCTCAAATAGTGGGGCAGCAATTGCTCTCAGTCCAACATGAGTATCACTATCAAAAGGAAACTGTTTCCTCCCTATGAATACAAATCTTCAGGATATTAATTTAAGGGGAGCAGTAGGGAAAACTATTATTCTTACTAATGAATACTGAAAAATCCACTTAAATCTAGAGTGTCCCTAGATGAACAAAACCAATAAACTAGTTTAATGAGACCAATAAACTTCACTGTTTTAGTAAAAAATACTTCATATCTTGTTTGCAGGAAGCTCTCTGGTTTATATCATTAATGATATATGAAAGAAAAATCTCTTTGGCCATATTTCAATTTCTATACCATTGAACAATAAGCACCAATAATGCACACTAGAAAGAATCATTGGTGGAGAAACTAAGGAGTATGGATGTCCAGGAAGCGGAAGTGCACAAAGCTCCACGCAACGTGGATAACCAGCAGATAACTTTGTCCACCCTGGCTCCAAAAGTGCTTACCTCACTTGGAAACAGCACCAAAGCCCTTCATGCAAACGCATCACAAAATTATGTGGATGTGATGCTGCACTCAGCAGCTCCATCGGCAGGGCACCAGCTGACTTCAAACACCTCCCAAGAACACCATGAGCTAATAACCATGAGTGCTGTCCAGGGGCAGCCCCCAAACACCCCGGGACACAAACCCTCAAAGTCCAAAAAGGATGTGATCTTTCAAAGTGTTGCAGGCACCCAGGCGCTTCTAGGTGACTGGATGGCACGGGGACAGCTAAATCTTAGTTGCCCTGAATCCCTAAACCGTCACCATTATAAATTAGACCATTTCTAAGAAATTTATTGGCATTGATTATCAAACCCAACAGAGGTACTTTTGCAAAGGAAGAGATCTTACTAGCTGAATACAAGTACCCCAATAATATAGCACGGTGATATCAAAAACAACCATTTGTTTCCCTTCCAATCCCCAGGAGCAACTTGGGTTAAAATAATATAAACTTGGAAGCACTCAGCCTAAGTTATGGAACGAGCATAAATTAATCTCTAGGCCAACTGCCTATAACATAGTCATTTGCTGTATAAATGCTACAGAAATGATAAATCTGCCTGACTTTAATTACTATGGTATCTTCCTGTATTTTCGATAATGTACATACATACATCCTAAAATTCAACAAGTAATACAGCAAAAACAGCTGAATGCACATACAATTTTCAGGAATACTCTGAACTGGCTGATGGTCCTATCATTAGCCTATTAAAATCCACTGGCTCATCCTATAATTTTCCCTTTACTGTGCTTTAAACTCTCTCTTTATTTCAATGATGATGCTGAACACGTTCATATATCACATACAATATATCTCTCCATGTTTTCCAGATGGCATTTGATAAAATGGAAATAAAAGAAAAGCAGAACAAAGAAAAATAAATGTTTTTCTACTTTGATTCTTGAAACAATTTCTCCCTGATAGAGAAAAATAGGAACCCAATCATGCAGGGCTAACGAAGAAGCTCAAAGATAAAATTCATCTGGGGCAACACCCACTGGCCCCAGAGGTTCAGGCCACTCTTTGGGCTTCAGCCAAGCTCCACAAAGAAAAGGTGAAGATTCCTGTAAGTCAGGTGTAAGTTCTTATTAGCTTGGGCTCGAAGGAAATCAGCAATGGTTTATGAGAGTGGTTTGATATAATTAAATGCAAGCCGGCTTTGTTCCTACATTGATCACGAAGTCTAAGGAGAAAAACATCCACAGTTCGAGTAATTCAGATTGAAAAAAAAAATAGCATTTACCAGGGTGTCTGGGTGGCTCAGTTGGTTAAGCATCTACCTTCGGCTCAGGTCATGATCCTGGAATCCTGGGATGGAGTCCCGCATCGGGCTCCTTGCTCAGTGGGGAGTCTGCTTCTCCCTCTCCCTCTCCCTCTCCCCCCGAACCCCCTGCTTGTGCTCTGTCTCTGTCTCTCTCAAATAAATAAATAAAATCTTTAAAAAAAATTAGCACTTATAGACTTCAAGACCTCTAAAAGATAAAATTACCAATTTCAAATGCATCAGAAAAATATTTTAGTAGGTCATTTGAAGAGTAAAACTACCAAGTTAGAATATAACTTTTCCAAAATTCCCTACAAATATTTGATTTTTGTATAAGCAGATAACCCTGAGATGATGTTTCTTTTTCCTTCAAGAAATTTAGATGTAAGTACTTATGTCTTACAGGTCATTTGTGAAGCAAACACAACAAATATGATTCTTTAAAAGAAATAAATTGCATGGATGGTAAAAAAAATAATTTTAAAGGAGTAAATATTATGCATAATTGAATTCTCTCATTTCCAAATAATGCTTGCCATTTTGTTGAATTCAGCACCTGGAAATAAGTTGGAGCTGTTTATAAGCCCTGATGGACTATGAATATGAGCTCCTATCCACTCTGCATTTACTATCTGGGCTTGCTCTGAGAATCGGGGAGGTGAATCTCAAGGTCCCTCAGCAATACTTACTCTGCGCATCATCTGGCCACACCCTTCAACAAGGACATCTGGCCTATTGATTTCAATCCCCTTGCCCATTAACCTCTACTCCTGTCTCTTACTCCTCCTAAACAATGCCCAACGGGGGGATGCAGGTGCCCCTCTTATGATGATTCTTTGAAGCCATCTGCTAACGCACTCAGGTGAAGGGAACAAAGACGGGGCCTCCCTAGCTCTGCCTGAATCATTTTATGCAAACCTTCAATGTCAGCCCCACCTGCACGGTGCTCAGCCCAGCCTTCCCAAGAGACACCATAGAATGCGAAACCTGGATTCGCATTTCTAACACAAATGAGCTGCACAACTAGTATAGGTTACTAAAACAAGCTGAGCCTCAATTGCATCATCTGAAAAATGGGATAATAATTCCTACTTTATGGGTTCTTCTGAAGACTAAAGATGTTTGTGAAAGCAAAGTGGGAACACCTGGCCCATGATGGATGTGCAACAGACACAACTTTCTTTCTTTTCGCCAGTAATACATAGTTCTCCCAACTATCCTCAGCTCTCCCTCTTACTGTCTGAATTGTTTCAGGCTCTTCAAAAAGCCTTCACAAGCAACACCACCAGCGTGATATCGTATCAGAGCTGCAAAAGCCCTCAGACATCATGCAATCTCGCTGGGATTTTTGCTCTGCATTCGCCCCCCTCCTCACACCCAGTTCAGGGAGTATCAGCCACTCATCTGAATGTTGATACACTGTGTGCCCTCTTTACTGTTTTTATAGTTTGAATAACCTCAAACATTGGCCAAGGTAAAGGAGCATTTCCGTGTATGGTTCTCCAAGGGAAGCCAGTGCTTACGGAACACTTACTATGTACCAGGCACTCAGCCGTTGTCATCCTACTACACATCACACCTTTTTAAGAAAGGTTGCATATCCTCTATTATTTGGTTTTATTCGTCCCTCTGAGAACACAGAGGTCACGTGGTCAGCAAGTTTCAGAGCCAGGTTCAAATCCATATACGTAGCACCCAAAGCCTGTGTTCTTCTCTGATACTTTCTGGCAAAGCAATGGCAAGAGCAACAACCAGCAGGGGTAGAAAGATGAGCATTGAAATAGAGACGGAGGTAGAATATTCTCGAGTAATGAAGTCAACCACCGCCCATTATAAGTGCTTGCGGGGTAGCCTTGGGGTCTATCGCTGCAGTAACTTTGAAGAAGCATTGGAGAGGATGGAACTCTTATCCGAAAGCAAACCATCCATTGAGTAGAAAACAAATTCTGAAATTTGCTAACCCTGAACAGAATACAAAGGTATAGAGGAATAAATATAAACACATAAGAATTGAGAGAGAACATTTGCGGAATTAAATCTAGATTGGTTTGAAAGAAGGACATATGTTGTATGCTGAGCTACTCTTAATGGAGTTAAATCAATTCTCTTATTATTACGTGGTGGGGAGAAAAAAAATGAAATGCTCTTTGAAAGCCCTTTGAAAAGGGAAAAGCTGTATAAAATGGATCGATTCATTAGTTTATTGAAGAGGGCCTTGGACTGGGAACCAGAGAGACCTAAGACTTCGTGTCAGCTTTGCCTCTAACTAATCGTGTGACCTTGGGTCATGCACTTAAAATCTGTAGTCCTCAATTTCACCCACAGAAAAATTAGGGGTTTGGAGCACACTGTGGCTTCCTATTGCTGTAAAATTTTTTCCCAGTTGCTCATATCATTGTGCTCCCTGACGATTCCCTGCTGCCTCGATGATATACACGTCTCAGGAATCCCTGTGCCCCCGGGTTCCAGGGGGTGATTGAATTCCAGAGCTAAGGTTTGTTCTGTCAGCATTGTTCCAAGTAAGTCCTAAATTTGCACATTGTACAGAATCAGGAGCGAGCACACACACACAGAGAAAGACAGATGGCAACAGACAAACTTGCTAACCTTTTAAAAAGATTCCAATCTGGCTAGCCCAGCAGTCTAGTGGCAGGGATCTGTGCCCAGAGGAGTTGAGACAGGGGAAGAACGCCCCGGCTGCAGTGCTCGGACGCCGACCATTCAGCATGCTTCACCCCCTGCCTGCAAGGAGCAGCCATGGAGCTCCCTCCGGACGGCCCCAGCCCATGCTGGGCTCTGGGCTCCAAGCCCCTTGCTCTCTCCTGCTCCAGGCCCACCAGGGGCCAAGGAGCTTGTGTGAAAATCTGGGAGAGAAAGGAATCCCAAATCGGAACCTAGAATGGACTTATGTTCTTTGTTCAGTAGAGTCCCGGTCTGGTGGTGGGTTTGAATGGTGCCTATAAAGCCCAGTGCTTGTAAAAGAAGTCTGAAATCATGGACCTAAATGGGCACCCTCCTCTGCAGAGTGGGTCTCTTAAGAGTCTGTCCACTTCCCCTGAGCAAAACCTTTTAGAAATTTGCCTCAAGGACAGCCCAGTAAAAAAAAAAAAAAAAAAAAAAAAAAAAATGGATTCTACAACCAGAAGGACTGGATTTGCGTTATAGACTGCCCTGTGGCGCCCCCCACCCCCCACCACCAGAAAACGATGTGTGGCCGTCTTAACCCCCAGAGCCTGTGAATGTGACATGATCTTATTTGGAAATAGTCTTTGCAGATTTGATCCCCTTACAATGAGGTCATGAGGGCGGACCTTAATGCAGTCCGACTGGTGTCTTTACAAGAGGGGAGTTTGGAAACGGACACAGACGCACAGGGAAAATGCCACGGGAAGTCACAGAGGGACCAAAGTCCCGTGGGGATGGAGGTGGATATTTAAAACACAAATATGATCTAACTTTTAAATAGCAAGAGTGGGTGTGTAAGTGTGCAGGTATTTGAAAATTCCAAGGTGCCAATAAATGTTGATCGAAATGGCCCATAACCATGTGTGTGACTTGAAAGAAAAAAAAAAGCAGATACATTAGGAAAATTTGCTGTCCTGAGTGGCATACCTAGGTACTACCATTGCTTCCAAATCCACAGAAGAGCAGAGCTGCATCTTCTAGCCAGATAGTTAAAGAGAGCAATGTCTGAATTTGGGGACACCTTTGCTCACTGGCCACACCCACATTCCACATACACATGTTGCTCACCTCTTACAGCTGGTGTCCCTGAAGCACCTGGAAAAATGCAGAGGCCCGGCAGGTTTAGGTGTGAGTGTTAGCAAGAAAGGAAAAAAATTTGCTTTATGCACAAACATTCTTTCCTGGTGGGACAGCATTATTTGAATTTTGGCAAGATCTTTTCTAGTTCCAATAAATGAAAATCCAATATGTTTGCATTTATTACCTGGTTTGTACAGGTGCTTTGAAAAGGGAAAAAGTTTTATCTTTCTGAAGAAGAAATCAGTACTCCACGCTACAAGACACGCATCCTTTTAGGGCTGCTTAGCAGAGGAAATGTCTTCAATGTTTTACAATATATGCAATATGACTTGCATCTAATAAGTAGCAAGATTCAGGATTTGCCTGTGGGTCTTCACTCCCCAAAGCTTTAGCTCTTTCCACAACCTTGCATGTCCAGTCTTGCTGGGTACCCAAGACTTACACTTTAAGAGAGAAAATATGTAATAATATACAACTAAGGGTCAAAATGCCAAATTCCATCATTAAATTATACAAAATTTCAAGACAAGAGTGACCTAGTTGGCTGGAGGTGGGAAAGGCATATAACTTTGACTAGAACTATGTTTTTCTAATATCAGGCTGCAGCTCTGTCACATGCTTCCCATGTCAGCAGGAGAAAAAAAAATAATGTATTCATTTGAAATGCTTGGGATTCTACAAAAAGTCATGGAGAAATTTGGAAAGTGGGACATCCTCATCTACATCAATGTTTACTATCTGCATTCTACAAATTGTCTGGGCCAAAGGGCTTCAATCTGGTTATATCCTGAGATAAAAGTCAGTGTCTATGTGAAAAATTATAACAAAGGCAAGACACAATTCATGTGCTAAGTCACAGATCCTATACTCTCTGGGGTAACCCCTAATGTCATGTTTCAGTTCCTATTTACGGACGCATTAATTTCATCATTCATTCATTCCTCCAAATATTAATTGAGAGACTTAAGCATTCCAGGAACTTTGTCATTATTTCCTTTGTTTGCGAGTATTTTGAAATCTGCTGCCTTTCTTGGAAGCCTTATTGTCATATTGTTTAAAAATGCTGGTTTTGAATATAGTCAGTAAGACTTCTATGTGACTCTGATACATCTGCCAAATATCGAATCCAGACTCCTGGAGATATTTTCTTAGAAAGGTTTATATTGCAGGAAAGCCTCAGTCCTCTCTCTTCTTATTGTCTATCATTTCTCCTTCAGGCCCTGGGACCCTAAGAAAAAGGTTCATTTACATTCCCTAGAATGGTACCCAGCTGAATCTATAAAAATTTCATAGTTGGTAGATTTAATAAAGTAGCACTCTGCATTCAAGAAAAAAGGAATTGGAATAGTTTGAAAAGTTACTTCTTGAGTCTTGTTTGTTTTTATTATTAGTTTAATCACAAAGACCACACGAGAGTTTTAATTCTCTGGAACGGAGCCTAGCAGCTAAAATGAGAAACGTGCTGGTTCTGGCTCAGAACTGCAAGGATGCATGAGCAGGGGAGGGGCCACTGTGGCAAAAGCAGTAATAGCTGCTTATCTCTCAATCTTATATAATCATTAATAGATTCCTATGAATCACGAGACAGGAATAACTCCTATTTTTAGATGAGCTTATTAAAATAGTTTGTTTTGGCTTCCCTTCAATGTAGAAAATTAAGGCAACCGTGTATTTCTTAGGTCTGGCAAGACAAAGATATGCCAAAACTTCATCCACTCCAGACAGCTAATATTTATTTATTTGTTCTCCCATTTAGTCATGCAACAAATATGTATTGATATGCTCCAGTGTGCTAGGGACTCTTCAGGTATGGGAGATGCATCAGGGAATGAAATTCTCTTGGACAATGTATTCTAGTGTTGGCCAAGGAGTAGATGGAAAGAGAGACCATCAACAAAATATGTAAGGAAGATACATCGCCCTTCAGAGAGTGGCTGGTGGTATGGAGAAAAAACAAGAGGGAGATTAGGGAGTGCCAGAGTATTCAGGGAAAGTTTCCTGGGAAAGGTGACATTTCTTTAGGGACCCTACATTTCTTTAGGTGGTAAGGTGGTGGGACATGCAGAGATGGGAGGGAAAAGGAGAGAGAGAATCCCAAGAAAAAGCCCTGAGAAGGGAGCATGCCTGAAAGGGTTGCAGAAACAGAAAGGAGGCCAGTGTGGCTAGAATGGAGTGAACAAGAGGTCATGGTGAGTGAATAAGAGGTCATATCATGGGAGGGTCAGGGGTGGGGCTCAAGTCCAGGAGAGGGGAGTAGGCTTTTCCTCTGAGTAAGATGGAAGCCATAGATGAGGGCTGCCAGATTTAGCCAGTAAAAGAATAGAATACTAATGAAATTTTAATTTCACTTAAGCAATGTGGAAGGCAGAATAATGGCTCCCCAAGGATGCCAATATCCCAATCCCCAGAACCTACTTCCTTATATAGAATATGTTACCTTCTATACCAAAAAGAATTTGCAGATATGAAACGATTATGTTAAATGTCTAGAGATGCGACCATTATCCTGGATTATCCAGGTGAGCCCAATGTCATCACAAGGATCCTCAAAAGTTACAAGAGGGAGGCAGATGGGTTGGAGAAGGAGGTGAGATGGCCCAAGTTGAGGTCAGGTGATGTGACTGTTGCCCTTGAAAATGAAGGAAGGTGTCACAAGCCAAGGAATTCAAGCTGCCTCTATGAGGTAGAAAATGCAAGGAGACAAATATTCTTCTAGAGCCTCCAGAAGGAACTCAGTCTTGTCAACACTTTGATTTTAGCCCAGTGAGGTTCATTTTGGATTTCTGGTCTCCAGCACTTTAAGATAATAAACTCATGGGCTTTCTAAGCCACTGTTTATAAAATTTGCTATAGCAACAGGAAAACAATACAAACAAATAACTTTTGGTGTAACTATGCCCCATGCAAATTAGGAGATACTTACGCTAAAAATTGTTCATTATTTATCTGAAATTCAAATTTAACTGGGCATCCCATATTTTATCTGGCAACCCTACGGAAGCTCAGAAGCTTAACACCCTCTGATTTCCATTGTAAAAGAATTGCTTAGGCTTCTGTGTTGGAAACAAGTGTGGGAAGGCGGGGTAAGAAGCAAGGAGAACTATTGGGTTACTGCAATCATCCAGATGGAAGATGTTCATGGCTTGGTTTGGGTTGGCAGTCATAGAGGTGGTGAGAAGTGAGTCCATCTGCAACTTGTCTGATGGGTTCCGCTGACCATTGCACTGAGGGAGGTGTACTCACCTTGGCACCTCCCATATGCCCTGCGCCTTTCTATTTACTACAAAGCAGAATTCAGCCTTGCAACTAATTCACATGTTTCCAGTTTAGAGAAGCCCCACCCCAAAAAGAGAAGATAATTCTAGACCCCCCCAAACGGAAATAACACATGGTTTTCCCATGTGCAGAGAATATACTGCCATGTCCTCTTTTTTTCTGCCACACCAGATTTGTGAACCATTTAGAAATAAGGTGCCTGAGACACTTATTCAGCTGTGGATGTTATTAATCTGTCCAACAAGAAAACCATGTCTTTAATTCCAAAGACCAATATTTCAGTGTACATGTGATTTCCTCGGGATAACTACCTCCCAGATATGTATTGGTCTGATGTATGGCAAAGCTTGCTGGCTCTCTCAGCCTGTCTGACGAGCATCTTGCTTCACTCTTTTCTCTCCTTGGAGATCTTGTTTCTGACTTTTATGAGACTTAGAAGTCTGGGTGTCCAAAGACCTAAAATATGAATTCTTTCATGTCAGCTACAATTGCTCTTTTGACCCATTTGGCTGGGAGATTACTATTCCACATTTTTATTTACCTCTGCTTTTCAATTCATTAATGTAAGTGGGTTGTTGGTGACTGGCAGCACCAAAATCTTACCAACCAGGGGAAGGTGAAGATGCATATGAATGAAGTTGCCGTGCAGGCTAGGTGAGCACGCTCAGGTTCCAAGGCGTCAGCTTCATCAAAGTCTGTGGCTCTTCACCTTTGCAAAGGACATCTGGCTCAGACACAGGTTTTGAAATGCACAAGTAAAGGTTCAGTCTAATCTTGGTCTCTTTCTCAGCCAGAGAAAATGAATAATATAGTACAAGACAAACAGAAATTAAAATTAAATCAAAATTAAAGTGATCCAAATATTTTCCCAGTTTTATACTACAAATGTTTACAGACTTCCCATTTCACATAAAGTATTACACCCGTTGTTTCAAAGATGAATGAGATGCAATCCCTGCCATCAGTTTCATGGAGAAAGCATACAAATAACTAGAATAACCCTCTACAGGTGGTTGTCTTCGACCCAAGTCCTCTTCTCAGCTTTAAGTTTTCTCTCATTGTGTTCTGGAAGATTTGTCAACAGATTTGTAACTCATGGGTCCATTCAGGGTATTGGTACAAGTGTAGCAATGTGATAAATTCTGAAAGGTATGCCTGTATCAGGCAGACTCTCTGATCAGACAAGGTTTTCTTATCAGTCAAGTCAGCAACTTTTTTTTGAGCTCATATGGGACATTTTGTCAGGTACCAGATGCTTGGGTACAAATAAAAGGATGGGCATATTTCTTTCCTTTAGGGACTTGTATTCTAATTGAAAGAATAGAATTATCAATAGAATATAATCCCTGGAAATGTGTACAGGCAAACACATTAATTCCAGTCTTTGGAAATGGGAAATAAATTGGAGAGGTCAGCGCTATGTGGGGAAACAGGAGAAGGGTTGGAAATGGAGATAAGATGGCTTGTTTTCGAGGGCTGGCTGGTGTCCTTCAGATGTTCTTCCAAAGTTCCCTATTTGGGCATCTCCCGGAACGTGAATCTCCGAGTTAGTTGAAACTTCATTTGCATTGCTGCCCGGGAAAAGTTAATAAAAACCTGAAATAAACCGGTGGTCCCTGGGACATATCATGTGTGTTCTGATTTTTTCCTGGGAGTGTTCTTGACAGTGTCAGTTCACAAATAACACCCCCATAGGGTCTTGTCACAAACCCAGTGGCAAGTCATGAATTTTGGCTTTCTGACACAATGCTGGTGCTAACAATTTTATTTCTAACAGTTTACTTAAAATCCTGAAAAAGGACGAAATGATCACAGAACTTAAACACCTACTAAAAAAAAGGGGGAGTCCCCTCCCCCAGGTCTGTGAATTATCACACATTGACATTTCTTGCTTTCTTGATTGCCTTTCTTTCTCAAAATATGGGTAAAGAATGTGCCAGAGGCTGCAGCACTGTGGAGTCACACCTCCTTTTAAAATGATCAAGACCAAGGCAGGGGAGAGCTTGAATTAGACTTCATGACCCGCTGCTTTCCTCCTGCTCTCCCTCCTCAGCCTGGCTCTCCTCCCCAGCTCCCTCTACCGTCCTCTGAAGCCATCAAATGTGGACCAGATGGACACAGGAATGCTCACCGACCTGCCGGCTTTACCTGTAGAATTCTATCCACATGATTCTCCTCTGGGTCTGCTCCTACTCCGGCCATCTTGCAAGTCATGAAGTAATGTTTCAGGCCAGTGCCCGGCGTCCTCCATCACTTCATTTCCTGATGCCTTTAAAGCCTTGCACCTGTGTTGTATCCGCACAGGCGGTTTAAATTAATAGCAGCCTTGCAGAGGATGGGCTGACCTCCTGGGTTTTTTAAGTGAATATAGATGTTGTAAGGCTTTAAATTGTAACATACTTCCCTGGAAATGGTCTGTTCTCCAGGACATGTGAAAAGGCTAAATGGAAAACAACAGTGTTGTCTGTTTTTCTTTTTTAAAGAAAACAGAGGATGTGGCTTAAGGGTCTCATTATTTCAGGTTGGACATTGGAGAAAAGGAAGAGGTACCTCTCCTAGGTGTTCTTAAAGACAGTGACTCATTTTTAAACAACTTGAATCCAAAGATATATAGAGTTTTCACAGATGCGCCAGTGAAAGCAAATGCCCAAATTTGTAATGAACCTTCATAAAAATACTGCTCTGTAACAACAGATTTCCTTTTATAAAAATGATTTTTACACAGGCAAGCCTAGAAGACATAAGCATGCAAAAGGGTTTTGTACTGAGGACCACACAGTTCAATGTGCCGCATTCATAAGCTGTTTTTCTTTCTTCGACAAACATTTATTGATCTTCTTTATGTACCAGGTGCTGGGGGTTCCGAGATCAGTAAGAAGCAGCTCCTGCTTTTCTGGGATGTATAGTCAGGATTACGGTTGTCTCTGGACAGGAAAGCTGGAAGAGGCCTCTGAGATCTCCTCTTAGGTCTGAATTTTACACATAAGGATACCAAGACTGAGAGAATTTGAGATACCTATGCAACGACACAGCAGGTCCAGAACTTCTAAATCCTGCTCATGGATCTTTCCAGAAAGCCCAGTTTTGCCCACCAAAGACACAGGTGGGTAAAGTAGAAAGAGCACAGTTTAGAATGAGGGGGGCCTCAGGGTCCACCCAGCTTGGCCACTAACCAGCTGGGTGTAAGCACACGCACTAGGTCAGCATGTCTCTCAGGTTACCTGAGCCGCTTGCTCAGGATGCTCACAATCAGGCCGCTGCCCTGGGAACCCTGACTTAGTAGGTCTAGACTGAGGCCCAGACCTCCCATGGGTCTCATTTTTAGAAAACTTACAGAAACATTGCATCAAATGAGCTCTAACCCACCAACTATACGAATTTTTAAAGTAAAGTGGGGGTGCCTGGGTGGCTCAGTCTTTAAGCATCTGCCTTCGGCTCAGGTCATGATCCTGGAGTTCCGGGATCGAGCCCCACATGGGGGCTCCTTGCTCAGTGGGGAGTCTGCTTCTCCCTCTGCCCCTCATCCCATTTGTGCGTTCTCTCTCTCTCTCTCAAATAAATAAATAAAATCTTTACAAAATAGAATAAAGTGAAATCAAAGAAGGTACAACAAAACAAACATTGATGTGTACTGGGGCCCTTGCCTCTAAAAGGCAAAAACTCCTACTAAGCTCTGCTTCTGTGATCAATATCCTTTGCCTGCTGATCTGACCAGCTTCTTCTGGTCTTCTGAGGAAAACCCCTCCCAATTACACAGACAGGACTCCTAAAATTCATAGAAACTTGCAGTTACCTTAGGCTGTTGCCTATGCTAGAATGATTTTACTCTGTGTAAATTTGGGGTATATATGAGCATGTGGAAAGAACATATATTTATGTATTTATATATATATTTGTATCACCAAAATTGCACCTGACATATTAAATATGTTTTTGGGGAATGTTGTTATTGAACCTAGAAAAGCAAAAGTTGTGCTTATATTTCTTCTTTTGCTTCCAAGGATAATTATTAGTATTTAAATACACTATTCTGAGAGACCAACTACTCCTAAGAAAAATGAAAGCCTCCAGTTAAACGCACACATCATTGGATTAAAATCAGAAATGACAGCACGGGCACAGATCTGTGAATCCAGTTCACAGGTTTTTGACTCACTGATGAGTTTGAATTTTACCAATGTGGTAACCCCAGACTGAGGCTTTGTTCAGGGTTCCAATTCCACCATCTCCCTCTGTGAGAAGGGCTAAAGCTAAGTCAAGACCTGGACAGGGCACATCCAGTAATGATGGTAGGATAATCTGTAAGCTTTGTTTTGTCTTCCTTTGCATTTCTTTGAGTCATAGAATTGAAGGCATTGATTTCTGACATGAAAGAAGAACTGGCTGAGGACATCATTCTGGAAATGTCTTGGCCTGAAATATCTGGCAAAGCCAGGTAAGGGGCTGGGCAGGAAAATCAAAGAGATAGAAGACACTCAAATAATTCAGGCAAAGCTGCATTCCTGATGCCTGAGAATATGTGTGTGTGTGCACGTGTGTGGTGTGTGTGTCTATTTGGTTCTGAGTTTCTTCATTCAGTTTACATGGATCTAATGGTTTATTCTCCCAGCAGGTAATTATGGACTTCCTCCTCTGTGCCAAGCACAGTCTGGACAATGTAGGGGTTCCAAGAAGCCAGAATAAAGAGGTAGTCCCCAAGTGTGAAGAGGAATCACTCTAACCATTATTTACATTTTCTTATCAGCAAAATGGGCTTGGGGCTGAGGGCAGCAGTGAGGGAGGTACAATGAGCAAGAAACCGGAAATGGCTCTACTCCCAGGGCTGACCCTCGCTAACTGTGTAAATGGGGCCTCGATTTTTTACCTATAAAATGGGAAGCTTTTTCAACCCTAAGAGTAGATTATTCCATGTGATACAGAGGGCTTTGTGAAGAAGAGTTCATTAATGATACCGAAGATAGAAGAAAATATAGTCAATGTCTATTGCTTTCCTGGGATAACTTTACAGGGTCATCTGGGCTGGGAAGAATGGGACATTTGGGGTTGTTGGAGAGGGCATTTTTCTTCCTTCCTCTTTTCTTTCTTTTTCATCTGTCTTCTTTTTCTCTTTCTTTCCTTTGAAAGGAGAAAGGACATGGGTACATTACCCTTGTCTTTCCTTTTTGCTTTTGGAAGAAGTTTCTCTGGACCCTTGCTCGGTTATTACAGACAAACTCCCTTGTTTGTCTCTTGGAGGATAACAATGCAGAAGCAAGGTAAGTCTTTGGGAGCTGATTTTAGACTTCAAACCCAAGCAGAAGTGGTAGATTTAAAATTCTGAGCCCAGCACAAACCTCTTCATTTTCAAGTTCATTTACCCTTGGCAACATGCAACCTCCTGTTTACTATGAGGGAAAAAAAGCTTTAAAAGGCTCATTTAAAAGGCTAAGGAGCCTTTTGGGATCTCCGCAAGCTCTTTAAAAACATATTTTGATGATACAAGTGTAAACAAATCAAAAGCATATGGATTGAATTTCCCTTAAATTACACAGGATTTTTTAAATGATGGGAGGGTGGAAATGTGTTTGGAAAAATATGTTTTTGGTTTTACTGACTCAGAAACATGCGAATGAGCTGAAGCTTTTGACAGACCCAAAATGATGGCAGGTTTGTCCATCATCTGTCTTTGAGGGTCTGTAGTCCTTCACAAGCCTTCTCTGGCTTTGTACCCAAGGAGTAGAGATTTCCGTTAGTGCAAACTCACAGAGACAGAAAGACCAAAACCACACACTGTGAGTTCTATCCTTCCCTTGAGTTAAAGAGCCCCGTTTCACGAAATTTGGCAGCATGGACTCCCCTTGGACCAGTCAAAGGGATTAGTGTTCATTTTATAAAATATAAGTCTGTACAGAGCTGTACAACCTGGACCCAGGTGCCAACGTCAGCATGCAGGCTGGCCTTCTGTAGCCCCCAGGCTGGGAGCCACCCCAAAGCCTTCACCCCATGCTTTACAGAGTACCCTGGAGAGTCACATTGTCATCATCACTCTTCCCTTATCTCCTGGCCCCAACACACAACACGCCAGAAAAATGAGGGTCGACAACCTGGGGCCACTGTCTCCAAAGTGTTGCTGATGCCAGAATTTCAGGATAAGGGAACAGGGCCACGAATAAGCAGAGAGAGAGAAGCGTGGTGTGTCCTTATGAACACTCCAGCCTCATCTACAAAGCAGAACGTGGGGGCCTCTCATGGAGATGCACCTGTCCAATCTAGTCCTAAAGGAAAATGCTTTAAAAATCTCTAGACATTTGCTCTGCTTTCCTGCTTTCTTTGTCTGAATATACATAGCACCAGAGTTAGAGCAACCCCAGAGAGCTTCTGGAAGATTCAGGAAGGTGCCAGGTGGGTTTGGAGGACCAGGACCCCTTGAAGACCTGTCCAGTCATCTGACTCAAGCGAACCATCAGAATTACTTAGAGGCAAAAAGAGCTTTGTGCCCCCACCTCCACAAAACTGACTGGGCTGCTTTAAAAGATATTCGATTTGGAAAGTTGAGTTGGAAACATGCAATCACATGAGAGTTTGACTTACCTGAGGTCAAAAGATACTGCATCATTGTTCTTTTTTGAGGGAAACCCACAAACCTACCCGGTGCCTCTCTTCCCATACACACCCAGAGAAGTTAACGTTACACCCCCTCCCTTTTATTTTTTTAACTTCAGAGCAGTGATGTGAGAAAGTAGTTTGGAAAAATAAAGGGCTCTCTAGTAAAAATAGTGGCTATCCCACTTGCGCCCCTAGTCCCAGAGACTTCTGTCCCCTCGCTACAATGGTGAACGCCTCACCAGTGCATAATTTTAACAGCACAACTCGCATTGCCTAGGCAGCTGTCTGCCACACCAACTCTTTATGAAATCCACCCACGGCATTTGACTCAATTACCTCCTGCAGCTGCGAATTCCACAGGTCGACCACACTCTGCATGGAAAAGTATTTCTTTGTATTTGTTCCAAATTTATTAGCCATTTGAACCATTTCTTTTAGTGGCTTGTATATTTTTAAGTGTTCATATATCACCGTTTTCGGCCCAAGTCCCACTGGCCTGCATTTAATATGCAGCTCAGAATATTACACTACAGTCTTCAAAGGATCTGTTCCAAAGCAGACCTGTGTGTTGACCTCCACTTGAGCTTTGCTCAGAGTTCTCCAGCCATGGACTTGCTCACAGCCCATCAGCCCCACAAGGGCAGGATTACAGGCATAAGAGGAAAAAGCCCTTCGGGGACCAGGGAGGGAAGGGTTCAAAACTCCTCCTGCTAGAAATGAGTTGGGGCCCTACCTGATATACAAGGACATCCCTAAGAGGTGAGTACACTGTTTTACAGATGAAGAAACCGAGTCACGGAGAAGTGAGGTCACTTCCCATAAGTCACAGAGGTGGTATACCCCAAATCTACACCAAATCTCCACAATAAACATTCTGAAGACAAGTCCAGCATTCTTACCCCTACCACGGAAAGTTCTATGTAAGAAGATAAGAGCAAGATTCATGGATAAATAAGTTAACATTTCCCTGGGCCAGTAGGAAGAGATATTCACAGCTCCCTAGAGTTAGGTCCCTGAGCACTGGGTGCCATGCTTCTCTCCCTGACAAGCACGTGAGAACGCACCGTGTACTGTGGAGAACCCCACAAGTTGCTCTCCACTACCGTGGAAATAGGCCTCAAAACACAACAACAAGCAGGGACTTCCAGCGTCTTTGTCTAGTTTGACAAGTGACTTCCAGGGCCATTTCTAAGTTCTTGCCTCGCTGACATCAGCGTCCTGGTGAAACCACATCGAGGCCTCACTCTCTCCCACCCCTCTACCCGATGTAACCTCACTTTCCATCCAGGACAGGCTGTGTGATTTTTCCCTGTGTGCTCCCTTCCCCCATTCCAGTTCCACTGGGAATGGAGAGAATGATTAAGATGGTCTCCATGTCTTCATGCAGAGCAAAGAGAGCTCAGCCTTCACTGTCAGGTCTTTGTAATCCCAGCTTTGCTGCTTCCATAATGTGACTACAGGCAAGTTCCTTAATCTCTGAGACCTGTGATTCCTCAGCTCTGTCAGGGAAGAAAATGCCAAGCTCACATGGCTCTTACAAAGACTAGCCACGATGCGTCCAATGTACCCGGCCCTGTGTTCAGCCCATAATAGCTACTCAGTACACATCGTTGCCTGCCTTTTGCAAGTGTGTGCCATACATTAATAAGTGGGGCAAAAGGATGCTAAAGATACAACAGGCTATTACAGCCTACTGCTTTCGAAGTGGTGTTTCAACTTAACAGCCTAGTCTTAAAACCAGGTGTAGCGGAGATGAAATCCAGAACTTAGGTCTATAGCTTAAACCTTTATTCATAATTACATATGACTCAAGATTAACTCATCATGGCATATACAAAAACAGAGCTGCTTGATTAACAGAAAAGAGAGCTTTGTGCCAAGACCCCTCCCTCCCACAAAAGAAGAAGAAAATGCCAGTTGGAAGTGAATTTAATAACGACATGTGAAGTGGGCGCATCTGCTTCCATTCCATGTCAAGAAATTACAGTCCACGCTTGCATTCAACAATTTATTCTTTCTCTAAAAGTTTCTTTGCTGTCATGTACAGGCTATGTTTAGGGTTTAGTGTTTCAAGATGGTTTTACTGTAAAGGGAAATGAAAACAACTATGGGATATGGAGAATCTATTGATCTTCAGCATCTCTAGGACCAGAATTTCCTCTGTCTTTTCAAATAATGCAATTGTTTTAACCACTTTTTTTTTTCTTTCAAATTCTGAATCAGGGTATTGTTTTCTGATGGTAAATTTAATAACCTGTTAGCAGCAATTCAGAAAAACACTGAAATGTTCCCCAATAGTATGGAATCAAAACACTCTACATTAAAAAGGTCTTTAGCTCGGGTGTCTAACATCAGCTCAAGTGGCCCAAGTGGCTTTGGACGAGTCACTGAACCACATTCTACCTCAGATTGATCATCTGCAACAAGAGAAATCTGGAGCACTGTCCACACCATCCAGCCTTGTGTTGACATTCTATTCTCTGCAGGATGCTATTCATAAGACAACCAAAGTTTTACAATTTCTTTATGCCCGGCCATTAGAAATCAAATCATTTAATCTATTTTATAAAAGCATCCTCAACCCAGTCTCCTGTCATTTTATCCCCTTGGAGGTGAAGACGGTGACATTCTTAAATACTCAAGATACAAGTCTATGCAATTGTAGATTTGAATTTAGATTTGGATGCCAACTTTGGCCAAGTACACATAAAACTTTAGGTGAAATGAAAATGCCTACCTGATCCATCTCACAAATTGCTATTGAGCCTCTATGTGCTCAGCTGTGGGTGAATAGAAGACTGACACTCTGCCCCGTTACTCGCTGAATCGGTCTGGGCAAGTTGCTAACACTTTTTGTGCATCCATTTAAAAAACAAGAACAAAGAGATAACAGAGATAATTTGCATACCATACAACTCACCCACTGAAAGTGTAAATTCAGTGTTTTTTAGTCTATTCACAGGGTTGTGCAATCATCCCCAGAATCACGTTTATAACATTTTTGGCCCTCCTAAAAGAAATCCTGTACACATGAGCTGTCACTCACCATTTGCACACACACACCCCACTCTCCAGCCCCTGGCAATGGCTAATCTACTTTCAATCTCTAAAGATTTCCCTATTTTGGACATTTCCTAGAAATAGAATCATACAGTATGTGACCTTTTGTGACTGACTTCTCTCACTCGACAAAATGTTTCTAAGGTTTATCGATGTTGTAGCGTGCATCGGCACTGCATTCCATTTTAAGCTGAATAATAGTTCATACTATGGATATACCACATTTTACTTATCTACTCATCAATAGATAGACATTTGAGTTGCTCCCACTTTCTGGCATGCCACTGCCAAGAACGTTCATGGACAAGTCTGCACATCTAGTTTTGTGTCGACAAAATTCTATTGCTTTCAATTAACTTGAAAGACCAACTCCTCGTTTTCTGTACAATCGCTTGCTTTTCTGCATTTCCCTGATGCTAGCACCTTGTTCCAGGTACTTGAGCCTTTCCAATATCGGAACTGTCTCTTCACTTTGCATTCTACACTGAAATAGTTGTTGAATCCTTCTAAATATCTAGGATGTGACTTGAATCCCTTCTTTCTTTTCTTTCTTGATGGTTGTCTTACAATCACAACCTCATTTTTCTCACTTTCTTCGTCTCCCTGAAAACTCTCCTCACCATTAACTAGTTACCCAACTACAAGCTTGGGTCTCTTCTTTCTACTACAAAATGTTACTTTTAGTCATCAAGTATTTAAAAAGTCTTCATGGTTCTCCACTGAAAGGTTCACTACACTGAGTTCTTTACCAGGTACAAAATTTGCAAGCCACAAACTTGGGTACCTAAAAACTGTAAATTTGAGTATTTTTCTATAAAGGAACTTAAGTTATCTTTTAAGGCTTTGTGTAGCCTACTGGCAAGATACTCAATCTAGTTAGAGCCAGGTAAGTTCAGTCACTTCCGTGATTTCTCCGTGCTGTCTAGTTTGAAATTAGCATCACCCAAGTTGGCCTCCTCTCAGCTCTCCCCATTAGTGGGGTGGGGGTGGGGTGGGGGGGAGAAGGCATCCAGGTCTACGAATGAAGAAGAACCCACATCCAGTCCTCGGGTGACCTCTCTTGTCCACAGGGATGTCCTTTAGCCCAACTGCTCTAACCTCTCCCATATGCCTCCTCTTTGCCTTGCCTGCCTCCAACTTGCTGACAGTCAGTTCTGCTGTTGGTCCACACCCCATGCTGACATGGAGGGCTTCTCATTGAAGCCCAATGCCCCTTCAGACATCCAGGCAGTGAGTCACCTGCCCACTTGTCTGGGATTTCCATTGTCCAGCCCAGCCCCACCCCGGGCTGGTGAGCAAGGTATAGGACCCCTTCTCAGAGAAAAAAACACATGTCAGCTGTCTTTTCTCTCCCTCTAGCTTCTCCTCAACCAGTTCAGACAATCTTTGTGTAGTCTCTGCAGACAAGCTAGTTGAGCCCTTTATGGATTTTCTTTCCAATATGTTTTTTATATCATAAATTGAAGACTTGTACTCCTTCTGGTGTTTTGTTTTCCAAAACACTCAGCTCTTACAAATTAGGAGCTGTGGCTCTCCAGGCTGTTATCCCCTCTACAAACTTCCACAGCCCTATCTGAAATGGCTAGGTCTCAGGCCTGCTTGAACCCAAAGCCTGTGTGTGCCCTTCAACACTGCCTCCTGGGTTCCAGAGAGTATCAAGGGCTGGGACACAGTGGCCAACCCTCTCGGTTTCTGCAGAGCCTGTCAGTGTCCAGGGAAGCAGCAAGGAACTCCGGCCAGAGAGGCTCCTCCAAATCCATGAAAGTTATCTTCCTTTTGTGGTCCGAACCACAGCAACATCTTGTCAGGCCCCACACAGCCTGGCCAGGATTTCTAATTTTAAGGGCCGTGGCTGGCCCCTGACTTGGTGTTCTGTTTGCAGCACAGTTTTGGTGGGTCAGCAATGTGTCCAAAGAGAACTGCCATTCTTTAAGACACTCTGGCCCTAGGTCCACCTCTGCTGATACCCCTGTGGCTGGACACGGACCCTGGAGCCTGGACCTTGACAGTTAACTTAGGAAAGTGGAAGCTCACAGGTGTGTGGAGTCCTTTCTCAGGAAAGACATGTAGCAAAAATGCATCCTAAATATTCACATTTGAGGGGAAAAAAAAGAAGAAGCCAACACCGTAAGAGCCCAATGTTTCCACTAGGTCAAAAGTAGAATCCTAGTTCATGATCTGTCTTGTGATGAAAGTACCAAATGTGTAGAAAGCAAGAAACCATGATAGTCAATTCCATAAAGGGGCGGGGAGCCATACAAGAGTTTTTGGTTTTGTTTAAATTGTCTGCTTCTTGCCATTAATGGAAAAAGGTAAAGGCTGTAATTGCCTGTGATCATTGTTGTGAATTCAGAAACTCAAGCTTCTGGTGAAATTGACTTTGTGAATATCTAAGTTTTTGCTGCTATCTTAAAATGGAAAGGATTTGGACTGATTGGAGCCAGCAGAAAAAGGATTTGAATTTTTTTCCCCTCTGTGTGTCCTTCTAACTTCTAACATAATTGAAAGATGAATTCATTTGGCGAGAAGTGCCGCTCAAATTCAAATTTGGTTCTTTCAAAGAAAGAGATCAAAACTGATTTTTCTCTAGAGTTGGAGAATAATGAAGCACAGAGAGGATATGTTTTGCATATTTGTTTGCAAAAGACACAATGTTCTTATGCTTATATATATATTTTTTGTCTTGAATATGGGTCGTTGTAAAAGGAAAGTCATCTTGCAGGATTACTTCATTTGGTTATATCCCTTTAAAGACTTAAGAGCAACTCTCTATCCATATTATCTGGTGATAAATCCTCTGAAATTCCCTGCTAAAACAAGTCCCATTGATAGCAGATAACCCGGGCTCAGGCTTCTTAAGTTTTATTTCGATTAATCTCGGATTCATTTTAATGATCTTTCAACTGTTTTATTCCTTCTGATGCTGGAAATTTTTTATCATCTTAATGTGCTTATGGCATACCTAATCCACCCCTTTCTATCCTTGGCTGACCGTTGCCTACATGATTTCTCTGACATGAAACCTCCTTCCCTTCTGTGCCAGCCAGCTACCCTCCCTCTGTATCCTTGGAGAATTCACTTGGGCCAAACACTTTGGGTGCTTGACTTCAATTTCCAGAGGTTTCTAGTTTAAAGACACCATTTTATTGGTTTTTTTTTTTTTAATTTGTGGTGGTTGTGTGTCTTTATATATTTAATATGCTCGCTCCCGCATTTGTATTTAATTGTTGTTTTCCTAAGGGACCACGTTTCCCCCCAATTAATTTCTAATGAACCCACTTTCGGGGGCATCTGCACCACAGAGGCAGCAGCTGATTTAGATTATGCCTGAATTTTCTCAGCAGGAACTACCACTGACCTAAGCATCCCTTTCACAACACTGTCCCAGGCACAAGAACAAGCCAGTGGCCATCCAGGCCCTCAGCCTTCTTGGCTTAGTGAGCTGCTACTTCTAATTATTTCTAAATTATTTTAATTCCTTGAAGCCATTAAAAACACACACTCAACATTTGTGCATTTTGAAAGAATTGCCAGAGTCTCCTCAGACCAACGTTTTCCACTGACACAATATGACTTAGAAGAAACATCAAAGGCTTGCAAACGAGACCACTGAAAGCATTCTTGCTTCCCCACCCATCAGGGCTCGACATTGTCTGAAACAATGTGATTTCCAGAAGGAACTGGCTAACTACAGGCCCTCCAAACTCTAGCAAGGCTGGCTAAAGCGGAGACTTTAGCCTCTGAAGGAATTGAGGGTTTGCTCCTTTTAGGGAAGAGAAACATGGAGCCCCTTTGTTAAGATGGTGGTCTCACATTACATTAGAAAAAGAGGCAATATGGTCGTGGTCCAAAATCTATACCAAAGCATTGGGTTCACAGGATCTCTAAGGCTTTGAGGCAATTTAAATATGTCTCTGAGAAGATGTATCAAATTCCAGTATAACTAGCTTAGGGTGATTTAGAATTCAGGAAATGGGATACAACGTGCAAGTACATCTTCCAAATCTTCATGTAAATTTCAGCTTGGCATGGCTAATTGTGGGGAAGGATTATGAAGGAGCCATGTCATATCCCAAACATGTAGCTCAATACTTGGCAATAAGTGTCGGTCGAATGAGTAAATGAATGAATGACTGAATGAACTAACAAATCTGGAGTTCAAACTGAAAATAAAACTGGTCATGTATTTCTTTCTTCTTTTCCTCTCTTATTTAGAGTATCAGTATACCTTTCCTAACCCAAGATTTAGCTTTCTACCAACACCCTGGACCCCATCCACTCCTACCATGTTGGAGACCTTACTCCAAGAACTGATGTTTTTTCCCTGCATCATCAATAACTATCTTTCTCACATTTATGTTCTACCCCTTTAATCTCTCTCACTGCCACTGTCTTGGTTTGGGGCTCCGTCATCTTTCAATTTAAACTATTTCAATACTCACCTAATGGGACAGCAGCTCTGCAAACGGAACCAGGATACAGTTTCTCTCTCTGACCTTGTTGGCCTTGCTTCATCAGTGTTGAATTAATTCTTGGCAGAGTCTCCCCTTCTAGTCACAAGATGGCTGCCAACAGTTCTTCTGGTGCTTCCTTTTTGTCACATCTAGCAGGAAAAAATAAAGCATTCCTTCCAGTATTTCAAATAAAATAAGGACAAACTTTTCTATTCCAGGTATTCCAAACACCTGTGAAATTGCTTTCCTCTATTTCTCTCTGTTTTGCCCTTCCTTGAATTAATCACTCTGTGCCCAAGGAGGGAATAAATTATACTCATTGGTTTAAGCCAATCAGGTACCACCCCTTGAACTGTAGGTGGGGACAATTTCAACCAAACTCAAAGGCAGACAAGAGAGGGTAGGTGAATTCCCAAAGAAAAGCCAGGGTATGATGGTAGATGGAGGAGATGATGCTTGGGAGGCAACTAAAATTGTCTAGTGCATGGGGTCAACAGAGTGAGATCAAGAGCAGGGACTAAGACCAGAAATTTGTTCAGATAGAAATGGAAAGAAGGAAGACCAGAGTTGTGGCCAGAAAAGTCAGTAAAGGCAGAAAAAGCAGTCAGAACCTTATCAGCCAGAGCATAAAATAAGTCAAGTTCATAAAACTCAATTGAAGCAATCGTTACCTGAGCTGGTTAATCATGAGAATCACCCAGAGGAATTGCTTGTTTAATACAGACTTCGGGGGTGCCTGGGTGGTGGAGTTGCTTGAGTGTCCGACTCTCAGTTTCGTCTCAGGTTGTGCTCTCTGGGTCATGAGATGGATCCCCACGTTGGGCTCCACACTTGGTGCAGAGTCTGCTTAAAATTCTCCCTCCCTCTCCCTCTGTCCCTCCCTCCTGTCTAAAACAAATAAATACCTCTTTTTTTAAAAAATTTTTTTTCCGATTTTATTTATTTGAGAGAGAGAGACAGAGATAGTGAGAGAGAGAGCACAAGTGGGGAGGAGAGGGAGAAGCAGACTCCCCACAGAGCAGGGAGCCCGATGCAGGACTCGATCCCAGGACCCTGAGATCATGACCTGAGCTGAAGGCGGACGCTTAACCGACTGAGCCACCCAGGCGCCCAATAAATACCTCTTTTTAAAAAAATACAGACTTCCTCGTACCATCGCCTGAGATACCACTTCAGCCAACCTCAAGCTCTTAAACTGTGGAACTGCTGTGTAGAGGGTGGGCTAGCCTTGGAAAGAGAGGGGTCGAGCCATGCAGGAACCCCTGGCTGGAATGGCTGGTTGAGGATGGAAGGTGCCGGTTCAGTTCACTGTACCTCCTACCCTGTGATGGGGGTGTGCAAGGTGGGCAGATTTCTGCTCTTCTCTCTAATGAAAACAACCTCAGCAGCAGGTCACCAAGCCACTTGTGAAAGGTCACCCACCGGTGGGCTGGCAGCCACAGCACATCCAAACTGACTGTCTTTCATTTCCCAGGTACAATGACTTGACTGCTTTGCCCAAAATGGGTGAATTCAGAGCTTTTCGTGAAAATATGCATTGTGACCTCTAATTTGTCAAATAGATCGATGTTTTCTATATCGTACTACATATAAACTGTGTTAGGCAAAAATAGCTATTTATTAATGGGTCTGGATGTAAACTTTCACTAAGAACCTACAACATTCAATGAGATAATTTGTCCCTTATTTCCCCTCTTGCTAGATAGGGCCCTATACTGTATTAAAAAAAAAATAGAAAGACTGGAAAAACTCAGATGGAACAGGGAGCTGGCTGGTTTGTTCCTCAACAACACTCACTGAAATCAATCCAATATGTATTTACTTCCTCTCAACTTGAGTGAGCCTTCTCAGCCCCTGATAAACAGTAAAGGAAAGATTAAGAAACCCCAGGGCTTGGAGGAGATTTTCCTGGTTCAAAAGAGCAGAAGGAAGGAGATCCTGAAAGAAAGACTAGAACTTCTCTAACTCCTCCTTCCCGCCCTCCGGATCAGCCTCCATAGTCCAGGTGGGGTGGGAGCCTGCAAGATGACGCAGATCCTGCTTGCGCCTTTAGGATCCCAGTGTGCTTCCAGCCCAAAATCCTCCAAGGGAAATCTAGCTCCCTGTAGATGGATGAAAGATGAGAAACACAGTAGCTCTCGGGTGAATTTGCTTCTACATCTGTTCCAAAGCCAATTGTTTGAAGTTTTTTTTTCCTTTTAAGGTCCAGTACATCGTTGGGCGTCTGGCCTTCCATGGGAGGAATCCACCCCAGCCGGCCCCAGTGACTCTGCACTAACTTTCCATTCTACTGAGTCCTTCATTTCATTTTGGCCAAAGATCAGCATTGATCTAGGTTGTTGCACAGCTGTGCAACAGCTGTGCAATCCAAGAAAACCACAGTGGGCTCAGGAGGCTGAGAGACTTTATTAAATCAGAAAAAAAAAAAAAGGCAGGTTGGGAGTTCTTTCTTTCCCCCTCAACCTCCCCTAAAATAATTCTCTCCAATAGTGATGACGTGGTATATGGTGAAATTCAGGCTTCACACCTCTCCAGGATTTAATTAAAGAGTTTTATTTCTATGAAGAGGAGGAGGAAGCCATAGCGATGGAAACGTGCTCGCTCCATGGCGGGGATGGGGCGGGGATGGGGGAAGAAGTGCTCATCATTCTGGCATCAGACAAACTCTCTGAGGGTAATGTCTTTTCTCCCAAAACTCGGGGATTTGATGGGCCTCTTCAATAAAGTGAATCTGGGGACTGCAACTGAGGTTCTTCAAGTTGCCATGACTTCCTAGCATGCAGACTCCCCTCATAAATAAAACACTTGTCCAAAAGTCCAAAACGCATGAAAAAGTTATAGGAAGCGTCTTTCTAATACATTTGGTAACAAGCCCCCTAGGATATGTTTAAAATGGATTTATGCTTTATTTGCAATAAGTTATATAGAAGGTGGACAACTGATCTCTCTGTACCAGTTCCTATGCGCCTAAGACAAAATAAAACACCTAATTCGTAAATCCATGAGAAATGTATTCATTCCGCAGAAGGTAGATACTCAGCTGATTTTTTGGGTTTTTTTTTTTTTTGACCTTGATAATGCCGTAATGGTTGTGGTCAGCACAGTCGACAAGAGTTTGCACCCTCGAACCCCACCTGAAGTGAGAAGTTACGACTGGATGTGGTTCACAGGCTTTGAGCTCTGTTGTCCCCTCCAAGACCTATGCCCCACTGTCACACTAGCGTTGGCACGCTGAAATTATTTCCCCCTTGGCAATGTCAGATATGAACATGAAAGTCACACAGACTGTGAGATGTAATATTTTCTTAGCAGTGTCTCCCTTCCAATTAACTTTTTTCTATTATGTTATGTTAATCACCATACATTACATCATCCGTTTTTGATGTAGTGTTCCATGATTCATTGTTTGTATATAACACCCAGTGCTCCATTCAATACGTGCCCTCCTTAATACCCATCACCAGGCTAACCCATCCCCCCACCCCCCTCCCCTCTAGAACCCTCAGTTTGTTTCCCAGAGTCCATAGTCTCCCATGGTTTTTCTCCCCCTCCGATTTCCCCCCCTTCATTTTTCCCTTCCAATTAACTTTTGAATGAGGTTACTGGAAGCTTGGGGGTAAGTAGGAGAGCTGATTATTTTATAGGAAACAAACGTGCCGTGTTTGCCATGTGAAGGTGAGGTCATTCATAGGAGGCAGCTCTGGGATATTTAGCTGGAAGAGATGGCTCCACTTCTCAGAGAAACTGGCGCTGGCCTGGAGGAAAGACATGGCGGCCGACCCCTGTGGGAAATAAGCCTGTCACCTGGGACTATTTGGAACTCATTTGTTAATTAGTCTGCATCTATTTGAAGAAGTTAAAAAAAAAGACAAAAGCCATTCTGCTTTAAAGATCTGTGACTATTTTACCAGTGAGATGGACATATGCTGAGTTGTGGCTTCCAGTTCATTTTACATTTAGTACAATGATAAATTCAACTTTTTCTTGTTTTGACAAGTGAAATTTTTGGTGAACAGAGGGAAAACAGTAGTGAATGTCTATGTTTTTAGCCTGACTTACATGCTGGAGGCAGTTTCAAACTTACTATAATGTATTCATCTCTCTTTACGTAACTTCCTGGTGTTTTCGAAAAGAGAGTGCTTAAGCAATTCTTAAAAGTAAAAAAAGCTCCCCATAAGTTCCTGAATCAGCATTTACTTTTTACTGAATGTGACTTTATTTAATTGCCAAAAAACCTATTAATTATAAAATGACAGCCAGCCAGCACAGCCTGGCTACAACCGCATGACTATGGTGTGTAAATGCGTCATCTCACACTCTTTAATCAAGGTTCCAGGGTGATCATGACTTGGTCCTTGGAGTGGTCTGTGGTTGGGTAAGGAACGTGCAGGTCAGTCCCAGAATCCAGACGGACACTGACCTTGCCGCCGCCTCTTACACCCCACTTCTGAAGTACTCTGACCCACCTTCCAGTCTTCAACAGCTTATGCTTTTTGGACCCACAGATGTTCAGCAGGCCTGACTCATTCATTTGAGCAAACTAAAATGAGCCCAGGATCTCACCTTGTGTATGGGACCCTGCTCTTTGTTGCTTGGAGCAAGTGTATTGCATTTGCATATGTAAGGTGACCTAAAGCCTCTTGGGAGTGAACGAAGGGTGAGCTCATAACCCAAGGAAAAGCTCCAGTGTGATCTTCTGGGCAAAGCTAGAGGTGCAAAGCTGCAATCAGTGTGCAGGTAAGGAAAGAGCTATCCTACATCCAGGTAAGAAAGAAATCTACAAGGGAGGGCTCTTCAGAAAAAATCTGATAGCACCTCTTGGGGTGGTCTTCTGGGTTGAGGTGTGATTGGGCCAAGCCGACGTCCCAGAAACAGAGCAGAGCTGATGATTTAATGATACCTCATAACTGACCAAGCGAGAAGGGCACAGGAGCAGGTCAGAGGTGGAGAGCTCCTCAGGAGGGCAGCCTGCTACAAAAGACGTGGTGCGCCTCCTGCAACGGGCCTAGGCATTATGGTTTCCTAGTCCAGCCTGTGAGTGACGTCCAGAGTCCTGAGAGGAGGTGCAGACAAATGCCCCAGCATCAGCAAAGCCCACAACCATGTCAAAGCACTGGGGTTGAAGAAGCCTTGTGCTTAAACCTAGAGCTCTCCTTCGAGAGGGTTGGGGATGCTCAGACTGCCCTGGATTTGGGTGTGTTTTCCAGGCCCGGGGAGGAGGAAGAATTCAAGAGAAAGGTGGAACGTGTCCTCGGCTTGCCTGGCTGGTAGGCTCAAGAGGCTCCTCTGGCAGGAAGTGAACCTTCTTTTTCCAGAGATGAGCATTAGGAAGCTGGTTTTTATTTGTTTGCAGGTGGTCCCTTTGGGCTTCTGTTCTAGATGCCACACACCTAAGCAAGACTGCCTCAGAAGCTTACAGAAGAGAGGACTTTATTATCACCTTTTAAAAAAATACTCCCTTCTCTGGAGCTACATCTTGCCCTATTATTCAGTGTGTGTGTTGTGGGTGGGGGAGAGAGAGAAAGAGAGAGAGAGGTTGGGGTAATAAGTGGGTGGTCTGTGATATGGATTCTGACCATCTCTTCCCCTCGCCAGATCTCTGCCCCACCTGAGTCATTTATCCTGGCTCTGAATAAGTTGTCAGGATCCATTAGATCACTCAGCAGACATTCTGAAAATTAAATTCATGCTCCCACACATACACACAGATGTCTTTCTTTCTCCCTGAACCCCAACATGTACACCTAAGTGCTTCACAAAGGACAAGACAACTCTGAAGAAGGAATCTCGTTCATTCCCCACATCCAGTTATGGGGCTACAGATAGCCTCAACCTTCTTATAATCTACATTTTGAATATTGAACATTGATAAGCCTCAGCCTCCTATCTCCAGTCAAATTTGGCTTTCAAAATCAGTTGGCATAGAAGAACTCTCTGAGAGACCCTGTTGCTGTGGGAAGGGGGGGGGATCTTGGGAGGAAAATTCAACTTCCACTAAGACCACAGGGCTAATTGCCAGCAGGTGTTTGTGATGGGGGAAATATAGAGCACCTTCCCTTCTACGTCCCAGCACCCCATAAACACACACACACACACACACACACCACAGTGTCCCAACCCTCATGCAGAGTCATGTTTGAATCTTGCTCCCCGCGTCAGTCAAGCCCATACCCAGTGGATCTCCACTGAGCGTCTGCACTAACTGGAACCTGAAGCCCACTTCTGCTGGATTACATCAGGGCAGGATCCTTCTTTAGCCAGGATGCCCCCTCACCAAAGCCCTACCTGAGACAAAGCTGGTTAGGGGTTCATTTGGGGTTGGTCCACAGGGGGCAGCTGTGAGCGATGCGGGAGTGAAAATGGAAGGAGGGAAAGACAAAACGAAGGTGACCTAGAGGGTGGGCCACCACTGCAGGACATGGACATTTGATATGGGACAGTCCTGAAGAGTGTCAGAGCCAGCCACCTGATGTGTAGACAGAAGAATGAACATTTGTTTCCAAGTTTATGTCTCCTGTTGGAAAAGGGGTGCCCTGCGGGGTCTCAATGCCTTGACATTTCCAGATGGTTCTTGTGTGAGTGCTAAACCCCCCTTCTACACCATGGGGTCAGATAGGCCTGGGCATGCTTAAGGTGGGGTGGGGAGAGCATAAAGCAGGAAAGCTTTGCCATAGCTGGAACCACGGGATGTGAGGCAGTGTACTAGAGGCCTGACCACCCCACAGGATACCTGGTATAAGGCAGTGGGGCAGGGCGATTTGAGAAGCAGGCAGCACTGGAGAAGGGGTCCTCTTCTAAGCCAGAGGTAGTAGCCACGGCCTTTCCGATTCCTGATTTGGGAGTAAAGAAAGAAAGACCCTGATCTTACTGGCTGAAGTGTGGGCTTTTAAAGGTTCAGGGGTTACCAACCTGTCTTCCTCAACCACTGCTGGAGGATCCAGAAGAGGCAAGAGGTTGGAAGGCAACGGAAAAAAATATATGGGGCTTGATTTTCTTAATCCTTTATTCATCCAGTTAACAATCTTTTATGAAGCTACCCAATGGTCACATAATGCGCCAGGCCTTAGAGACACAGAGGAGCTCTACCTCTGAGAACTGAGAGTCTCTGCCTGACCACGGCTATTTGGCCACCGGGGCCACAAGCTGACCTCCCCCTTTTCCACCAGCCCTAGAAGTTCTCAGTCTCATAATCTGGTACCTCTGGACTATCTCTGTGAATTTTATACTGAGAATTAACTTCCCCTCCCTGCCTCAACCAACAATATATGTCTATTGTTCAGCTTTGGGAAAGTTTATTTTCAAAGAAATTTATGATGTAGGAAAGCAGACTATTGCCTATGGAAGAAAAATGCATGTTGTAGAGGATGCTCTAAAGGGATTTATAGCATCAGAGCCATAGAGGGTCTAATAGGGTTATTGAGACCATATCAGCTAGCCAATAGTGAAAGATCAAAAACATGAGAGGGTTTCGGCAAATGGAAAAGAACCATAGCTACTGACCCAGAAGCAATGGAGCAGCTGATTCCAAAATCAGTATTTATTCTATAGGGTGGCTTATCTACAGCCTCCATTTGCTTTACAGTTTTCAAGTACCAATTTCGATATGCTATACCCTCACTTCAAAAAAAAAAAAAACTTTAGAATCTACCAGAAATTTGAATATGTCGGTTTCTAAACTGCATCTTCTGGGCTGCTTCTCATTCTTAAAAAGAGTACATGACTTTTTTAATTTTGTTTTGTTTTGTTTTGATTTAGAAAATATCCTTCTCAGAAATGAAACCATTGGAAGTTCCCCTCTAAGTTGAAGTCAGCTGAGGCCACAGAAAGAGGACTAGTTCTAGAGCCATGCTGCCCAAAATGGTGGCCACTAGCCACAAGTGGCTATTGAAATAAAATACACACTAGATTCCAAAGACTTGGTATTTTTAAAAATGTAAACTATTTCATCAATAACAGTTTATACTGATTATGTTGTTGAAATCATAGTGTTTTGAAATCCTGAGTTAAATTAAGTATATTACATTGATTTTACTTATCTCTTTTTGCTTTTCTTAATGTAGCCAATAAAAATTTGAAAATAGTAGCATGGCTCACATTCTATTTCAATGGGATACCACTGTTCTAGAAGTATAATGATCTAACGCGGTATTGAATAAAACTAATTTGAAAGCTCTACTCATTTATTGGGAAGCTAGTCAGTTTAGGATCCTGAAGCCCTAGTTTTACTAAGCAGTGCTTTGGTAGCTGGGAAGTAACTCAGGCTTGAGGAGAATCTCCAGTTGCTGTGCTACGTGCTGAGTTGGCATGTCGCAGATGAAACACTGCTTCACTAGGATTGGGGAAGCCTGCCCTCTCATCCTCACACTGTCCCTGACTAATTGTACCCTTCAGAAAGTTACCTAGTATCTCTGGCCTTATCTATCACAATATAAGGAATTTGAACTACACCATCACTAAGTCTCCTTTACCCCCCACCCAAGTCAATGATCCCAAATCCTCTCTGTTCCCATAACATTGGAACATGACAGGGATATTAATCAATTATAGCTACTGACCAAACAAGAAACTGCAAACCAGCTTTGAGGAAAGGCAATGTTATCCTGTTTCCGGTGTGTTTGAGATAAAGGAATATGCTCAAAAGATCAGCTACCAGATCCCTGACACTTGGGCTGAAGAGATGTGCTACATCTGGGATTTGCTAAGTTGAGTCAGCAAAGACTTTCTATTTCCTTGAAACGACTTCCTGAAGTCATTTTTCACAAAGTTTCAACTCTCTAAGATGTTCTGCCATAAATGCCTTTGCTGTCAGCAGGCAAGGAGCCTGCCAAACTTGGTCTCCCCAGGACTTTCTGCCGGGTTCTCCCTGTTCCCATGAAGTCAAGGACCATGTATGTTACCACCCTTTGGGGAGTACAGAGGATTCTCCCTCCTTTGATCATATACAGTGACTGTTGTGGTCAGTCTCAGTGCCCTTGAAGAGCTGGGCACATCTCCACATACTCTCATTGAGAGACTGGAGACAGGAAGTTGCTAGACCAATAACTCTGCTGATTATTGAAGAATCAATATGCTCCAAATAGAAAACAGAGCTGCTATGATGAACAACAGAAGAGGATAGGGGTTGCAGAATACTGACAGAGTACTTGAAGATGTCAAATCACAGAGGTTATGAAAACCAAGTCGTCATTAGGTGACCCTCGCAATATTTTGGGTTTGACCACTCACTCCTTCATGCACACCTTTTTCACGTGCAATATTTGTCATGACATCATGACATTCTGAAGCCCCCATTTTTAAGACAAATTTGCTTTTTGAACCTGTAAGGGTGGTCCAAAAGAGAAAAGCCCAAACCTACATCATGGGTGGAATATTTGGAAGAAAGTTAGAAAAATGGAACTTTAAATGTTGTAGAAGGAATGGGCCATAAGACCCAAGTTGGCTTCAACACTGGGGGGATTATGAAATAGATTTTCTAGATGTTGAGTTACCAAGCGTGGCAACACTTCAATTCTGAAGACCATGGGAAACAAGAGCAAAAGTGCTGAATCCATTACCCTGCATCCCACCAGGTACTCAGTGAAAAACATTTGCTTATCTCTTATTTTGTAATGGTAAGCAAATGTGAGATTGAGGCTATTTCTCTCCATAGCCCCAGTGCTAGGCATGATATCTGGTCAGAGTCATGCAGGAAATGTTGAATGAATCAATCAATCACGTATAGAAATAAGACATCTAGCCTCATATTCTTTGCTAACATTTGACCTCATGTTTTAATTTCTGACTTGCTGATTGTAAGCAAATATCATGTGGGGATGAAATAATATTAGTGGTGAGCTTCGCACGCAAAAAGAGTGCTCATAGGGGCTCCTGGGTGGCTCAATCCTTAAGCGTCTGCCTTCGGCTCAGGTCATGATCCCAGGGTCCTGGGATCGAGCCCCGCATTGGGCTCCCTGCTCGGCAGGAAGCCTGCTTCTCCTTCTCCCACTCCCCCTGCTTGTGTTCCCTCTCTTGCTGTGTCTCTGTCAAATAAATAAATAGAATCTTAAAAAAAAAAAAAGAGTGCTCATGGCCCCCATCATTCTTATGATGAACTTGCAATGAGTCCTCTCTACCTCTTCTGTTTTCCTGAGGCCCATGGCTTATATGTGGGATGTGGTTGCTCCAGGTTAACTCCACTGTCAATATCACCAAACTCACTCTATTTGAACAAACCCCTCAACATCTAGTCATTCACATCTTGTACTCTAAGCACATGAATGTCAACACTGTGAAACTCCTAAGTTTTCTCTCTACTGCCCTCTTCTCAGCAACCACCAGACAAGGTTATACACTCACATTTCTTAGCCAATAGTTAGCACTATTTAGCCCTTACATTTGTATGTTAGCTAGTGGTCCATGTGTCCATCTTACACACAGAAGTGTAAGTTTCTTGAAGAAGGGAATAATTCCTCCTTCTCATCTTTTCATTCTCCCTTTGTACCAGCAGCTAACCATGGCACAGTGCCTTTGCCAAACAGATCGTCCAGCAGTGCCTACTGATTTGAAGAACTAGATGATGTTTCTGAACTTCTACGCTGTTCCTTTAAAATGGGATTTTAGTGCTGATTTTGTGTTGCCTGCTTGTGTCTGTCCCTCTGCGCTCTACAGGTCTGCCTGACAGTGTTTCTGAGAAGGTACCATCTGCTACTGTGAATTTACAGTCTCTTTCAGAAAATAGGGAAAGTAAATAGGGAAAGCAAAACTAGATTTCTTCAACGAAAAAACTGACACAGCACAAACGTGCCCTGGAGAAATATCCCATTGATGCGTCCAGTCTTGAGCAGAATAATTCCCAGATATACCTTGTTTCACCCTGATGTCTTCCTTCTGAAAGACAACCATATGAAAATATAGCTTGTCAACTGCTCTTGGATTTCCTGGAGTCGGTCCACATTCCTTGATCTTTTCAGCTGAGTGAAATGCAGGAAATTTAGCTTGAGTCTTACTGCTCATTCCATGGGCCCATGGAGAAATCGCTAAGATTCCCATGCATAAATTTATTACATTATTAGCTTGGTCTACAGACTTCGTGGGGAATATCAAGATGCTTCTATACACATACAGTGCTCAGGAAGTACATTTTGAAAATGATGGCATGTTACTCAAAATGAATCTTTCTCAGTTCACTTTTCCCAGCCATGGCATCCTGTTGTCTCAAAGACAGTTTCAAGTCAACATCAAATATTGAATCCAAGAGAAAAAAATGTACTAAGACTACCTTTCTCTCCACAAATATATATTTACAAATTATCTGTAGATCCAATGTCCAAGAGTTCATTCTCTGGAGTCAAGCACACTGAATTGGAATACTTTTTCTAAAAATGAATACTCATGAGTCCTTGGAAAATGTACTTGAGTTCTTCAGATGTCAGCATCCTGATCTGTGACATGCTGACAGTAATAGCCACCACCGCACAGAATTTTTAGAAAGTCTGGTTGCATGTGAAGGGCGTGGCACATAACAGTATGATTTAATCTGTGCCCCCAAACCATTGTTCTTATTAAGAAAAATGCATTTTTAAACATCTAGAAATGATTTCCATTCTTAGCATAGCCTCACAAATATTGACGATCTTACTCTAGTAGCCTGTACCTTGGAGCCACACCACTGTTCCTTAGCTTCGCAATATACTCAGAGGCCACAGGAAAGCCCTTCCCATGTTTATCATTTATCTTTGCAGCTTGGAGCTACCGCTGGGCCTCCCAGGTCCGAACTGTACTCATCTGTGTGTGAAGAAACCCAGAAGGAAGAATCACTTGCTGCCCTATCGGAAGGTATGGTTCATTCGCTTTGGGCTAGCAAACCATCAGATGATTTGACCTAGGGTGCCCGCTGAACTTCAGCCTCCTCTCATGTAATTCCCCTCCTCCAGAAATGACAGGCAACTTCTGAGCACAGGTGCAGAAAATCATGTCAGGCTCAACAACCTAGAGCGATGTGTTTGCATCTGCTTTCTTCCAGAGGAATCTTCTGGAGAGTGGCGGGGCGGGGGGCAGATTTCACTTGGGAACCTTTTGAAGATTATCTCAGACTCATTCTCATTTTGAATACCTTGTTATCACCACAGAGAATCTTGCAGTATAAATGATTTCCAGCCGCCTTTGTAGAAAATGACACAGTCTGTCCTGCGAGCTGTTCGTGGAATTTCTGTATCTTGTTAGTGGGGGTTGAGTTCACTGATACTTAAAAGCAACAGAGGCTGAAAGTTCCCAGATTTGCAAATCCAGTTCTTTTGAAGGTAGGTGTGTGTACTTTCTCTTTTGTTTCTGCAGCTTCTCTCTCTCTTTTTTCCTTTTCCTACTTTCTTTTTTAAACAATCAAGAACACCAGTAATTGTCACCTTGGTATCTAAATACAGAGCTCTAGAAGGCTCTTTATTCCGGGAAACACGTAGGCTGAGCATTCCTGAAATGGCATCAACAAAACCTGTGCATTCCCAGGTGTGAAGAGGTAATTGCTGGTGCAAATCGGCGATGGCGCGAACAACAGGCAACTGAGTGTAATAAGCAAGCTGCAGCCCGACGCCTCTCTGCGGCTCCTTGGAACTCGCGTTTGTACTTGAATTCATTTGCATTTCTCCCGCATAGGAGGTGCATAACGAGAGACACTCTTTATATATTCCATCGGCCTCATCAGTCTGTGGAGGAATTTTGCCTTCCGCTAGTCCTTGTAACTCATAGGGGTGAGTGTGTGTGTGTGTGTGTGTGTGCGCGCGCGCGCGCGCGCGCGCATGCGCGTGCACACCCACACACACGTGACATATAACTGGAAGGGTAGAGACGGGAGGTGATGCATATGGTATCCACGATCTGATTTGAGTCTTTCAACGTAAGAGCTGCTTGTTTGAAAATTCTATCAAAATGCAGGAGTCTGAATGATTTCCAGAACTCCATGGCCACACACGGACTGAGAAACCGAAAGTCAAGAAGGTGTAGGGGAGGGATCAGTCATACTTACAGAAAGCTTGACCTTCATCTGAAGCCTGAGCTGATGAACGTGGCACTGCTCTCCTCAGCGTTTCTTGTCCTGCCTTTCTTCCACTCACCAAGCTTCTTTCTCCTGCTTTTTCCCTTCTCTTTCCCTCCCCAGCCCTCAAAAAAATCAGAAAGGATTTGCCCATTGACAAAGATGGAAGAGGGTAAAAAGGAACTGAGAAAGCAGAGCATTCTCCAATTTCCATTCGTTCCCAAGTCAAAGTCTAGGCAAAGTAAAATACTTTCTGGAATAGTAAAGGTAAAAATAATACGATTCTGTTACTTCGACTCCATTTCGGGAGATGCAGCAGGAACCCATGCACAGGAGACTTGCCCCCTCCAGAACGTAGCTTGCTAGGGACTGGGAATGCCAGAGCGAGCCCAGCAGCTCCGCCTACTCTCATTTCACCTCCAATAGGTAACAGAAGAGAACCACACTGGGGCGCCTGGGTGGCTCAGTCGTTAGGTGTCTGCCTTCGGCTCGGGTCATGGTCCTGGGGTCCTGGGATCAAGCCCCACGTCGGGCTCCCTCCTTGGCTGCTCTCCCTCTCCCACTGCTTGTGTTCCTGCTCTCGCTGTCTCTCTGTCAAATAAATAAATAAAATCTTTGAGAAAAAAAAAAAAGAGAGAACCACACTGGAACTTCCTGCAAAGATATTGTAAGAGGGCATATTCATTTTCTATTGCTGTAACAAATTTCCACAAATTTAGTGGCCTGAAACAAAACGTGTATTATTTTTCTGTTGTAGAAGTCAGAAGTCCAAATTGGGGCTCGCTGGATTAAAATCAGGATGTCAGCAGGGCTGCCTCCCTTCTGGAGGCTCTGGGGAAGAATCTGTTTCCTTGCCTTCTCCAGCATCGAGAGGCCACCTGCATTCCTTGGCTCTCAGCCTCTTCCTCTGTCTTCAAAGCCAGCAATGTAGCATCTTCAAATCTCTCTCATTCTGGCTCCTCTTCTGCCTCCCTCCTCATCCACTTTAAAGGACCTTTGTGGTTACACTGGGCCACTCCAGCTGATCAGGATAATCTCCCTCTCTTAAGGCCAGGTGAGAAGCAAACTTAATGCTATCTGCAAACGTAATGACTCTCTGCCATGTAACATAAATACACACAGGTTCTGGGGATTAGGATGCGGACAACGTTGAGGGGACTTTGCCAACCACAGAAGGGAAAAAAGGATAACTCAGAATTACAAACCTACAGAAAATGGAGACAGGCCAAAAACTATGTCCATGAAGCAGAGAAAAACCACAACTTAATAGTTCAATACAAGTAATGGGCACTAGTAGAAGCAACGAAAGAAAAACATAAATTCAAGTTAAGAAAATCTTAGATGTGAGTTAGCTCAGCAATAGTGAGGATGAAAAAAAAATGCTGACAGGGCTAAGGAATGATTCAGAAAGGAAGGAAAGGAAAAGCAAATAAATGAAAAGGAAGTGTCAGAAATGAACCTCTCAGCCAGTGTTTGTGGGTGCCAGGGTCTCTGGGAAAGAGAGGTTGGCTCTGCCAAATGGTGCTGAGACCCGGAGCTCCCAGGAAACTGGAATTAGCACATCGCAGGCACCGTCAGCAACACACCTCTCCCCGCCGCTCCGGGACCACTTGCCCCTTCCAGGTTTCATCACTGCCTGTCTGTAGATACCGAAGAACCTTGGGGAGGAAGAAGGGAGGACTAAGAATACGGAGTTCCTTGCTGGCCTGGACTGCTAGGGCTGTCGGCTAGTGGTCCTCAGCCATGCACCTGCTCATTGTTCTGCCATCTCCTTGAGGAGAGTGGTATTTTCTGCCCATGAAAAAGAGAGACCGTGCCTTGCTCATCACTGTGACTTCAGAAGCTTGTAGACTGTTTCACACTCATTAGGTGGCCCACCACGACACACCAACTGCAATGCAGTTTTGCTTAGTCATTGTTGAAGGAAAGAGCCTTACCAGCAGGGCAACCAGATTGGAGGTCCAGTGGCTTCACCGAACTGCTTTTTAAGTAGCTTGAGACAGACCTGGGGGTTCTGAGAATGGCAGTTACCGCCACCATGCTGGTGCTTCCTGAGACGGTCTGCATGGTCAACTCAGATGGCACATGCTCGCGGAGTAAGGGCATCCAGGGAACTCATTGGAAAAGTCCTGCCCATCAGGGGCAAGCCAAGAGACAAGTCCAGTCTGGCGCCATGCCCTTCTCCCCGGGGCGAGGACTACATCTTGCTTTCCCTGTAGATCCAGCAGCAGTAGGAGCAGGGCTCCATTCTGCCATGGCCCAGGCTATCAGCTGCCTGGCTCACATCTCCACCAGCCCCTAGACACGAGTGTCTGCAGGGACTCTAGAGGTAGCTAGCCATGAAACAGTGTGGGGAGAGCACTTGTCAAGCTGCCCACATTTTACCTCCTCGGTTGTTGTCTTCATCCACCTGCTAAGCCACAGACTAAGGCAATAAGTATGACCCTGAGGAGCATGAACGCCCATCCATCCTGAAAGCACCCACTGAGCACCTACTGTGTGCAGTGCCCAGGTCTAGGCCAGAAAGGCAAGAGGAAGTAAAGCCTCACACAGCAAGGCAGGAGTAAAGTGAGGCAGGCAGCATAGGGTGGACACTTTTATTTCATATCATTTAGACGAGGTAAACATTTCTGAAAAAACAAATTGGCAAGTGCACTAGGATACTTTAAAAGTTCTAACTTTTGGATGCAATGCCTTCAATTTTAGCTTGTAGCCGACAAAAATAAATCAACTGATGACAAAGATTTACAAATAAAAATGCTCATAACAACATCATTTAGAATATTGAAAAACAAGAAATAACCTAAAACAGTAACACATTAATAATTGACAAAATTCTGGAAAATCCATATATGGGGTATATTGTAGTGTTTAGGTTGTATTTTTGAAAAGAGCAATTACTTGGTCAAATGAGTCCAATGAAAACAACGGGACTCAAAATGTTAAACATACTGTAATCCAAGTTTTGGCTTTAAAAATATAGTTGTAGAAAAAGCTGTAACCTGTCAAGATTATAATACTTATTATCTGGAGTTACAGGTGATCTTTTCCTTCCTTACTTCTTTTCTTTCTCTTTCATTCTCTCTTTTTTTCCCCCTGGGTGTTTTCTAAACTTTCTACAATGGGCATGAATTGATGTTATAACCAGAGAGGGAGGAGGAATGAAGGGAGAATTTCCATGTTATGATGACTGAAACTGCCTCACATTTTTTCACTCCCTTAATATCTAGTCAAATAAAACATTTTTGAAAAAAAATCTATAAGCTGCCACCAAGTAAGGAAAGAACCAACCTAATATTTCAAGTTTCAAAAAGTGATGGCCTAAGAAATAAACAGTATATTTAAGAGCAGAGATGAAACAAGTTTTGTTCTTAATGTCACCCTCAACCAAAGTCATATTATTTGAGGCTGAAAAACCTTGAAAATATTTGCTAATAGCCCCCTTGATTAAAAATAATAGAGAAGCGGGGCACCTAGGTAGCTCAGTCGGCTAAGCATCTGCCTTCAGCTCAGGTCATGATCCCAGGGTCCTGGGATAGAGCCCCGCATCGGGCTCCCTGCTCAGCGGGGAGTCTGCTTCTCCCTCTCCTTCTGCCCCTCCCCCTACTCTTACTTTCTCTTTCAGATGAATAAATAAAATCTTTTAAAAATAATAAAAGTAATAATAGAGAAGGATACTGAATGATAACATAATCTCCCTCAATTTCTGAGTGGGGAGGGGAAATAAAGGAGCAGGGTGCCTCATGGAAAGGAGAGGGCACAGCCATCTCTCACTGCAGGGAGTGAAGTCTCCTGGGACTCATGTTGAATTCAGAAAGGACTTCACACTTGAGAGTATTCTCCCACGAGAGTGGGATGAAATGCCAAGTTTAGGTGAATGTACCTTTGAGACTTTAAAGATTATCTCAGAGCAGAGAGCTCTGAGTAGTCTATTAAAAAAAAGAAAAGTTTGCCTGACCCTATTTACACAAAAGTGGGAAAAGAAGAGATACCCAGCCCTCAGCCTGTACTTTAGAGGGAAGGAGAGATGAAAGAGAGATAAAACAGAGTTAAGAAGTCACTCACACAATGTCAGAGTAAATGGAAATTTGAGAAAGTGCTGCCCAAGCATGAACAATATAGAGAGAAACAACATGGCAATTATGTCAATATAGCCAGCATAAGAATTATCAAAAGGACATAGGATGCAAAATATGCATAAAGGCAACAACCTGGAAGAGGAAATCAAACAAAGTAAAGTATAGATATTCACAATGTCTTCATGGCAACTAAGAAAGCTTAGTAACACTAACTCAACAAAACAAAATCTCAAAGTTAAGAGGTTCAACAGCCAAATGAGATGAAAAGAGAGACTACTGAGCTAAGGAAACAAATCGAGGGTCAAAATAACACCATAACAAATATGAGAAATAAGAAAGAAAATGAATGTCATTGGAAGAAATCTATCAATAATGCAGAAGAAAAGAGCATGTCATCACAGTGAATGCAGACTAAGAAAAAATGGGAAGATTAAATATATTGGATTATAAAATTAAAGATGAACATAAAAATAATTTGTATCTCTAAAATATAGAAGTCAACAAATAGAAAAAAGATACATTCACAGGGGTGCCTGGGTGGCTCAGTCGGTTAGGTGTCTGACCCCCGATCTCAGCTCAGGTCTTGATCTGAGGGTTGTGAGTTCAATCCCCACATTGGGCTCCATGCTGGGCATGGATCCTACTTTAAAAAAGGGTGGTGGGCACCCAGGTGGCTTAGCTGGTTAAGCATCCGACCCTTGATTTTGGCTCAGGTCATGATCTCAGGGTCTTGAGATCAAGCCCCACATCAGGCTCTGCACTGAACATGGAGCCTGCTTAAGATTCTCTCTTTCCCTCTCCCTCTGTACCCCCACAACCCCCTCACCCACAGGTGCTCTCTCTCTTTAAAAAAGATACATTCATAGATACAATGTAAAATTTTTTTAAAAAGCAGAAAGCGAATATCATGTTACAAGAAAATCTGATAAACATTCCTCACTAAAATAAATCCTACCTATATTACTGAAAATTGAGAATAAAGAATGATTTCTCCAGGCATTCAAATAGGAAAAGGAAAGAACTCGAAGTTCTTAGAGCAAGACACCCCCAAGAATATCAAACCAGCTTGCAGTCATTAAAATGAAAAGGAAACTAAAAAAGCTTTCAAAAATTACATAACTCATCAGTCCTCCTCCAAAAGAAATTTTCACTTCTGTACATTTATCTTTCATAAAATTCAATTAAAATAATTTTAGGTTCCTGTACCTCAGGAACCGTGAGGATTTCTAAAATCCAGACCATGGCCTCTCAGTACTATTCTCTGCTAACACTAGTAACGGTCCAGTGGAAATGTGGCAGGAAAATGACAAGCCTAGAAATCTTATGTTAGAAATCCAAGGGCATCTCAAAGACCCGTCAAAATGGCCTACTACCCAGATTGAAGAAACTCTCACTGGCCGAATGTGAAACAATTTGATCATCAAAAACCAACTTAAAAGTCATCACAAGAAAAAGAATTGTAACTATGGGTAGGGATGGATCTTAACTACACTTACTGTGGCGATCATTTCATAATGTCTTCATATATCAAAGCTTTATGTTGTATACCTGAAACTAATATATTATTATATGTGAATTTCATGTCAATAAGAAAAAGGAAGTTTATAAAGGATAAAAAAACAACTGCGGTAGAGGGTTAGAACACTTGGGTTAAAGAAAAAAAATCCATGAGTTTATACTGATATGGAAAATAGAGGATTGAAACAGTAGCTAACAATATAACATCATCGATGTAAGAATTTACTTGGCCAAGGATCATCAGTGGGTGCTGAAAGCATCACATGAAAAGCTGTGGAAGGATAGGTTACATACATAATCTCAAATTATCACTCCAGAGTTCACCTAATTAGAAATGAAAAGAGTACCTTTACAGTGGAGAAATCCGGTAAATACCAACTGCGAGACAGTATTCAAAGTTAGCATCCCTGATAATGGGACAGACAGGAACTATGTGCCTCCTTAAGGAGACCGTGGGAATTATACATCACCTGTAGAGTTTTCTAATCCAAAATGTTTGGCTACGTATGTAACCATTAAGGTTTGGAGATAACCTACAAAACAACTGGCCTGGAATCTTCAAATAAATCAATTCTGTGAAGACTAAAGGAGTTTAAAGAGACATGACCACTAAATGCAATGTATGATTCTAGATTGGATAAAAAAACCAAAAACATATAAAGAAAAAAGTATTGAAAAAAATCTTTTCAGATTTTTCGAATCTTTTCAGAACTTTTTAGATCATTTGGCTCATAGGCTGTATATTAAATAACATTATTGCATTGATACTCAATTTCTTAGTCTGATAAAAATGTGGTTTTGTAAGAAAATATTGAATCATTTACAGAGAAAGAATCGGGGGGGGCAGTTTTGGAAAAAGTTCCCGGTGTGGGTACAACTCTTGGATTAGCAAATCAGAAAGAGGGAGCTACCTAGGGAAATTTATTAAGTATGTGTCATGAATGATACACTGGAGTATACAATTCTTTAGAGGGGTACCAATGTAATAAAATAAAGCTTCTGCTCTTGGTAAACTAACCAAAAAGTGAAGTGACAAGCTAAATAGTAATGTGTAAGTATAAGAAGAGAAGAAGAAACTCAAACATCAACAATAGGCATTACTACCCACTTCTTGCACCCATTACTGTGCTAAGTTCTTAAAAGAATAAAGCATGGATAGTGCCATAAAGCTTAAGGTCCAATTGGCAAGACATAACTTATACACATGAAACAATTTAAAAGCAATGCAAGACACCATGTCCTCAAAGGCCAAATTCTGTGGTTTGAACTAAAAATGTAATAGGAATGTTTGGAAGGAAGAGATCAATGTTGGATGAAGTCACTGGGAATTGGGACTTGTGACACATTAAAACAAGTACAGAACTTGATCTTAGTGCAAAACCTACCCACATGTGTGCTGAGGAAATTCACTAATGGGGAGTGTGTGATTAAAGCCAGGTTTTGTTAATCAGAAGAGCTTTCATGGGGGGAGAATTCTGAGGAAAATTTGAAGGAGAGATGCAAATTATAGGACTCGTTAAATATATGTTAGAGAGAAAGTGACCTTAGAGATCATCTTTCCAGTTTCATACGTTTATGAGTAAAGAATCTCGGGGCCAGAGAAAGGCTGTAGTGTATAAGAGAGAAAGGGGAAATATGGTTAATGGCCCGAAACTGGATGGGAATCTAGAGACCTGTTCAACTTTGGCAAGGCACTCAGCATTTCTAAGCTTTTGGTAATGAGGCAGAGGGGATATTTTTCTATCAGGATAAGGTGTCTAAATGCCTCCCTTTGGATCTGGGCTCCCATAGTGACTTACTTGACCAATTGAATGAGATGGAAATGTCACTGGGGGATTTCTGAAACTAGGTCATTGAAATATTTATCCTTAGAGCCCCAAGCCGCCATGTTAAATAGTCCAGCTACTCAGAGGCCACTGTGCTGTGGGAAGCTCAAGCTCTCCTGAGAGGTCCTGGAGGATATGAAGTAATACGGGGAGAGGGAGAAAGCCAAGGAGCACCACAGTACCAGACATATGAGTGAAGAAGCCATTTTGGAAGTGGCTCATCCAGCCCCAGCTACCCCAGCTGATGCTCTATGGGTTGGAGATGAATCACCAATCTAAATCCGTCCCAAATTCCTGACCTACACCAGTGGGTAAAGTAAATTGGTTGGTTTAAACCATTAAGCTTTGAGGTATTTTGGTAAAAAGTAATAGATAACCCAACAACCCGTTTTTAGTGTCCCTTATAACTCTGCAGTTCTCTGCTTTTATAAAATTCCAAAAGAAAAAGCAATTTGCAAATGCTTGGTTAAAGAAGTAAGCAAGTAGAGAGAAACAAGTGGATTTGAACAGAGTGGTAGTTTGTCACAGAAATAATAAGAAGTATCTCTGGGAAATAAGGGAGTGCCAAGAATTACGATTCTTATATCACTTTCTAAGGATACGGAAAGTTATTTCTGATTGGCAAAAATAGCCCCATTTTCCTTCCATCCATGTGACTGATAGTCTTCTCTTTAAGTGTAGTTATCCTTTTCAGTAAGATCTGAGTGATAATATTCATTCTCCCCACTTCAAAGAATGGTTTTGATAGCAAAATACGGCTATCGCCAATGCTCTTCACCAATGATTTCTAGCTCTTTTCCAGGTACATAGTAGGAGTGTACTTCTGTCCCCGTGGGTTTGAGGGAGGCCGTGTGATAGATATCTGAGTTATGAGCAGAAGTAACACATGTCAGTTCCAAGCCAGGGCATTTAATTGCCAGTTCTAGACTTTCCAGAGCTCTCTTTCCCTCTGGCCCAGTGACCAACAACTGACATAGTCTGGCTCCATCACCCTAGATTCCTTAGTAAATCTGGTGACCAAGGCTCCCTGCCAACCCATGATAGACATATAACATGAATGAGAAATACACCTTTGTTCATTTAAAATCACGAAGATTTTTGAAAGTTACTCAAAACTACTGCAGCATAACAGAGCCTATTCTGACTGAGGCACCAGAGAAGATTGTAAATGCTCTTGGAAACAGAGAAGTGATACAAAAGTGTGAGATATTGTTACTTCAAAGGATAGTCTTCAGCAGGCTTCTGAGTAGGGATGCAGCCAAAGCGATTCATTCAGCTGTCTACTGCAAGAGTTTCCTTCCTCACCTTACTTAACTGGTCATCCAGCTTCTCTGAGAGAAATTTCTGTGTGTATAGGATCATAATAATAACAATGACAATCATAGCAACAGCAGGAAGGGCATCCGCCATTTATGGAATACCTACTGTATGATTGGAAACCATTGTGTATATGATTTCCAATCCTCACAGCGTATTTGTACAATGGGTTTAACAACCCATGTTTTTACAGATAGAGAACCTGAAGCTAAAGAAGTAGAATACTGTGCTCTTTCTGTTTCTTTCCAATCTTTGGATCTCCACTTACAAAAGGAAGTCTAGTGCCGTGGTGAAGAAAAGTGGGGGTCTTCTCTATTAAACCCATATAGAATGTGGCAAATGTTCTGAACACATTATATGCTTGCTTTCACTGGTGTTTTCAAGGGGAGCTAAAAGCAGCTGAGACAGCTCTGTATCCAAGTCATCTGGTGCCCATGTGTGAAGATGTGCGTGCTGTCCTGTGTCCTCACAGGATGGCACAGATATTAATTGCTTAATATGTAAGAGGCAGAGCCTGGGAACAATAATCCTCAATTCCAAAGCCAGCTTGGTTTTACCTTCATGGGACCCAGCATGGCGCTACCCACAGGCCTCTCGGGGCTTAAAAGCACCAATAGGAGCTTCAGCCCCACGCAGGGAATGTGGGGGATGGCACCATGGCCAGAGCACCAACCCAATTAAGCACATATGGTCAACTTGAAGGGTAAAGATGTTTGAAATATCCCTGGCCCCACCCCAAATTTTGGGTGGCCCCCACACAGCCTGGAACTTGTATTTGCATGCAGAGATCTTAAATTAGAGCACATCAAATAATTCCTATCAGAGTGTTTTGGTCTGGTCTAGGAAGACATTCAGAAGGGTTTGGAGAGAGGACAAGAGCTCACACTGATGTGATTCCTGTCGGAATGACACACATAGGACCAAAATTCCACTGACCTGTCTCTCTCCCTCTCCTGGAGACACCAGCACAAGCATTCTTTTCTTCAGTGAATCAACCCTCTCCCTTTGGGTAGGCCTCACCCTAAGCCTCAAATATCACCCTCCCCTCTCATCCTTTCTCCTCTGCTTCTGAAATTCCACATCTCCTCTAAGACATCGCCAGGAAATGCAGTCTCCTGCTCCGCACATCTTGTCTGAGTTCAGAACTCCCGCATTTCGACTCTCTGGCTTTCCTTCCCAGAGTGACTCCCCAGAGGTGTGTGTATTATACCCTGCAACTCCCCTGGGCTTCCTAGACATGAACATACACTTTCTTCATTTACTCCTTCAATTAATAGAAGTATCAGCCACCCAGTGTGCAAGGCACAGGGCTTGGCGTTGGGCATGGCCATAAATCATGGAGACACCATCCCTGTCCCTATGGCACTTCCATTCCAAGCAGTGCATTTCTGTCCCCACCCTCTTCAAACCCTCCCACCATCCATCCCCAAACAATGCTCCCTTATGTGCTTCCCTCTGCTTAGATATCAGGCCTTTTTGGTGGGGACCCTATAAACGTCTATCAGTTTCCTTTTAGCTGAACAGTTGCTATTAAAAAAAGAGACTACATCCATTGAGTGTATTATATTCATAGTATAAAAATACACAGTTATCATTTTGAATGAGTTCATAGACCACGCAGAGTGGAGAGAGATCATTTGACACCAAGCAAGGAGCCCAAGTTTCTAATCGGTCAGTCAGAAATTATTATATATATATAATATATGCACTCTTTGCTAAGCACTGTCTTAAGTGCTGAGGATACAGCTAAGGAGACGAGGCACTTGCCCTCAAGGGGCTTACATTCTGCTAAAGGACATGGCACATTGCTTGTGGCTTCAGGTTTTCACACTGTTTGTGCCCTCTGGTAGTACACTCACACACTGACTCTTTTTTCCTGGCAATTAATTTTGGCTAATGGACTGTGGCAGAAATGACACAAAGCCTTGCACACTTTTACACACTCTCTCTCTCTCTGTCTCTGTCAGAACTCCATCACTGCCTTGTGAATAAGCCTGAGCTAACTTGCTGGAGGATGAAAGAGGATAGAGGGGTGGCCAGGCGCCCTGGCTGAGAGCCAGGTAACCTCTAGAGGCTGCTACGTGAGCAAGCCCGGCCAAGACCAGAACTACCCTGCTGACCCATTAGACCTTTGGAGCCCTAGGAAATACATAATAAGAAATGTGTACTGTTGTAAACCAGTGAGTGCCTTGTTCCATAGCAATATCTAACTGACACAAGGGGGAAACATAATAAGCATGGAGACAAATTAATAAGTCATATCTATTCTAGAATAAGATAAATGTGAAGACAATAAATAAAATAGTAGAAATAAAATGGAGTATTAGAGAGTGAGGGTAGGGGCTGTAAAGGGATCATTTAGTCAAGATAGAGGGGGGAGGCCCTCAAGACGAAATAGCATTTGTGCTGAGATTTAACTGATGAAAAGGAGGCAGTTGTCTCTATTTGGAAGAACTTCATTCCAAACAGAAGCCACCATGGTCCGGGGGGGGGGGGGGTGGACATCCACACTGAGCCACCGACTAGGCAGTCGAGCTCAGGGGAGAAGCCCAGATCCAAGCCCTCGATGTGGTGTCCCGACAAGCCGAGACCGTCTAAAGACCTCCAGATGAAATGAGCATCACAGACACAGTATCTGGGTTTCCGGAGGTATATTCAGGAGGTAGAGTCAGGTTCATGGGATGACAAAAATCAGGATACTGAGATGTGATGATGACTGCTACAGGAGGTTTGGAGTTCTGAGGTTGATTGTAAAGTATGAGGGTGGACGGCATACTAAGAGTTGTTTCTTGGACAACTGGAAACTGAAAGCTTGGGAAAGTGAAGATTTAGGGCATTGTCTTGTCTTGTCTGCAGCTGGAGATGTTATGGCAACAGGGAGCTTGCTAAGATTAAAGGCCTGAGGATGGCCAGCCACACCCCAGAGGGAAAGGGCTGACTCATGAGCCCATGTTGTGGATGAAAACTTTGAGGTGGTTGGTCTCATCTCTGTGCCATTAACCAGCCATCTGGCTTTGAATACGTCTTTACGATCTCAAGGCTTCAGTTTCTTGCTTTATACAGTGAGGTCATGATGTCTTTCTCCAATGGCCGGTATTCTTTAAATTGCAAGGGATGCATCTCTAACCAGTTTAGGCAGAGAGAAAAATTATTGGTTCAAGTAAAGATGTAAAGTTCAAAAGTTGCTCTGATTTATAAGAATCTCAAAAGATATCACAAATTCCCTCTGTGTGTGTGTGTGTGTGTGTGTCTCCACCCCCCCATTGTATTTATTACCTTTATTCTCAGGATTATTCTTATATTGGGGGCCATAGCAAGTCTAACTTAAGTTATCCATGCAGTTGGTAATGTCAGAGGAAAAGAGATTCTTTTTCCTAATGATGCCAGTTCAAATCCTGGGATTGGGTATCACTGATCGGCTTGAATCATGTCCAACTTTGACTTACACACTCTGTTCAGGAAGACAGAATATACGTGGCTAGGCCTAAGTCCTGTGTTCATTTCTAGATGTATAAGTGTGTAGGGGAATGGGGTATGAGAAATCTACCATACATAGTTGAAATGCTGCTATTAAAAAAAAAATACAGCTTGGCAAAGGTGAATACAGAGCCCCACAGATCTATGACAAAAGGCAGTTAATATCTACTGGGTGCCTGGTAGGCGCCTAGTGTAAAGTTAGATCCATTTTAATCAATGTTACCACGTAATCCTCATGACAACTCTTAGAGAAGGTATTATTCTCAGTCATCTGGAGAAGAATTAGAAACGTATAAATTAATATAGGGATATGAAGAATCAACATCACTATGTTTATGCTACTTTTTTAGTTTAAATTTCTCGATGTCTTTTTTTTGTGTCAATTTTCTCTTTAATCTCTATATTGGTAGGATGTAGGAGGGTATCTCATGAGGAAGAACAATTGTAAGGCAGGCGTCTAAGAGAAGTAAAAACCTTCTTCTCACTCATGTAGCTGATAAACAGTGTTGATCAGGAATGATGGGGCAAGTGAAGAGGCGGACCAGTGGTGGAGGTACATTTTATCAGGTAGGGATTGTGGTTGGTCTTACCACAAACCTATCCCTGCCACAGCATCACATACACTTTCACTAGCTTTGCCTTCATTCTGTGCCCTCTGAGGGCATTTAGCCCACCTTTTATCCACATTGGAGCCTAATTTGGAAAATAAGGCCCTTTGGGTTTTTGCCTTCATTTTACTGGATTGCCTTTTCATTTATCCTATTTCTCCACGATTTGGACCAATACTGGCCACCCTCCAGCACCTGTCCCTGGCTGCCCTCACTCTTCTCACTGTCCACACCTTCTGCCCAGCCAAACTTTATCACGCAGTCCTAATTGCTCCATAAAGTCTTCCCAGACACTAGCCCTCTTCTAGAACATTTTTAAATTATAAATTGCCTGATTGCCTGTGCTCCTTCTCCCTCTCCTGCTTTGCACATTAGTTATCCTTTGGTGGCTCATCTTTCCAAGGTAGATCACAAGCTCGCTCCCAGCACAGCATCACATATCCTGTATCTCTGAATTCTGCATAGTGCCTGGGGCCCCTAGGAGGCAACAGACAGGATTTGCTGGCTACTCTGTTCAGTGCCCTCCATATCCATTAGCATTGGGCTCTACCTACATGCCCCTTTGAAGAAAGCAGACCAGTTAATTGAAAATAACTGGTCAATTCCATTCTCAAAAAAATCAATTCAACTATTCGTTTCATTGAATTAACTGGTTAATGCAGTTTTGCTTATGTAGAACTGAGTTAAAAGGAAATGACCTCAGTAGTTTTCAAATTAAATCGTGTCAGAGAAAGATCATTTCAAATTGGCAACTTGCAATGGAAACTATTCCACATTGCAATGTGCTTTCTCCCCTTAAATGCCTGACTGTTTTATTATTGTAGGACTGCTTGTTACGCATGGTCAGAATGACCCCAGGGTCTGGATTTCTAAATCTAATGGCCCTGGAGTGCTCTTTCTCTGTCCAGACTTGCAAGGCTGAATGGGGACTTGTGTTTTACACATTCAATAAATAATAACAGAAAGAACTCTGTGTTATTTGCTGAGTGTTTTCATGAGAAAGCTTATCTAATTAACCCAATATCATAAAACTATGTTAAATAATCTATGTGTTTTAATTTTGCAGCCCGAGTAATGTATCTGTGGAAGGGGGAGCGTATTATGGGGGGGGGGGCAACAGCTTGTAGAGTGGCACAAAGGGGACTTGAGAGAAAAAACATTGCTTAAATGCCTACGGATTAGCCCCTCTCTTAAGCCTTTGCCTCTATTCCCCCTGCTGTAGACAGTAACATGTTCAGTACTACCCACTGGCAGATTCGTAGGTCATCCGTCAGAAGCCGGTGGGGAGGGCCAGCCAGTAGGGCAGTTGGACTATTCTTACCCCGGTGGCCCATCTCCAAAAGGTCAACCCAGCTAACCGGCAATGATTGGCGGTCTAGCTGACAGAAAACAAGAGCCAAGTCATTTTGACCTATTTCATCTGACTAAATCCTCTGGTCTTCGCTGAACCTCGGGCTTGACGTTACTGACTATGTGATGAGAAGAATCAGAAGCCACCCCAGGGGGTGTGAGGCAATGGATCTGAGCAGGACAGACGGGACCAGAAATGAGAATAGCAACCTGTGTCCATGTAGGAGTGCTTCAGGCGGAGGGTGGGGGACGAGGGGGTCACGGCTGCTTGGGCCGGGGCATTCACTGTATGCCAGGTCCTGTGCTAGGCACCCGGGGTTGCCTGATTTCTGCTCTCAGGAAGCTGGCGAGGAGGTGTGGCTAGGAGTGGGGCAGTAGGGGAGACCAATGGGTAACTCAGCAAGTATGTGCAGATTTGCAAGGGTGCTCTCAGGAGGGCACCTGATCAGATGCGAGAGCTCTGTAGAAGGAGAACACTTTTGTGTAAAGGATGAGTCCTGAGACCAAAGGAGAAGTTCCAGGCAGATGGCACAGTGAGAGAGAAAACACGGTGCTAGAATAGAAACAGCTGGATGCACTCAGGTGATAGATTTTAATCCGAATAGCCCGTGAGCTTTACTAAAGACACAGTTGGTCCTCAATGCCCCCAAACCTACTAAGCAAGACTCTCTTAAAGCGGTGGCCATGCCTATACAGTTCCCCGCCCCCCAAGATTTTAAGTAATTTCTACGCCCAACGTGGGGCTTGAACTCACCACCCCAAGATCAAGAGTCACCTGCTCCTCAGACTTGGCCAGCCAGGCACCCCGCCTGTACGGTTTTTCACTGCTTTCTAGGTGATTCTAATACAAACTCCTTGCTAAGAACTTGGGCCTTTGCAGGCTGCCTTTAGGCTGGAGCAAAGGAGTGGCTACAGATGCCCATCTGATAGGAGATTCGAAAAGCCTGGCTCTGTGCGCTCCCCTTAAGAACACGACCCTTCCCCTGAAAGTAATGGAGAAGCATGAAAGGGTTTTAATTAACAAGTCATATGAGCAGATGCATGGTTCAGAAACATTGCCTTGGCAGCCTGGGCAGAATGGGTGTAGGTGTGGGCATCGAGGGGGAATGAGGCAAAGGAGACCCCGGCCACACACAGGGGTCCAAGAGGTCATTTCAGAGAGCTAGGCAGGGGGTGGTGAGGACAGCCAGGAAGAAGTGACAGTGATGGGACCTGCCTCCTCCTTGGATGTACGTGGTGAGACGGTGGGACCTAGAATCCCTTCAGTAATGGTGTGATGGAGAAGAAACATTGTTGGTGCACGTTGTTTCCTCTTTCAGCTGTAACACATTACCACAAACCGAGAGGCTGAAAACAACACACGCATCGCCTTATGGTTCTGGGGTTCAGAATTCCAAAATGGGTCCATAGGGATGTGTTCTTTCTAGAGGCTCTAGAAAAGAATCTATTTCCTTGCCTGCAGCATCTAGAAGCCGCTTGCATTTCTCGGCTCACGGCCCTATGTCACTCTCTGTTTCCCTTCTCTGGCTCTGACTCTCTTGTGATTACATGGCAGAATCCACTGATGGCCTTGGGCCCACCTAGATAATCCAAGATAATCGTCCCATCTCAAGATTTTTAACCATATCTGCAAAGTCCCTTTCACCCTGTAAGGTAGTCTATCCACAGGTTCTAGAATTAGGAGGTGGACATCTTTGAAAGCTCATTACTCCGCCTCACACAACGGAGCTTGGAAGGGGGAGGTGTAGGGCCAGGGAAAGATTTCTGTTTGAACGTAATGGACGTTGCTGTGCTCCGAGGAGGTCTCAGTAAAAACGTCCAGGCTGTGTTTGAATATTGGAGTTTGCACGAGGGTATACGTGGGTCATGGGGGACTGAGGTCAGAGTCCTGGTGGACACTGGCATTTACATGGCAAGGAGAAGAGAAGACACTTGCCAAGGGTACTGGGAAGAGATAAGTAGAGTTAGGAAGAAACCCAAAATCCAAGGGAAGGAGGAGGAGCAAATATGAGGAGGAAAAGAGATGACATCAGCGTTAAATACCGCAGGTAGGTCAAATGAGCCCAGAGTGGAAACGCACCTGTGGACTTGGGCAGCAGAGAAGTCACAGGTGACCGAAGGAGAGAGAAGTTTCGAGAAACTGCTAGGAGAGGAAACCAGGTTACACTGGGATGACATGTGAAGAGCGGTGAGCAAAGAACAGAGGCATTTACGTACAGAGAACAAACTGACGGTTGTCAGAGGGGCGTTGGGTGCTGGGGTGGGGTGGTGCCAAATAGGTGGAGGGGATTAAGAGGTACAAATTTTCAGTTATAAAATAAGTCAGGGAGGTGAAAAGTACAGCAGAGGGGATATAGTCAATAATATTGTAATAATGTTGCATGGTGACAGATGGTGACTACACCTATCGTGGCGAGCACCGAATAATGTACAGAATTGTCAAATCAGTATGTTGTACACCTGAAACAATTATAACTCTGTCAACTATATTTCAGCAATTAAAAAAATAGAGCAGACTCCCCTGTAAATTTTTACAAAATATTTTAAACATAAGAGAAGTTTAGAAAATAATTTAAGGAGCACCCACTAGCCAAGCTTAACATTTTACTGTATTTGCTTAACATTTTACTTTACTTGCCTTTTCTTTTTGAAGCTTAACATTTTGCTCCAACCTTAACATTTTACTCTATTTGTTTCAGATTTTTTCAAAAGAAATAATATACTACCGATGCCATTGAAACGCCCTGTTTTCCTCTTTTATCCCATTCTCTTTTCCTCCTGCCCCAGTGGACCCACTAACCTGAGTTTGATATTGATCATTTTGTGCATGTTTATAAAACTACTACATGTGTACATATTAATGAAAAGTACATAGTATTGTTTTGAATATTTCCAAATTTTATATAGATGGTGTCCTAATGTATAAATGTATGAATATGAGTTTACTCAGTATTATAATTTTGAAGCATAACCATTAAGATATGTCACGAGTGATTTCATTTTAACTGTTATATAATATTCCATTGTATGATTATAATTTACTTACCCGTCTTTCTTATTGGTTAACAATTAATTTGTTACAATTTGTTACTATAAACAATGATACAATGAACATTCTTGTCTTAATCTACTCTAGCTGCTATAACAAATTACCATAGACTGGGTGGTTTACACAACAAAAGTTTATGTCTCACAGTTATGGAGACTAGAAAGTTCAACATACAGTTGCTGGCAGAATCTTAATGACAACCCTCTTCCTGGTTTGCAGATGGTGGCCTTTCTTGTTGCATCCTAACGTGGCAGAGAGCAAAGAGACAAACAAGGTCTTGCATCTCTCCTTATAAGTACACAATTTCCATGATAAGGGCCCTCAGCTCGTGACCTTTTTACCTTTCCAAAGACCCCCTCTCCTAATACCTTCACACTGCAGATTAGGGTTTCAACATAAGGATCTGAGAGAGACACAAACATACAGTCCATAACAATTCTTAAGCATGCATCCTTGAGCTGACCCCCAAGAACTTCTCTGGACCACCCTTACCTTCACTAATATCAACAAATTGCCCACCAAAGTAATATCAATTTCCATTACTACTGAGTATGAAAGCTTCAATTATTCTGCATCCTAATACATTTTTATTACATGGGTGTGCTTTGGTATTTCATTGTGTTTTTAATGTGGATTTCTCTGATTTCTAGTGAAATTGTGAATCATTTCATGTTTATTGACTATTTGGGTTTCTTCTGTGAACTGTCAGTTCTTATATTCCATTTTTGTATTGAGTTGTCTTACTTTTATTGGATTTCAGATTTTTTATATATTTTGATTTTTTTTTCTTAAAGCTTTATGAAGTTTTCCTTTTTACCTTTAGGTCTTTAAATAAATGAATTTATTTTGGTATGTGCTGTGAGATAGAGTGACTTTCCTGCCATAGAGCTATCCAATTGTACTAGAACTGTTTGTTGAATTGTTTATTGTTGTACCTTTGATCAGAAAATATAAATTCTGTGATATAGAATGTTTATATATATGCATGTATCTAATTCTTTTCTTTTCTATCCCATTCCATTTTTCTAAAAATCTCTCTGAGCATCTTAATACATCATCTAAAATACTTACAAAGAACTTTTACACCTGATAAAGCATCGTCTATGAATTTTCTTCAAATTTTTTTTAGCTATTTTCTGTTTCTTCATCCATAATAATTTTAAGACTGATTTTTCAAGTTCTACCAAAAAAAAAAACTTTGGAATTTTTTATTGTATTACATTGAAATTCGTTGGTAATTAAGGTAGAACAACCATCTTTATAATAGTCAACTTACTTATCTGTAGACATGATATATTTCTCTATTTCTTTCTTCATTTATGTTCTTCAATAACCTTTATTTTTTAATTTTTCCATAAAGTTACTGTTCATATTTTATTAGATTTACAAATAAAGTATTCCTTGTTACCTTATACATTTTCCCCCCTGTGAACAGGAACAAGGGGTGGTACCTTATAGATTTTGATGAAGTGTATATGTGTCTGGTTGGTTGTTTTGTTTTGTAAATAAAAAAAAATTCTTAATGGAGAAAATTTAAGATTGATTTATTTATTTGAGAGAGAGAAACCGAGCAAATCCTCAAGCAGACTCTCTGCCGAGTGCAGAGCCTGGCACTTGGGGCTCCATCTCATGACCCTGAGATCATGACCTGAGCTGAAATCAAGAGTTGGTCGCTTAACCGACTGAGCCACCCAAGCACCCTTCTCCCATAAGATTTTTAAATCAAAATCCTAATGATTTCTATAGGTTAATCTTGTAATATGCAACCTTGTGGAACTCTCTTACAGTTTAATAGCATATAAAATCTCTTGGATTTTCTATGTGGAAAATTGTATCAGCTTTTACTTTTTGCAAATCTCCTCTTTCAAATGCTGTATTTATATCTTTTTGTTTTCTCGGATTTTTAAATTTTTTTTTTGTTTCTTTCATTGCATTGACTAAGATCTCCATTATATTATTAAACTGAAACAGTGATAATGCTTATCCTTCCTTTGTTCCTAACATTTATGGGCATGCCTCTATGGTTTACCATTAAGAATGACTCAACCATTTATTCCTTTTATAGATTCTTGATATGCTAAGAGGTTTTTTAAATCAAGCAACATATGTTAAATAAATTTTAATTTTTTTCTGCATCTCAGAGTGTGGTCCCTGGATCAGTATCATCTGAAAAATTGTCACAAATGCGGATTCTAGGGCTCTACCTCAGACTGGTTGAATCAGAGTGTCTGGGGTTGGGTTCAGGAATTGGTATTTTAACAGACCCTCCAGGTGATTCCCATGTGTGCTCAAATTTGCAAATGACCAGTGTAGAGAAAGAAGTAGAGCCCTGGGCCCAAATGTTCTGGGGGAGATCCTTCAGCATGGGTAAAGGAGGAGTGAGAGATAAGTATTATCCCCATCAGTGACCTATGGGCTGTTTCTTGATGAAGAATGAATCCCAAATCATAGATCTAGCAATGCACACGTGCAATAGCAATACCTGTTATGGGGAAGCACAGCTCACTCTTGAATCCCACCTTGAACTTCTTGAGAAGCCTCTCCCAACTCCCTCAGGCTACAGTTCACATCCTTTCTTAAGTCAACAGTTATCTGCTCCCATTTCTGTTATCAATTTGCTTTATATTTGTTTGTTTCCATATCTGTTTTCCCATTAGATAATAAGTGCCTGCCTTTATTTTGAGTCCCATTCATGGACTTGGCAAACAGTAGATAAATGTTTGCTGAATTAATGAATTAAGGCGAAAAGACACAATTACTTCTGACTACAGAAAATAAGGAAAGGCTTCAGACTTTGAGATGGATTTTAAAAGAGTGCTTTTTGTCACTGAAGAAATTACAGGCTTTTGGAGAAAAAGATTAGATGTGTGAAACACTACATATGAAAACTGATCGGGGAGAGGTGTACTGATGCCTGAAACTTAATTTGAAATCCATCAAAATGAGATGGATAAAGAAACAGATACACATGTGATAAAACAAGTAGCAAAATGTTTATAGTAGATTCTAGGTCAGGGATCAGGACAGCCTGTTTTGTAAATAAAGTTTTATTGGAACACAGCCATGCTCATTCATTTACATATTGTCTATGGCTATTTTTGCACTACACTAGCAGAGCTGAGTTGTTGTCAGAGACCATATGTCCTACAAAGTCTAAAATATTTACTACCCAATCTCTTACTGAAAAAAGTTTGCTGACCTCTGTCCCACGCAATGGGTATATGGGTGTTGACCGTATAATTTCTTTCAACTTTTTATATGTTCGAAAATTTACATAATAAAATGTTGAGGGGGAAATAGAGAACAATTTAAGATAAAATATGATTGAAACCAACTTGAATATAAGGAAGTGCCAAGAGGGATTGTAAAAAGCATAAAGATAGAACAATAGATGTTTAGTTGGGGCAAGATTAATAGAGACTCGAGTTAATATGAATCATCCCATGAAATAGGAGAGGTGGGAAGGATTAAAAGTGTTGGCCGAATTAGAGAGAAGTGGGAGCTTTTCCAAGAGCAATAAGTGGCATAAGTACCAGAGGGTCCATTTGGTGGCTACTTGCTGGTGTAGATGATAGTCCACCTCCCCCCACCAACCTCCCCACCTACACAGCAACACACAACACAAACACACTGGTATCCCTGTGTGAGTAGTCCCCCAGCCATCTGCATAGGAGATTTGCTTTTGCCGTGCCTGGGAGAGATGAGAGAAGTTTTAAAGGGTAAAGGAGCCGAGAAGCAGAAAAAAAAAGAAGCTTGGGGTGGTTTGGGGCTCTCTAGGGAGAGTTTGAGAAGCAGAAGCTGACGAAACCGCTATCAAGAGACTTTGGGGATACTGAGCCAGGTACAGCTGCTTTGTCAGCTCTAGTGAGAGTGTGGTGCAGTGTAGGGGGGAAGCCCTGCCTATGTCACCTGTGTGGGGCTTTGAGCATGAGAACCTTTGGGAGCCTCTTAGCCCAGCACCTGGAGTAGATACTTGGGCAGCGGTGGCGGGAGGGGGGGTGGGGGGGCGAAATTCATCGGGGAACTGTCCATGGTGAAGATTCTTCAATAATGGGGTGGGAGGGAGTAAAAGACATTAAATGCTCTTGAGAACCAGAACCAGCCACCCCATGTCAGCCTAGACATGGGACAGAAACCGCCTCTCACAGCCCACAGTAACATGACTTTCTATTTCTTCATCTTTATTAGCATGGCTTTAATTTTCCAGGAGTCTCCTGCCTGGGCAAATTATTTGGTTGTTCATTAAAGAAATTTCCCAAAGGGGTCCTGAAAGAATCTTAAGATCTTTAATGGAAGATTTCAAGAGTCTACATCCTAAGATTCCTTGACTCCCGTGCCTCAACATACTCACCTTGCTATTCCTTCCAAATCCCAGACTATTATACTGTGATCATTACCCAATGCCAATGAAGCTCCCAGTTTGAAAGACATAAACTAAACTTCCAATTCTCACTAAAATTCTGACCTTATCTTCCCCCTCCAAGATGCTACCAAAACTTCTTGAGGTAGTATTCTCCCTTACCACGGTAAGCATTGTCTTATCAATAGGTTATACTGGTGATATTTGGGGAGTCAGCCTTTTACACTGGAAAGGGCAGATGAACAATATAAATACCATGGCTGCAGGTAATACATTTATGGGTACCCACATTGCTAACTCCAAGGAATGATGGGGAGGGGGGCACCTTCTGGGGGACTAAGGCTGCATTTGTACCACCAAGGGTTGGAACCATCAGAGTATAATCTATCAGAGTAGCCTTCCTACATGAGGATCTCCATCACCTTTGGTATAAATTCCCAATTCTTTAGCAAGTGTATTAGGCCCCACGAGTTATGGCCCTTTTCCTGTTCAGCTATGATAACCAATATACTAGTGTAGCCAGCACTCTCCTGGTTTTAGCACTTAAAGTCCCACATCTCTGAAAACCCTGGGGTCCCTGGCAAATCAGGACGGTTGGTTACTCTGCTCCTCACAGTGAATCCCCTGGCATATAATCCAGCCGTGATTAGGAACCAAGAGGAAGTTCTCCTTTCAGGCAGCCTGTGTTCAGGCTCCTCAACCCACCAGCAGGGTGACCTTGGGCAAGTCACTGGCGTCATCTGTGCCTCAGTTTACCTATCTGTAAAATGATGCTTAAAAAAGTATCCATTTCATATGGTTGTTGTAGGATAAAATGAGATAATGCTGGCGAAGCGCTTCAAGTGCCTGGCACATGGTGAGTATTCAATAAGAGTAACTGTTTTTGTTTTTTTTTAAAGATTTTATTTATTTATTTGACAGAGAGAGACACAGCGAGAGCAGGAACACAAGCAGGGGGAATGGTAGAGGGAGAAGCAGGTCTCCTGCGGAGCAGGGAGCCCGATGAGGGGCTCGATCCCAGGACGCTGGGATCATGACCTGAGCCAAAGGCAGATGCTTAACCGACTGAGCCACCCAGGCGCCCCAGTAATTGGTTCTTATTAATAACAATTAGAACAATTCTGCCTTGTTCGTGCTTTTATTCTCTGGCATAGCGACAGGCTTCGCACATAATAAGCACTAAATGAATGAATGAATGATGACTCTTTTTACTTCAGTGCCTAAACATTGCCTTCTGTCATCCTTGGACCATGCACACTCCGTGGTGTGATCCATTCTGCCTGGGGCCTTCGCCATCGAATGCCTGACTTTTACCTGTGTGCCTTTGACTCCCAGCCCATCCACTTGGCTGATGTTTGCTAAAGTTCCAGGTTTCAAATTAAGCATTACTACTCTAAACATAGTCTTCCCTGAGAGGTGCCTGTACCCAGGCTGTCCCGGTCACCTGTACCCCTCCCCATAGCTGCATGTACTACATACTATGGACTGAATGTTTGTGTTCCCCCAAAATTTTATGTGGAAGCCCAATCCCCAGGGTGATGGTGTCTGAAGGTGGGATCTTTGAGAGTGAATTAGGCACTGAGGGTGGAGCCTTCAGGAATAGAATTAGTGCTCTTATAATAAGAGACACACGAGAGAGCTTGCTTCCTCTTTCTCTGCTCTCTGCCATGTCAGGAGACAGCAATCTGCAGCCCAGGCAATGGGTCTCACCAGACACTGGCTCTGCCAACACCTCGATCTTAGACTTCCAACCTCCAGAAGGGTGAGAAATAAATGTGTCTTGTTTAAACCACCCAGTCTAGGGTATATTTCGTACAGCAGTGCAAACCATCTGACACAGGACTCCATGGATTGCTTAATAGAGAACAAACTCCAAGTGGACAGCAACAAAATGGGCTCTTTTAAAATTAATTCCCGGAGACTAGCACATACTGGACACTCAAATACATATACACCAAAAGTAGGAAGGAAATGCATTTAATGAATGATTTTTAGTTGATCTCTTCCAGCTGTGTGGGACGTTTTCGCATACTACCGTACCACCTATGTCCCCTTGCAACTTGAGGACCGGCTCTCCTTCCAGGGAAGCCATTTTCCAGTTCTTGAATAAAACATGGAAGAGCATGAGAGCAGAGACATGGAGCAATTTCTCTATTTTACCCAAACTAAGATTTTTTTTTTAAAGGCATATAATTTGGAGAATGAATTTCATCTTTGGAACTTGGTCCTAAACCTTTCTAGTCTAACATTATATATACCAATTTTTCCTGGCGACATCACACTGAAATCTGATTAGCACCAGATTACAGTATGGGGCAGCTTTTTAAAGAGCCTTGCGAACCAAATCCTAGGCAGTGGTTCAACCGGTCTCCCAAGTGGGCCTCTTCAAGGAAGCCAGTGAACCGGGACGCTTGGGGTGGCAAGCAGAGGAGTTAACTTGTGACAATACTTGTCCAAGTCTTAAAAGTGGAGCATCTGCTTCTTGGCCTCAAAAGTGAAACAATCCAATAATTACAGTCCTCGGTGCTTTTTTTTCTACCTCAGGAAACATTTTGCAACTAACTAGCAATTTCCAAAAATATGGCTCAAGCAACACATCTCCTTATCTCCTCGTGTAGGAGAGGGTGTGAGTTGTAACGAGGCAGGGGCTTGTTATCTTAGGGGGTTCTGGCAAGGTGCTCCCGGGGACAGCTTTTAATTGGGTAAGCGTGTGATAGCTAGGTCTGGGGCTTTGAAACTATCTTCCAGGAGAAGTCAAGACCCCATTTAACCAAGGTGTCTAGTTAGGACAAATTGTAAAGCCTCCCCCAGGTGGGTAGGGGCAGAGATCCCCAGGGAAAGAAAAGAAGTAAATAGTTTGGCATTTTCGTACCCCTCTCTGGAGGCTGGGATTTTGCATTCGATTTTTAAGGGATCCCAAGATTTTGGAATCCGTTCAGGAAGAAAGACCAGAATTCCAGGTGATCAGCCCACTAGTCACCATAAGCAGGTGATAAGTCTGGGGACTATAAATGCCGCTGTCACTTACAGTACCTAGGGATTGTGTGATGGTGGGACCCCACTGACAAGGCTGGTATCCTAGTCATTTAAATCAAACAGAAAACAAACAAACAAACACATTAAAGTTGAATTGTACTGACCTCTGCCTTGGAGTCAGGCTGGAAACCACTTATCCCACTCAGGGTCCCGCGAAATATGGATGTTAGTAACAGCAGAACTGACTTCTCTGTTAATTTCAAGGTCTTGTATCCAATAGCAGTAGCTCTCAAATTTCAGTGAGCATAACAATCAGCTGTGATCATTAAAAACTTAGGTTTCCTGATTCAGCTCAGCACTTTCTTCCTCCAGGCAGTCTTCCCTGATTTTTGAGGCCTCTCTTTTGTGCACTCTCATATTACCCCAGGAAGACCGAAAACAGACTTGTCTACCTTCCCACAATTGTTTTCAAAGCACTGTCTCTGGCTGATAACAGGCTCAATAGACACATTGGAACCAAGATATGTTGGACTCACTCTACAAGTTTACTCAAGTGCATGAAAATGTTCCAAGGCACATGCATGCGGGCAGATTAATGAGAGATGATTTTCCCAAATCCTCCAATTTGCTATGTGTCCATTTTGCAAGAGCACGTGCCTGTCGCCAACAATCATTTCCTAACCCAATTCTTACAATTCACGAAATGAAGTGGACCATTCACCCACGTGAATGGTGCGTGGTCCTGGAGTGTAAATCCCTTCAGAGCATGAGTCAGCAAAGGGACAAATGGAGAATGCAGGGCTCCTGGGAGAGAGTGTTTTATGAAAGCAAGCAAGGGGTGTGTCAGAAATAAATCCTGAAGGCTCACAGCAAGACTGGGCCTTTCTTCTGAGAATTAAAATTGAAGAGAGAGATGGTTGTTATGGGGACACTTTTATTTGAGTTGAAAAATGAAATAAAAAAATTTTTGTCTGAAAGTAGGTTTGGTTTGGCTGATGGAATTTTACAAGAAAGGTAGATTTTATTAGCTCACATGGTGGGTTCTTTCTTTCTTTTTCTTTCTTTCTTTCTTTCTTTCTTTCTTTCTTTCTTTCTTTCTTTCTTTCTTTCTTTCTTTCTTTCTTTCCTTCCTTCCTTCCTTCCTTCCTTCCTTCCTTCCTTCCTTCCTTCCTTCCTTCCTTCCTTCCTTCCTTCTTTCTTTCTTTCTTTCTTTCTTTCTTTCTTTCTTTCTTTCTTTCTTTCTTTCTTTCTTTCTTTCTTTCTTTCTCTGAGCTCCAGGGTCATGGAGAAAAGATACTTAAAGCATTTCTTAAAATAAGAGCATTTTTTAAGTCAACAAGATCATATCGACTAAGGTGTTTTGACATTAACAACATTACTATTTTCTCCACTTGTTCTGAGGATAAACGAGTGGCAGAGGAACCGGTATAATTACTGGTAGTTGTTCCATAGGACTTGGTAAAGCCTTTTTGGTCTATTTCCCAGAAACAAGAAATACAAAAGACGCTAATGAGCGGGTACAAAATGCTTTTACAAATCAGGTGGTTGCCAATTCTGCACCTTCATCACTGCTGAAGGAGACCTAATCGAATTGTCAGCTGAGAGATCATTAGATGTAATTTTTGATGATAGATCCTCACACATCATGTCAAAGGAGCTCAGAGGCTGAGGGATGCTGCCATACCAAAATGCCTGCCATTCCCACCCAGGTCTTCAGGTGAACAAGATTTCTCTGTTCCCACAACTCCAAGACAAAAAGTAGGGATGGAGTCAATGCTCAGACTTGTCTGTTAAAGCAAGAAGGAATATTCATCCTCAGACCCAAAAAGGCTAGAGGAAAAGAGAAACTTCCTCCTATTTCATTAGAGATGCTTTTCCCATGGATTCCGGTTTTACTTTTTATGTCTAATCATTATTTATCAATATTTGTACTGTATTTATGATGTTTCGCTTAGCTGTGCACTAACAATAATTGTAATAATAGCTCAGCCTAGAATAATTTTATTAAACTATTAGAACATCCTGGTAACATGAAATAAAAATAAACTTCAATTTTATACACATTTCTGATGCAGATGTGTTTGACAGGGTGATAAAGACTTTTAAGTATAAAAATATGTTACATTAGGCAAAAGTTATGGAGCAAAAGTGAAATGGAAATAGGAGTTTAAGGAGAAAAAGTATGACATAAAATTTACCTTCTGTTAAATAAGGGCTTGTTGAATAATTTTTAGAGGCCTGTTATGGATATTAAATTGCTATTGCATTTAAATTCTGTTAGATACATTTAAAAGAATGATACAATTGTTTTACTTCAAAATGCCTACATTTCTAATAGGTCAGAAATTTTATGCTTTTGAATTTATTTTAAATTTATGACACAAGATTAAAGATGTCACCTTAAAAAGATGTGCAAAAGGTACTGTCTCAGTTATTAATTGCTGCATAAGAAACCACCCTCCTCCTTTATGCATAACAGGACAATCATTTTATTTGCTCCTAATTCTGGGGGTCAGTAATTTGGGCTGGTATCGGGTGGGAGGTCAATCTGCTGGTCTCATCCGGGATCACACAGGCAGAGCAGTTACCTGGCTGCTCTGTGGTCTGACGTAGCCTCGTTTCCATTTCCAGAAGCTGGTGTTGGTTGTTGACTATTCTACAGTTCAGCTCAATCCGAGCACCACGTGGAGAGAGCCACAGATTCCACAGGTGAAGGGCTAGGTCCCCCAAGACCGCCCCCTCACGTTCACCCTCCAGAGGCCAGTCACAAGCCCGTGTTGTCACCTGCGCTTTGGACCCACCGGCTATAAATGGACCTCTTTGGGTTTAATTTGCTAGAGCAGCTCACACAACTCAGAGAAATATTTCACTTACTAGATTACTGGTTTATTACAAAAGGCTATAGCTCAGGAACCAGATGGAAGACAGATGGGAGAGATGTGGGAGGCAAGGTATGGGCAAGGTATGTGGGGAAGATAGCTCGGAGCTTCCAGGCCCTCTCTGAGCGCGCCATTGTCCCCGAATCACCCCGTGCTCACCAACCTGGAAGTTCTCCAAAGCCTGTCCTTCTGGGTTCTTATGGAGGGCTCATTACAGAGGTATTATTGATTAAATCATTGGCCATGGGTGACTGATTCACTCTCCAGCTCCCCTCCCCTCCTGCCACGCTGGGGGTGGGACCAAAAGTTCCAACCTTCCAATCACATGCTTGACTCCCCGGGCAACCCCCCTCAGGTAACCAGGGGGCAATCCCAAAGTCACCTCGTGAACAGAACAAAAGATACTTTTACCATGCTCATCCCTTAGGAAATTCCAAGGGATTTTGGAGCTCAGTGCCAGAAACAGGGACGAAGACCAAATATATATTTCTTGTTATAAACCACCGTCTCACAGAAGCCCAAGTGGACCAATAGAGGAACATTTTTGGCAGGAGAAATGAGCTGCGCTCCTTAAATTAGGAGTTGCCCAGTAGGCCCTTGGTCTTTTTCAATTACTTTTATATACTTGAGTGTGGGTGATCTAGGGCAGCACTCCTCACATTTTTTTAAAAAAGATTTTTTTAATTTATTTATTTGAGAGAGTTTGTGAGCAGGGGGAGGGGGCAAAGTGAGAGGGAGAGGCAGAGAATCTCAAGCAGGCTGGGCGTGGACCTGAAGAGGGGCTCGATCCCACCACCCTGAGATCAGGACCCTAAGATCATGACCTGAGTCAAAATCAAGAGTCAGACACTTAACCCACTGCACCACCCAGGCGTCCCATCCGTGCTCACAATCACTCTTCAAGATTACTGAGGACCCCAAAGTGCTTTCATTCATGTGGATTATAATAACCTTTAATATACTTACCATATTATAAATTAAAACTAAGAATTTAAAAAAAATCTTTAGAGCAGCCAAGTTTTAAATGGAAAATAATATTTTACAAAACAAAAAAAATAGAAGAGCAGTATTATTTTACATATTTGGAAATCTCATTAATTTCTGACTGAATAGAAGGCAGCTGGATTCTCATATCGGCTTCTGATTTCAATCTGTTGCAGGCTGTTGTTTTTGGTTGAAAACCCAGCCTCACAGATACGTAATTCAAAAAGGGAAGGGTATTTAAAGCCCTCTCAAATAATTGTGGATATTCTCTTTTGGTACTATACCAAAACTTGACAAGTAGTAGATCTTAAACGTTAGCTGCTTTATGGATTCTGAAGCCATATCAATGAACTTCCATACTCTGTTACATTAAAACTCAGGGGTCTGTCTTGCACTTTGAACAAATCTTTTACTCATTCATGAATATGTAACATCATGCGTCAGTCATTTGAATTATTGTTTCTTTATACAGAATATATACAGAATATATATATTCTTTGTATAAAGAAATATACATTTCTTTATACAAATATATATATATGTAATATATATATATATAGGAAGATCTTCCAAATAATAACAGATTACAGTATACAAAAAAAAAATCACTTTGGGTTAATATCACCCCTGAATTCCTCAGAAAAGCCTTCAAGTATGGGGAAGCTGTCAAGCTCACAGCAATCAATAAATTTCCCCAAATTTCACAGTGTTATTTTACAACATTATTTTGGGTTTCCAGGAATTAGTATCAGTTCAGAGCCAGTGTGGGTAACCTCCAAAAAGTACATTTCTCCTTCCTCAATGCACAATCACTCTGTTAAATGGCCCCAAGTTCCTTTGCAGAGGGTTTGGAGGAAGAGTGATGGTATGAATCTTGGCAGGGTGGCAGGGCCCCTCCTCTGGCTGCCCTCCATTCTCAGCACTTCTGGTCGCTGGACTGGCTTAAATCTGGGAGTTGATTGAGTGACTGTGACTGTTCTGGTGATTCAGCTCAGGCTTCAGTCTTCCAGACTAAGCACATTCCCGCTTACACAGATCACGTCCGAATCTGGCAGATTGCCTGTCTAGTTCTCTCCTAGGGGCACCACAATCAACTAGCCAGTACCTTGGGTCTCAGTGAGTCAGACCGTTCTGATTACTGCCTTGACTCCATGGTCCATTATAGTGACCAGGTCCACCTCACCTGGCCCTGGTCCCCCTTGGATCCTGTCATCCCCATTCTTTGGATGATGCTGGGGCATAGGTCACAGACATGTATTTCTTAGTGCTATGGTGAAGGTCATGTCCTTTGGACCCTCCCAGAGGAGGTGAATAGATTTGACATGATTAAACCCACACTAGCATTCCAATCTCCCTAAGCTTTTGGATACCTTCCTCTGCAGGATACCAAGGAAGTTCTGCCATTTGAACTTCATTTTGTGTAGGCCTACTCTGGGTCCATGTTGTAGTCAGCCAACCAAGCAAACTGTGAGAGCCATTCCTAGCCTGTGGGACTTAACACTGAATTTGGATTCTCTGTTTACTGAGCCCAGAGCAATAACTTTGGCCTGATTACATATCCCTTCTCCGTGATCCCACACCCTTATGACCCCTTCTTACACATGGGTTTCTGTCAATATAATTTGGTAAAAATCATCAAATTCCTTTGGTGTGTATGACACTGATTAATGGGTCACAGTGTACCCTTGGGATCACCTGGAGTTTGAGTCTAGTTGTACGTTTCAAAGCAAAAAAGGTGGTACAGTTAGGTTCTGAGTATCAGCAGGGCGTTGAAGGCAACTTCCTCAAGGAGGGCCATTATACGTTCTTCAGGCAAGGGATGACTACCGTCCTAGGCAGCAGCGAAGGACTGCTTTTATTGGCAAGAGAGGCTTGGCAGATTCAGGAGTTCAAAGTCCCTAGCTTCCTCAGAACGCCCTTATCCCAGTATGTCTCCATCTCCCCAGCCCAATATGTCCCCATCTCCCCAGCCCAGTATGTCCCCATCTCCCCAGCCCAGTATGTCTCCATCTCCCCAGCCCAGTATGTCCCCATCTCCCCAGCCCAGTATGTCTCCATCTCCCCAGCCCAGTATGTCCCCATCTCCCCAGCCCAGTATGTCCCCATCTCCCCAGCCCAGTATGTCCCCATCTCCCCAGCCCAGTATGTCTCCATGCCCCCAGCCCAGTATGTCCCCATCTCCCCAGCCCAGTATGTCTCCATGCCCCCAGCCCAGTATGTCCCCATCTCCCCAGCCCAGTATGTCTCCATGCCCCCAGCCCAGTATGTCTCCATCCCCCCAGCCCAGTATGTCTCCATCCCAATTTCCAGGATCCCTTTCCTTCTCAATCGATGTCCTAACTTTAACAAGAGACCCCCCCTGACTAGAGGTTGGAAATTCATTCATTTTATAATTCAGCTACCTGAAGGATTAGACTTCCGTTTGTTTTTCAAATGAAATCTTGGGCTATAGAAGAAGAAAGCATAGCTTTCAGGGCAGCAGGAAAGCTTTCATATCCCCCAGGTAGATGTTGAGCTGTGCCTTTAAAGCCCTTAGTCCCTCCTTTTCTTTTTCCCAAGTTCTCTAGCACAGTTAGAAACAACCAGCCAATCCATTATACTCCTGATTTTGACTAAAATGTTCTATGCCAGTAAGCACCCAGTCATGCAGAGCCTTGTCCTCTATCAGTTCCAGGTATCTATAAGGGAAGTCTTCTCGAATGACTTCCTGCTCCTCCCTCGGTCTCCAGCCCCTCTTCTGCACACTCAAAGCACTGCAGGCATATCTCCACTATTGCACATTTCTCTTCTTTCTAACTTGTGTCCCCTCGCCCCCACCCCAGTGTCTCCCCCCAACCCCGCCCTCCAGCCCTCCCGTCTGGGACCCTTCCCCCCCAGCATCTCTCCTCCTGCCCTCAACCTCTAGGCGAGGGTTATCCCTTGATCACTGTCACATACCCAACACTTCCATAGCAGGTGCTCGCCAGAGGTTTGAGGAATTAATACACATTTGATCTGTCCAGTTCCAGGCTGCAGTGACCTTTTAAAATAGGGGCACATAATGAAAGATTTCACTTGGAAAGTTCCCCAGGGAAGTTGTGAGGAGACCTGCTTTTCCTGCAGGCTGGGCCATTAGCTGTCTGGCCTCTAGCGATTCACAAAGAGGAGCTTCCACATTGTTCTACCTGCCGCCAGAGGGATGAATGGACACGTCTTTGTTGAGACCCTCTTGCCCTGGATGCTTCTGAGGATTAACTCCTTGTGATCTCTTCACCAAAATGATGTCCTCCTTGGGCCATGGGCTGTGATATCTGCTCTCTTGTCCCCTTCGCTTCATGCTTCCCTCTGGAAAGACAGTGTGGTTTAGGGCGCTGCACCGTGAATTTGGTGTCAGGTGGTTCTGCCTTTAATCCCGTCTTGCTCACTTCCTGGAAGCCTGATCTTAGTAACTTGATCTAATGCCCGTGGGCTTTGTGTCTTTCTGTAAACCTCACTGAATGACTGTGAAAGTAAGTTGCTTAGTATTTCCAGCAACCAAATCACACAATAAGATTTTGACTGATTTCAGGATCAGTCTGGCTCCCAATATTGCCCACCTGTCGTTTACCTAACAGCTCCTCCTGGCCTCAGTGTCTTCATCTGTAACGTGGGGATAATAGTAATACCCAAGTTACAGAATTATGTGAATTTGAAAAAACAAGAACTGGTTTTGGAGAAGAGAAGTGTTATTTTTTATTAGTTTGTTGAAATATGTGTTTTTTGATGCACATTCTGGTCTCAAGGAAGTATTCAAAGGTTCCAGTGGTTTCCCTTTTCACTTATGTTTGTTTGTATTCTTTATCTCTACAAGGGATTTCAAGGTTCTTGTGCTAACAAGTTTGCTTTCTTCCCAGCACCCAACACAGTGGTTTTGATCTATGATCCCCAGATGTTCATTAATTTTTTTTAAGTTAATGGGATGATCTTAAGAAGAATCCAGACAATGGAAATGATGTGTTTGAATTAAAGATGAAGAGAAGGAGCCCTGGGATGAGTAAAGGCTCAGGAATGTGCAGGCTTTTGGGGGTACTGGGTCATCTGGTTGAGGTAAGGCCTACAGAAGCAGAGTAGAGCAGAAGAACATCGGTAGAAAGTGTGGCGGAGGGCCTGCAATCCCACAAGTGGAACCATGTTCCAAATTCGGAAGGGCATTAGACACACTGTAATCCAGCCAATGAACCCATCCCAACTCCAGACAATTTCAGTAGCTGTGGGTGGGTGAAATGTCCGTGGACTTTGACATCAAACAGACCCAGATTTGCCTGTGATAACCCTGGCCTGGGTTACTTGCACCCACCACAACCCTCAGAGCCTTGCTTGCTCTTTTTTTAAGATGTGGATGGTAACGCTGATTTCTTAGGTTTGCCACGAGGTTTAATGAAATCATGTTTGTGGAAGTGCTGTCCTTTTGGAAACAGAGCCATCGCTAAGTTAAGCCTCTGCTTGAACATACTCCCTGTAAGATAGCTCTTTCTGTTTCCAGATTTTTCTAACACTAGCTAGCTAGGAGTTTCATTAGGTGCAAGAGAAAATGAGAAGTCATAGTAGATTCTGGGAACATGCACAGCATGATCCAGGTAACTTTGCTGCCTATGAGGGAAGAATGAGAGAGAGGGCCAGGGCAGGAAGCTACAAACAGAGGCCGATGCTGCAGTCCTATGATCCAAGCATGGATGTATGAATATTTATATGTCATGCAATTTCTATATACTGCATTGATGTTTTCTGGGTGCCAACATTGGATGAAGCATACCATATACGTTATATTTACTCCAAGATGCAGGTACAATGAGCCCCCATTTCATAGGTGAGGGTAATGAGTGAAATGAAGTGATTTGTTCAACAGTATCTTCTAAGTGGTATGATGTGGTTAAGGTGCTGAGCAGCTAGCTTATACTTGTGGTAGTGGGAAAGAAAGGAAAGCTTTTCTCACCTTATTGCTGTTAATGATAATCAGTGTGTCCTCAAATGCCTTTTAGAGCAAGGCTTGGTAAAAATTAATAAAATAGTAATGATAGCATTGCCTCATCCCATAGGATCTTTTCATCCAGGCGTCCTTGGCTTACCACCCTTTGGAAATCCACTCCCAACACGTTCCTAACCCAGAGCCCACAGCTAAAATGCCCCCTACAGCAAACTGCATGTTTTCCATCCCCCACCACTTTTCACCAACTTCAGGAAGACTTCCCCATTCAATCCATCCTTCCCTCCCTCTGTCTGGCCATCAGACCCTGTGTCATCCCCAGCAAACTTTCTAGCATCAACCATGCCCTAGCATTCTCCATTCTATGTGTCTACAGTCCCCTTTCGTTATATTTGTTCCTTATCCATGCCCGTGGGTTGTGGGCTTCTGGAGGGCAAGAGCACTGTTTTATTGACATAATGGCAGATTGCTAAGAGCTCTGGTGATTGGAGTCAGGAAGCTAGTTCTGTGAACTGTTTGGCGGTACTGAGTTCCCAGGGCATCACTGCGTTTTCTGTAAGATCTGCAGGTTGGCCTAGATTCTCCTCCAGATCCTCAGAGTCATCCATTGGAAGGCTATGGTCACTTCTGCTCTTCCTCACTGACAGGGCTGTGCACACACAAGCCCTGAATAATTCTGTAGACCAGAATGGTCAACCAAGGGTTTCCAGGTATTCTTGTTTGAGCTATGGGAAGGTGATGCAAATTTGAAAACTACATTGTCATGGTTTAAACTACCAAAACCGTGTTCCTACAATTCTACTTCTTCACAGCCCAAAAATACTTGCTGGTGTTTTAAATCTGCTCTGCCCGTCAAAATGCACCTCACGTCTCAAGGTCATTTTGACAGATGTCCTGTCCACTGTGGAACCCGCCCCAGTGCCTCTCTCCATGACTCCCCAGCCTGGTTTGCTCCAGCCTCATGGAAATTACTGCTGGTAACATGGATGCATCTGTTGTCTTCCAACTGGATGTCTTAAAGATAGGGACAGTTAGCCTTTTAGCTCCCCTAGTGCTTTTGACCCAATCATTACCCAGTGATAAATTCACTGATAAATGAATCATGTATGATTCCCTATTTAAAGTTTTCAGTTTGTGGGTGCTGTACATCTCCCCTTACTCTCTCTTTCTACCTGTCTTCTTACTGCTCACGACCTATCATCAAAGAGGGATGGGTTTCTGAGAGAAGGCAATAAACGAGAGGAACTGTAAAAGGTGAGTCAGCTGATTTTTTACTATAGTTCAGTTGGGTGTTGTGTGGATGTTACTCACTTTGGTAAGACCCTGAGACCATGAGACTCTGTGCAAGGTCCAGTTATGCTGCCTTTGTTAGCACTCAGACTCAAAGTGGGCCAGATCCCACAGCTAAGTAGGATCCTGGATTAAATTTTGGGACAGAAAAGGGATACTAGTGAAAAACTGATGAAATTCAAATAAAGTAGTAATGTTAATTTTTTAGTTTTGAAAAATGTGCCATGGTTATGTAATATTTTACCCTTAGGAGAAGCTGGGTGAAGGGTTTATGGGAATGCTATGTATTATCTTTGCAACTGTTCTGTAAATCTAAAGTTATTCCAGAATAGAAAGTTTATTTTAAAAAAAGTGGGCCAGAGTGCAAATTTTAGTTTGGCTAGCAGTCTCTTATTCTCACATCTAGTTATATCCTAACAATTTGTAATACAAGGTTGAAAATGAGAACTGTGGGGAAGTTTAGAAACTCTCCTATAAAAAAATTTGTGAAAAGGCAGCAGGAAAGATAAAAGCAAAACAAATAAAATAATGTACCTGGATACAGCTGTTGGGGGGGGGTGGGTCATGTTAAAATGTGAAGCCAAACTGGTCATTTGGGAGGGACCAGTGGGCTCAAAGTCAGGAGACTGGAGGTTTGTTTTAGCTTTGAGGACTTCAGCATATCACATGGACTTCATTGCTTTGTCTTTAAAATGGCCTAACCCAATTCACAAATAAGGATATGTAAAATAATTCCTTTCAAAAACCAAGTCTCCCTATTCTTTAAAATTTTGTCATTTTTGCTTAAGAACAAGAGTTCCTCACCCATGGGCTGATTACCATCAAAAATCTCAAGCCAGCAGGTCTGATTCTGCATGAGCATTTTCACTTTGCACTTGGCAAGTTTCTGCTTCCTCTTACAAAAATGTTCATGCCAACGTCAAAGCCATTTGACTTCTAAATATAGTGTAACAGATGTGAATGAGGACTGTATTATTTTCTGTGTTACACAAAGGGTCTTTCTTTCAACCAGTAAAGCCAGACACCTGTCCAGTTCTGATTAAGCTCAGCCACCTCAATCAAGGTAAATGGGATTGGTTCTATTCCTTGTTCAGGCACTGAAGTTTTAGTTACCAGATACCAGATACCAGATTTTCTTAAGTTAGGATCCATGAACAAATGTCCGTGCCTAAATTCTAGAGAGATTCATCAACACCTTAAAACTGAATATGATACTGCGTATGTATATACTTTTCTCTATACAGGGTTTCATTCATCTTTAAAGGGTCCTCAACTCAGAAATGTCAAGAAGCACTGCTTTAGACCCACACCTTCCATGGCAAAAAGCCTGAACTATAAGATACCTGCTATATTTAGGTATAAATTCAGTCTCCTAATGTCTAGCACTCAAAGAAAATACCTAGGTAATGTCGCCTGATTTGACTGTTTTGACCCCACAGCACCCAGTGTATTTCTAGGGCTGCCCCTCAGTGTACTTATGCTTGTAACTAGTGTTCTTCCCAGCTGTGGCCCTGAGTCTTCCTTGCCTGAAGATCTGAGGCCATATTTGCTCATCAAACCTTCCCAATTTAAAGGATCTCTCAGAAATACCAAGGTAATCCCGGCTTTCCTTGCCTTTCTAGTCCTCCCAAACTGGCCATATTTCTTTATAACACATGCTATGACCAATGAACATGTGGACTTGTAACTAGTTTGAAGTAGAAGCATGTCTTATTGAACATGAGATCTTCTGGCTGGTGGAGCATTAAGGGTCCCAAGTGCAATTTAAATGTGTGGTCCTGGGAGTGATTTGGATCTAAGAAGCTCACCAGTTTTTGTGGTTGTTTTCATGATCTCCTTTAAAGGTGGCTCACAAATGTAACATCTTAGGCTGTTAGTCAAGAGAAAAGTGTCTACAACTGAAGCTTAGAATAAAAATTTCACTTGGTTTTATATGAGTGGATCCGATTACAAGACAGAAAGTGGTTCCCTATTTCAATTCATTTGGATATTCTTCCCTTCTCCATTTCTAACATTGTAAGGATCTTCTTAGCTTTTGGATAATATTTTAGTTTCTCCAGCAATTTAGCTTCCCTTTGAAAAATGAACCAGAGTTGAAGTTTAATGTTTAATGTGGTCCTTTTAAATAAAACATAATGTTAATAGGCTATATAACAAACACTGAAGTGGTGCCCAAGCTCATTTTCCCCCTTTTTAGTTATATGGTCAAATATAATAACTAAAAGACTAAATGCTTGTGGCTCTTTTATATATATTTAAAACACACAGTAAGAACATAAGAACATCTCAAATCATTTGGAAGAAAAAAAAAGGGGTTATCAACCAAAATCTTTGGAAATTTCATAAAATTTAAATATCTGCAAACAGTCCAACCAAAAAGAAAAAAAAATCCCAACATTTGGCTATGGAGGGCACTTCACATGTGAACCAAATGGCGTTATAACATTTTCCTTCAGGTAAACTAGTCACTAAACTCCATTAGAAAGAATACAAGAGCAATATGGAGACATCCCCAAATACCATGTACTTGATTAGAACATTCTGCTATGGAGTGTTCATCTACCACAGGCTTTCCTTTCCATTGCATACATTACTTTACATTTCTACAATGCAATGTTGAAACAGCCTCCAAGTCTTGCCAAGTAGATTGATGTCCATTCTACAAAAATATTAACTTACAGTACATAACACTGAATAATTTTAATCTGTACATTTTTTTTCCCTCCCATCATAGGTGACACACGTCAGTTTGTACAAGTTTAGGAAAAAAAAAATCCACACATCTGGTTGTTTACATCTGGATTACGAGTCAACAGAGTCAACCAGAAGTGGTGGGGTGGATATAGTTTGAGAAAGTATAAATACAGTGTAAGATTAATTGTGGTTAACAATATCCAGCTCTTCACAAAGTGATACAAAATAAATCATCTTAGATTTTTAACTGAAAAGATCGAGCTGAGAAGGTTCTGCCAGACAGTCGACCAACTGATCCAAGTGGTTAAGGCTGACCTGACTTAGCAAAGCCGCAGCGTAACCAGAAACACTGGCACAGTTCAGAGCTCTTCAAATGCATAGCTTCAGTGTTACACGCACATTAATTATATTCCTTCAATTAGTTAATCCTCTAGACAGTTTTCTTTTTGTTTTGCATGCATCCCGTTCCATTTTCATTAAGGGCATCTCTTCCTTGGTCAATCATGTGCTTTGCTTTTCAATTTGTTTTTGTTAATTTTTTTTTGTATGTTTTGTTTGTTAAGCCGTCAATACCTCCAACACTTGGAAAATGAAATATAGATGTGGTTCTACTGACAGAAGAGAATCAGGGCTATATGGACAATGCAAAATGAAATGAAACAAGTGTCAGAAACAGTTTATAAAAATGGCACATTTATTGCTACAGAACGGTCATGTACATGACTTCATCGAGTAACTACAGATGGGAAACAGGTAATGGCCTAGACCAAGCTGGGTTTGTTTTTGTCTTGAAGGAACTCCAGCACACAACCTGTTTGGACACTTCTACAAATCAGAAATACACCAAAAACATGAAAAAATCGAGGCACTCAGCCACACATTGAAAACAAGGTGTAACTGTTTTATCTTTTTTTTTGAAATCTTTTCCCTTTTTTTCTTTTTTTAACAATTTTTTTTTAGTTTTTAATGCTGCAGCTATGTGTACAGTCGCAAAAAATTTCCCCACTGCGACCTACAACTAAAAAAACAAAACGAAAACAAAAAATAAAAACAAAAAACAAAAAAGGCTACCATACAGTTTCATCTCAGTAACACATGGTAAAATAACATCTTTTAAATAGTAAAATAAAGTAACAAACTTTTACTCATAATGATTCCAAAAATCTACAAAGAAGAAATATTCAGAATCTGACAATTTTTTTTGTAATATTCATGGTATAAAAGGATTGCTCCTGCGAAAAATAAGCCAAATATATTTTTTATTTTTAAATTTAGTTTTTTTCCTACTAGGGTGTACTACAGTCTATTTTATAGCAAAAAGAGCACTAGACAAACAAAGCTTTATAACAAAAAGCCAGGCACTGATACATGGTAAATCTCTGCTTTTTTTTTCTTATCTTCACTTAATTGCATCACAAGTAACAAGAATGAAAAAGGCCACAGTTCATATATTTTCACCATTACATATGTCTATAATACTTGAAATGAGTATGGCAAAACCAGCACTGCACAAACATGAGTCCACTTCAAGTCCCATGAGAAAGAGCATGTCTCTAAAGAAAAACAAACAAAACCAAAGCAAAATAAAGAGAGGCCTAAAGGCCTTGGTGCCCCATTGTGTTGGAATTCATCATATTCCATCTTGACCTTTTTTTTTTTTTTTTGTTTCCAGTCAGCCAGCAGACTAAATTTTTGTGCTTGTTTATGCTGAAATTGTCTCATTCCTGACTCAAGTTCACTTTTGGACACAGATCATATTCTGCCTGTTGGATCCAAGACGAAATCCTCTTAACCCCCGAGTCTTGGTTCATCTCCCTCCCCACCCCCCAACCCCTCATCAAAATGAAGATCACGAATAAAAAAAAAAAATCAGGAAATAGGAAAAAGCGCAAAACAAAAAGGAATCGGAAGACTGAATCAGAACCAGTTGTGTTACTGGGTGGACTGACAGTTGTATAAACATTAGTGTTCCTTGCAGCTACACAGAAGACAAATGGTAAAAGTTTCTAGATGAACAGATCCCTATTCTGAATATTCCTAAATTACTTGAATGTGGAGGCGGATTGACTGTTCCAAGTTGCTTTTAAAGTCCACGTCTCTTCGACAGATCCCCAGCCCAAGTAGCATCAGATATACGGTATAGTATGGACCCTTATGAAATTCCGTATAGTACTCTAATCCTAACTGTCTTCTGCTAAGTATCATTCGAAAATCCAACGCAGGATACCAATATCTTACCTGGGTTTGATAATTACAAAACAACGACAAGAAAAAACACACTAAAAAGGCCACATTCCTTTTCACCTTTTTTTTTCTTTCTTTTCTTCTTCTTCTTCTTTTTTTTTTTTAAATGTGGATACAACCCAATTAATAGGTATAGGCGCAGATCTTGTTTCTCCACCAAGCAAAAGGAGTGAGCAGCTTTTGGTGGCCATTAGAAAGTTTTTCGCTTATTTCCAAAGGGAATTCAACAATAGACGTATTCCATTACTGAGTAATGAATACGTCAAAGCTGGTGAACAATAAATTGCAGCTTTTACTGTTTGAGTGAGAACAAAATATAAAGCACCAATTTAAAAAATAATCAACTACAATTTAATTTTTCTTTTTGCTTTGCTTACAGGTTTGAAAAACTTTAAATCAGCTCTGTGAAGCACCTTCATGATAACACGTATCAAAAGTGCCATTCTTAAAATGTACATCAATGCAGGGAGTGTTTCCAGTTCCCTAAAGAGTAAACACCATATTTTCTTCTGTACACTTATCCTGAATGTGATCAGAGTAGACCTGCTTCCTCTATAATATTGTTCCTAGGGATACCCGCCTTGGTAGACTATACAAAATGAGTGCAGAATGTACCACTAAAAGGAAATCTTCAACATACTGAGGGAACAAGTTACACATGGTTTCCATTGTTCGGGAGGAGGGGAGAGTATACAACAGTTGTCTTCCATGCCCTTCTTTGAGCCCCTTTGTTCGTACATTTCACAGGCAAGCCTCAAAATAACTTCATGAAGTTTGATTTCTGCTATTCTCCTAAGGTCTGAATCCACCTCCACATTTTAGGAACTTATCAACAAATCAAAGTATTTTAGTTTTATCGCTACTGAACATATTTACAGTTTTCAACACACACACACAGCTAATCAAAATGTTTATGGGTTTGTAAAAGATGACCACGTGGTAACTATCTTATTTGTTCTTACATTTTCGGAAATGAACATAAAATTCAGATTCTTGTAGCTCACTATTTCATTTAAATGAGACGTTTTTTAAACCACACAGCTTAAAAAAAACAACAAAAACTGATACAATGTATTAAAACACATAATAACAAGAGTCTACATGTAAAAATATAACTTTTACATACACAATTTCAAAATAATGATACGTTTGCCATTTGTTGCATAAAATTTACAAATGTATTTCATTACTATATAACTGGCAAAACAGGAGAACAGATGGAACATTTAGACCATTTCGATGGATTTATGGCATTTACTCAGTGCTGATAGGTGGAAAAACTACTTGAACAGGGATTTTTTTTCTTAATACATGCCAAGATTGTGTGGCTGTAAAAATAGAAACGAGTTAGAGACAAAAGGATGCTGACAAATACTTAACTAGGAGCACTATTTGTTTACTGCACTATACACCAAAGTCAATCATTATAAAGATTCACGATGGAAGTTGGTTCAATTGTGCCCAGACGTCAAAGCTAGCTATCTGATGAGTTGCTGTGCCATAGCTTGATCTATGTTTCTATCAAATATGTTAAGTATAAACTTCATTCATACTGGCCAGAGAAATACTGCACTACCCCTCCTCAAGAAAGTGCAACTTAATGCTTTAGGACTTATAAGGCTTGTTATAATGCTGCATGATGATTGAATATTGGCATTTTTCAGACGAAGGAGGAGGCAGTTAAGTCATCTACATCTTAGTAAACCCATTTTGAAAACAAAAAATCAAGAAAGCAACAAAAATCAATCAGCTCTGTCACACTACTTGCAATTTTCTCATTTGATGGTTTTTGAACTTTACTTGTTTTTTTTGTTTTTGTTTTTTTCCAAAAATCTGACCATGTATTCAGAAACGCCTCACTGCACACTACTTCGGCTACACATGTAGGTAACACTTGAATCATTTTGTTAAATCACAGCCACTTTGATTATGTTATGTTTCCGATGATATAAACATTGGAAGGCACAGTGGTAACATTGTAGCATTCTAACCTTGTACCTCTGAAAATCCCAGAATAGGGTCACAAACGCAACATTACAGTTCAGACAAACTCTTTTTGCCATGTCTTGGTAATGCTGCTTGTAATATCTACACATGATGTGACTTTTAAGTCCTGTGTTCCCAAAAGACTGGAGAAACAACTTTCTACTTATTTTATGAATGAAAAGCAACATCAGGGTCAGCATTTGATCCTGCACTACCCCTCCAGAAGCAGAGTTGGCACTACAGGTTACGATAACAAACCAGGGAAAGGGACAGAAATAAGACCCAAAAAAAAAAAAAAATCCGTATTTACAGTAAAATCTTTCTTTTAAAAAAGTTAATCAGTACTATTTTTTTACAGGAGAAAAAAGTCTGAAACAAATGAACAAAAGCTTACCATAGTCACTAAATTTTTAATATATATTTATATATATATTTATATATATATTTGTCATAGGTCTATAAGATCCATCTGTTCCTCCTACCCTAAGGAATGGCTAATGTCATCACTTCGTTGTCATCAGGACGTTTGCTGGTTTTGTTACTAGGGCAGCCGAGCTTCCCTTATTCAATATCCAGTAATTATAAACACTAGCTGACTTGAATACCAACAAAAACGTTCATGTAGTTTTCTTCAGAAGTACACTTTTTCATTATTGCAAGTTTACAATTTTTTAAATTAAATATTTTTTTTCAGACTTACAAATTAATTATATTTTTTTTTCCAAAAGAAGTTTAGGCACAAATGCATTGTTCCACAGTGTGGAAAGATTGCCATTCAGTCTCTGGGCTGCGTCTCAGCCTGCACACGCCGCTTTGCACATTCTGAATGATATGTTAGAGGGTCACCCCTCAAGTTGCACTTTTTTCTTTCTTTTTTTTTTGTGTGTTTTTCGGTTTTTTGATAATTGGGAATGCTGAAACCTCTTGCGTCTGCGATTCATAACTACTCAGACTTGTCTTATATTACAAAAAAAGGGGTTAAGGAGAAGTGTTTATGTGGGTTTAAGATAATACAGCTGTTAAGGAAGTGGTCTCTTGTATTAATGAAGCAATGTGGCAGCTTGGACCTGAGAAGGGAAAAAGAGAGGAGAATTAATTCATACGCTTATCACAGAAGAAGTAAATGTTTTATTTTTAAGCTCTTTTTTCCCCCAAGGGGAAGAAAAAAAATCTGTTCAATTTGGGGGAAAGCAGACTTTCCTGGCTTTCCTTGCGTGGGACTGACCAGGGAAAGGGTTCCCGAAATGGCTGAGAACACACTTGCCCTTTTACATCTGTCCCATGTGGTTCGACGCATCTCCCATTCCAGGGTGCGGGCCCGCCAAGGAGAGCGGGGGAGGCTCCGAGGACACCTTCTCTTCCTCCCTTCTTTTCAGACACGCGGCTTTCGGGTTCAGATTCCTTTCTGTGGAAGATGGAAGCAGAGCATTTAGTTAGTGCCATGCATCTGGCAGAGGGCGGGAAGGCACTATCCTGCGCACCTGCTGACCCTCGCTCTGAGTTTCTACATGACAGAGCGAAAGGCAGTGCTGGGAAGGGCGCACTACAGCCATCCGTGCGTACATATGGCAACGTCCTAACGCAGTCGGACTTGTAAGAGAATCCTGTAACTTAGCCACGGGAGAAAGGGAAGCTGCCTTACAGATTCAGACGTGATCTGCACCCAACCCAGCTGCTCTCAACGATGCTTCAGTGTCTGCTGCTCTGCTCCTGCTCAAGACTGGCGAGTCCATCCCCACTTAGGGCCGCCAGCCCCTGCGACTTCTACAAGGAGGGGGCGGCGGGCTGGTACTGACCTCGAACTTGCTGCTCCAGGCTGAGGATGACGGCCACGGCCTGGTGGAGGATCAGGAGCTTGGTCTGGGGCTTGTCGCTCTTGAGGTGGAGCTGCACCATGCGGCCGAGCTCCTTGAAAGCCTCGTTGATGTCGCGGACACGCAGGCGCTCGCGGGCATTGTTGGCCATCCTCCGCTCCTTCTCGCGCTCTGCCTTCTGCTCGGGGGTCAGATCCTCGTCATCATTATTGCTGTGGGACAGAAGGGATGCAACATTTTCTAATGGTGTGGGGAAAAAGAAGGTATCTAAGTTAGTTTTGTTTTCTTCCAGAGCTTTCAGGGGACGTGTCCATCTCCGCTGTTGACCATGGCAGAATTTTACATCCACTTGAACTTGGGACTGCTAAAATGGCGGTGACAATCCATTCACGAGACATTTGGTTTCTCCCAGATATTCAACTCAAACAAAACAGGAGAGGTTAAAGTTAGGGCCCAGAGCACGCCCATGCTGATGCAGGGGGCACAGCTTTGATCAATGAGGCTACACTCCGCAAAGCAGGCCACAGTCAACTTAGCCTTTAAGCTACTCTGCATGACCACAGATCAGAGCGTTTTAGACTGAGGGTGTGTGTGTATGTGTGTGTGTGTGTGTGTGTGTGTGTTGTTGTTGTTGTTGTTGTTGTTTTTAACTTTCATATGGTCACATCTGAAACCTGAGGAAAACAAGTGTTTGAAAAAGGATTTGGATAGGTCAGAATGAACATGATGCAGCTAAACAGGAGTAAAAAGGTCCTGCATTCAGGAGGACCTGAGAGCGAAGCCCTGAGAGCGAAGACTGGGAACTTTTGTCCATGTTTCACCATTAACAAGCTTTGGAGGCATGGCCAATCCACTTAATGTATCTGAGTCATTTTCTCCATGCATTAAATAAAAAGGTTAAAAACATCATGATCTCCATGGCTTTTCACATCATGGATGTTTGTCATCCCCCAAACAAGCTGGGAAAACCTGAGTGGACATCCACTACAGAAAGCAAACAAAAAAAACAAATACCAAATACCTCCTACTTATAAATGACCATGATCTCACTGTGAGTCAAAAACAAAGTCCAAAAGCTAATCTCTGATCCTGAGAACCAAAATATTACATTATTCATAGCAAAGGAATGGCTGGACCCAGTAGAATCTGGAAAGGCAAGATTACTTCTGTCTGTTTCTGGGTGTCATGCTGACAGATTAGAAACTTTTGAATGGAGGGCAAATAGGATGATGGGCCACCTGGAAAGCATGTCATATAAAGAAGGTTTCATGACATCAGGGCTTAAAATATTTCATGGGTGATCATATAAAAAAAGAGGCATGAGAGATGTGTTGTCTCAGAAAGGCAGAACAGACTGGAGAACTCTGAGTGGTACAGACTGAGTTAACATGAGCAAGAAACTTCTTGGGTATAAGAGATGGTATCATAAGAGATATACAAAATGAAGGAAACTTCATTGAAAAGTAACAGACTCCTCATTATATGAAACAATATGGAGGTAACCATCTGCAAGGATGTTAATCTAGAAGTTCAGGCATCAATCTAAAGGACCATGAAGGTTAAGCTCTACTTGAAAATTCCATGAATCTGAAATGTTCACAGAAGAAAGATGTTCATCACAACATTTCAGATCAGGAGGACATGGGGTAAGTTATCTAGTCAATTCAATGTACACGAATGTTGGCTTAACATGTATGGCTCTGAATCTTCAACTTGGGAAAATCTCTGGGTAGCTTCCAAATTGCAATAAGGACCAATTACAGCCAAGAAGCTCCAATCGATCAAAAATGGGAGTGGTATTCTTGGGTTGCAAGCACACGCTGCCAGTACAGATGATGTACATAAGCCAAAAACACTTAAAAGGGAGGGAAAGAGGAAGACACCAAAGAAAGATGCTTTAAGACTTGGCTCATCTCCCCGTAGGTTAAACTCCCTTCCGGATGGGCCCGTTCGCCATAGATATGTGCTCATGGACACACAACTGAACCGAACCAGTGGGAAAAGGTTCTTCCTGTGCCATCTGATCCTTCTCACTTCTGCCGAACCCTCCTCCTTCTCACCCGCGACTTCTGCTGATGGCGAGGAAGCCACGGTTACTATTAATTCGTATCCACGTCCCACTACATAAATAGGAAGTGAAGTGAAAAGAGAACAGAGCCAAATCTCTGCTGGGCCCATCCTGAAGTTAAAATTTGGGTAACGTTTTTAAACATTGAACAGGTCACCACGGCTTTCACTGCGTGGGCCGGAAAGTGGGAACTTGTTTTCCAAAGGTATTCAGGCTAATAACTAATTAGAATTGGTTATTCACTCATAAATAGTAAGCAGAATGGTTATGCAAAGAAAACTGCCTAGCATTGCCTTACATTACAGGCTTAGAGACATAAGCGAATGTCACAAGAGTCACCTTTTAAAAGAAGAAGGTTCTTAGCAGCAAGTTAAAATGTTGTACTGAAACTTCCAAGAACCTATTAATATGCATGTCATGGCCACTAGTTAAATTACTAAGAACTGAGTGGACTGACAGAGACAATGGAAGGGATGTGAAAGCCCCTCCTTAAAATTTCACCAATGTGGCCACGAGTCAGGAAACTCTGTGGGGGTGGTGGGAGTGGAGGGGTAAGGAGCTTTTAGGACTTTTGGAACTTTGGGCAGGACATGTAATAAAATCCATTCCAATCATTATAAAGGCAATATAAAAAGTGGCATGTTCTTAATTCCTAAAGGACATTAGATCTAACCCTGAAAATGACAGCTTTTAAAAGGGGACGTGCAGTCATAGCACAATTTATTTAACTTACAAATAAAAACAACCCAAGGGAATTGAGGCAAAGAACATGGGTGTCACGGTGTTCCAAAACCATCTGATCATCAGATTAGGATTAACATTCCAGGAGATAGATTCTAATTGAAAGAAATCAGATATTTAAGAAAACCAACCAGAAGCTATTTTCCTGCAGTTGTATTTTCTGTTGAAGGGAGTATCTGGGAGAAAAAAGTGAGCAATTTAGGTATTATTATTATTATTATTATTATTATATATATCAACATGTTTAAGATAAAGCTGGGAAATCAGTATTTTCTCACGTTTGAGATAAAAAAGTCATAGTTGCATATACCTCAATTGAGTTTTCAACACAGCTAAGATCTCTTTTTAGAAATATTTTGGAGAGATCATTTCTGACCAAATTCACAGAATAAGCATAGTTTTAAAAAATCAACCGTTTGCACTTGAATCAGTTACAAATTGTCTGCACTGTGTGCAATTAGCACGAGGTCCAAATTCATAAGTGCAGAGACATTTTAGGCTTCACTAGAGGACCAGTATCTTAAATGATACTTTAGTACCTCTAGAGCAAGCCATTAATTTTCTTTTCAGCTGTAGATTTACCTGCCAGGAAAAAACTGAATAGTTTCTTCCTGTTCTGTTCACTTCATCAAAGTCCAATAAAGGAATTAAATGAAGCGACAGTATCATATACTGTTACCTAGATCTTGACCTAGTAATCGATTTGATATCCTTCTTGTCGTCATCTAACTTCTTGTCCTCGGAAGATTTCGTGTCTTGCAGGTTCTCATCGCCCTCGTCATCTGATTTGATCTCAGAGCTGCCAGAGGAGACGCTCTGGCCCTGCAATCCTGGTGGCATGCCTACAGAAAAAAAAAAAAAAGAGAGAGAGAGCGAGACCAGGTGACGCTTCCACCGAAGACTTGAGGCACAAACATGCGCTCTGCAAATTGTGGAGTTGCTGCCTCTACAATTCAGGCTGCTGAACTGTTATCCTTCTGCCGTGTTTTTTCATGCTATCTGGTGAAGTTTCAAAAATGCACCTGTGGAAGCAAGTTTTCCCTGCATTGGCTCCGAGGTTAAATTCTATTTTGCAATCTTTTGGAGTAGATGGTAATTTCACTGTCTACAAAACATCAACTTAATTGCAATGAAAATCATAATCATGAAAATCACACACCTCAATGTTCTGATTAAGAACCCAAGTAAATATCAGCTATTATATTGAGTTTCTTCCATATGCAATGATTTAATAGAAAAATGTCCTTAAAATATAATTCCCAGGGAGTACGCTAAATATGTACCGTCAAGACTTCAATAGATACCCTAATGATATTCTGAAATTAGGCTTCTCTTATCCTCCAGGAGTAATCAGCATTTAAAAATGGTACGTATGGAAAGCAGTTAGCTGCTCACTGAAGAAATTTCTAGCGTTACCACTGCTCAACTTTCAAGATCACAATGCATTTCAACTTTCAAGATCACAGTACATTTTAAAGCATGACCCTCGTGTATCCACTTATTTCTAAGGTAGAAGCGTGTCTACTGGGCATTCTCCTCTATCTGTAGTCACTCAAAATGTGATCTGTGGTCCAGAAGCATCCTTATGACCGGAGCCCTTTAGAGATGCAGAATTCCAGACCCTTGAATCAGAATCTGCATTTTACAAGATCCTCAGGTCATGCCTATGTACACTGAAGTTTTAAGAAGCAGTGGTCTCTCTCTCCACATATTTGATTAACACTCAGATTTGTATAATGTTTAGCAGGTGAAAAAAAGCTTCTGCCCATTCCCATGGCAGATTATCATCTTTATTCTAAACATGGCGGGGGGTGGGGAATGAGAGGATGTTATTTAAGTGCCTGCAAGTCCCTGGGCCAGCCAGTCACCCAGGGAACAGGGGACCTAGGTCTGGCCCCTGCAGTGTCACTTCCTGGGGTCACGAAAAGCTGCCTGGAGTCCGTGGTCTGAGGCAATCATTGCAGGGCGAGATGAAAAGAGTGAAAATCATTCCACCAAGTTCCAGTTTTGAAACATACCTACATTTCCTTCGATCTTAAACGACAAAAACAATTTCCTTCCTTCCTCTTCATTTGGAACTATCATGTTCAGGCTACAACTAACCACATTAGAGGACCCGAATGAGGAAAATGTGGAAATAGCTAAAATAAAATTTCCTCTCATCAGGCTGTTGTCTCATTCTCTGCTGAGAGAGGACCAGGATTTCAGAGGATGTTTGAGCAAAACAGTTCCCGAAGAAACACAATTAGCCGGCTGCGTTCTAACTACTTTCCCATTTGCTTGCCGTTTTTGTACCAAATTTGATTCTTGGTTTTCTGCCAGTGCTTCCTGAGGGATGAATGCCAAGTAAGCCCGGGACCAACACTGGAGTTGCTACTGTCTAAGTGAGGGCAGGGTGCCTTCGGGGGAAGGACCTACCTCTGTAAGGGTCCTGGGGCGGGTTCAAATCAGGGGAAGTTGCAGACTGGACAGGAAGCTGCGGAACTGGAACCTGGTTTGGCACAAGAGAATGGCTGCCTCTCAGGGCCACACCGTCTTCACGATGGGCCCCAACCTGAAAGGGTGAGAGGAACCAGAGTTTAGCGGGAACCAGAGGTAGGGCAGCAGGGACCTGCGAAGGAAGACGGGCCTCTGAAAAACAAGACTCCCAAATGCCTTTCACTAGAGGGCGCTGAAGGACCACACATGCAGTCCACACGTACCGAGGCCCATCACACTCAGTAAGATGCCGCGCTGCACATTCAGTGACAAATATGGCAGAGGAGCTCAGGCAGGTAAAACGTCAAATTGTCTCCCAGGGTGCTGCAGTGGGGCGCACTGATTCGTACCCATCTGTCTTCTATCATGTCCGCCAACAGATCTGACAATTATCTTAATGCCCATATGCTTAATTGTGGGCTTCTCAATTCCCCCATTGCTATCGGAAATCCTACAGGAATTTCAATTTGGCATTCGACTTTCATTTCAGGGGATAAGATTCTCAGGCCTGCCATTTTTTTTTTTCCATAATGCCAGCTAAGCCTCTGACAGCGGAAGCTACAGCAGTATGGGACACAGCCCCTGCTCGGTACAAATATAATAAAATGTCACCTGGCTTTCCAAAACTGGCAGCCCATTCCAAATTAATGTTTACTGCATTTCATCAGCTGCTGAGTTCCAAATCCAAAGGGGGACCGTTTCTGCCAATGCCACCACACCAGAAAATGTACCAATAAAGGTTTTATTAACCACACCAGTAATGCCATCATCGCCGTGCAAAGATGTTTGGACATTTTTCCATTCCCCGCCCCCCCACTCCCGCTCGCCCACTATTCTGATCCTAGAAAGACACCATACTGTAAACACTCTTTAGGTTTCCATAAATAAAATTGCAGATACAGCATGATGACTTGGTCTGGAAGAAATACTGCTGAGGTTTTTATTAACTACTACTACCCACTCTGGGGTCCAGAGATGTTGCATAGAGACAGTGAGACAGCTGAAACCAGTAAGCGTTTGCAGAGCAAGAGGAACGTGAGTAGCTTACATTTCGTTTGCATTTCCAAGGAGTTATTCTCTGAGCCTATCGTTGGGTGAGCACTGATGAGGGACAGTGGGTCTGACACTAAAAATATTTATCCATGAGTTTCTACTGCTACGAATCAAAAAGTTTATTTTTTCCCAATCCCCAAACAAAAACCCCACAACGCAGAATCTTCCTTCTTTTGCTGCCAAGTGTTTTAAAAGACTATTTCCAAAGAATGCAACAACAATAAGAATCTGAACCGACAACAATAAAATTCACAGAACTGAAGGAAGAACACGCTATCTACAGGCGACCTAGTATAAAGTATCACCATTATATAACCCAAAACAGTGCAGAAGGAAATAATGCAGGGGGGGAAGGGGAGGGATCCCGTAAATCATACTAATTGCTCAGATTCACAATATAGCAAGAATATAAAGGATTTACAGGTTCGTGAGCATCAGGAAGTATAAATGAATGCTGTGGCTAAGAGTCCAGGAGCTGCCTGCCACCCAGAACATTCTGAATGGTGGCTATTTCGCTTCTATGCGAGTGCTTCAAATGTAAGGAGACCATGATTGCCTCCTAAAGCAGCCTGTTCCATTTTAATCACAAGTTGGCCTCCTTGTATATTCCACCCACTGACTCTGGTTTCAACTTCTGGAGTTCCATGGAATGAGTGCAAGCCCCCTTCGTATATGTAATGCTCCCCCCACCCCCCACCAGGCCACAGCTCCCTCCTCTCGCTTCCAGGCAGGTCAGGCCCACCCGATGCCCCCAACCATTTCTCACTCACTCTTGGTCTGTTTTTATATTTGCTCCAAAGGAGTGATAGCTATTTTCCATTCAGGTTTTGATTTGCCATTTTTATATTTGTGATTTAGAAGACTGATTCCATCGATGATTATCCTTTCAATCTAAGATGTCAACTTATAAGGATGAATTTTACAGGGCTTGATCAAATGGTAGCTCTTTAAGTTTGTCAATCAATGTTAACCCAAATAATTAACGTAGCGCTGATTCATATTTATTGGTATTCCCAAAGGGTTTAATCTGGTAAATTTCCATAGAAGATGATTCTAAATTGGAATCACTGAAGGTAACCACAGGATTGAGCCTAGCAAAGATATAAATCCCTTTTACGTTAAAATCAGTCTATTAAAACACTCCAAGCTTACTTTGTAAGCATCTATGATGTAATTTAAGGTTAATATTTTGCTTTTTACTTGAAATATATTCAGATATTGATCCTGCACTTCTTTTTTTCCTTCTAGATCACATTCAGATTAGTTTTTACAAGAGGAAAAAAGAGCCCACAACCAATGATCTTTATATTTTCTTTGCCCCCACTATTATGAAAGACTGACTAGAAAGGATATAATAATGAGAGCCAAAAATACCTAGATTTTTAACTGTAACTGGTTTCTTTGTTAGTTGTGTAACCATGGACAAGGTATTCAAATCCCAAATGGGAAAATAACACTAGGTTATAGAGAATGAGTCCCATGTTTATTGAAAAGGGAGGTAATATGCAAAGCAACTGTTATATAATAGGTACATAGTAATTATAGATACTGTTATGTGAAAATATCTGAAAATACTTGCATACTGCATAAAAATAAGAGTCTACGTGGTTCAAACACCTTCAGAACACAAGCTACCTTCAATCATGATCATCTTTGCACTCTTTGTCTCTATTTTGTTCACATGAACTTGATTTTAAATCCTTCTCCTACACAATGAGAGTAAAATCTTAAATGGTATTATAAGTATGTTTAAGAATTATAAATATGTTTGTTCCAACTATATTCATTTGGATTTTAGCCATACATATTATACCTAACTTTATCTATTTTCTATAGATCATCTTAGGTCATCTCAAATATTATACCTAATCATTTTCCCTCCAGGAAGTTGGGAACAAAGTTACTCTTGATTTTTTTTTTTCCAGAGAGAGCGTGCACACATGTACGTGAGTGGGGGTTGGGGAGTGGGCCAGGGCAGAGGGAGAGGGAGAGAGAGAGAATATTTAGCAGGCTCCACACCCAGTGCAGAGCCTGACAGAGGGCTCGATCTGACGACCCTGAGATCATGACTTGAGCCAAAATCCAAGAGTCAGACACTTAACCTACTGAGCCACCCAGGTACCCCTACTCTTGATGTTTTAAGTTCTCCCTGGTAAACTTTGTACATTCCAGGCCAAATGAATGAATAATGATGGGTCCAGATCCATGTGGTAATGAGCCTGATTCTCCAGGATCAATTCCATTGCCTGGGGCTGTGGAATCATATTCCAAAGAATTAACTTTGCTTTCTTTGTTTCCTTGGCCACAGGCAGCTTGTCTTAACCCTGTTTACTTCTCTTTCAGAAACATTATTTCTGGTCGCATAAGAGACAAGGAAAGAAAGATAGTGGATGGCCAGCACAATCCATCACTAGAATACCTCCAAAATAGAAGGAGGAGCCATGTGTATATACAAGGGTCAGGGCTTGTCCATCTTCCAAATAATAAATATGTAATAATATAACTAGAAAAAAGCAGATTCTCCAACCCACAAATCAATTCTAAGGATGGCACCTATTTTTAGAAAATCTATACTTCATTAAAGCCCTATTTTGATAATGTTTTCATTTAGATAAGCAATAGTGTAAAGTTAAAAGCCAGCCTAAAAAAGCAGTTAATTTTATCAATATGATTATAATTTTTTTTGCAATCTTTAAGAATAGCCTTCTTAGTTACATACAATGTGGTTTTAGATATATTTATGCTGAATGTAAAAGACAAAACTAAAATCTCAAAATTATTTGGTAAGTGTTAACTGACATATGTTAATCCAAGAAATATTTACTAATTAGTTTGTGCTTGTCACTCCAGGAGGTGCTAGGGAGAGGGCAGTGAATAACTTAGATGACCTCATGGAGCTTACAGTGATCCTCTGCAGCATTTTTGTGCACTGATCAATGTAGTGTAGCAGTTTTAACAGTAATAGTAAGTCTCTCAAGTAAAATGATGTTCATCATGATTTCTGTAATTTGGGTTTTAGACCCAGAGAACTCTTCGGACCTACAGCCACTCCTTGTCTCTCATGGGCAATTCATCCCAGCCTCTCTTGTCCCTCCGCTGGTACCTCTACCTCTCTGGCTTCTGTCCCCTCATGGCTACAGCCTGGACTCTCCCTTCATGCGTATCTCTCAGTACATTCTTTCAGGTTCTGTACCTGCTGCTAACTCCCTGTCTGTCTTAGTATTTCTGAGTTCAGAATGCCAAGATCATCTGATGGTGAACTCCTCATTTTGAAGCAGACATGGGCCATCCTTCGAATGGGCCACTCTAGGGTCAGGTGTCCCATTAACTGGTTCAATGAGCTACAAAAGAAGAGGAGGTGAGATTATGTGGTCCAAGCATGGCTGCCCCCCTTCCACCCATATATCATGCCCCCCAAATCATGGCTCTTAGGTACAAATATCTAAGTTACCCTGCATCTCAGGTCAAGTTATAGTCAAACCCTGACACAGCTATTCAAATTCTCCTGGGTTAATTTATCATTGGGAATAATTAAATGTCTTTAGAAGTACATTACTCCTTTTGGATCACACAAGCACCATATAATTTAAATAAACTTATTTTCCAAGGAAAGAAATGATGTATTAATTAGAAGCACTTTTCACTCACAGTATAGAGACTAAAAGGGCTTGCGAGACTTGGAACCCAGTTAGGCCAAACTCTCCATTTTACAGAGAAGAAAGCTAGGGTCGGAGATAGTTAAGTGACTTGGCAAATGTCTAGTAAGAAGACTAAAACAGAATTTGAGCTCAGAAAACTTAGAACAGTATCGAACAATTTGATTTGGGATGTGTGTCGGTGTGTATGGGAGCAGAGTTAAGCGACAAAAGGGGTTTTGTTTACTTCCCGGAGCTTTTGTTTACGACAGTGTGCCCACATATATGTAGATGTGTGTGTGTGTAGATATAGATATGAAAACCATTTTATTTTTCTTTATCACAGGGGAAAAACCACCATAGTTCACCAACTATGGCCAAGGCCAAGATGTCTAACTAAATTATAAAATTTAATATTTGCCACAACTCCTCCAACATAAACAGATTTAAAAGACATGCAGCTACAAATTAGGTGGCTGTTGGCAAGGCTGTTTTAATGTGGGGATGCGTGCAGCATCCTGGTAAATATCCTTATGCTGATCCTTGAGCTCACAACAAACACCACAAACAAAAAAGACATTCAGTGTTTCTGCTCTCTTTGTTTCCAGGGAGTATTGTGAAAGTAATTATTCTGTTGTATTTAAGAGGCCTATTTCATGGATGGGAAAATGTATTAAATTTCATTTGGCAGTTATTCAATCCTTGTTAATGTTATCTCCAGAGATAACTGCTTCAAAGCCCGCTTTCAGACCTCCGTTCCTTCTCTTCTACCATAATCCTTCTAAAAGAGTGTAGGACGGGAACTTTGGGAAACTTGTCATCAATTTCTAGACCAAGCGACACTAACACAAAACTCGATAGGCCATCAGGAACTTTTTGTTATAGCCAAAGAAAAGTTTATTAATGGCATCTGGTTCAAACTTTTTCTTTTGACATAGGTGTTTTTTAGAAAGAAGAAACAAAACAAGGAAATGGGACAAAGAAAAAAAGGCCTGGTAACTTTTACTTTTCTCTCTTCTCTTTCTCTTCTTGTTTTTCCGCAGACACAAAAGAAAAGTTGATGGGCTTTAATTGTCATTAGACACCCAGTAACACAGAAAGCAGTTTGGGTGTTTGAATGGTAATGTCCCCACGAAATAGCAATCAGACATGACAGTTGGAGAGCGCTAGATTTCAGTTTCAATTATCTCGCCAGATCTCCGTCATGTTAGAGGAAAGCAAACTTATTTTCCCAAATGTGCAAAACACCATTTAGTCCAAAAGTGCATCTTTTAAAGAGGTGGGAAGTGGCCATAAAGACTTTAATGGCTCACAGATGGGGACCCGGAAGTTCACGAAACGGCAGCAGTGGAAGGATTCTGCGGGGAGCAGTCCCAGGGGCACCGAGATGCGGTAGAAAAGGAGACCCGCCTCTAATGACCAACTCCTTTGTGCGAGCAAGCTCGAACATCTGGGACGCCCTTCAACCACAAATATCACTTCCATATTTCTCAGTCTAAAAACTTATCAGACAACTTTTTAAAAATTCCTGTGATTAAACATGTAAAGGACTCTTCACTAAAGTCAGATCTAGATGCAATTCTTTTCTTTGGATTTTGATTCTTGGGAGATGTTTGTTGGGGGGAAGACTTCCTCACTCCAGAGAGCACCTGTTTCTTCCCCCAGAAATCTCACAGCTTCGCTTACACTTTGCCTGAAATTTAAGGTAATTCCTTATTGGGCAATTCTAGGGAGATTTCTTTAATGCTTATTCTACAGATGATAAAATAATTTTCAAGAGGACTTAAACTTGATGTAAATGACCCCGACTTGGCCGTCCTGACTTGTCACGTGATCAGCTAGGCCGGAACGCCCATGGATGTCCACCGAAATGGTTAAAATGAATGATTCTGTGATTTAATTCGAGAGATGCAAATGGCTGTTACCTGATTTCAGTTCTTTTTTTTTTCTTAACTCGTACGTTCCATCTATCAAACCTGTTTCATTTCTCTCCTCTGTATCTCCACCCTCCACCCCACCCCCCAAGTCTCTGTGTTACTTTCCTACAGTGGAAACCATAACTGGATGCAGTCCACCAAGTAAGAACCTCAGCAGGTGGTTCGCGGAGTCCATTTCATCCCTTCCTGCCCCGGGGAAGTAGGTTAGTAAGCAGGTTGTAGGGAACTCAACTTAATCGGTGCCTAGTGAACCATGTCTGTCGAGCCCAGAGATTATGGTGAAATTTTGCAATTGCTGGTATGCAGCTTCTTTTGTTTGGACTGAAGGAAAAGACAATTATACACTTGATGTGTACTTGGGAGTTCCAATCCCTGCAGTACAAACATACCTATGAGAGTGTGCACAACCATGGGGCAGGCTTCCATACAACCCCAACTGGCCTTTTTTTTTAATGCCTTTCTTATCATCCAAGTAACACACGCTTATTGTAAAATATTTGGAAAGGAAGTGGAAGTGTAACAAGCCTAAACTAATGAAACATTCCTTCCCCATCACCTCCTAAATATTCCCCCTCTGAATGCTTTATTCTCTGCCCATCACCTGTTCCCTTGCATGTCAAGGTTCCAGCACAGCTTTCCATTATTCTATGGATCAAGTCTAAGATCGATACTCTGTGCATCTGTGTCCTTCACCTGGACACCAGAGGACCATTCCAGTTCCCTCCTGTTTTCAAGTTCCTTCCTCTCTGGCTTCACCTACTCATGGTTCCCCATGTGCTGCATTCACTCCCATATGAGCAAGGCGCTTGAGCTCAGTCCTCCCTGTTCTGCCTCCCAGAGCTGGTTTCCTCTGCACAACTCACCAACCACTTCTCTTTTATTAGTCCCACAGAGCCCCTTCTTCGCCCTCCTCATCGACTGTCTGGGTCTTCAACACTCTCACCACCTTGCTGGGCCCGGACAGGGCTCTCCCCTGACTGTTCATTGTGGATGCGCCCATGAATACCCACTCAAGGACAGTGCTTGATAGGGCAGAGCATATACTTCAGTGCTTCTGTTTTGCTGCCATTCATAAAGCCTATTTGTGTCTTGGGATGTAAGCATCCTAAGGGCAGGGACTGGGTGTACAGGTCATTGTATAGGATTGTGATATTATAAATGTGCAATGAGATGCTTCGTAAGTAGTCAATGATGACGAAAGTGGCACGTATCTGTGAGACTATTTCTGAAATCGAAAACCTTTTGATATTGTCAAATATATGTTTCGCACGTTTCTATCAAAAAATGAACATTCTGTTTAATTCAACAAATGCCTCTGAAATGTGTACTATGTGCAAATGTGTGCTATGTGCAAGGCACTATTTAGGTATTTGCAGGAGAAATAATAAAAGGTAGACACATCTATTACTTACAGGTTCCTACATCTTAATGGTGGAGTCATTTAAGACAAAAGAAAGTGAATGCCATGAAGGAGTACAAGGTTGTGTGGGGTTTGAAAGGATGGGCGAAACCATATCAAATTGAGAAACCCGGGACTTCTTCAAGGAGGTGGCATTTTAGAGAGGCTCTGAAGGATGGGTAGGTTTTTAATACAAATTACTTCAATTTTTTTTAAACTGACATTTAACATCAATGAGGTAACATCTCAACTTCAAATCAAAGTTTCTTTTTTTACATCCAGACGTGACATTATTTTGATATTACAGCTATTATGAAGAAGCAACTAAGGGCCGCATATTAACGTGTTTTCATGTTGTCAGACTACATATTTTGGACGAAAAGCAGATTTTTGTAAAGCTCTTTATAAACCTCACCAGCTTTACTACAAAGTGAACGACACAGGGCATTTTGGACACAAACGGTACCTCACTGTATGTGTGTATTATTGGCCCAAATGATTCACTCTTATTTAACTGCAGTGAAGTCTTTCATCTCCCAGCTATACAATAATAGTTTCCATATGACCAGTGGCTCTGCTATAAATAAGATCAAAAGCAAAAGAAAGGATTTAATAAAAGAATATGACATTAAGAGTAGCATTAAATCAGGGGGAAAAACACCAATATTCAACCATGTTGGTTTTTCTGAGACTGAAGCTCTACACAGTACTGAACAGCTTCTCCAATATGTCCTGAAATGGCATTTTACAAGGAGTAGGCATGTACAAAATCCATTTGGGTATGCCTTCGAGTGGTAAGATTAAGCTGGGGGGCAGCAGGGAATGTGGGGGTAGGGAAGAGCACTCCCCCCGCCCCCCTTTACAGGCAGGCTGGAGAACAGGTAAGCAGCTTGTTTCACTTCGAAAGAGTTCAGGGGAATGTGTGGATGGCAGACGTCCATCCATTTCTCTGTGCCTTTCTGTTCTATTTAATGGAGATAGACTTTTGGTAATCCAGAGATTCTCAAGAATCATAACATTGCTCAACTCTCGTACATGAGTTCTGAGAAAGGAAGTTTTTTTTGGCAATGCACAGTGACTTGATATGAAGAGCCAACTTCCCAAACAAATTCTCCTCTAGTTCTTAAAAAAAAAAAATTACAATGTTAATCTCTATTCCCGACTGGATAAACAGCTGCTAATAACCTCCAGCTCCCAGGGGAGGAGAATGTTTCCTTTCATCTTCAGACTGGTGGATATCTGACGTGCACTGGACTTTAGTGATTCCACATGTTTCTTACTTTTTTGCCTTTTTCAAAACTGCCCTGGTACAGGTCTTGCCAATGCAGATTTCTTTTCTCCCTTAGGTTGCATCCACAGAGTTGGAGGACATCCTCAGTTACTTACTTGAAATTGTAGTTCTTTTACTGTGGGTGTATTTAAAGAGGAAATTCAAGCACTTCTAACATCTAAAGGAAGCTAAAGTCTTGGACCTTTGTGTTTGAAGCCTTGCGAGGGAAATAACCATTTTGATTTCTTTCAGGCTGAGCTAATTATTCACTCAAGGGCTGGCGACGTTCAAAGATACTCAATTCCTAACAGCATCGCTAATGTGATTACTTCTATCTGTTTGTGTGCTAAATCGAGGGGACAACGTCAACACTTTTCCTCTGCTAGGAAGTACCCTGCAGAAGGTTACAGGGCCAGCCGGCCCCGAGAGTCATTCTCACTTGTTCTCGAGCACCTGCTTTTACTGGTGACCTCAGTTCTACACCTCAAGATTCAGACATTTCGCAAAACAGCTTTTTAAACAAAAACCAGCTGTTTCCCATCTAGACTACAGGGGGAAGAATTTGGGCAGTTCACAGAAACATTACCCAGAGACTACCATTCCCCAATAACTTTCACACACTTTCCGCTCCGAACAACACACGGGTGCAGAAGCTGGGGAGAAGGCAAACGTGAAATTAAAACGTGGAAACTCGATACCCTGGTTTTTGACAGTGTGTCCAATTAACTGCTTGGAAATGAATGTGGCTATTGTATCAGGACAGTGCTACCCCAAAGATGTCATTTAACGAATACTGGGCAGATCTTTTGGGTAACTCAACTTTATAGTTGTAAGATGATTTATGGATATAAAGGAAGCTATAATTATGCACAACTGTGAATGTCAGCCAATTAGGTAGAATCCTCGTGTTTCAGAAATGCGATGTTCAAGCTTTTTAAAATTTTTTTGATTTTTTTTTAGGTTTTCCCTCTTAGAGCTGCTTTGCCTAAACCCTCTTCTTATTTTGAACCCATTTTACACTTCTATTTTCTAAGCAATTAAGATACTTTTGATTTGAAAAATTTACAGCCACAATAAAAGTTAAAATAACACAACGACCACAGATTTTGAAAAAATATAAAATGGCCAAGGCTTAGTCTTGGCTTTTAAATGGTGCCAAGTTGCTCCAGAATTTTCTGTTTTGGTATGAATGACATAACTGAATTACTTCATGAGCTGCTACTTTAATTCCTAAGGGTGGAAAATTCCATGAGTTAATTTAATTTGGATGTAAAAAAATATACATGAAAACTCGCTCTTCCTGTGGACTCTCATGTGAAATATTTGAGCCAATTGTTGGAGCTGCTGTGCTTCGAGGAGGGGCTTTCCACCCAAGGCGGCCTGGCTGGTGCTGCGCGGTCCCGTATCATCAGAAGATTTGGGCACAGAAGATCCTTTATTTTCTGCACATGTTTTTAATCACTCTATTTGATACCTCTGCAATGCCCTTTCTAGCCCGTCCCTGACTGCTGAAATCCTACGCAGACATTAATATGAGCTCAATGATACCCTTTCCAGGCAGGTTTTCTTAGGAGACCTTGGGTCTCCTAAGGCTAGACAATGTTCCTCCTTCTCTGAATCGTCTCTTAGGTCACTTCATCATTCCACCTTGCATTACAGTTAGGCACATACTTGTGTTATTCCTCCACCAACCCCCCGCCCCCCAGAGTCAAAGGCTTACAGGATCAGAGACTCTCGCGCACATATCATAACCCCCAAAGGATCTGAAGCACAGAAGACACAGAATGAGGGAATGAACATCTGTGTAGTTGCTAATATATACAATATTATCTTCCCCCCCTCCCCGAAAATCTGCTTTCTTGAGAAAACAAGGATAATAGCACCTTTTTAAAAGGCAAGGGTTGTGCCTTTTCTAAACTATGGACAGTTTAGATTGTGTCCTTGTCCCCAGTAAGAGTTCAATAAAAAATATGACAGTGACTATAGCTATTAAAAGCATCTACCTGCTTTTTCCTCTATTATTTAAGAAGAAAGCCAAGTAAAAATACAATGAGGCCAAAGCATTTTAAATACGCTTTTATATTTTGAAAGTGGGGAAAACAACCAGTTTTTGTTTTTATTTATTTAAAGTTCATGACACCAGGGTACTAAACACATACTTTAGGGGAAAAAAAATTAGGGAACTAGGCTTGTTTTGTCCCAGAAGTGGAGAAAGGGAGTCTTGGGTTTGATGATCCTACGCAGATTAACAGCCTTGTTTCCAGGTCACGGGGCCTGTTTTGAGTAAAGTAAGTATTGGGGGGGCGGGGAAGAAGGGGTTACACCTAGTTTGGACCCACTGCTGTGGGATCTGGGCATGCATTATGTCCTAACCACGTGTCCCAGAGATTGTCAATGGAGCGTAAGTGGTCTCACTGCTCTGCTTGTATTTAAAACCTCTTGACTTTCATTTGAGTGAATGCAGAAATATCAAATGGTGAGCTCCAGGTTTCTGAAGCTGTTGTACCTAATGCACAGTTAAGAGAATTCCTTTAAGTCAGACAGAATAAGACAAATACTGCATGTTCTCATATGTTATATGTAGAATCTTTAAAAAAAAAAGAACTCAAAGAAATAAGAGAGTAGAATGGTAATAGCTGGGGGAAATGGGGTGATGTTGGTCAAAGGGCACAGACTTGTAGCCATCAAGTGAATAGACTCTGGGATCGAATGTACAGCAGGGGGATAGTAATTAACAATATTTTATTATATATTTGGAAGTTATTAAGAGTAGATCTGAAAAAAAGTTATCACCAGGCACACAAAAAAAGGTAATTTGTGAGAGAATGGAGGTGTCCACTAATCTTACTGTAGTGATCATTTTGCAATATTCACATGCATTAAATCATCAGGTTGTACACCTTAAGCTTATATGTTTGATGTCAAGAAAATCTCCAAAGGCTAGGAAAAGTTTTAAAAAATAAAAAGAATTTCTTCAAGTCCTTTATCCTCTTTTTTTTCCGTAAGTTTTCTTAAAATAAAGTACACTATTGATATAGATTAAAAAAACCGTTCAGTTGAGCCTGCTAATCTGCTCTCAGAAGTACAATTGTGGAGATTAGGATGGATGGTAAAACACTAGAGACAGGCAAATAGCCTCTTTTATTAAAGACAGAAACCTACACTGGTTTCCATATAGTAGCTATAGAAACATGTTGGAGATGACTAAGATCTTGAGTGCAGTTCTGTAACAGGCTATTTAAAAGATAGTTTCAAAGTGCTTTGAAAGGGAGGCAATGACCTCTCAAACTCCGTTTGGTTCCACTAAGAACAAGTCTTTGTGGACAAACCTCACTTCCTCATTCGTGGGAATGCCACGTGTCTGGTGTCTTGTGATAATGCTAAGGACAAAATGAGAGAAGGCAGACAGCAGGAGAGTAAAATCAGTTGAACATAACTGGTTGAAATATTAAACCCAAACGCAGGGGACAATGTAAGTGTCGAGAGAATGTCTGTAGCCTTGAGCCTCAGGCCTTCTGCTCTGCGTCCTCCTCAGCTAACATTTTTATTCGTGGCTTTGCTCAGGGCAATAATGGCACCCACCAAAGTTACCGAGGACAGAGCTGGCAGAGTACGTGACCGAATGAGGATCTAAAGAAGAGCTTTTGACTGGAAACAGACTGAAGGCTGAAGTATGAAATTCACAGGCACAGAAAAACTACAAAACAACAAAACAACAACAACAACAAAAAAAACCCCACAAAAACCCACAAAGGCATGACATGAAGTTTTGTACCGGTCCAACACAGAGTACACAGGGTGGTTGAGATGCATGTGGCTGATGGATTTCAGCTGATTATAAATTCAAAATCTGCCAGCACGATGGATGAAGGCATCAAAAATGGCTAGTAGGATCTTGCTAGGTGGCCTTTAGATGAAGATAAACATACTGAATGGGTTTGGTAATAGATCCACCCATGTCCACCCTGATGATTCCTTAAGCACTCAGTTCAGTTTGAGACTCTACATGCTAAAAGGTCCTTGAAGAAGAAAGCATTCCTTTTAAACTAGGGAGAATGCACTGGAAAGTCACAAAATCAAAACTTTCATGGGCGGTGGTGGTGGTGGTAAATATCTGAAGATATAAATATCTAGCCCAGAGGAAAAAAATACTGACTAGACTGTTGTCAAAGAACTGTAAGTTTCTAAAGTATTTGTTGGGTTGACTTAGGGGTAACTTCAGTGGGCAGAAAAATGAGGACTGCACAGAGAAGTAAATTAGGGCTGGACATAAAGAAGAATTTCCCAACATTTGATAGAAATGGGCTTTGAGGTCATTTAGAGCTACTGATCCCTGGAGGGAAGGGGGCCGAGAGAGGCTTGTTGACTGCTTGGCAGGGGATTTTAGGGGGATTTGGATAGAGACGATAGCTACGATCCTGGAGATTCTACGGTAATAACTGCTTAGAAACGCAGCATCTGCTCAAATATACGTGAGACTTTATGGAGTCAAACTCTGAAAATGTAAGAGGAGCAAAACTGAAGACCTTTATGGGTCAGACCTTCGTTGAAACAGATTCTTCTGACTTCTGCCGATCTCATGACTATATATTCCAGTAAATGCTACCCAAGATATCACGTCCCTGCCCGTGACTGTCTCCTGTTGCATGAAGCCAAGGAACAACTAAAGAAGGGCCTTGCGTTTCCATCATGGTGAGTACTGAGTAATGCACAGGCTTGTTGAATCAATATATTATACACCTAAAGTAAGATAACATGGTATGTTAATTATACTTCAATAAAAAACAAAAATCATTTTTTTCTTGGGTTTCATTAGTTTCAGTCAGTGATGAAAAGGTTTGTAGTATCGGCCACAGTTTTGAAATTGCTATGGTATTGGGTTAGAGAGGAAGTTCACCGCGGCAGTGTGGTATTCAGTACAAAGAGCGCTGCTCTCCTTGCTGGCTTGTCTGGTTTCTACCCGAGCTTGGCCATTAACTTGTGGGCGTCCATGATTGGGTCACTTCCCCTTTCTGGGCCTCGGGCTTCAGGAGTAAAATAAGGGCCACGGGCTAAATGACTTCTGGGGTGCTTTTAGAATCTAGAATTCAATGGTCCCAACTCTCTTAAGAACCATGAAAGCAAAACTCAGTTAAGTTGTTATCTTATGAGGCCGTACATGGTAAAAGTTCTTGTATGTTCAAATGTCAGTTAAATAAAAAAAGGTGCTTTATCACCTAATGAGTTTTCTTCCGATAAATTCTTTTTAACCCAAATTAAAAAAGTTATGAACAGAGGGAAAGTGCGCTTGGATTGGCTTATATCTATAATGCATGGTTTCTTTCTTTCTTTTTTTTCTTCTCTTTTTCAAGTTGAAATGCGTGGTTTCTGAAATGTGTCCCACACCCCTACCTGGGGGTTCTAGGAAGGGGTCTCAGGGTCACTGTGGAGGACAGGTGTGGGTGGGGAGTTTTACAGGGTTCCTCCACCCGTAAGTCAACTAGAGCAACCAGGAGATCCATACTCTTCTACCGAGTGACAATGGCATCCCTCCCTCCCAGGTAACAGAGCTGCATCCCTGCTCTCTGATGGGGCTTGCTGTACTGCTGTAGCAATCTGTTTTTAAATATGTGTCTTTTTCTCCTAAACTGTAGAACCTCTTGGGAGCAGAGAACACGTGTTAGCACAGAGCCTGGCATTTGGAAACCACTCTTGATAAATATTTTTGGAAATGAATAAATGGACTTTAAGCAAAAAGGGTCCAGGAACCACACTAATTTTATATATTAATAGTGAAGGAGATTTTTAGCTAAAGGATCCCTTCGTTGCTGACTCTACTGGCAAGTAATCAGAAGCACATACAGAGTCACATGAAGACATTTTGGATGTGGGTTTTGTTCTTATTCAGTTAAAAGAGGAGATTAGGTCATCTGAAAGGCTTGCTTTCAGGTCTCATCTGTGGATCTGAATACTGAGTGAATACTGGAGAGAATTATTTTCTGAATAAATAAATGACAGAAAACTGTCATTTCAATAATTTATAAAAACCTAATGATTTAATATCAGGATTAACCATGGAGGTATCTGAGGCACACGGGGGTTATATCTGGGTAAGACTGTCTAATTAGCTTAGTGACAAACCCACCTGTTTCCTTATTCTCCCACATTCAGAGATTTCTGCTTTGAGTCTGTCAGAAACGTGGGTGGTTTGGGTAAGAAAAATAATTTAAAATTTACTACTTCATGACCCTAGTAAGGAGAGTTTACACCTCGTGCCATTTAGCCCAGAAATGCTGACTTAAGAATAAGTGTTTAGACAGTGAGGGTTTTAATCTAGCATACCACTGCCCTGCAGGAAAAATTCTTTACCTCTGCATTTGGGTAAAGAACTGCCCTGGGAACTTGGCCATGGGATGCCTGGGAATTCTTTCATCAAGGAGCATTTATCAAGATCTGAAAATCACAAGCTCTTACCTGGAAAGGTGCAGCGGCAGCTAATCTCTGGGGAGCACTAGTGGTAGTAAACAAAGAGTGTGGAATGTGGAGGCATTGTCCCTGAGTTTCAAGTTGGCTTCGGGACTTGAGCCTCCTCAAACCCAATGAGGCCCATCTGACCAACCCCTACACTGGACATTACTACCTTCCTCAAAGGGCTCCTGCGAAGACCGCCTGAGGTAATGTTCACGGAGCACCTAATGTAATACATAGTATTCAAGGATTTATAATATAGGTGGTAAGGCTAAAGTCAGGCCTACAAAAGATATATATATAGTTTTGCATGACTGGGTAAGAAAAATATGTAGCCGGGCGCCTGGGTGGCTCAGTCGGTTAAGCGTCTGCCTTTGGCTCGGGTCATGATCCCAGGGTCCTGGAATCGAGTCCCCCACTGGGCTCGAGCAGGGAGCCTGCTTCTCCCTCTCCCACTCCCTCTGCTTGTGCTCTCTCTCTGTCAAATAAATAAATAAAATCTTTTTAAAAAAAGAAACAGAAATATGTAGCTAACAGTGTGATTCACAGAGCTCTGGAAAGTAGAAAAGAAAATGGACTATCACAGCAGAAGGCAGCAAGGGAAGGGTTCCTGGAAGAGGCAGAATTTGAGTCTGAACCTTGAGAGTGGTGGGAATGAGATGGACAGAGGGAAGGCGGTAGGGCAAGCCAAGACCGACAGACATGGAAGAACTACTTAATGAGAACGTGAAGGGCAAATTCTGGTAATCTGCACAGACTGGTCTTGCTGGAAGAATTTTGACATATTGGAATAGCTAAACATAAGGCTTTTGGTAAATGGTAATGGGGCTTAATCAACTGGATTAAGACATTGGTCTTTATTTTGTAGATAATGGAAAGTCAGTGAAGGTTTCTGGGCAGGAAAGAGCATGGCCAAATAGCATCTAGAAAGCCTGCAAGTCTACAACATTCGCGCTAGCATTATGAGCCATGCTGCTGTGAAAAAAAATCCCTTTCATTACACTAATACTTAGTAAATCACTGAAGACCTACTTCAGAACTCCAAGGAAAACATTTTATGAATCAAAAGCTAAGTACAATATGTTAGCAATTAAATGAGATAACATAACAGCCGAGGCAGAACCAGTTTTCCCCACCACGATTTCAAGCTGCTGCAGAAAGAAATGCTTATATCATCTTCCAAGTTATCAAGCCATTTTGTTTTGATTTTCGGAAGGCGGGGAGAGAGGAAGCAAGAAGAGGAGGGAGGTCAGGAGGATTCAAAGCTGTCTATTCTTTAATCAGGAGGAATTATTAAGGGACTTATAAATGAGATTTGCTCAGAACAAAACTAGCCCTGGGATGGGTCTTAAGTTACTAAAACTGGCTTCTACTCCAGAACAACGAACGAAGGTGTGTAGTTGGAAAGAAACACCCACCAGTGTTCTCTGCAGCGAAGTTTCCGGTGCATACCTCCCACTGCTACTTTATTTACTGCAGCTGGCCAGGGTTTTATAGCCTGTTTCATGTATTAAAATTCAAATGTGGAAAACATTACCAGTATCCTCCTTGAATTTTTTGTTGTTGTTGTTGTTGTTGTTCAGGGGGAAGGGGGGTGGGTTTTTTTTTTCTTCTTCCCCTTCAACTTCCTTTTTATTGTGGAATGTATCAAATGGTCAAAGGCTAACTTCAGACTGACTAAATTCAAAAACTATTTCCTTTGTTCTTCTGTTTTTGTTTGAAAATTCATACCAGTTTGCACAGGAAAGAAATGACAAGCCCATCTCTTTCACACACGTTAGGGTTTCAGGCTGGGAAAGCTCAGACTCTGTGGAACCTGCTGGGTATTTCTGGGAAGAAAGGAGAAAGACAGCAACACCTCTCACTGGGTTTGGAGGGCGGCAGGTTGTTGCCACACCACAGCTTTGGAGTTAACTCTGTCACCTGGTCGGCTCTGCGGTCATCCCTGATTGGATTATAAATGCCTTCAGAGGAGGGGACAGGAACTCTTCCTCCTCAGCAAAACTAGCTGCTTTATGGCTTCTGCAGAGCATTTTCAAAACCAAATCAAAAACGTTTCTGTGTAATATTGGCCGATTATTTCCCTCCTGCTTTTGCTCTGCTCCATTCTCCCCCTTTCCACTCACTCCAGCCAGGTCAGGCCAACCTCCCGTCTCCAGAGATGATTCTGGTCCCTTCCTCCTATCCCACCTTTGAATCAGACTCAAGGGGGAGGCAAACCAAAGGTCACAGAGTGCCCCAAACCATCTATGTATAGTTTATTATTTTAAAGAACCACTTAACCTACATCTGGTATTTAAGAGCAAACTTTACATATTTATGGAAAAAAAAAAACGGTCTCTGAAGCAACGTGCCCGTTCACCATATGCAAAACGAACACAGCTACAGGAATTAAACCATTTTTCTCTTGATTGAGAGCAGATATAGAGAAATGGTTATAAGTCACAGATCTGGCTTTTAATAAAGCCAGATTTCTTAATTAAAAGCAGTATTGTTTAAACATTGTAGTTTAAAAAGAAAAGAGCTGTACAAAGTAAAACCTCATATTATATGCATCCCGAGTGTATTTAACACATTACCTGAGGCCAAGCTAAATTAACATCTAGATTTTCCTTTTGTAAACTCTTAGCAACTGCCATGAATAGACAAACAATTTTTACTCAATGATGAATTTTTAGGATAGAGGTCAAGGAAAAGGAAAAAAGAAAAAAAAAGATTTAGCTTTGGCATTCAGAAATATCTTTCCACGTTTTAGAAGTGAGTTCATTGCTTCTATTTATATACCAGTATTTTGGGCTTCAAATTGGTTGCAGGTTTCCATGTATAATACACCGCTCAGGACGGTCCTCCCAGTCTCAGTCTTTTATTAAGAGAAAGTGAAAGGAGGACAGAAGAATCCTCTTGACCAAGAACTTAAAAAGCCTCAGAAGAACCTGTGCCTACTTTGCATTCTCCTTTTGGAATCATCAGTAAACAAGAGATGCTATATTGGTAACACAAGATAGGCCTTCATCCAAGCAACTTTTTAAGAGCCTACAAAGTACAAAATAGGACACTAAAGTGTTTCTGATCAGGCAGGTGTTTATAAGAAGCAGAATACACAGAATCATTAGTAATAAATTCTCCACCCATTTGGTCACCTTACTGTCATCACTTAACATTTTGTTAAGAAGATTCTGAATTTTGGGGCACCTGGGTGGCACAGTCCATTAAGCCTCCGACTCTTGGTTTCAGCTCAGAGTATGATCTCAGGGTCTTGAGATCAAGCCCCACATCGGGCTCAGCACTCAGCATGGAGTCTGCTAGGGTTTCTCTCCCGCTCTCCCTCTGCCCCTCCCAACACACTCATGCTCTCCTCTCCCCCCAAATCAATAAATAAATCTTAATAAAACCTGAATTTTCATAATCACCAAAAAAAGGGGAATGCATTCCCAAATCATTTCCAAAAGCAATGGGCAGAATTGAAATTTCAGTTGTAATATGGACAAATCTGCTTAAATATTATTTAAATAAACACTTATTCATAAATGGGCAGTGATAAACTACCGTATCCTTAAATCACACAGTCCCACACCATATATTTAGGCAAATAAACACACCACATATTTCTACCTCCCACACTCAATCAAATGACATTGATTTAGATTCTTTGATAATGATAAAAACTTTCAACCTACTCATATCTGAAATGCCAGTAATGTAACATGTACAAAAAAGTTGGGTCCTCCAGAAAACATCACTAAGATGAAGAATTTAAAACACTGGCAATGACCCAGCAACATCCTCCTAGGTGTATACTCAAGTGACATGAAAACACACGTCCACCCAAAAACTCGTACATGAATGTTCATAGGAACACTATTCATAATCGCCAAAGAGTGGAAATAACCCAAATATCCATCACCTGGTGAGTGGATAAATATAATGTATCCCTATGTTTGGCAATAAAAAGGAACGATGATCTGATATAGGATGAAATATAGGTTTATACATATTTAAACCCTGAAATTTCAGTTGTAATAAACCCTGAGAACATTCCACTAACTGAAAGAAGCCAGCCAGTCAGAAAAGACCATCACATATTGTCTGATTCCAGGGTTAGGAAATATCTAAGAGAGGCAAACTACAGAGACAGAACACAGTCGTTGCCAAGGTCCAGGGAGAGGGAAGAATGGAGCGTAACTGCTACTGGCATGGGGATTTCTCTCCTTTTTTCAGGGGGTAAAACATCCTAAAATTAGACTGTGATGATGACTGCATAACCCTGTGAACATACTCAAACACATGGAATTGTAAACTTGTAAATGGGTGAAATGCAGGTAAGTGAAGTATATATCTCAATAAAGCTGTTTAAAAAAGAAAAAAAACAGCAGTAGTGGTAATTTATACTTGAAATTCGAATTCTATACAGTAACTGAAGAGTCTACAAATTTCATCACTTACCATGAGTGAATGTCTGTTGGCTGAAAGAAGACCAGTTCCATACCCTGAGCCCAGACCACCCATTGCTCCATTATGAGAAGGTCCAATGATTCCATGCATGTCCCCATGACCACCAGGCATAGCTGTGGATGGGCCCACTGCATGATTCCGGAGAACGTGAATAGCATCATCCAGTCTTTCTAAGCGATCTTCAATTCGGCTTTGCTGTTGGTTAATAAATGTTGTGAAATCTGATTTAGTTTGAAATGCATGCATAGGTTACAGAAGTAAAACTTGAGTTGACACAAATCATACTTTGAGCTTCTGAATATATGTTTCCAATACAATTTATTTCCTTCAATCAATAATAAAAATAAACAGTGACCTTCGCAAGAAACTAGTGAAAAATGTTAATGGTATATCATAGTGTTATTTTTCATGAACAAAGTATATTTTGTAATTCTTCTCAACATTATAATGTACATATGCTATACTGTATTGCACTAGCTTGAAAGAGAATTTAGATTTACTTCAGAAAAAAAAATCTATAGAATTTAAGAAACATTATAGCGGACACTGATTAAAATTTTCAAAAATTAACAATGGGAAGATGATGTATTTATAGTTTCCCAATTAAATTATTTTCATTATCTTCTTGGAGGCCTCTTTCCTTCATCTTTTCTGTAGCATATGATACAGTGCTATGTATCAAGTTAAGGACGGGTAAATACATGCGGACTATAGTTTCTTATTGAGTACTATCTATTTTTACCATTGTTTCTTGCCTTCTATCTATTATCACCAGCTTGTCCTTGTGTGTAGAGGGGACTGGGAACTCAAAACAGATACAGAAAAAAACATTACAAAAACCATGCCAACCAAAGTGGTATGAGATTTCAAGACTGAAGAATCACGAAGTTGTGAATTAATTGTTCACCAGGGGCTTCTAATGACTTCAAACCCCTTACTCTGTATAAAATTCACTACCTTATATAATTAAATTATACAATTCAAAACCAACTAACCTTTATTTTCATCCCCACCACTGGGATCCTGTTTTCTGCAACTAGATAAGGTCTATACTATAGTTTTTGGTGAAGAAAAAGGACATGTAGATGTGTATTCACTTTTTGCAGTATGATCAATAATGATAGCAAGTAAACATCTGCACACCACTCTCTAGTGTGCATTTTAAAATACACCATTTCACTGGATCTTCATTCTCCATGTGTAAGGCAAGCAGGGAAGACATGATATCCCTTCCATATAGATGTGCAAATGAGGCTCAAAGAACTTGAGTATTAATTACCCAGTGTCACAATGCCAGGAAATGGTACAGTTAGGGTTGAATCTAAGTCTTTGGACTTCAAATCTAGTCCCTCTTTGTACTAGATCATGCTACAACCTACTTTGATTTCCAATGGGCTGTGTAACCAGATGTACCGGCTCTACTGCATGAGAACAACAATTTCTAGTTATTCTATACTGACAGAAGGAATGTATGTCTCATACAGTTAGTCTATGGTACAGAACATTCTGATTCGGTGGGCTTTATTGTTAAGGGACCTTCTCTAGATTCCTCGCTGCTACATATGAAATCTTTGAAAAGGTACTAAACTTCTTTGAGTCTATACATCATAATTTATAAAAAAATGAGAACGATAAGATATACTTCCAAGTGTGAATGTGAGCACTGAAAAGAAGTAATACGTGTGCCTATCACCCTTTCTGGCTCACAGCTTCCTGGTGGAGAGCGCAGTTTCTGCTTGCGAATCCCCTTGTGAGTGTTGAGTATTTAGAGAACTAAAGCTATAGTTCATGACTATAAACCGAGTCTTTATGGTTCTATAGTTGGACATAACCTAGTTATGGGTCCCAGAGAATAACTGATGCAGGTAAACACTTAGAACAACTATGGATGATCTGGATGTGGGCTGCAGATTAATTAATTAATGTAGGCAAGGCAGGTAGTGCATACCTTGTCTTAACCCTGTGGTTGCCTTTTGTGGCTAAAATGCATAGCTGGATGATCCCACACTACAGCAAGGAAGACCACAAGCAAGGGGGAAATCCACCTTCATATTTCCATTTTTAGATTTTCCTTAATTCAAACAGTAAGCCAGAAGGGAAGAAAGGAAATTCTGAGCTGCTGACAAGACATTAAGTTAGATAGACCGATCAATCAATGCCTCTTCCATGTTCTACCTCAAAATAGGGAGGAAAAGAGGAAAACCCACCCCTGAAGGATTTAAGAGTTCCTTGTTGCCACTTCTCCACATTTGATTCATACACTGACCAAAGGCCGCCCAGAGCAGTGTGATTTCATGCACATTTCCAGCCACATCCACCATGAGTTGACAAAGACTAGAGTGTCAGACACTGAATCATCATGGGAGTGTTTATAATATTAATTACACCCATGGAAATTTTCAGCTATTTCCCACTGGAAGAACAGACATTTAATGATGTTACTAGATTTCTAGGAGAACCAAAGTGAATGAGGAAACAGACAGTAGGCTTCTTATTCAGAGGTCAAGAGGAGAACGCCTATAAGCCTGCCACTCTGGAAAGTAAAGCAAAGGTATATTGAATCTTCAAGTGTTCCAGCTATGCAGCTCAGCTGGAACTCCAGCACTGTTCTATCAGGAAATTATTAACTCATTGACAGGGACCCGTCCCAAAGGTGCAGCGGATGCTGCTATCTTTCCAAGATTTTTAATCTCTTACCTGGTTTTAGGTATTTGGAGCCCTGGGGCTTACATTGTAGTAGTATCTGGGTTATAATCTACAAACAGGAATAAGTAATAGTCTAATAACTCTGGCTCTAACCAAACTCGTGTGTTTAACATAAATAAGAATCTTGGAGAGTTAACCCGATGTAAAAAGAGAAACATGGTTACCAAATGGCTGGAGGAGAGATGAACAGATGAGACTTACCAAAGAGTGTAGGGGTCCTTCATAATTAGGAGATGATGACGCCTGTCCTCCATTTCTAGACCAAACAGCTGTGCCTGCTGATATTAAAATGGAGATGGCAATGAGATCTATATAATCTGAAAACCATCTCGCAGATATTTTAAACAGTTCTTTTAGAAATAGCAATGCTTATTTTCATTTGGACAATTAAGATAAATACATGTAAACTTCCCATACAAGAATTTTGGGACAAGGAAAACATTTTCAATTTCAAACTTGATGTAGACTCGGAATTCTCTCAGGCTTCCTCCCAAAAGGGAACATTTATTTTATTTATTTTTAAAGATTTTATTTATTTGACAGAGAGAGACACAGCGAGAGAGGGAACACAAGCAGGGGGAGTGGGAGAGGGAGAAGCAGGCTCCCCGCGGAGCAGGGAGCCCGATGCGGGGCTTGATCCCAGGGTCCTGGGATCATGACCTGAGCCAAAGGCAGGCGCTTAACGACTGAGGCACCCAGCTGCCCCTCGAAAAGGAACATTTAATTGGTTCTGAATTTAACCGAGGAAGGGTTCCTCCTAAAGAAAAGAGATCACTACATAGCCAAGGCACTTTTAAGAAAGCAAAGGGGGATTTTGTTACACCTTCATGCAAGGCCAGTTTGTGAAACCAAAATTCTCTCACCAATGAAAAACAGCATTGCTACTTGTTTTAAAAATGATCCTTAAAAAGGGACAAGCCTTCCAAACTTTTTAAGGGAATAAGATTAGTTGGCAGCGATTCACTAAACCGGAAATTTAAAAACTCAATATAACAACAGTAATAAGTAAGTGGTTTCTTATGAAGAAAATAATTATTTTGTGATCCACTAGACTTGATTCCTGCTACAATAAATATTACATGTCTAACCTACAAAATAAAAACCACTTTTAAATTTAAAGTAATGCATACTCTGTGTGGAAACTAAGAAATAATTCAAGAAAGGGAAAAAATATCTGTGACCTCATTGTAATCTCATGCCCTGACATGGTAGGCATTTAAAAATCCCTTCTTCCTGTCATTTCTGGGTGTGCATGGATGTGTATTTTTATGCTACATAAAAGTAGGATATTTTGTTCAATTACTTGTAGTGACAGAATATGGACAGAGCCAGCTACTTTCAGTGTGAAAATAGCAACTTATCCCCATGTTTACATCTTTGTGAAGTTCTCTCTTCCTAATATGGGGTCTTTCATGGTGCATTAGCTGGACCCCAAAATTGGCCTTGTTTCTGTGTCTCCCACCCAGAGGATGCTGCTCAGGTTTTGGGTTTGTGGCGTTTTCTGGAATGATTTGTGCATCCTAACGTTCCCATCATTAACCTAGAAATGGAGCGGCAGGATGGTGAGCACTGGATTCTCGCCGGAGCGCTGGTACTGATGCTCACGCCTCCTCAGCAAGTCACGTACACTTTCCGGGCCTTAGTATGCTCATCTGTAACATCACAGCGCCAGACCAAAATCGTTCTCAAACTTTATTAGACTCGAGATTCCCCCCCGCCCCCAGATGATAAAATAGATGAAATTAGAGCTGCTTTGTTTGAAATGGGGAACTTGGGAGTTCTCCCTGCTCACACTCCCTCACCCCCTGCCTCATGGGGCTCTCTTTGGCTCTGGGCATTGACACTGGTGATCATGTCCCAGAGCCTATCAGTACAATACTGACTCAGTAGTGGATAACACTTCTGGATTCTCCATTCCTTTTCTATCATGGGGGATGTTTCACAGCTGTTCCATTATCTTCTCAACATCATGTGTGTCCTTTCAGTTTCAATTCTGTCCATTGGGACATGTGGACTTAAAGGTCCAGCACCCTTCTCCATTCGGTGACACCCCCCCACCCCCACCATGTCAATGGAGTTTTGGAAAAGGCTTATATTCGGTCCCACCTAAGCCATGGCCGTCACCTCCGAAAGCTTTGTGCAGTCTGAAACCTCCCACTCTCCACCAGGGAATCCAGTTTATGATGCCCTGTGAGTGCTGCATGCAGGGACTAACAGGGATCGAGGAGGTAGCATTTAGGCAAGTGACTCCACTATAAATCACAGCAAGGTCAAGTTTCAATCAGGTACAGATGCAACTCGGTTTCTTTTTTAGAAGCCACCTGCCCTCCCTCCCAAGAACAGAGACATGCACCAGATAGGGCCTTCTGGAAGCATTTATACTAGAAGGGCAATGAGCCTCTTAAATGGACCTCTGAAAAGTGAAATGCTTTACTAACGTAATTCAACAATTTATAATTTTATTATTTGAAGCCATAGGTCATGCTAATTTGTTGTATTTTAAAGGCAAACATCCCATTTTGCTCCACACAGTTACTTCTCTATTTACAAAATTAGAGTTTTCCTCAGTCATGCCAGTGAGATGGACTTTAAAAAGGACACGTGGAAAATCTAAAATTTCTGTGGACAATGATCCTTTTGAACAGTCTATATTTGATGACGATATAATCTATATTCATATTCCTGACTGCATTAACTGGGTTTTCTCACCTGAGATGTCTTTTTTTTTTAAGATTTTATTTATTTATTTGACAGAGAGAGACACAGTGAGAGAGGGAACACAAGCAGGGGGAGTGGGAGAGGGAGAAGCAGGCTTCCCGCTGAGCAGGGAGCCTGATGCGGGACTCGATCCCAGGACCCTGGAATCATGACCTGAGCCGAAGACAGGTGCTTAACGACTGAGCCACCCAGGTGCCCCCCGAGATGTCTCTTAGAGTCTATTATTCTGTTGACTATCTTCTACAAAGCTAAGAAAAGTTTAAGAAGTTTTCCACATGCCTATGTATTCTTAAAACATTTAATTTTTGAGAAAAATTTTGGATGTGAATGGCTGTACTTTCACATGGCAGTGGAAAAGACAGACCTTTCCGTTTTTCTGTTTGGAAATGTTCTATTTTGAGCTTTTGGAGGGAAGGAGTTTCCACCTGCCGAACCAGGAAGTACAAGAGGGAAACTGTTTTTATACACTGGTACCATGATGGGATTGGGATTTAGGTACAGTACCTGAGAGAGAAGGAGGAGAGCCAACAGGAGTTGAAGGGTTTGATGAAAAGCTGTTGTTAGTGTGATCTGGAGAATAGATCTTAAAACAGTGGGGGGGAAAAAAAACAAACAAACCCTCATTTATTAGGAATAAAGAATCAACATTTCTTTAAATGACAAAGTGTCGTTGCAATTCACCTAAAAATTACAAGTCATAAAATACATGTAACAATTGACTCTAGTATCAATATCGTAAAATGAAAGATTTGACACTTATTTAATTTTTCAAACCAAGAATTATGAGCTCATGTAAGATGGTGGGGACAGTACTGGACCAGGGTCAGCAGACTGTACATTTAATCCTTTCCCTCCCACGCCCTACCATGGCTCCGTGGCCATGAGCAAGCCACATGAACACCCCAAGCCCCCCTTTCTTCCTCCAACAAACAGATTAGACAGCATCATCTCTATGATTTTTGTCCAACTCCTTCTCCACCATGATTGAGGCATTTAATGCCAAGGCTTAAGAATGGCCAGATGAAGTATAAACTTCCACTTAGGTCACAACGCTAAATTAAACTTATTTTATGCTCCCAATGGTAAGGAAAAACCAACTGAAGAGACAAAATGTTAGAGCAACAAATCCCCACTTACATTTGCCAACAACCACGTGTAGATTTTGAAGACAATACCAGGCATACTCCCTCACACAAATGAGGTGTACTACTCTGTCACTAGTAAACATGCAAGAAATGTTCAATTCCAGCCTTCCTGGCGGTGGACGGGCGAGGCAAAGAAGCTGAGTCCCCAGGTACCAATTAGGTGGCAATTTCTCACGGACCTCAGTTATGGTCATTTTTTTTTTTTTAAGTCCCTTTCCCAAAGTGTTTTAGAATTGCCCCCCTGCCAAGTCAGTCTTAGCTGGTCAATGAGCACCATATGAATTTAGAGAAAAATAAGAAACCAAGATAGAAGATCTATATACCGAAAGGCCCTGAGAATATCCACAAATCCATAATTGAGGACTGCTTGGCACCACTGTGAGGAGACAAGCTGGAAGGGTCAGCCATTTACTGGAAGCTTCAGAGATCTCTCCTCAAATTTTCCAATCATCATTCTACAAGAAATCAAAGCTATTTGCCATTCATTTTCTACAATTCCAAATGTCCACTTCTGATTAAAGTTCACCCTTCCACAATGGTACATATGAAGTCCAAAGTCAATATTTCCTCACCGAAGCAAGTGCTTTCCCCAGAGCATCTCCAGTCTGGGAGCTGCCGGCGGCCCCGCTTCCTCTATTTGCTGCAAAAACAAAAGGCAGAATCTGAAAAACCAGGTGGTGAGCCGTCTAACAATTTTCTATTCCTGGTCCATTTACTCACAATTTAATTGCATTTTTAATGCTAATTACAACACATTAATCTTTAATTAGCATTAATTTGTTTGCTGAGGTAGATGTCAAATATATTCATGTTACTTTTTTTACAGATAAAATATAAACCTGACACCTTGGTTTAAAGATGAAGTGTTTCAGTTGTTATCACTTGGCCCCTTGTTGCTCAGGAGTAGTTAGTGGGGAATGGTAGCAAGCATGCGAGCACATGAGGTTCATTGCTAAGCGGTAAGCACTACGTTCAGATCTCTGAAATCCTCAAAGTGTGCCTTTTCTCGCTATTTCATAGAGTCAGTTGAATTGTCTTCACAAGTAATTTACACCTGCTTTCCAGTTTTTAAAAGATTTGATACACAGCAAAATGAGGTGCTCCTCTCAGCAAAAATAAAACAAAGTCTATAACGGGTCTGGCTTCCTAAGAGAGAAAATATTTTTAATATTTTAAGTAACACGTATTCTCCACATACTCCAATCTGTGTTTACATTAAAAAAACAAACAAACAAACAAACAAACTGAACTGTGACGCTATGAAAAATCAGTATGGTCTCAAATTCCGGAGATAAAATAAGTCTACGTATTCACAAAGTTATCTCTGTCATCTTAAACACTGGTATTTTTTACTACAAAATAGTTGAACCTGAGGACTGTTGTGAAAAAGATGCAGATTCTGGCATAGAAGTCAAAGTATCAGCTCTATTGAACAATATTAGTACAACACTTAGAACATTGGGCATGTGACAATTATTAAAGACCGAACATTAGCAAATAAACATAGTATTTAAATAAAACCTATTAAACTTCAAGGAGCCGTCTTTCACTATTTTGTGAAATAAGAACAGGAAATCTCAAATCAACTGATTAATACAAGCAGAACTTCATTGCACGTGACATAATTAAAAAAAAAAAATTCCCAGCCCTCTCCCTGACCCAAGAAAGCGCACTTGCTGACAAATGTGTCATCTGCTTCCAGATCTGTAAAATGGAGTAGTGGGGTCGGATCTCAAGTGGTTGAATTCTCTGCTTCTCTAGGTTATAATTTCATTCTCCTGACCTCTGCTTAGCATAGTTAAATTATGCTTGCTATTTTTATATAGTTATATGTTGGGTATGTCAGTTCAATAATCTTTGGAGGTGTGCTTTATTTGTTTAACAAAACCCACACCCATATTCATTTGTTAATTACTAAAACTGAAAGAAAACTGGTATGCAATAAAAGGAACGCAACCACCCTCTGACAAAACCATCCTTTTTTATATCACAAGTTCATAATATTAAAAGTATATTGGTTATTAGTACTAAGGATTATAAGTATAAGGGCATCTTTGAAATGAGGGTCAGACATACAATTGAGCTAGTGGAAGGGGCTCCCAGATGCCAATAATATTAAAAATACTTAAATATAAGAGATAACTGAAATTAAATCTCATGTGAAAATGAAAATTTCTGCAGTGAGGAGCTCCTAAAAATGAAAAACAATTCTAAAGAGAAAATAATAAAGATTTTGAAAGCACAGAGAGCACTAACATTTTTTCGACATGTACTACGATGGTATTCGGGGGCAATTAGATGCATTTTTTTTTTTCCTAGAAGCAGTATTATCAGATACCTAAAAATTAGATTTACCAGTCAAACAAATTTGTGATCTGCTTGATTAGAAAACAGATCTTTGTGAAATGGAATTTCAGAGCCACACCGGCAAAAAAAATTATATTACCTAACAAAAAAACCTAAATCACCAAAAAAGACAAGAGGTTGTTTCAATTACAGATAAAATTTGTTACAGTAGTAGCTTTCAAAAGACTAAATCTTCCTTTGAACAACTTTAACATGAGGGTGATAAATTTTTCAAAATATATTTTCATGAAAACCAACAGAAATATCTTAGGGACATTTAAAAAATAAATGATATACACACAGCATAAAATCACACTTGAGAAGAGACAAGGTAAGATCATTAAGATTACTTTTGTACTACACCTTTCCAACTAAACTTTCTATTAGTGCCTGTTTTAGGACTCAGGAAGTAGAATAAAAACTAGAATCAACTTCTTACCTCATGTGGTCATGAGAATGTTTCAGAAAACTCCAAAGGCTACTCATGGAAGCTACTGATAAGAACAGACTATTTTTTCCCATGAAGCCATTCTACCTTGCAGCAGCTGGAGGGCCAAACCCAGGGGCTTAAATTTCAAAGCAGCGTACTGGGGCCAATTTGCCCTTTCAGTTGGAATGCCTTTTGTTCTGTTCCAGGAAATGTGGGAGAAGACACATTTCCGAGCCCCTGAACATGTTAGGCTACATGGGTCCTTCTCTTAAAGATTTCTCTTTTTATTTGTGTGACTGCTTTGTCCACAAAGGCATACGTAATCAGAAAGTGAATTTAAATTCTCAAGTGGCATCTTCTTTTTTATACTGAGTAGTAATGGGTCGTGGTTGGCCAAACACACTTCTAATCAAACTTTGTGCTCATCAGGTCCACGTTGTGGCTTTCATGTAACAGGCTCGATTCCTATTCTAGGCCCAAGTTTTTGTCAACTCGTATTATTAGAAATTGCCAAAATGCTCATATAATAGGAAGATAAATAAAAGTACTGCCCCTACTACGTAAAGACAGGATTGATTTCTTTTATTTTAGCTCTAATCAATTTCTGTTGCTCAAGAAAAAAAAAACAAACAAATCAGTCTCTAAAGCAGTAAGGTAAATATGAATAGAAGATGAGCAGTTATTAAAAGGAACTGCAATTTTGTAGGAGGATTCGAGACTGCCAGCCCCCTAAGCATTATTCAGATGGCTTGGACACAGGTGCTGTTGCTGGCTAGAAGATGGAGCAGAAAGAAGGGTCTGGTATCTTCGGTTTCATGTGGGACCACCCTCGGTCTCAATCTCAGCTTTGTGGAAACAGTAATTCCTATTAAAACACACCCTAATCACAACACCAGAATGAGTGGTGTCTGGGGACCGGCTACTGAAAGTCAGAATTTGGAAAATGTGTTATCCCTTTATTGCACACCCGTAACTTCAGGCTGGGAACACTGTGAAGATCTAAAAGGAATAAGAAGTACAATTCATAGTGAATTTATCCAAAAGATGATGACTGCTTTAAAATTTAGGGTTTTTTGAACTGTGTCCAAGTGACCTTCATGTGATTAAACAATTAGAAGCAGCATAATGCTTCCAAAATGAGCCACGAGTTCATCTCTATAAAGATGACAAAAGAAGGAGTATCTCCAGCATTCCTACTATACACAATTTTAGAATAAAGACTCAAATATAGGCCACAATGCACTAATTTTTAGCAGGAGGGATTCCTAGGAATTCAAGGGGGGAGTTGGGCCCCAGGACCATGTGTAGGAAATGGAAGAGAAGACTTAAATCAAACCAGTTTATTGTTCTCCGTTGGTGGTCTTTGTAACTAAGATGCCATGTCACTGCTGGATAAAATCCATATTACTCTCATGCTCTGTGCCTGTTCATCACCCAACTGTATTTGAAGGCTCGAGATTCTTACAAAAGACAAAGTGAATATTATGTGACTATTCTAATAATAAAATTACTGTGAAACCAAGTCCTCAAGGGGAAATGGACATAATGTTTCTACTAGAAAAGCCACATACTAAAATGCATCATGTCATACAAACATGTCATTAGAAGTGAAAGTTGTAAGCCAGATTAATTCAGGAACCAGATAGATATTCCAGGGTAATCCTTAGCATATGTTGCATTAAATCAATCATGGCAGTCTGTTGCTTCAACACTGTTTGGTTTGAGGTTTAAAAACATGGGAAGTACCATGCATTAGAAAGCAGGCCAGTCAAAGACTAATGGAACAATAATAGTTATTATAACCATTATGTTAGTTTTATGCCCAATTCCCTCCGAGGGGAAGGGAGGGTGTGGAGTCCCAAACAAGAAGGGGTCACACCCTGGGAAGGTATACACATGGTATCCCCCAGTGGGGTACTGGAGCACTCCTGTCATTGAGTAACCTCAGGGGACCGTGTTAGGCTAGGCAGCGCTCTCAAGCTTTTTGGTCAAGAAGGGATTGGACATTGTGGGTAAGAAGGAAATACGTAGATAGCAAAATATATGTGGGCTCTATCCTCTAGACATTTCTATCCTCTATAGGTTGGCATCTAAACACTTGCCCACGTACATCCAGCCGCACTGCCCTGGAAGGGTTTTAGGAATATAGTTAACAGGCTCTGATGGTGGTAACTCTGGATTTAGCTCTTCTCTTTAACTGGGTACTCTACCAGTGGAACTAGTAAGAATCCATGCTGTGTCCCATGCATTACATTCCTATAATTCCAGGGAGCTTCATAGACCCTTCCAATTCAGAAACATTGAATGTAACCTCCAGAGTTCGCTGACGAGGCTTCAGAGGAAAACAGTGGACTCCATGCCCCAGGTAAAATAAGTGACAATTCTCTCGAAAATCCACGGATGAATGTGCATTTAAAAAAAAAATAATCCTGTTATGATAATTGGGGTGTGCTGTCCTTCTTAAGCACTTATTTCTCAAAAAATTGATATTGGGCAGTAAAGGGCAAGAGCCAATAAAACAAAACGAGAAACTGTGATCACCCCACCAAGTCAAACAAGCCATCGCAAGCTTCGGCAAGCGTCTGCCATCTTTGAAATGCAGAGGACAGAACAGAGGACAAGGGGGCGTGTTTCCAGGGGGTCACCTTCTGATGGTGCTAAGCTTGCCTCTCACTCCACATGCATTTTGTTGTTCTATGATCAGTTCAGGACATTCACTGACGGCCGGGAGGACACATTATAACATGAAACTCAGAAGCGGGGCAATGATCTCCTTCTGAACTGAAAAAAAAAAAAGCAGCTTCCTAAGACATCAACGCCATTTATGAAGAGATTGCATTGCCTTGCGCTTTTTCACCAAGAAAACTTGAAAAATGTGATGTCCATGTGTTAGTGCTTGAGCCCCATTCTTACGGCATTAGCAGTGCTTACAGTCATTTTCTACGGAATCATGTGTGTAATCTCAAACATGTGTGAGGCTATGTGTTCTCTATTTACCAATTATTTAATTAGCTCTGTTTGTTCTTTGAGATACAGGCAATGTAATATTTCTTTATTTCCTGCATTTCAGAACGAGTATATGCCAAATACTTTCAAAAGTCTACAGATGTATCCTATTAATCCATACTGTTTGTTAGGGAAGTATCACTAACATCAGAAGAGAAATCTTCTCTCCTTGTTACACAGAGGTGCTGCCATCCCTGACTTTTACCACACTCTAAAAATCAATCCAAAGCCTAAGAAAATTAAAGCGGGAAGAAACACAAGCCGCTCGACACCCTGCAATACCAGGGCTTATTAGCATATTTAAATTTTCCTCTGTATTTTAACGTAAGGAATTGCATTCTAGAATGTTCTCCCTTAACATAATCCTAAAGTAATAACTGCATTTATGCAAGTTAATAAAGGTCTGTTCCTCCAAAAAGCTGAATTATCCTCTCTACTTATTTCCTGAGAAGATTATAAAGCTTTCTCACATTCTGCTTATAGATTTTGACAAGTATACCCATGATTATGGAATAATTTATGTAATAAAGTTATTCTTAAAAACCTTTTTCTGGGTTCCAGAAATCTCAGACTTTCACCTTTAAAATTATGGCTCTTTAATTATTGTCGAGACCCTCCCTCCACTTCAATAGGGCCCTGTGGTCTGTATAACAAGTTTACTCCATCTTCAGCGTGTGGTTGAGCCTGTTAGAATGCAGAAGTCATCTACTACTCCACAGCTGCCCAGACCCAGTGAAGAAGGACAGCAGACATTCCTGTTCATCCACAGGCTAATGATGAGTCAACCATCTTAAATAAAGCAAATCTTAGGCCCACGGGGGTTTGTGGCCATGCTGACCACAGCTCATGGAGAATGATTATTCCATCTCAAAATATCTCTTTCTTCCCAAGTTGTGGTGCCTCTCTCCCAGAAAGACTGTTTTGTACATCATTTAACACAACATTTTTTCAAACAATGCCCAAGTATGTTTTCCTCAACTCAAGCTTTTGCTCCACCTTTATACCTTCCTAAAAAAGAAAATTACTCAAACCACAAGTAGACAGGAAATCTGCCGTGTAAGAGGATGAATGACCGGTCATCCTTCTTTATAACGAGACCTCATGACTGCAGAAAGGGGCTTTCCATTTGTCAAACCACACTGAAGTGAAATATGCTTTTCTCACCCTTTCAGTTCTGCACTTCTTTCTTTCTTCTTGTTTTTCAAATCTGCCAAAACTGCACTGATAGCTAACCCAACTTCCCCATGTGACCTCTGTCCATTCCTCTCCAAGGTCAAACTGATGCAACACATTTGTAGAAGCTTTGTTATGAAAAGTTACAAAAATGGAAACTCTTGTAAATTTGCTTCTTAGTGAGACATAATAGCGAAGGGCTGTGAGGTGGCTCATCTCAAGTGTGAAATATATTATTGAATAAGCAGGGAGTGTATTATTTAGGCAGAATTATATTTACAACATTTCAAAGCACATCTCTTCCCTTTCATCAAAAACTCTCCCACGTAAGTGATTCATACCACTTTCCCAACTCCTGCGGACTCTCTACAGAAAATGAAAAACTGCAGAGAGCTAAGGGGAATAAACAGTGGGGTTAGACTGTCACATAGTCTTCTCTCTAAAACATACAGTTAATGTTCTCCTCGGGGACCCACTGGAACAGATCTTGAGGGCAAGCAAGGTGTGAGTTTGAGCTAGGCCCAGATTAGTGGCGACCAGTGAGGTCTGAGGTTTTAATAAGAACTTGGAACGTCCAGGCTGTGTGATTCCTCTGGATGGCAAAGTTGTTAAAGGCCAATGCAGAAGGGGGTGGCTGCCTCCTCCCCAGCCTGGACACTTTCCTCCGGGGGCAGCTGGACACCTGCCTATCTCCTCCCTCCAGGAGAGAGCGCTGGTGGAGGAATCATCGGTCTCGGGAGAGAATTACAATTGACATCATAAGGAACCAGAAGATGATGGTTTAGTTCATTGAGAAGAAGCAGTCTGCTTGGGCCTCAACTCATTAGTAAATCTGCTTGAGAAAAGGCAGTGAGTAACTTCTAGCCCTGATGCCCAGGCATCTGCTCTCTAATCAGTAAGCAAATGCTTCTTCCCCTCTGAAGGACTCCACGACGCCACATTCTCCAGGAGGTGAAGCCATCTAGTTATTAATAATCACCCACGAATTTCACAGGAACTAGTCTCTGGAAGACTGTGGTATGTCATGGTTAAGAGTTTAGCACAGTGACTGGAATTTGGGAAGTGGTCAATAATTACTATTAAGAGCTAACTTGCCCCCTATCTCACTAGTCTTCAGTGGTTTGTCTTATAAAAGTTCACTTTCCTCACTGTTTGAGAGGGCGAGAAGCAAGGTAGTTTGGGTCTAGTTCAACTTTTGTTCAATCTAATAACTCACAATGAACCAAGTAGCCAAATATCAGTTTCTTGTGACCAAAAAAAAAAAAAAAAAAGTGATTATGGATAAGCCAATGACTATTTCTGTTTGGTTCATGTATTTTCATTCAGTTGTGTGACAAATATTCATTGCCTGATTGCTCTTCAATTATGGGGAGAAAAAAGAGGTCCTATATCATGAAACCCTGACCTTGACTGTCGGCATCAGAATTGACATTTCTATGACTCACCCATTATACTGTCGGTCCCGTTGGCAGGAGGTGTACAGGAAGAGGTGCTGTAATGGTTTGTGCCACTACGGTGGAAAGTGGACATCGGAGGAAGACTGGAATTGATGTCTGCTGAGGAGTGTGATGGATAGCTCTGTAGCAAGAAGCAAAAACAAAAGGAGGCCACATTCAACCATGAAATATTTAGTGGGTTAGGTTTCTAATATTCCTTTCAGAACTCTTCATTTTGCAATGGAGACAGCCCTTAGAATTTCAAAATATCCAAGAATACATCTTGCTTAGATCTGACAGCTTTCATTTTTCAGATAATAAAATACAAAGACACATAGTTGGTTTGGGCTTGCATCAAATGTAGAGGAATACAATGGCACTATAGGACAGTGAGAAATGATCACAGTCTCTAAATCTAAAAATTACTGCTTAAAAGAATCTCTGAGGTGTCAGCAACATAAAAGACCATTTCTACTGTTATTTTTTCATATGAACTACTGATCGAGTAAGAAAGATTCCATGATAAAATGAATAAAACAATATCGTGACCTATGGAGTTGACATTGCACTTTATCCTGAACTTTTGGACACTAAATAGCAAACAGCAGCCAGTCTCAAATCCTCCTCCTGCAAAACTGGACCACCTTTCTGAACTCTAGCAAGAACAGAATGGTAAATGGAAAACTTTTAAAAAGTAACGATGATTAAATATCTCTCTAAAACATCAATATGTAAAGCCTTAAATCAATGACTATATTGAATTAAACTGGAATGAATGAAATGAGAAAGACTGATTTGAGTCCTTTCTTTATGTGTCCTCTTCATCAGTAATCTACAAGATAGCTGACTATGAAAAAAGAACATCTTTAGAGGATCATTTGTCCTAAGGTTTGGCTTTGAGATCGATTATTACCCTTGTTGTCCAAATAAGCTGCTTTTCTTGGGGGTGTATCATAGTGCCTGTAAGGTGGCAAATTAGTTGCTACCAACCCATCTGTTTGGGAATGAGCAGATCACCAACAGGGACACAGTTAGTTACCAAAACACATCGAGCTATTTTATTTTTCAAGATAAAAACATAGCTTAAAAAGTTATAGGTATTTGAATGTGTTACAGACATGTAAAGGAAAACTATTTTGGCTAAAATATAATTTTTCTTATATGTAATATATTAACCAGCTATGGATCTTTATTATGTCATTAGTGGAGATTTGATTAAAATTAGAGATCGAATATGATGCTAAAAGTCAGGGGTGTGTACAGCCCAGGCACTATTCATAAGAGTGAAACCCTGGTGTCTTCGTATTTCTGTATTAATTTTGTGAGGCCCATCTTGGGTTCTACCTCTTTCTTCAGTATTCCTTCCTACTTCTAACTCTTGCACGATCTCTTCTCTGAATCCCTAATGCACTCACATTCTGCGCTGTGCCATTTAACACCTAATTATGTGCTACCTTTCATTGCTTTCTCTTTCAAGTGCATTTCCACCTATACTGTAAACTCTTTAAGGGGAAGGAATAGAGCTTATACCTCTGCATCCCCACAACTTGTGGCTGAGTGCTGAACACATAATTATCCTATATCCTCAATGAACAACTGGTTATCAGTTGGCATTTAATAAATACTGAATTGAAATGCCACTTATTTGAAAGAGAACTAAACAGTCTAGAAAACGAACCTACATTAGATCTGCCAATGCCATGGTGGATGCCTTTGACAATATTACCTCTACGCACTCAAAATAGTCCAACTGAAAGGTCAACGTCAGTGAAAAAGTTGAGACGATACCCTTAAAACTTTCCAACTTCCCAAGAATGCCTTTCAAACTTTTTAATTTCATGGACCTCTGTGCTTGAGCAAAAAATTCCTTAGGCCACCTGTTAAACTCATTTCTACTTGCTGCTTACAAAATGCCCCAAGCAGTCCATGAACTTTTCTCCAAACAACGATAGAATGGGCACATTCCATGGTACAGCTAATCTAAAAGACTGGATAAGCCATGGAACACCAAACTTAGAACAACTAATTCTGCTTGACAGCTAAACACAGTAATAAAGAAGAGAAAAAGAAACTGAACATAGAAGAAGGCAACTGAAAGAAAGGGATGGTTTGCCTTCATTTCTACACAATGCTATTCTGTGCTGAGAATAGAGAAACTGTATAAATCAGTCCCAGATATGCAAAAATCAAGACAGAGGTAAAGAATTTTGAAAAATATTTAAACGACTATATAATCACAGGGTGGAATGGGAAAAAGATTTTCACATCGGGGAGGATTTCTAGACCCTTTAACATGGTGCCATATGGGCAGTAATTCAGGATTTAACAGAGAGAGGGTTAATACTGAGTTTAGAGAACGATAAGAAAATTCCTCCCCTTTTGATTTTAATGGGGAAACAAATGCAATCCATTTAAATCAGTTATTTTTAGAGACTCACAGAAAATAGGATGCTGAAAGAAATTAATGAGATTTATAACTACATTATTTTACAAGTGTCTTGAAAACTACTGTCACTCAGAGACGTAATAAACATACTACAGAGAATATCACTGATGTGTGAAGTATGTCTCTTTTAGAGTATTTAGGGACCAAGGATGAGAGGTCCCCTTAGCCTCTCTTCCTCCAGCTATTGATACTGTCTGCCCTGCTTACTACACATAGACAGGGGAGACTGAGAAAGTATAAGAGCTTTACATGCCCACTATTGAATTATTTTTACTTATGATGCCCAATTACAGCATATCTGGAGCCTACTGACAGAATAAGTATTGAAAATGTTTCTATTAATGATACTGTTATTACTAATGGGTTGATAATTCAAAGATTAGAAAATATACTTGGTGGCACATACTAAGAATAAAATCATGCTTTGGGCTCAGGAAGGTTTCACAACCTTGGCACCATTAATCTTTTATGCCAGATAGTTCTTTGCTGTGGGGGTATCTCCTATGCATTGCAGTATGTTTACCCGCATCCCTGGCTTCTATACGCTAGATTCCAGTAACCCTTACCAGTTGGAACATCCAGGAATGTCTTCGGACATTCCCAAATGTTCCCTGAGGGGGTAAAATCACACCTGGTTGAGAATCACCAGGGTAAGGGTTTATTCAGAACTTCTTTTATATTAAAATTGCAGACTCCTAAGACTATTTCACTCTGCGGGGCAAAGACCATGCCAGACAGAGGACTCTATCTTATTTCTAAACAGAACTCTGCCAAGTCATGCCAACCTTAAATCTTCTACAACAACCCATTCCAAAGCTTAACCACAAACTCCATTCTTCTGCGTGACCCTGTATGTGTATCTGTGACATAGCAGTGATTAGCCGTGGGATTGTGTTGTAGAAGCTGAAAGTGTAAAGGGGATTTAAAGAATCAAAACTGGTGATTCGACAGTTGCTACTGAAATGCGTGGATTTGAAGCTTTACAATTATACATTCTGTTACAATACAGTATAAAGCAATGAAGGCAATAATGTTTCTAAAATATTGTACCTTTAGAGACAATACTAATTTGGCCAAATTATACCCAAAATAATACAAGGAAAACACTCTTCTTTTTCTCAAACTATTCCTTTGTTCTGTGTGAGACTGGCTAAAGCTAGAGATGAAAATTGTGAGGAACTACCATTATTTTCAAGTGAAAGGATACTAAGTGCCTACTGCATACTCAAATTATTCTCAGTGTCAGATTTCTGAAAGGCATTTCAGCAAGAGATTTTCAAATGGTTAATACTGAAATTACAATGATTACTAGATATAATAATCTAACAGTTTCCCTATCAGTGAGAAAATTTATTAGGATACATTACCAGAGACCTAATTCATTTACCATTTTTTGAAACAAACCCTTAATCTCTAAGATCTGCTAAACACATTAAGAATGAAACTCCCATGTTCTGTGTTAGATAAGTGACATTACAAATACAGCATCTGACACAACCTGTTGGGTTATTCCTTCAAAATGATCTTTCTTCCTGGTTGATAATATTGTTTTGGTTTTTAAGATTTTCAGCAAAATTTTTTCTAAAAGAAATGCAGTTGGTTTCCTTTTTAAAATTACACTTTTTATGCATTTGAGCACATTTTAAAGATATCTCCGCCCATGCAGTGAATTTGATTGGGATAAAATCAAACCACCTACATCAAAATTCTAGAGCATGATAAGGAAAGAAAGAAAGAAATATGGGAAGAACAAAAATAAATGTCAAATGAACAACTCTTAGAAGGACTGACATTCCATGTTATGCTAGTATATTGCCAAAATCTTTTAGTTGTAATCAAAATTCTCCTCGCTCATAGGACACATGTAGTTTTGATCATGAGTTCCTTAGAGAAGTGGAAAATGATGATGGGGAAATAAAGACGTTGGCCAAGAAGAAATTCTAGTATAATAATAGCTGATATTTCTCTAAGCTTTCGCTCTAATACCTCAAAGTAGGAGGTGGGAGAAGATAAAATTTGCAAGTAAATCATTTGCTATTTACTAAAGATGTGCTGAAATTTGGGATAGTTTGATTTACACATTCAAACTTGGCAGATGATATAAAAAGGCCAATTCTATTTCCATCATTTGCCTCTCGTTAACAGATAGGCTAACTGACCACAGTGTCTCTATCACCAGGTCTAGAGACTGTAACTTCTGAAATACTTTACATTGTCAGAATAGAACATAAGTCACCTTTTCTATGTTTCTAGTGGTTGAACAAAAGAGAGGCAAGACCACAGAAATCCGGAAAGTGCTATTTCCTATTGCAGAGCAGAGAAAGGCACAGGAACCTGGGTGTTAGAAGAACAAGGGGCAATTTTGAGATGAAGAGTAGAGACACAAGGACCACGAAAGATCACTGCATTTGTCAGACCTTTCTGCATTTGTAGGATCACAACTTCATACATTTTTAAAGTTATAGGGCTGCACGAGGGACTCAGTCCCATCTTCCCTGCATCTCACACCTAACTCATGATCTCCATGTAATGCTCGACTTAAGTTCCTAGGTGGATTCTGAGCTGTGGGAGTTTTTGAGGCTGGAAAAGATGAATTGCTTCCTCCAAGATAAAGGGACACACTAGGATGGATGAGTGTAGGCGATGGGCAGAATGGACACTTCAGTAATGAAACAAGATAATGTCCTACAGCTCAGCAGTTTTCAACTGAGAGAGGAAACGGAGCATCACTGGGATGTTGGGAGGTGTGGAATTACAGCTAAACCACTGAAAACTGGGAATCTGATCTATACAGAACCCCCATGGTTGCCATGACTAGTGGAGTGTATGGGAAACAGGAACTCTTTCCTTTGGGTGTGGCACCACAGGTCAAAGCTGTCACTGGGGACAGAAGCTGGTAAGCGGAAGTGGAAATGCACATGGGAGACGCAGGCCACCTACTCTCAAGTCTACTGTCACTCTGCCCCCTGCAGTAGACTCTTCAAAACTACAGACGGTAAATAAATGACAAGGATCCACCATAGCTGAAATTGTATAGCTCAAATACATGTATTTATGTCCGAAGGAGGCTAACATTGTCATAAAGAAAGCACGGAATAAAACACCACAAACAGAACACTGGCAAAGAAAAGCCGCAAGGGCTTACAAAGGTGATCTGTTCTGCCTTTGATCTCAGAAACAAGATAACTATAAGAATAATAGGTGTATACCGTTTTTACATTCATTACAGAGTCCTTGTGTACATGCATGGAAAGGCAGAGAATGAGATTTCATAAACTAACCATGTCGCCCCCATAACCATGTACATCTGCCTTACCAAGCGTTCGTGTGGATGCAAGCTACAGTAGCTGCTAGACTGTGGAATATGAGAAGAACTGCCCAACATTCCTCCGTAGCCAGGCTGATTCATCCCACTGGAGGAGCTCCAAGGGTCACTGCTGTGATGGCCATCTGTAAAGGACAAAGAAAACCATGACTTTTTGGAGGCATTCAGCCTTGCCCTACAGAATAGGGTTTTTTTCATATACTTGAAAATGGCTGCCTGTTGTGTATTCATCTTTGTGCTGTTTGCTGATTACATCAGAAGACAGTCATCTTTCTTTTTTCCCAAGTGGCTCTATATTGCCAAACAAATGTAAATATTTACCATAGGCAGCGTTCTTAGTAAAAATTCCGCTATAAAAGAACAGAACACATTTCTATGTAGAATTATATCAAGTCAGCCAGGTAAACAATACTAAAGAAAACATTTCTTGAAAGTCCCCTGACCTCCTTTTCTATGGAAACTAACAGTTAAATTGTTCCTAAATTTTGTGATGAAAATAAAATACTTAACACATTATAGAGCTGACACGTTTACAAGTTTTAAATGCAGATAAAGCAATAAGAATGAAAAAGAACATCTCAGATTTAAAAGACGAAATTTCCTTTTTATTACATACACGGTAGAATTAAAGTTGAAATTACATTATAATTTATAGGGAACATGAGTCTCAGATATCTAGTTCTGAGTTTTCTTTTTTAACTTTTATTTTTTGGTGCATAATTCTATAGCTACCTTAAGTCTTCAGTAGCAGTTGAAAGGGTACACACGTATCATAAGGTAGATATTACACTAGAGATGATTTTAAGAGGTTCTGGATTTTATAAAGCTATAAGTTAAAAAGAGGTTTAAAATGATGTGGACATTATATGAAGTACCTTTCAATATTAAGTTAACCTTTTGTTAACAGCCTATTTAAAACATTTTTATAGATTCTTTTTCTTTTCTGGTCTATTGGCCTAGAAGTTACTATTAGGGATCACTGGTGTTTGGTTTGGGTTTCTCAAAATGAAGGTGGTTGGTGGGGGTGGGGTGGGCAGGAATCTATGTCATTGCTGAATTCGGATTTTCCCTTCTTTCAACGGTTTAACAGAAATTATTGAATGTCAGCTGAATGCCAGGCCATCAGCTGGGTGTTCACAGAACAGCAGGTACCGCCTCCTTGAAAATAAGATTATTTTCACTGTATATGTTACATAATAAAGACCTTTTGAAAATTTAGGCAATAGGCAAGTTAAATCCAACACTATATACCACAAAGCTTTTTTTTCACTGAGCTTTTATATCTAGAAGTTAGAATTCCAAAAACTGGAATAGTTTCAGGACAGGGAGGAATGATCAATAGATTTCTTAAAAAAAAATCCTGTGATTTTGACAACTTAAGAGTTTTAATTAGAAGATGGAAATTCAACTGAAAAATGAGAGGTCACATGGTAGTGAGTTTAAAATATGCTCCTGACAGTCCCTGAGTATCTTTCACCCAAACTGTGTGTTTTTTTAAGACCTGAATCCTCCGGGCACCATGCGCCCATCACTGAAGGAAGCCGATGTGAGACAGGATCACGAGGTGCTGTTTCTGTGATCCTAATGGGAAAACACAGGACTTTCTAGAAGTTACTATTCATGCATTTAAGATTTAGCCTTCAGGTTGTGGAAGTTTAGATGTCACCTTAAATTCAAAGATGAAGTTAAGGCCCTAACATTTCAAATAGATGGCATCTATGACAAATAAATTGAGAATATGTATCATTGAACGAGAGTCTCCTGAAACATTCTGACAACATGATGTACTATATGGAAATACATTTAGGACTTGTTAACACAGAACACTACTCAATGCAGACTTATAAAAATACATACTTTACATAAATTATGCTTTTCACAATAAATTAATATTTATCACATCCCATGATCTTGGCATAATGTTGTTTTGAAAGAATAGAATTAGATGTGGGCAAATTGATTGAGCTCATCATAAATGTCAACTCAATTTTTTTTTTTTTTTGCTTTTTGGGGTATTCATATGCAGAAAAGCAAGTTCGTTCCCCATATTCTGCGTGGTCTGCCGTGGAGAACAGTCTACTGTTTTCTGCTTTAATCTACCTGACTTCCCACGTGGTGTGCACTGTTTAAGCAAGCACCCTCCTGAAGGCAGGTAGAAGAAATCTATCCTGTCAATTTTCTCAGGGAAAATCTGCTTTGAGTGATGAATCCTTGAATTGACCATCTCGATAAGCACTGGTAGCCCAGTTGCTCTGACTGGTTGCAAAAGAGGGGAGTGGAGCCTCAAGTGGCTACTCTTTACAGCTGAAGGGGATAAACCTTTTGTCCCAGCCCAGGATGCCCTCAAGTGACATACCCTGCTGGGTCCCTTTGTGAGTTACACCTAGGACAGGTCACACAGATAAAGGACCCATATGAACATGAGCTGTATTATGCGTGGAAGAAATTCTCTCCATTCCTGAGAGACCCATTTAATTCAATTTTATAGATTTCCCATGGAATTTCACATGTGAACTAGCAACCTGAAAAAGCGAATACTCTGAAGGACAAGAAAAAAAGTCCCTTTTAATCAGAATGACTTTGAGGATGTCCACTGCAAGCTAAGTGAGACACCCAGCTGCTCCCCAGTTACTTGCTGCTCCAAGGTGCTCCCCGTCCCAGTGACACGGCCCTTCCTAGAGCAGCACGAAAAGGAAATCCCACAGCACTTTGCCAAGGCATGCTCAAAAAAGGTTTTCACACCCGGGCAGAAAGAGTTGAAAGTTCTGCGTACAGGTACAGGAGTTCTTGGTAAATTCCACATCCAAATTTCAGAGTATTAACTTGGCAACGAGATCATCATATTTTGATAAATAAGTGCCACAGGCTTATCAGGGATGAAGCCTTAGGTGCATCTTCTGGACAGTCTATTCTTACGCGCAGCTGGCGTCATTCTAACTATTCCAGTCTTTTCCAAGCAGCAGAAAGGAATTGGGCTACCAGTGGCAAGACTGTCAGCTCAGGGGGACGCATCCATATCCATTTCATTAAATAAACGGCACAGTTAAAAGAATAAATATACTTCAGCTACTATGAAACTGTAATTTTGTCAATTTGTCTGGGACAAAAGCTGGGTCTTTTACTCCAAATCAATTACCATGTTGGGGTGGAGCTTTTGCTGTGTAATGAAATAATATTCAGTCTTGAGATAGGTTGCTTTATCTTAAATGGGGCTCTTGTTCGTATCTATAAATTAATAAGTGGCTAAAATTTTTATATGAAGTTATACATAAGGACAATGTGTTCCCAGTTGGCTAGATCCAGGATGCTCAAAATACACACTGAACCAAAACACTTCTAAAAATACACACACATTCTTCTTGGGGACAGAAGAAGCTGAAATGATCTGTCATGGAAGACCATCCCCCAAGAAGCGTCAGTTCTAAGTGAAGTCAACCAGTTTAATCTTAACTCATCATTGCTCAAGGGGCTTTGGTTTAAAAAATAAGTCTTAGTCAAGTTTTAATTAATTGATGAATTTTTAATGAATTCAATTCCTAAAGAAGAGCATGACCTTCAATAGTTTCCACTTGCCTAGTATTCCATTTCTTGAGTATCAGTTCAGCAGTCTTTTGCCCCACATATGACCTGAAAAGACCCAGGGAGATTCTGCCCCGTGGATTTCCCCGCAGAAGTGGCAGCATCTTACCCTGCATGAAGAAGGAGCTAGGGAAAGTGCTGGCTGCTGGTTTCGAGGAAGGGTAGCCTGGCGAGTCCCTATTGTAGTCGGCAGTGCTTGCTGATGGAGCATAAACCTGAGGAAGGAGAGACAATTTAGTTTTGCTTGCTGCATTGACCAAAGCACCTCAAGGTCCATTACTTGATAAGAAGCAGGCACAAAATGCTAAATTTCCATGTCCATTCCAAATCTGATCAAACCCTAGAACACTGCCCCTTTCAGAATACAGAAAAACAAACAACAACAACAAAAATGCTGAGCAGATTTCTGTGACTGGAAAACTAGAGGCAGGGGATATTTTCTAGTCACAGGCAAGAACACCGAGAATTATGTCTAGTTAAGTATATTATATAAGACCACAGGGTCGTCTTGTCCAAGCATCTTTTTTTTTTTAAACATAGAAGGCCTCTGAGCTCATGAAAGGTGCAAACAGAAGGGCACGCATCAAGCCTCTCCCTCTTGCTCTACCTTTCAATTAAAATGTTCACTTCTGAGAGAAAGAGGCAGAGAGAGAGAAAACAAATGCACTATCCAGACCACAGAAAGTGACAAATACATCTTGGAATATTAAATTCCCATAGTGTCAGCTTTTTGCAGAGATGCATGAGAAAGACCATTAAAAGCCGAGATCTACATAGACCACCAACAATCAGTATGCACACAGGAAGGGGGGGGCACTACTTTATAGTTCTTATTATATTTGTGTGTGCAATAAACTTAAAAAAGTGTGCCAAAATCCTAATTTACTGAACATTCGTTTACTAATACTCATGAGACTTGGGGAACAGTCCTTTATAAAAATAGCCTGTGTATTTTCTTGTTTATGTTTCCTCTAAAGAAGGCAGCATAGTCGAAAAGCATAAATTCATAAGGTATAGTTTAACTTTAATTGGTTTCCCCCCTTGCCTTTTCTGCTAAATATAATTTTTTCAAATCCCTATTTTCTTTTGCTCCAAAAGTTCCTCTCTCCAGATGGTCGGAGAGACTGAAACACTGTCATCCTCTTGATGAAAATGGATACCTTCCTGCCTCCATTTTGAAGCAGGCAGCGGCTCACGAAATTGGCAGTGAGCCTACAGTGATATTCTCAGGTCACAGTAAAAGAAAGAGAAATTCACCAATAAAAAGGCAACTGCAGAGTTACCAAAAAATACTCCCATTTTTTTTTTTTTTACAGTGCACATCGAATAAACACCCTAGGAAAAATTATATAATTGCTCTCAGAACACCATGAATCACAAACCAAGCATTAATACAAGGTTTAGGATTTCACAAAGGATAGGTCCACAGAGACAGATGTGGGAAAATATGCATACACATACATACATCAAATAAATGCTACATATGCCCCACAGTGCCCTTGAAAATTAGGAGGTCCTGGAGACTGAACAAAACAAAAACAAACCAGAAGAACCCAGGCACACGTTAGAAAACAAGGATTTTCTTCAGTCATGGAGGGATACGAGCCCCATATTTCACAGGCTATATTTCATTTTATTTTTTACTTCTCCTCGTATTTTAAATATATAAATGTCTATTTGCTTCTATTTCCACGGGGCTTACAATAAGGAAGACATCTTTTCAAGCATCTTTAAGAGACAAAGAATAAACCTTAAGCCAGGAATCTCCAAACAAATCAATACCCTTAAAGTTTTGTCATGCAAAGCTCAGTATTTTTCTTGAGAACTATACAACTAATAAACAGTTAGGGAAATACTACTGAATGTGTTTGGAGAAGGTCTTGAGAGTAGGCTAAAAACACAAAAGAAACATTACTGTCTAGAAAAAGGGGAAATTGAAAATTAGATGATCTCATTCTAATGACAGAATAAGCACAATACGGCTACTGTACCTACTACAATATATCTACGGTCTAGGCTGTTAGTCTGACAGCTATTTGGCCAGTTGGTATTAACACAAGCTAAGTGTACTATGTGTTATCCCCAAATTCCAGAAACCAGCACATTTACTATAAAGCTGAAAATAAACTCTGACCCGTATTATGAAATCACTTTATATTTTAAAACAATTGAAATAAGTTCTTTTAGGATAATATATAGTTTCATTTTAATTATACTCTACTACATTATCTTTAAACATGTATATTATTATGTCAATACCATTTGATACACCTAACAAAGTTCACCTTCCCTGCTCCCCCCTTGTGGGCAGAATTAGTTGCTATTTCTTCCAAAGAGATAAGGACAAATCTTTGGTAATTTTACCCATACACAAGGAGGCTACTGGACTATGAATTATGATCAATCTCAAAGATCTAAGAATAAGATCACTTATCCTAAATTCATAAGTACCATTTGCATAAAGAATATCTATGGAGTGACAAAGTTTTTAGGATATAGTATATAATTTCTATTTTTCTGGTGTTGTGGTCAAATGAGGACTCTTTAGATAAGATGAAAGTCTTATTAACAAGAAATGGACAATTGTTTATAGAAAAAAGTAATTTCTGCAAATTTTATAAATTTTCTTTATACTGTAAATTTACAGATCAGGTAAAATGTTATTCTCTTTCCATTTACGTACTTCATCTTTCCCACTTCAAAAGTTACTTTTAAGGTAAGCATCCTACAGAATTATTTATATAAATAAACCATGCATAGAACTATTATTTTTTTTAAAGATTTTATTTTTAAGAAATCTCTACACCCAACATGGGACTTGAACTCACAACCTCGAGATCGAGAGTCGCATGTTCTACTGACTGAGCCAGGCACCCCTATTCTTTTTTAAAGTAGAAGGAATTAAAGAATTTATTTAGTTCAGCTCCCCCCATATTTTAATTATAAGGAATTAAAAAATGGAATGGTCAAAGCAACCGCTCAAGATCTGCAACTTGCCGAACAAACACAACTATCAATTGCTCTTTATTTTAGGTTACTTTCTTTAAAAATGGTGGCGGAGGTATAAGATGATATTTACGAAAACAGATTGATCATAAGGCTCATACTTTAGTTTATCCTTAACGTTTTCATTTTTTTCTTTTTTTATTTGACAGAGAGAGAGAGACAGCAAGAGAGGGAACACAAGCAGGGGGAGAGGGAGAGGGAGAAGCAGGCTTCCCGCGGAGCAGGGAGCCCGATGCGGGGCTCGATCCAGGACCCTGGGATCATGACCTGAGCCGAAGGCAGACGCTTAAGGACTGAGCCACCCAGGAGCCCCTGTTTTCATCTTTAAAAACCTGAATGACCAGGCAGCTCCCTCCTTATTTTTACTTCAGTCAACTATTTTGCCAATTTCTCAATCAAAAGACTCCAAAGTGAGGGTTTCAATAATATATTTAATAGAGACACTAAATTCAGTAAGAAAAGCTCACATCCAATTAATTTCAATTATTACTATTTTAGGTAACTGGAAAGATGACTTAAGTATTTGTTAACTAAAATAGTTTTTTATTTAACAGAACAATGACAAATATCCCAGATATCTTCAAATAGTTGGAGTCATTTTAATGACTAATACCAAAAAACCAGTCCAGTGAAAAATGAAATAAAAATCTCAAACTCTAGTTCAGTGTATTGAAGTGACCCCACCTATGAAACATGAGGAAAAGTCTAAAGGGAAACAAAAATCTACACTTAGTTTTTCTCTGATAAGGTAGCTTAGATCAAGGTGACTTTTGGCATTCTGATTCCTCCCTCAAGAGAAACCAAAGAAGGGTGAAATTTTTGTTGCAAAATTGGAAATGGAGAATCTTGGCCAAAGCTCATAAGCTATAGCTCTTTTAGTGAACTGTTTGTTGAATAAAAGCTTCATGGGGAACTGATAGCAAAGTATATAGTTTATGTCCAAATTTAGCACCATTATCTTTTCACTTACATTTCTGAATTTAAAACAAAATCATACATTTAGAAATTCTGAGTTTAACAAATCTCTCCAGATAACATTAAAAACCCTGAACTGATAAAAATAAAAATATATATTCATTTTACATATTTAGTTTTTGTTGAATTTGAGAAGTATTACTATATTGCATTAGCTGTTCCATCCAAAGTTCCTGATTATCCTTTGCTCAGTCATCAAAGGAATAAAATGATACCTTCTTTTAAATAGAATCTCCGCCTATTAGAAAAGAAGAAAACCAAGCAAACGTGCAAAATGAAGGGAGCAGAATGCATATGCTACCTTTTCCCTTGATGTTCTCATTTTTATCTGTCTTGGCATATCAGTTTCACTTGTGAAGATTTAAAAAATAACAATGAACCATTTGTTTAGGGCCTCTTGTGGAACAGCTTTTGTGCTAGGAGCTCTACACAAGTTACTTCTGACTTTCCTAAGGGTCATACAAGATGATTATTATGAATAGCATCATTCTTACTTCACAGGGCTCAAGGATAGTAGAAAGATCAATTGTATCGTCCCAAACCAGCCTGGGTGTGACTACAAGTTTTACCATTCATCCGTCAGACAACCTTGGACCTGTTCCTTTAACCTCTCTGGTCTCCAGATTCCTACATGTAAGATGGGAATGGCAGAGCCTGCTATGCAAAGTTCTTATGAGAATAAAATGTTATGTTGTGTGTGAAACAACTAGAAGGGTACCTGGCACATATTAAGCATGCAAAAAAAAAATCAGACAATAGGGTTAATGTTGGCTGCTACTGTTTTTATTATCTGAGTAAATGTGACTCAGGAAAGTTAAGCCATTTTTTCTACATTAACAATTAATCAAGTGGTAAAGGCAGGATTTAAACTCTGGGTCATCAGAGTATATATTCTTTCCATAAAAACAACAACAACAACAACAATTCCTTGCTCTTAAAAGGCAAAGAAAAAAAGGTATTTTAAACTATCAACACAAGGCTATACTTTGACCACAGTTTATAGAAAATATTCTTGTGGAGGGGTTCATAATTACCTTTTAAGAAAATAAAATGTGGTAAGGCATGTCCATAGTAAAACCAATCTGTATTAATGTCACTTGCTTCCTGAAGTGGGAAGCTAAGCTCTAAGGGGATACAGAGAAGTGGCTGTTACAGATCATGTGTTACGAGGTGTGTAACTGAGTGGGGCCGAGGGATAACTACTAGGTTGTACAATGCACCTTTAACATTCCTTACCATCACTACCCCTTTGTGAGTCTGCAAGTACCATCTGAATATAGAATTTACAAAGAGAAACAGTTCAGTCTAACTGGAACATTGTAGTTGAGACTTTCAAACTCTTAAAGAGAGTTGCTGTATGCTCCACGATGGCTGGAAAATAACAAAGCAGAATTATAACTTCCGGTGCCCAAGTGCTAGCAAGGCTCACCTACTAGTCTAGACCTTGGCAGATTTTACAAATATTCTAAACTGTGACAGCAAAACACTCAAATGCCAGGCATTCACAAAGCTAGGCATATGCTTTGATGCTTCCCAGCATTTAATGGGGAAAAGTACTTGGAGGTGGATCAGCTGACTACTCAGGCAACTGGGCCAGACCCTCAACTCTTAAAATGTTTTTTGAACAACATGGGTCCCAGTAAGAGAAAAGAAAGGCTCAAGGGCAGTGACACCTCCATATTCAGGAGAGTTAATATGGACACTGTAATTGTGCCACATGACCAAGTTAAAGGTACATTGCTAACTGATCCATAATGCAAGGGGAAGATGTGCTTAAAAGAGGCAATCTTCAGAGAGTACAGAGAAAGACTTGGCATGATAGTAGAACCCAGACCAACTGGGTTCAAATTCCAGCTCTCACAATTAATTGTGAGCTGGCTGGTGATGTCGTGAGTCTCAGTTTTCTCACTTGTGAAACGAGGTTATTCTTTTTGTGAGCATTAGAGATAATATCTGTCAAGCATAATTAAGAATTACTGTTGTAGGCACTCAGTAAATGGTGGTATTATTCACATCTTGTTGTAAGTGCTAGTCACTGCTTTTAGCTATTTTTAAAGTGTCTAGAATGGGGCTATCCAGTACAGTAGCCATTAGTAATATGTAGTTATTTGAATTAAGCTTAATTAAAGTTACATAAAGTTAAATATTCATTCCCTTAGTCACACTAGACACATTAGCCAAGTGCTCACTAGCCATTCGTGGCCACTGGCTACCATATTGGATATCACCAACCTAGAAATTTCCCACTACGACAGACAATTTTGTTGGAAGCACTGGGCTAGAGTCATCCTTGTCTATGAAGAGTCCTACTGGGCCATGTGTGTCACCCTCTGTTAGAGCAGCTATGACAAAAATGCCAGCTCATTTAAGACTTAATATTCCCTTTAGGCTTCAAAAGCAATAACTCTTTTGGTGGACTGGTTGGAGAGGTAACTTCTAGGTATCCCTAGTCCCTAGCACACAGCTGGTGTTAGTAAATGTTGATGCTACTGAAGGGTAGGACATTTAGGTTTTAGTTTTATTTATTATGTTTAGAGTCCCCTGTACTACGACATATTTTTTAAAGTCCTTTTATAACCATCTGCCAAAATTCCTGCAAATTGTACCAAGTGGAACACGAGGCAAGAGTATCTGTGACTCTAGGTTTCTGGATGCGTAGGAAGCAAAAGAAATTCTTCAACTGCAATTTTGTCCTTGGCCCCTAGTGTCTTTGGCAAAGGAATTATAGTTAGACATGGTGTGATCACTTTTTCCAGACGATAAAAGTTGAACAGATGTTTAAGTTTTTCTGATCATGTGTTTTCACATTATTGGTAATTGGGTCCCTCTATTCTACTCTCACTTCATTTTTATTACTTTTTCTTTTTCTTTTTTTAATCTTTTTTATATGACTTCTTTACAGATGCTCCTTTCTCTTTTCATGCATTTTTCCACCTGCTGCTTCTGTCCTGCCTCTTGGCATATTTTTAAAGCTCAAGTGCTTTCAACCTTATTTTACAAATGAGCAAAGGAAGAGGTTAATGGACTTACCCAAGGGCCTGGACGGAGCCCAGGGCCCCTGACTTTGTATCCAGTCCTCTTGGCACTCTCCTTTCTAAAGTCTTTTTTAACTTTATAACTTAAATATTCTAATGGGCAGTAAAATGGCATAAAAGGTTAATAAACAGATTCAAGTAACAGAGTTGAGTAAGTTATTATAAGGTTTAAAGGCAGTTAATAATGCTCAAGGGCATATAACAGTCAGGCAGTAAATAATCCAAGAGTGCAAAAAACCAAAACCAACAGCAAACTCCAGGAATAAAAATTATGCACCTGGTACATTCTCAGTACAGTAGATATATCAAGTCAAGGAATATTTACTAATGGTAGAAAAATCCTACTTCATTTCCAGGTGATGGTTAAAGGCGAATCTGCATTATTGTCACATAAATAGGAAATCTATTTAGAGGTAACACATAAATGTCTGCAGTATATTGACAAACTGATGGATATTTAATTATAAATAGAAAATTTCAAAAGTTGTAGGCTATTGAAATAGTGAAGCTTTTATGACCATCTAAATCACCTGAAGCTTTTATAGGAATTAACCAAATAGTTCTAAATGCCCTAAAATAACTCCTGGTTAGAAGAGGTCCCCCCCCACCCACAAACTATCTTTATTGGTAGTCTGAAAAAAAATCACAATTATCTAAACATATAAAAAATGTACCATTAGTGTATATGATATTCCTATTTTTTCCACTAACAAGCAATTACCTGTCTTCACTCTGCTATATTCATCACAAAAATATGTATATGATCCCCCTAAAAGAAATTCCTCGAGTATATATTTTTTAAATATTTCATTTATTTATTTTGTGAGAGAGCATGCAAGCGTGCATGCACATGTGTGCAAGCGGGGGTGGGGGGGCAGAGGAAGAGGGAGAGAGAGAATCTTAAGCAGGCTCTATGCTCAGCACAGAGCCTGATGCAGGGCTCGATCTCACGACCCTGAGATCATGACCTGAGCCGAAATCAAGAGTCAGATGCTTAACCCACTGAACCACCCAGGCACCCCAAGTATGTAATATATCTAGAACACAAATCATTTTGAACACACATCCATACACCCCATCACAAACATCACATATAATTTTTCCACTCTTCTAAATATCAGCTGAGTTTTGATGATTTGTTCATGATCAGATCAGTCCCTGAAATCTGAAGCTATGTCCTATAAATGAATTGGAGCCAAGAGTTTTATTCTTCTCAGCCACCAAATTCCCTTTTCTGTGTTAAGAAGTAGTAAAATTGTAAAAGTTTTAATTCCCTTCTTTGTTTGTATCTTTACCAATCAAATTCTGTAACTGGAAGACATCACAAAGACCCCAGAGAAAGCAACAGGAAGGAGAAGAAAGGCCCTGAGTGATGCATAAGGGATCAGTCTCCAGAGTTGTGTAAGCAGGCAGAGGTGGATAGCCTGCAGGCAATGCATTTCCCTAGGAGTGCACCAGGTCTGTGGCAAGACCAGTGATTTCGCAGTGAAAAAGTGAGCTGGACCCATTATCATGTGCCTCCTGCATGCAAGCTCCCCAGGAGCTAGGAAAAACCTGGTGTTCTTTATGGGCGGGCAGCTCTACCTTGTTCCTTTTTTTCTTCAAATAAAAAGGCAAGGACAATTCTTATGTTGTTGTTGTTTTTTTATATAGCTAGCTGCAGTATATTTTTCAAATCCCTAAATCAAATTTCAAACGCTAAAAATAAAATGAGTCCATGTAGCCTTTGATGTGTACAAAAATTTACAAGGGACGGAAAAAAAATCCCGCTCCAATTTTTTTAAAAAAGCACAAAGAATTACTAATAATTGTACAATAATATTATCGTAATTTAAATCTACATAGTATCCTGTTATTTTAGAAGGATTTTTAATGTGTTATCATTGCAAACCTTAGACAGTAAAACAGCCAGGAAAGGTACGGTGGGGCTTACTCTGCTATGATATGATAGATATACTGTGATATAGAATGTTTGAGATTTTAAGTTGTTTTCACATATTATCCTACAACCATCTCAGTGATGCATGCAGGGAGTTGCCAATTAGAAAAAAGGAAAGAAGTCATTTTACGGTATCATCGCTTAACACTCTCCAGAAACGAAAAAGGACCTGGTCCCAATGCCTGCCAGCCCCAAGCTCTTGTCACACTTGGCATGACAAAAATCATGACAAAGATAAAAATAGCTAACACTTTACTTAGGACATGCCAGACACTATTCCAGAAAAAAAAAAAAAGGTACCTATACTACCTATATTCACTTTGTACACTAAAACTGCTGTTTGATCATCATCTCAATTTTATAAATAAGGCATCTAAGAGAGACGTTAAGTAACTCGCTCAAAGTCACACAGCTAGTTAATTGGCAAATTGGGCAAAATCGTGTAGGTTTGTTTCAGAGTTTGAGCTGTAACCACCATTCTACACCATTATCTCTTAATGGCTAAGAATTCTCTCCAGGGTGTTCATGGACTCCTCCCAACACCCAGCTCTATGCATTCCAGGCACCTTACATCCACGCCCTGGCCATTTAGCATTCTTAGTGGCTAAGAATGCCTTTTTGCCTCAAGAGAACACGAGGTGGTCACGATCCGGGGGCACAAAGAAGGCTCTTGCACGCAGCTACAGGAGGACCATTCATCTGTCTTCCAGGCATGAAGCTGAGCAAAGTAGCAGCAGGTATCAATACTTTTTGTTCAATCGTACTAATGTCAGAGAGAAGGGCAGTAATCTGCTGCAAGTTACACTGGCATTTAGCGGTGAAACCAGACCCAGGCCTAAAAACCAGGACACTAAACTGATAATAAAAAGCACCATATTATGACTTAAAGCATTCAAGCGAAGTGTTAATATAGTTCCGTCTATGTGTACTAGCCTCTGGCTCCAAATACTTCTTTTTATTTTTACACCTGCATTTCTCTTCCTCTTGGCACGAAGTGAGCAGACACTGTATGTTTGCTATTACTTTCAGCATGGTATATCACAGGAATGCCCACTGCCAACATTCTGAGTACCTTGGCCCTAGCTGAGAATGCCTTAAACTGATTCAGTTACACCTGGATAAAGATCTCTTGAAACACTTAATTGTATAAAATTTGGTCCAGGTGAAATCTGACTTCCTGTTTACATTCTTTATGTTACTTATTCACGTGGGACTTGGCCTCATCACCAAGCTCAGGATGGACGCAGATAGATGACTGTGGATGTTAAGTGCATCACAATTCTTTAATATGTTCCAAACACCTAGCCAATTTGTTTCCAAGCTTTTATTTATTGAATGTTCATCAGAAATTAAAGGTAATGTTAAGAAGAACATGACTTTCAATTTCTAACTTAAACAGATGTAACTAAATGATTTGATCTCTGCTGCTATCACATCACATTCATGATTGTTAATTATTTCTAACAGATCATATCCCATCTCAACACTATAGACTATCACCAACCACAGAAACAACAAGGCTTAACCAAATATTATGGAAATATGTGCGGACGCGTGTGTGTGACATCCAACGCAGAAGAGGCTCAAGTAGTGGCTAAGTATATGCATGAATGAATGAACACAACATACACACCAAACTAAGAATAACATCATAAAATCGAGAGAGATAAACATTCATTGTTCTGCCAAAACAGATTTTAGTGCTCTTCTCTATGTTTGAGGGCTGGACTTGTGTTAGGAGGTAGAGACAATGATCTGTACTAACCCATACTTAAGGGTTCTAAGAGTATTCTCCACCCTCTTGCCTCTGAACCCAAGACTATAGGTTGATGCCTGAAGCCTAGAGCTGACATCCTTCAGTGGATGTTAATAAGTTTGTCTTTTAAGAAGGGATCTAAGCTCAAATAATTTGGGGCACCGTTGGGATAAACATATAGCTTCAATGCTGCAGACCTTAGTCCATGAACATTACCAGGAGGGGTAAAAGCCTACACCCCTGGGAAAAACTCCACAGTCACAAACCCACTTTTCAACATATCTCCAATCATTCCCTATCTCAGGAAATGTTATCTGCTTGGAGCTACTACAATTCAATGTGATGAGGTCTCAGATCTCTTCTCAAGAAATAATTTTTAGAAAGAATGAGAAAAAAGTGGAAGAGTGTACAAGGGTCCAGAGGGGGCTTTACAAGAAGGGAAAGCGCCACCAAAGAAAAACACTGATTACGTTATAGTTTGACCTTGTGCAACCTAAACGTGCTAACCCTATTCCTCCAGTCCAAGGTCTGCAGGGCTGCATTTGTGCATAATGAGCATAGAGGGCCAGAGAGCCATCATTCCTAAGTCAACATTCCTTCCCAGGAAGCCAGAGGGCTTAGAGAGAAAGTTGTGTCAGACAAAAGCTGAAAGACACTTTAAAAAGTAGAGCCCCAAGCAAAAAAAAGAAAAAGATAGCAAGGCCAAGGTTCTAACTGATATTGCAAAGACAAGAGGAACGGTCAAAGAAACAATTCACAAAAGGGGATATGTATTTCTCTAGATACCTTCTTTGCCTTGAACTTAACAGTATAAAAGGAAATTTGGTATAATTCTATGATTAGTCATTATAAAAAGTTCATATCTTTGTAATGTTTTAAATTATAAAGACTTTCTGGGGTACCTGAGGGGCTGTCTGTTAAGCGTCTGCCTTTAGCTCAGCTCATGATCCCGGGGTCCTGGGTTCGAGCTCCACATCGGGCTCCCTGCTCAGTGGGGAGCCTGATTCTCCCTCTCGCTCTGCCCTTCCACCCCGCTTGTGCTGTCTCTATCGTGTGCACAAATAAATAAAATCTTAAAAAAACCTAAAAAAAGGCTTTCTGTTTCCATTACCTTATTTAAGAATCATTTTGAGACATATTATCTTTCCAAGCAGTCACCCAGCCCACCCTGGGTGTTTTTTTTACACTTTTTGTCTCACTGACACACTTAGAGAGAAAGTTGGGAGAGCTTTTGAGAGACAAAAGCTGGGAGAGCTTTTACATGGCTGGGTGGGGACAGCCGTGGGGCTATGATCTACCTAGATTTTTTTCATTCCAAATCCCAAGTTAGAATTGTTAGCACCTGATCAGAATGTCTTTCCAAATCACCTACGGTCTAAGGAATCTGGAGATCTAATTTTTGTATTAGAAAATGATATCTACTAATGTTAACTAGAGTTAAAGATGAACCCTATGCTGTTGTTTGAAGCATCGAGCTTAGCCCTCGGTGCTTCAGACAGATGCCATCATCTTCTGTTTACTGAGAGACTTGTTAGGAACAGTGAGTTTCCAATTTGGTGAAGTTTTGAATAGGAATCATTGCCATGGTACACTGTAAAATCATTACCCCAGCCTCCTCCCTTTCACAGAGGTGGAAAGAAAAGCACAAATTGTCTTTCTTCTGTCAAAACATATGGCCCTAACTCCTTTCAACTGAAAACAAAAGCATGAAATAATTACCAAATATAAGACTGTGGCACACACTGCAATGAAAGAAAAATAAGTATGTGAATTGTCAATATTTCTGTCCAATCAACCACCTCTTTATCTGCTATCCGTTTAAGGACCTGCCCCTCTCTCACGCCCAGGGCAAACTTTTAGGTAAAATCAGCCAGCGATATTTCACTGATGTAACACACAGCAGAGATTTTAGCTAGCACAAGGCTAGGTACTTTGGTACATTAAAAAAAAAAGGACTCTAGAATTATCATTAGGAGCCAGTCCAGAGACCTCAGATGTATAACAAGCAACTAGAAGACATACGTAAGTGAGTTGTATTTGTACAAAATATTTATGCCAAAGAAATGTCAAGGGAATTATCCAGGGTTATTCAAAGAATTCTTGAGGACGTGAGGGCTTAATAAAGAAGGGCAATAATATTCCTCAAAGGGAACAGGGCAGTAGAAGAACAAATTACCAATAAACAGTGCACCTCTTCAGGAACATTTAAAATATTATGGGGCGCCTGGGTGCTCAGTTGGTTAAGCGTCAGACTCAATTTTGGCTCAGGTCATGATTTCAGAGTCATGAGATATAGCCCTGCACTGGGCTCCAGGCTCAGTGAGGAGTCTGCTTCTCCTTCTTCCTCTGCCCACCCCCTGCTCATGCACACTTGTGCTCTCTCTTTCTCTCTCTCTCTCACCCCCCCCAAAAAAATATATATATATATAAAATTAAGTTGACTTTCTCTAATATTTGAATTTCAGATCCTTTTTCTCATCTGATCTAATTTTTCTTAATTTCAAAGATACACAGTTTAAAGATCTTCTACTGGCTACCTCAAATATTTTTCTGCAATAACAAGGGTATAAATACATATAAACAACAGTAATTAACAATGAAAATTACAGTAAGAATGCCCGTTTGATGTTCATCTAAGAAATGAAACCTTTGATAACTAAATTATTTTTTCAACAACTTTGAATCTTCAAAACTAGAAATGTAAAATCCAGATAATTGCTTAATATTAAGATAAGGGAAGCAGTTTAAGATTCTCAATGTTGACAAAATTAATGAGAGATTTTTTACAAGAAAAGGAACATGGCAGTTTTACATAATCAGAGGCCCAGAATTGATTTTTGTCTTTTTTTTTCTTCCTTGATAAATTAGTATCTAAGTGAGAACTTAAAAGAAATACAGAGAAATGTTAAAAAGAAGCAAGGGATGTTTCCTTTTTTCTTTCACCTGATGGAGAAACATCCATTAGACTATAGCCCTTTGCTTATATAATTAGGATACATTAGGTCCTTTGTCTGGAAAATCTCTTAATCGTAGGTAGATCTGGAATTTCCTAATCTCTAGATAGATGGATTATGTGTCTACCATGTGTGTTTGTGTGTGCCTGTGTGCATGCATATTTGTGTATATTGTGATAAAATTACAGGTTTATAAAATACGGCAGCAGGGGATGGGAAGGAACTGCTTAATGGGTATAGGGTTTCCTTTGGGTGTGATGGAAATGTTCTGAAACTAGACAGATGTGGTGGCTGCTCAACACTGTTAATGTATCAAATACCAGTGAATTGTTCATTTTAAAATGGTAATTTTACGTCATGTGAATTGCACCTCAATCAATGCAAACAAAACAAAACATAGTAGCAGGCTCATAACCTTTATGTTGTCCTTCACAAAAAGTATTAATGAGGACCCATCTGCAGGGAGATGGTATTCCAGTAGTAGAGAGGACCAAAGATGGGTCAAACTTCTTAAGCAGTATGTCTTGTCATCAATTGCTAGATGGAAAATTTAGGCAAATAATGTAGCCCTCTTAGGAGAGGAGGCTGTCTTTCCACTGAAATCAAAACTGCTCTTTCAGCAAAGTCATTCATGATCTCTTTGTTAGCAAACTCAATGGAAACTTTTTTTTAGCAAACTCATTCTACCAAGATGCACTATGGCTTAATGGGAGCATATATATGCCAAACCTATCAAACTGTACATTCAAATATGTATGATTTGTTGTATATCAATTATACCTCAAAAAATCAGTTAAGAAGTTAAAAAAAAGATGAAGTTATGATTCTCCCTCATTGCCAAAATATCTTAAGTGAGTTAACTAGCTATAAATAATGGTCTCTAATGTGCTCTTAGGAGCAGAACATTTTTCCACTTTTGATTCTATTGCTCATTAATTGACTACAGGTAGGTCATTAACCTCTCTTTCAATCTTAAGATATTTGAAAAGTAGAAATCATAACATCTGCTGCTACACAGAGATGCAGTACAAATAAGATCACACACTGAGAAAACACCTTGAAAAAGTATGGACCTCAACGTTCCTCATTTGTATAGCATGTTCAGCACCCTGATGATGCTTGAAATATTTTTTGATGGTGATGAGTCTGGTTTTTTTTAATGGAAAACCTCTTGATAGGTGAACAACATAGTCAGCTTTGGTCTCTAACAAGCACAAACAGGAAGGGTACCAGTGCTGTAATATAGACAGGATCATGGACCAAAATCCTTTTACAAAAATGAGTTCAGTAAGTTTTCATCAAATATTATTTCATCTTCTAAATTGTCCCAGCATTTTACTTCAGAAATGTGTAAATTTTATGAAGTATAGAAGTCTTTTCTCCCATAAAACACAATGGGCTCCTGGGGGGAAGGGGGAAGAGGGTATGATTTGGAGCACATTTCATGCAAAGGCTTGCCCACAGCAGATACCCAAGAAATAGTCACTAAGCAAACAAGGGAAAGAGCCAAAGTAAAAGAGAACCAATTCTTTCTTTCACTATAAAAGCTTACACAGCAGATTTTTAGCACTGAAGTGCCTTACAGAAGTATACCTCAGGTATCTTTATCAAGAAAAACTGTCCTCTGAATCATGAATGGCTTCTTGAAGGTACTGCACACGAGGGGTGAGCCCCTGGCCTCATATTGGGATGAGGACATCATGTGGAGATAACACAGATGTGTAAGATACCACACATACTACACTGCAATTCCACAGACATTCAGCATTGGATGTGCAAAACTTCTCAAGGAACTCACGTAAAATTTATGAATATTGCTGACTTGCTCTACCTGTGATATCTGTTCCTTAGTTTCTGTGTCCACCTTTTAAAAATAAAGACTGCATGAAACCACAACAGAAAGTCAGTCTGTGACTTTAATTCCCCCCCCAAAAAAAAGGTTGAGAAACACAAGTCACAGGTAGGTTAAGAGTACACATCACCTTTAACCGTGTTTTCTACCATTTCTGTTTGATAGGAACCCCCAAACCGACTGGAATGTGATAAGGAGGCATAGCTCAGAATATAAATCAAGCTGCACCCACCACTTTAAAAACTCTCCCTTTCCATCTGCCATCTGATGTGTCCTGTTCTTTCATGGCTCTGTTCAGATGTTTCATCTCATTGGTTTGTATGGCTTGCTTTCCCCTTTGCATGTCTTCTATCTTGTGTTGCTGTCTTCTGTTTTATATTTATGATCTGTTTTCCCAAATATGTTCCAGTTCCCTGGGGTGTGTGTGTGTCTCATTCTCTTTTCCTTCACTCTCTCTGTCTGGTAGATAAGATGCTTGATGCTCATTTTCTGGTGATGATGATGATGATGACAATGACAATGACAATGATGATGGAAAAGCAGCTGGTGATGCCCTTTCTCTATTTCTTTACCTTCCCTCCACATCCACTACCCCAGTGGAACTGCTCAAGAGCTCCTGGATGCTGCAGCCCAAGATCATCTTTATCTCTCAGCAACACTGGACATTGTTGACTACTTCTTCCTTACAGTCAGATTTGCTTCCCTTGGCTTCTCTGACTAGGTTTTCCTGGTCTTTCTCCTATCCTTCTGGACTTTCAAATTCAATGACCTCTTGGGCATACCCATTTGAAGCGCTCCTTATTACAGTCATGATAAGATCTAAACTCCTTTATTGGGTGCACAAGGCAGTGTATGATCTGGCCACTGCTGACCTTTTCAGTCCCATCCCTTACTACTATCCTTTGGCACTATGAGCTCCAGCCATCCTGAATGACTTTCAGATAACAGTATATGCCATGCTCTTCCTTGATCCAGCATTTTGCTTGTTTAATACCCATTCATTCTTGGACCCTGCTTCCTTCAGGCCAAATCTGGGACAGGCACCCCTCCTGTGTCCATCTCTAGCAGTCTGGTGCTCCCTCACCAGTGCATTATCAAACTACATTTGGGCTGTCTAGGTCCTTGTCTATCTCATGTCTGTCTTGTTCAGAGCTATATTCTAGCACCTTATGTCATGGTAGGCAATGAAGTTCCTACCACCATTTGAGTGGAGGAATTAAGAAAAGTACATTAAAAACATTTTAAACAACCAAAATAGCTTCCCTATAAAATAAAATCCACCACCTTTCTAAAACTTCAAACTGATATGACTCAGATGATGGCGCCAGTCCAAAGGACAGATTAAAGATTTTGTCCAAGGACACATCAGTGACTTACCTTCAGTGGGTAAAGCCTGAAGCTCCGCTGATTTTGTTCCCTAAATTCCCCTGTGGTCTGGTCCTGTACTTAAAGCCAGATGCCCAAGAACAAGATACCAAGAGGAGAAGATAAGAGGTCTCTAAGGTCTTTGCAATTGTCCCAGGACTTAGAATCCCTAATGTTGGCTCTCTAGAGTACATTGTGGAAAAGAGAAGGCAAACTCCTACCACCTACAGAGAAGGCTGCAGAGCTCAGGAGTGAAAAAGAACAGGAACTCTGAGCTTGGTAGTAGTGTATGGCTGGGCTACCACCTAATGTCAAGAGAGGGTACCATTTAACCTCATGGAAGTTTTATCTGCAGTAGTTTATCACTTTGATTTAACGGGCAACATCAATTTCTGGGCCAGTTTTTTTTTTTTTTTTTTTTTAATAATGATGCTTTCCTTCTGCTGCACACCAGTCATACCAAAGAGGGCCATACCAGTATGACTGTTCCTAAAGGTGAAATGATCTGTGGTATTTTCTAAAAAAAGTCTGTTGTGAACCAACTGAGTGAGAAAATGCTAAGATTTGCATTTTCTTGAAATGTGATGCTATTTTTGAGCTTCTAATTGAAAAAAATTTAAACTGCAAGTAATTAAGTGTGGGGGAGCACACCAAAGGTGGCTCGTATTTAGGCACATGGTAAACCGATTTGCCGTTGAACTGGGAGGCTAATATTAGGGGTGGGTAAGCCAAACCATGGCTTGTGTTTGTTCAGTGTCTCATACTATTTTTCGAATGTCATGGGCTCAGCAAAACCCAAAACACATTTTCTCAGCACTTCTATTTTTCAACCCATATGTATTTCTAGAGACGTTTAATTCATATGTTTCTGATTTATTTACATGCAAGTCATCAGAATGTTGTTTTGTGTGAACTATTTGATGTCCAGGAAGCCTGTTGAGCCTTTCCTTTGAGGTTTTTCTTTTTTTTTTTTTTCCTTAGGATCAGGAAGCCATGATTTGCAAATACAGAAAGAAAGGAAGGAAGGAAGGAAGGAAGGAAGGAAGGAAGGAAGGAAAGAAAGAAAGAAAGAAAGAAAGAAAGAAAGAAAGAAAGAAAGAAAGAAAGAAAGAAAGAAAGAAAGAAAGAAAGAAAGAAAAAGAAAGACTCATCAAAACCTCCAATATTTTCTCCTCAAAGGTTCAAATTTTGTTCAAAAGGAGGTGGTGTAAAGTCAGTACAATTCTGCAGTTGGAAGACCTTGCATTTTCCTGTTCCTAATTGACATTGCCCTTCTAGATAGTAGTAATGTCTTCCTTGTGGACATAAAAGTGCATATTTGTGCAATGTATGAACAAGAACAGGTCCTAAAGAGAGGCGATGAGCTCTTCAATGTATGAACAAGAACAGGTCCTAAAGAGAGGCGATGAGCTCTTCAAAGATCAAGTGAATGTGTTCTGCAACACGGTATCTGGGGCCAGGGAGGGGGTCTCCACATCTAGAGAGAGGAAAGTAGTTATCACTTTTCCAAGAGAGTCCTGAGAATTTTTCATCCCACCAGGGACTTCTCAGGCATTCTCTTTCCTCAATTTATAAAAGTAACTCTAATTCAAGTGTGATGTGATAGTTGTTTGCATACATCAAAAAAACCCATAATATTATAAATATTTCTCCATCTGTGAGTAACTACAAACTAAGAAAAGAAAGAAAGCAAAAAAGAAAGAAAACTAGTAATTTTACTGCTTTCAAGGAATTAATTAGTTTAAGGATCCCTGTATTCAGACTTTTGACAAAACAGTCTTTTCTTTTTCTTTGATAAGGATTAAGACTCTATATATTAGCACATGTGGGGGCGGGTTCATCTTTTAGGATCATTGGTGTCTACATAAATTCGACCATTTAAAAAGATAATCCAAAATGTAGAAATATTTTAGAAGACTGAATAAAGTTTCAATAGGGAGTGGTTTTTAAAGTAGTGGATAGTTTTTTAAAAAAGAAATTGTATATAAAAAAGTTGCTTCCTCAGCAAACTTACCTAAATTTCAGTCCCAAAACCAAATTAATGCTGGGTAAGAAGCATATAGGTGGTATCCAGCACTATCTCATGCCTCTGTAGTGTGTCTCTAAAACATAAACCCACATTTCCCATCAGACTCTTTATCCTCTGCTGGGGGGACAGATTAGGAATGCTAATTAATCTGAGCAGGGATGGGAAGATTTCTACCTATGCTGCCTTTCAAAACAGAGATATCTCTCTTCCTGAAAACTCTTTTCCATTTCCCATTTCAAAACCAGAATGGTTAGGGCCAAAAGATTGAAAAATTTTCTCAAATCAAATATCTCCCCAGCACAGCTACTGTTAAGTGACCCAACAAGTTCTAAAACAGGCTTACAACCCATACACTACATTATTTTGCTATGAGTCCTCAATAGCATATATTTCAGGAAAGCAACAATTTTTTTTTTTTAAATCACCAAATTGGACTTCTCAACACATCAGTCTTTGAAAGCACCTGATATGGCATGAGCATCAGGTAGAAATGTTAAGTCTTAAGCTGTCAAACTGAAGGGTAATTTAAAGTTATTGTATGTGTCCACTATCAGTCAAATAACCAAGTAGCCACTATCAAAATATATGACTAGAGCAAATCAATTAATCACCAGTTACTGTGAATTCAAACACAGCTCAGAGGACAAAACTGTAGGAAGATTACCAAATAGCAAAATATAATCATTATCAAGACTGAAAGAAGGAAGGAAGGAAGGAAGGAAGGAAGGAAGGAAGAAAGAAAGAAAGAAAGAGAGAAAAACAACCATTTAGAAAGCCAATCTGTATATTTTAAGGATAAACTTGGGTAAAGAAAAAAGGTAGCCCTGGGCAAATATCTTAAGAAACAGTCAACTGCTATTGTAAAATTATGGTCTGTTTTATCTACAGAGTCTATCACACAGACATCTCCCTATAATTTAAGTCAACAACTGAAATTTTTAGTTTTTACTGCCTTTCGATAAAGATCAGCTCTGATGTAGAAATAAATATGAAGTGTGTTGAGTATTATGGTTAAGTTTCAATTGCTGGGCTTCAGAACTAATAATTCACCTCACATTTGAAAAACTTTTTTGGAGGGCCATATTTTTATGTTTTGTTCCTGGTTCGCTGGTTTTCAGTTTAAAAGAAGGAAGATGATAATAGAAACATTCACTCATGAGAAACCGCATTACCTTTTAAAACTATATAAATTCCTAATTGTGAGCAGTATTTCGAAATGCAATAGTTGAAGTAAAAAAGTCATAGCCTCATGGGCTACCCATCTGTAGAACAGATTACAAGACATGTGAATTTGAGAGCATTATAGAAAAATGTTACTTGGAAAGAAAACATTTTCATGGGTAGCTTTAAAAGTGTCTATAATGTTCTTTTCCCTTCTTTGCCTTTCTGTCCCCCAATACTAGACCTTCCCTTGGCAAACTCACAGATGCAATCCCCTGCTGCGCAGCAGTAATGAGGAGCCTCCCCCTGGGTACCCCCCACTGTCACAAATTTAGTCAGAAAGAAGTCACTGTGTATGGGAGAGATGGGTCTCCAGTGTCTCCCTTCTGAAGGGAAATGCTCATATAGACCTAGGCACCCCAACTTGCTCCTCCATTTTATGGCCCGAGATGTACTGGAAAAGAGAACCTCAAAGAAATCCTGCCCCTGTGCATCATATGCTCAAACAATTCAAAGAGGTGTCCTAGATGAAATGCGTGCGTGCTCTCTCTCTCTCTCTCTCTCTCTCTCACACACACACACACACACACACACACATACACTAATCTCTATTGCTGCCATTTTTCAGTGTCATTTCAATGTTTAACAACCTGAACTAATAGCCATTTTAAAACATGTCCCGAGCTTCTGGAGAGAACCCACTCCCCACCACCCATTTGTTTTTTAACTTTAGTATAATTCTGATCATCTTGATGGACCTACCTGCTCTGGGATTTTAACACAGAGCAGACAATTTTTTTTTTTTGTTTGTTTTAATTGAAGGTCCTTAATGTGGGCCACATGTTTCTGGCGGTGATTTGGAAATACAGAGGAGCAGGGGCAGAGAAGGCAAAGTGTAGAGGGTTGGGGAGGGGAGGTGGGGCGGGAGGAGAGTGGGGAGGGGCTGGATGATGAAAAGACCAGTTCCACAAGCAAAGCACATTAGCAACCCAGAGTGGAAAGGGCCGGAAGGAAAACCCACCCACCTCACCCCTGCGTTCATTCTATCAACCTGCAATTGCTGCAATCAAAACCATATGTCGGTTCTTCCAGATCTTTCTCACAGGACAAACATGCAAAGGGCCTCAGGCCTGGCGTTGCCATCAAATGGTAATTGATACCATATGAGCCACAAAATAGAAAAGCACATGCAAACAGCAACCTCTCTCGCTGCACCCCCCCCCCCCCACATCCCAAACCCCTCTCGGCCCCTTGAGAGGGATGAAATTGCAGGTCTTGCCGGGCTGCTAAGTGCACTGTGCACCATGAAAAACAAGTGTACACGGCTCCAGGAACCACCTGTAAATCAGAGAGAAAGGAGGGTCCGCTAGCCAAGAGCCGGTCCCAGAGAACAGGCGAAGGCGAAAGGTCACTGCAGGTTAATACAAGGTCATCGATCATGGGGAAAAATGAACACAGGTGTGAAGCAGATCACAGGCCTGCGAGCAGGGAATGACCTCCCAGTCCCACGGCACATCCGGCCTGGAGAAAGCTGGTACCCGCTAAGCCACATCTGTCTTCCTCTCCTGCAAGTGAGATAGTGGGAAAGTGGAAACCGCTCCTCAATTACAAGGCAATTAGAAGGCAAGGGACTCCAGTCCCGCATCTGCTGTCCCCTTCTCTGAAGCTCTTTCTGCATCCCATTGTTTTCATCCAAGAAAAAAAAAATCCACAAAACCTGCTGAGCTGGAGGTCCTGGCAGTCGCTGGTTGAATGTAATACAGTAGGTAAAACACATCTCCCATTCCCACCAACACTGACAGACCGCAAGTAGCATACGGCTCTCGCCTCTGCATGTATATATTTTCTTATTAACTCGATCGGGCAGAAATTTGCAGAGATTTGTTTGGATTTAGAAGTCACAACAGAATGTCAGTTTTACAAACCAAGGCTCATTCTGTGGTAAAATGTACAGCTCTGGACCCGACCATTCACCGCACACATCTATTTGTTCCAATTCCTCCAGCAGCCGCTTCTGAACAAACAACCGACTTACTCTAAACACACGCAATGGGTCTAATTTTTCCTCCTTCTGCCTATCCCATTATATGTGATATTTTAGTCTTATAGATCTTATGAAGTTTAAATATTTTCCAGATGGGACTAGGGAGTACAGAACCCTGTAAACACTCTAAGTTATAAAAAGACCAACCAAATACTTAAAACAGAAGAGAAAGATGATAGAACAGTCTTCTTTTGCGAGCAGCAACCTCATGAACGAATACCACAAACTGTAAAGGGGGGGGCAGATATCAACTCTCTTTTTCTTCCCCCCAAATTCTCCAGGATTGGCTGATTCATCCTCATTTAGGTTGTGTCTGTTTATATCTATTCTAATTAAAGCATTTCCCCCCAAAAAGACGATTCAAGCTCCATTTACAATTCAATACATCTCAATGGTAAGAAAGAAAAGCGTGGTTGTAACCTAACGATAAGGTGCACCCGTCCCACAGAGGGATCCTGAGAAGGCCTTGCCATTCAACCCCTTTGCCCAGATTCTCAGCAGTCCTCTCTTCCTGAGCCTGTGGCCCCAAAAGCCCTGTACAAGGGGATGTTTCCCAAGGATCCTCAGCCTAGAGGCAATGCAGGACCATTCATAATGACACTCAGCACAGATCCAAGAGAGAAAGAAGTGAATGCATGAGGGGAGCAAAGTAACCAAGGGCAGGGAATTAAAATGAAAATCCTGCCGCATGGCAGGGGAGGAAAGAAGTAAGCAAAGCGAATGGGCAGAATATAAGCCAAGCAACACAGTGGAGCTCACAAGGGGTGCGATCAGGCAGGCTCGGGATAACCACTCTGGGGAGACTCTGACCTTACCTCTGCTTTCCCTTCGTGGTCCAGTCAACATAACCCTGTATCTGAGCATCTGCATTGTTTAAATTTCATCCTGTGCTGTTGTTTGCTGATTGGTCAGACATGGCTGACAGCATCAGAACTGCCGTCTGACAGACAAGGAGCAAGCAGGACCACAGCACCAGAACTCATAATAGGAGGGAGAGAGGGAACTTCATGCTGGATATATGAACTCAGACCCGCAGACGTCTGCCGCAAGGCCTGGGGCTCGCCTCGGGGTGGGAGGGCCTAGGAAGAGACTGGGAGGAGGGCAAGGAGAGGGGGAGGTGGGACAAGCCCAGCCACCCGAGTGACCAAGCACGAGGCTTCCCCTGGATGGAGCTGCATCTGGACCACGTTTAGCAGCTTCCCTCTCGCCACTCCCAGTTCCTCCGGGGGACAGAGGAGGCTTCTCTCCCTGAAGGCCTTCTCTACAGAGTAAAAGTGGGGTTTCCGGTTTGGGATATAGTAGTTGTCCTTTCCTTTACTTGTTTTTCAAAATTTCTGACATTTTCCAGAGAATACAGCAGCTACTAATGAGAGGCTAGTTGACAAAAGCATGCCATCCAGATTTTTGCTGGAGAGAGGAATGGCCTCCAACTTAATGGCACTCTTTAATGACATGGTAAAGCAAAAAGGAGAAGAAAAGACAAAGGTTGAAGGTGTTTGGAAATGGTTAGTGAAATTGCTGGAGAAATAATGGAACAGAGAGAAAAGAAAGGAAATAGCTTGAAACTGGGGGGAGGAGGGAGGAGCTGCTCCTGCTGAGTTACAGGGTATGTCTTCATCCTGACCCAAGTGCCTGTTTCCCTCCAGGCCGACAGGAGCCACTGAGAACAGTGGCTGGCCATGGATCACTCTCTACTCTTGCCACACACACACACACACACACACACACACACACACACACACACACACACACACACACACACAGCCTGAACCAGTCTACTGGCCAACAGGTACAATTGAATCTACCTGCTATTAATGCAGGATCATTTTTCCCCATGAAAATTCATATTTAGAGTTTTCACCTCCAGTTAAGGATCAATTTGAACACTGGCCTTCAGGTACCCGCTACCCCAAATCATGACTGTACAATTCTGGGGAAAACATTTAAAAACCCAAGCAGAATTCTCCAATGCTCAGCAAAGAACATTACTTGTAAATGTCCTTTTTCCCAGCATTATTTGCTCGCAGGAGTTTTGGGAAGGTATCACACGTTTATTGCAGAAGAAGACATGTAAGGTACAGCGAGGGTAACAGCAATAAAAAAAAGAGATGGATATTTTACCAAGGATAAAATAAGAGCCTGAGAGATGGGGTTATTACCACTAGCCAGGTAAATGGACAGAAAAATAAGATGCTTTGGCTGAAGGGAAGGAAAAGGTCGATACAATGTGAAAAGCAAGACTCAATAAAAATCCTGCAAAACAACCACCACCACTGATCTAACATCCATTTGAAAAAGTAAAATGGCAGAACAGGGCACAATAAATCCATCTAGTTCAAAATGAAATAAAAATTCCACCATGGTCTTCACACCCCCAGAAAGAAAAGAAAGATCTCATTTCTTCCCTTCATTTTGAAGACACTAGTTATACAAAAGTAATTTTTGAAATAAAGCTAGAAAGACACACCAGTGAAGCCTGAAGAGGCAAGGAAAGGGAATGAGCATAAAGGAATTGTATCTAAAAATGAGACAACAAAGTAGGAAGAAAAATGAACATAAGCAAAACTAGAGGGTTGATGTGAAGCAAGTTCTGGACAGAAGGAGAAGTCCGGGGAGAAAGAGGTGCTCAGAGGGTTGGATTTCATTCGGAGAAGAGAAATCTGATGTGAATGAGACATACCTATGCAGGTATACAGAAACAACTGATCAACAGAAAGCACAAGGAAGGATGCAGGAATGGGGCAAAGGGTTTAAGAGGATAAAGGTAATGCAAACGAGATCAGACACTAGCTGGGAACACAGAATGCAGTCTGTCAGGAGCAGAAGGAAAGTGCCTTAGGATTTCTAGAATTACAAATACAATTTTGCTAAAGGTACATGGCACCGAAAAAACCATCACAGGCTTGAGGAGACTAGATGAAGACAATTTCATGCATTTCTTGCCTCCGTTTTCTAAAAATTTCCCTAATCTCCAGGATCTGCTTGCAATTGCATGAGACAACAATAAAAATATGGCACAAGGGCCTCACTTCCCATACGATTCCTGGTTAGAAATGAACCTAGGCAGTGCAAACAGTATTTGGGGGGCACTTTTCATTACCCATGATATGCAAGGTACAAGTTCTCTTGAAGAAATATTGATGCAAGACCAAAGGAAATCTTCTGATCTTCATTCAAAATGCTGATGCTACCTTGGAATCCATGCACTAAATATTTTAAAGATCAAGCAAGAGAATGTCATTTGAGAAGATAGCATTTCTAGCGCTGGCCCTGAGACTCTGTCTGACCATCCTTTCAAGCTCCGGGGCCTTGTGTTTAACTCAGCAGAGGCTCACGTGGGTTTCACTGATAAACCGGTAATTGCGTATCTGGTGGAAAAGTCTACAGCTCTGTAAAGCAGGAAGGGAAGGGAGAGGACAGTGGTTTTCAGGTGCTGAGACACAATAAAAACAATGAAGAAAGAAAATGTTTGCTTTTTACGTCAACTGAGATGTCAGTACCCATTAATAAATCTATCTGCTAAATCTACTCTTATTCATGTGGGACATCACCAATTTAAAGTAAAATAAATTATCTTTAATTAAATGGAATTGTCTTCCTCCTGCTATCATCCCCAATTATTACATTCTAATCAGCCCTTTAGGGAGAAGGCACGAGAGAAGGCTGAGAAGCACACTGACTATAAACAATTTCTCTTTCTGTCAAGTGATACAATTTTTATCTTAATTGTTGTTTATAACTGTAATTTTAAAATATAAATAATGAAAGCTACAAAAATTTTTATCATTTATGGGGGGGGATGCTACATGGTCACTTCTAAACTTTCCCTTTACTTTCTCTGTGTGAAAATTTCAGGATTCCAAGGAAGCCGTTAGAGGCTAAGCAAATTATCTATTAAAACCTAATCTGTTACTTTTATTTCCAGCACAAAAGCACCAGTTTTAATTAATACTTTAAAATATATAGCACTGGGCGCCTGGGTGGCTCAGTTGGTTAAGCGACTGCCTCCGGCTCAGGTCATGATCCTGGAGTCCCGGGATCGAGTCCCGCATCGGGCTCCCTGCTCAGCGGGGAGTCTGCTTCTCCCTCTGACCCTCCTCCCTCTCGTGCTTGCTCTCTCTCATTCTCTCTCTCTCTCAAATAAATAAATAAAATCTTTAAAAAAAATAAATAAAATATATAGCACAAACTGAGTGCCAGCTATGGTATTTTTAGGTTGTTAGGGGTTACTGAATGGTATCAATTTATGTTTCCACAAGAATGGCATATACACTTTAAAAGTTAAGACATGTTAACTGTGCAAAAGGAAGAGGCTGATCCGCTTACAAATATTCAGCTCCCGACGACCCGGCATCCCTCTTTTCTCTCTTTCTTTTTTTTTAAACTGCACTCAAATTCTAAGAAAAGCAATGTATGTTTTAACCTTGATTTGTATGAAGGATGCTCTCCATCACCAGTTCTCATATTGAAGCAATCCTGCCCACCAAACGAAATGGTGACATCAACAAGCAAATCCAAGAGGGGCTCACCCCCGCCCCAGTGGCACAGAGGTGAAATATTTTCCCAAAGAGTAATGAAGAATGAATTTAAGGGCAAATGAGTCAAATCTCTGCACATATGTTGTAACGGGGTGCGGGTCCCATCTTTCTCCCGACCCCCAGCTTGTTTTTTTTTTTTATTTGTTTGTTTCACTTTTTTAACTGTGGACTTTTGTGAGGGTGGGGAATTTTCTTTTAGCTTTCTATGTAACAACAAAAGTAACCACTGAAATTGGGAAATTGATCTCCTGTCTAGAATAAATAGGTGGGGGTATTGACTGTTTTCTGACTTAGTGTTACTTTTAAAAATGTATTTTTTTCAGGGTGTAGTAGTACTGTTTTCATTTAGTATTGCCTTTGAATTGCCGCCTACAGAAGTAAAAAAAGAAACCACAGCTATACAAGCCTGCTGACTTTCTTATAAAAGAACCAGTTTTAAACTTGTTTATACTACTGATTCCAAATGAATTCAAGATGGTGGCTAGTTAAAGAAAGAGAACCCATGCCAGGAAGTTTGATCAAAGAACTTCAATTCAGCAATGTTCAGTTTTAATTGACCACTAATTAAGCTACATTAGTCCAAGAAAGGTCTGTATCACTTTGAGTAATAAAGAAAAGAATTAATTTAACCCTGTGTCAGTCAGCTTTAGTAAATTCATCTGAAAGCAACTTCTCAAACGACAAGCATGAAAGAGGTGTCTCGTGTTAAATGCCAAAAGTGGTCTACAGAATTCAGAGAGGACCAGAGACTCAGTTTTCAAGTGCATTTGTTACTTTGCTAGTGATGTCACCTTGCAGGTATAATTATCTTCATTACAGATACAAAGATGTCAGCTTTACTCCCTGGGTTGCAAAGGGTTGCTTTAAAATTGGATTCAAAACATGGCATCATACCAGCCACAGTTTTAACTTTCCTGTATTCTAGACAAAAATAGAGTGGATTTGCAAAATCATGAGAATTTTCAAAGGGTTGGAACTCTCCTTCTGGGAAAAGTGAGTTGAAGAATAAGGGGGAAAAAAAAAACAACTGCAATAACACCACCAGAAAAGCTCATTATAATTAGGAACCACAAACTATGACAAGCCTGACAACAGCATTTAAAAGTCCATGTGTTAAAATAGTTCATTTCTGAAAATCCAGTTGCAAAATTTTTCTTCCATCAAAAAATTTTATGTTCACAATTCTAATAAAAAAAAGTCTCAGGAAGGAAAAAAAACATAAAACAGCAAAACCCCATTTCGGGATTTAACATCAAAATGTAAGACATAGGAATACATTGCTTTACAACTTGGTGTTTATGACTTTTAAAGTCCTGCACATTAACCGAGAGGTAAATTCCCTATGATGACATGGCAAATATAAAATAGTGAAATATGTTTACATTTTAAAAATAAACCCAAATGTCAATAGTATACTGGATTTTATGTTATAGCAATAACCCCCACCCTTCACGCCTGTACGAAGAACACTGAATCTTACAGCACTGAATCTTACAGCACTGAATGTCGCCAGGGCCAAACACCCTTCAGGAGGAATATCCTTATGGCCTCAACACACATTATATTTTGTCTTAATGATTTCTGGCAACCGACTACTGCATTTTCTACAATAGAATTTAATGAATAATATTTTTTTTTACATTCTGCCAGTACTCATTAAAATGCACTTGTTTGTGAAATGCAATAGCTAGCTACTATATGAAACCAAAATATTAATGCAAATTGGCATTTCTAAGTTTAAAGCAGTATTTGCATAACGGGAACTAAACATGATACAAGCTGAAAGAGTACACAGAACACAAATGCCTCTTAACACCATAATTATTAATGAGAGAAATGATGGCTTGCTTATACCATTAGAAGCCCAAGGAGAAAGCATCTGCCAGGATATGCCATTATGGGCTCCTGGTGCTCCCAACAACAGGATGATGGGAGAAATTCTGCAATCATCTAATCTATTAAAGTACTATAGGTACAAGCACAAATACACGCATTCCCTGTGTTTCATATTCGAGGACCAGCCATTCATCCAGGGCCATCCATAATTACAAAGGAAAAATAATCGATACAATTTTGAATGTTCAAGTATGAATGGAAAGTGGTCATCAGCACCATCAACATTCATCAGGCACATTTCTCCAACTCAGCGATGGAGTGAAAAGACATATATTTTTATTCATTCATTTATTCTACAAAGAATACCCTACCAGGCTACTTGGAGAGGAGAAACCTTGAGAAACTTAACATTAAAAGGAGTTCCCATACTTACTAGTTCAATCAACAAATGTCATTTGAGGACCTCTATGTGCATATTGTTGTGCTAATCCTTGAGGGGAAGATAAAGAGGTAAAGTTTGTCCTCCAGGGGCACCTGGCTGGCTCAGTCTGTAGAGCCTCCCACTATTGAGCACAGGGTCCTGAGTTTGAACCCCATGTTGGACACAGAGTTTACTTAAAAAAAAAAAAAAAAAAAAAGCTTATCTTCCAAATGCCGAAAAGCTTGACAGTGACGGGAAGACATAAAAATTTCAAAACACAAAGTCAGTCAGGTTAGGACCTAAATGAGTGTTAAGGATAAGACCTACAGACTTTTTCATTTATTATCAAAACATTTAGATTACATGAATAAATACATATTATTTTTATTTTAATAAAATACTTTTTAGTAGAACAGCCAGAAGGCAGGTATGAGCTCTTTAAATCCCACGGAGGCCAACTCTCGGTGAACATTCCACTCGAGGGTCATGCCTAACTGTATGTATACACGGATGCATGTATGATACAACCTTGAGTCATTTATTCGGCTTGGTTGTGTACAATATGCTAACAAGTGTATAAAGGTTCCTTAACACATGGCCCCTCTTTGGGAAGATTTCTCTGATTCAGAGAAAGGTCATTCAAGGGCTGATTCCTTTGAAAAGTTTGTCTACCTCGAGCTTCAAATTTCATAATGAAGAGATGAACATGGATGGGATAAGCATTCACTAAAATGTGAGGTAGCCTTAAAATATCAATTCTTAACTTCAGGTGTTTGCTGAATAGAAAGCTACAAAAAATTCAAAAATATACTGAAATATACAGCAGAAGTGAGTCTAGTTCTGTTACAGTCCGTAAGAGGTTAGCAAGTGGTTTGATCCTGTAACACTCCCATTTCCCAGACCGGCCCTATCCATTAGAATTTTCTACAATGATGCACATGTTCTATATCTGTGCTGTCCAATATGGTAGCACATGAAATGTGGCTAGTGTGACCAAGGAAATAAATTTTAAAATTGCATATTAATTAATTTACATTTAATGTTAATAGCTACATGTGGCCAGTGGCGACCTCACCGGACAATGCATTCCTAAACCGTGGAATGGGCTAAGTACATTCAGACCATCTACTGTACTGGAGTGCAGGAAGGATTAAGCAAGAAGGTACTTTAGAAAGGCTCCTGAAAGAACTGAGGCCTGCAAGTGTGGTTTATTAAATATTGATTATTACCACAATAAAATATTAACTGTGAGCTTTATTTTAGCTGTAAACCACTTTCCTAAAAATTAAAAAAAGTCAAAATAAGATTGATTTTATACTCCATAAATGTCTGACTTAAACACCACACAAGCAAGCTTCCTGTAAAAACAGTATGTAAGCAAGCGAGTCATTGTTCTACAAATATTCAGAGGATGCTCCTGGGGTATATGGAAGATAAGAAAATTCTTGACAGTCCAACACAGATAATCAGGGATTGGTCGAAACTGAAAACAAGGCTAATGTTTCCTCAAAGAGCTTTGGCTTGAAGTAAATTTGCAATTAGAACAAAAATTACCATCTCCCAGAAACAGAAATACCCAAATCAATGAAATGATCACCAAAAATGGTAACCTTTATTACTTGCTTGGCATGCAAAAAGATATTTACAAGTTTGCTTTTCAGTTCACTTTGAGTACAGACAGCCTTTCCAATAAAACGTGGAAAACTAACAGAAATAGATGCCAACTTAGGGCAATCTTATAAGATGGTTTCAGTTGGAATGGGCACAGTGAAACGCAAAGGCATCAATGTGATTTTACTAGAACCCTGGTGTACCAAATGGACAGGGAAATGGAGAGAGTCTCAGACCAGAATCTGAGGAGGCTCGTGGGATGGAACTGAAAGGTAACAACCAATGGGTTAAACAATAAGAGTCTGTACTCCAAAGACAGACTGCAAATCAGAGCTGCCACTCCCGTGCCCAGCTGCCATCTCTACTCTGATCGAACCTCGTAGAGCATGGGGAGGAAATTGAAGAGTGGCACTAGTTACTGTTAGACTTGGCAGCTCTCTCTAAACCTTGGCATCTAAGAAGTGAGGTGTGCTTCTGGGTTCTACAAGTTGGCAGGTGTAAGACTCTGCCACCAGATACCGCCACCTTCCTCCACAGGGTGCTAGGGAAGGCAATCGAGGTTTCAAAAATCACTTCCCAATCCCTGCCAGGAATTATCCAACACTGATGGGAAGCACAGCATGGCAGGAAGAGAGATCCCTAGTTGTGAGTGGATGAAGAAGCTGCATTATTGGGAAAGCGTGAAAAGAGAGTTTTTCATGTTGGTTTTAATTTTTGTCTTAGCACAGAGGATATATTTAATGATGATGCAAATAATGTCCTTAATGTCCAAAAATACTTAAATGTAGTATTAGTTTCTTTATGCTAATTTATTTTCTTCTTTGCCTCTTTATGACCTACAGGAAAAAATTAATGGTAATAAGCTCTCTTTTAGGATGATTCTGATGAACCCACAGTTACACTGAGAGAGTTTTCAAGGTATTTTGAAAGGCAAGATATAAATATGTATTTAGGGTATGGAGAAATGTACATTATTGATTCAACATATTCTAACAGCTGCTTTGAAGTCATTCCAGTTGGTTCACAAATAATGTACTACATTTACAACACTTCAAATAAAATCCCACATTTTCATGGTAAATGGTGGAAATACCTGGACAATACTATAGTATGCTATGCCAGTGAGAGAGACAGAGAAAATTGATACGGAAAGAAAAGAGAAGCAAGCTACAATCATTTGTAAGGTGGCTCACCACGCCAGGAAGTAATTATTAAGGTCCAGATGCATTACATCTAAAGCAGGACTTCTTAGCCTCGGCACTAGGGAAGGGGTGACCCGTACACTGTGGTTGATGAGCAGCAACCCTGGCCTCTAGATGCCAGAGGCAATCTCTCACCCTCCTACGGCAGTTGTGACAATCAAAAATGTTCCAGATATTGCCACATGTCCCCTGGGGGGCACCACTGTTCTAGAGATACCTGTTTGTAATCAGAGTCCGTCAGAGTCTGCCAGCAACAAATGCCCACTTTGATTTTCTTGACTCTTCATGTAAACTGTGGCAATCTCTAGGAGTATCTCCCTTCCGCCAAACAAGTAAATACCCATTTATACTGATGATCACTCAGGATGGGACACTTTGACCTTGTGATCTTGTGGTGTGCATCAGTCCTGGCCTCCAGCTTTGAAAGAGGAGAACTATGTTCATTCTGGAAGTTTTGGAACCATTCTACTGCAATCTCAATCTGTGATGGAAAATACCAACCCCTTCTAAACTATATACAAGAGTCAAACTAATACATTGCATATCAATTTTGGATGAATAAGGAAGTTTTGAGTAATAAATAATTGGTATTATCTATTACGTTATGTAATCTATCCATCTATCCATCTACCCATCTGTACATTCTCCGATCCAGTCATACATTTATCATCATAAAATCTGTCATGCTTTCAATTCTGATTGAGTTACACAGGTAAAAAGCCCAGGACCAGCCAAAGAGTTTAATCTACACAGCTCCCTATTGGCAATGCATCTGTGAAGGCACTATTATCTATAAATAATTCCACATCAGACCAGCTGTATGTTTTATACACTACATCATCTACTTCAAAACATGAAATTATCTCAGTATCTAAATGTGCCGAAGTTTTCTTAGAGTGGTTATTTTGTAGATGGGTAATCTATTACTACATTCAAGATTCCAACACTTAAAAAAGAATTCCAACACTGATTATCCTGAGAAGATCCGACATCAAAATAGATCAACCGAATGCAGGAAGTACCATCTAACTCTTAAAACAGGTTAAAGGGATCTGCAAAGTGAACATTAAAAATGTATTAAAGATTCCAAAAACAAGTGCTAGCCTAAAACTACTTAGGCATAATTTGTTTCTCCTTTTTCATCTGTTTTTCTTTTTTTCATCATCTGAAAATGATGGAGGAAAAGAGCCATAAAACCAAAACTTCCTCCATAAGGAACAATTTAGTGTGGTTTGCATTTCTCAATGTCATATCTGAAAGGTAAAAAAGTTTAGAGATTAGGATCTCATAATGATTCATATAAGTCATATAAGCCTTTCTTCGGGTTAATTAAGTCCACTGAATTCTAAAAGGTTTTATTAGCAGAACTGACACTGTAAAGTTGAGCCAAGAGAATCTGCTATTAGATGAATTCTCTAAAAGGTAAACACATTTAACAACCACGCATCTATTTCCAGCAGTTTGAGCTCACTCCCTGGAAGCATCCATGAGGTCTGCTGCACTTTGCAACCTCTGGGAAGTGGGATTACCAGATTCACATCAACATATCTAATTTTACAGTTACCTTATTTAAGTTTTTAATACAGCACGGGTCTTTTTCTCAGGTGTTAATAGAAAAATCAATTTTAAGTCACAACAGCTGTGATCATTTTAAATATCACAGCTGTCATGAGTTGAAAACCATTTGAGCATACACATTTCTGCTGCAAACGTAACAAAATGAAAATATGATGGAATTTTATCTTTCACTCCCTCTGAAGCTGAATGTCTAATACAATAGTAGAGTAATAACTTATTTGCTTTAAAATAAAATCATTTCTTTGCTGACCTAGCCCAAACATATGGCTTAAAAGAACAGAAAAGAACATCACGGTTAAGATATACGCCTATGGAACTAACTGTGGAACATGTTTAATTATGGAAATAGTATTAACTCTGGAAAGACAGAGTAAATAGTTGATATCAAAATTGAGAGTTCATTTAAGTAATAAGCATTTTGCTGTGAAGCCAGGGGGGAGATTAAATGGGATCCATGCTGCATATTAAGTGTTATTAAAATCTAGGAATTTAAATTATTACACAGGACAAAATCTAAACTCATATGAAAGTGTTAACTAGTAACTTCCAGGAAAGAATGCCATTTTAACCACTTATTTACAAACTCAAACTATCTGCTGGATGGGATTAAATAGAGACTTTTCCCTTCTCAATCCATATCTAAGGTCATTACATTTTAAAGAATATAATGACATTCCTCAAGAACTTAAACAATAGCCAAAAGGTAAAAAGAAAAAAATTAGGGCATTATTTATCCCACCAGCTACAGAAACTTTAGATTTCTCTGTGAGATTAATGGTGGACAATAAACACCTAAGAAATTCTAGAATTATATTAATAAACAATCACTGCCACCTCAGTGACAGGGAGGAACATGGTTCAAATGTTTGAAAAATCAAATCGTATGATTTAGACAAGGAAATAAACTAAAGAAACAAGCACAATTTCAAACCAAAGCACTGGCCATGTTACACAATTTACATTATTGTTTGAAAATATACTCGAAACTCTACCAACCTCCTGGTAGCCAGGAGATAAAATATATAGCCAGAAAATAAATATATATATATATACATATATATATATATAGCCAGAAAATAAAAATCTCCAGTATTTTCACCCCAGATCTACCTAAATTCTAAATCAGGCAATTCTACCTACATTCACTTGATGCCCCTCCTCTTCCCTTATTTTTTTTCCCTCACAGATTCACGGGGTGGAGATGAAAGTTGGCATTATTTGTACCTAAACAACTTCTACTAAAAAGCTCATATCCCCCCATTCTGCTTAGGGAGGCTGGGTGCAGCAGGTACAGGAGAGCCCTACCATCCCCAATTATTTGCATATTAATTTCAAAGCTACATGAAAAACATTGTAGGCTTTTAATCATATCAACACACAAAAAGGCACTACAAAGTGAAACTACACCTGTTAAACATTTATCCCAACCCCCACATCACACAAAGGAAGCCTAAGAAAACAGCATCCATGCTGCTCCTCTATGCTGAGCCTCCACTTCTGAATTGTAATAACAGGTGCAGAAATAATAATGTGCTGGGCAATCAACTTTTTTCCTCTGATTTGTCAGTTTAGCTTAATAATGCCATTAGGAATGTAAACATTTCTGCAATTTATATTTAAAAGTCAATAAAATAATGGGGTACAGAATTTATCCTTTTTAATTTTTTAAGTAATACATCTGATTATTTTAATCACGTCAGTACTTAACTGGATGGGGTTTAAATATGCATGTAACATCAATTTAATTTGTTTTATTCGTTAGAAAAGCTATTGAGTAATACAGCGTTATTCTCCATAAAAAAAAAAAAAGCATATGTTCTGGGGGAAATGGAGTGTAGACACTTCCACTTTTTGCTTCTCTTCTTGGAGATGGGAATCCAGTGCCTTCCGAATGTCTCTCATTATGAGCATTTTAAAATGGTAACCAAAGAGGTGAGAATCCAAGACACACTCACAAGATGGCTAACAGTAAAATCAGGGAGTGTTTCCATACTGTAGATAAACTTTATTGGGGCTACAGTGATAAGACTGTGGTTGGTAAATGCATCAACTATTTTTAAAATGGTGTTAGAGTTTTCCTCAACATAGCAATTCCCACTTGAACAGGATTATTATTGGTGCAGTCATTCGGTACTCTATAATTCTCACCCTTAGGTTTGTGGAGGTGAAAAAGCCAAGTCAAATGTTAGCCCCCACTCTTAACATCCCCTATTCATTTTCAGGTCAGCTACAATGGAAGCAGCTGGAACTCGACTCTCCCCAGTCTGTCCCACCAATTACCTCAACGTGCCCTCTCTCAAGAGGAGTATAATTTGGTCTCCTGGAAAGCACAGCCCTAGGTCCCTGGAGAATGCCAAAGCCTGCATTTTTTCGGTAGAGCCTGAAATTAGACCATCATCCACATTGCTCCCACCCTTGACTTCTGAGGTGTTTCAAGCCCACTCTTTATCCCAATGGGGGGGGGGCTGCCTTTTAAAACAGTACACTCTCCCAAATAAAATGTTATAGGTGTAGTGTCCCTTTTAAGTCACTTTTGAACAAAATGCCCTGATTAGCATGTGCAGATTTCTTTAAGAAATAAGGAAGAAGAATTTGAAGAAAACAAACTAGAGACTTGACAAAACACAGAATTTAAAGACAAAAATATCAGAAATGTGAATGTTTAAATTCTAATCAGAACACGGTATTGTGACAGAAATGCATCTGTTAATAAATAAAGTCTGTAGTCTGAAACCTAGGCCATGGTTCCTTCAGCACTACAAACAGGAAACTCTCCCAAAGTTTAGGTGGAGTAGTGCATAACTCTCAAACCATGTTCAAGTCCCAAACCAGTAAACTCAACTTTAAGAAATATTCTTCAGAAGAAGAATTTTATTTTGCTTAATAAAATGTAATAAAATAGATATGCCTAAGATGATACAATGTGCCAGTTTATTATAGATTCAAAAATGTCAAAAAGCCTCTAACTAGGAAGTTTCCCGAAAATCCCATGCATTAACTTTTTAGCAGATCACTTCATACTTCAAAATATAGTTATTTTACAGAAGTATCTTTTTCAGTTTTGTCACTATTCATTGGTGTTTCCTAGTTTACATATAACTGCTTTTTTTTTAGGACTATGATGATTTCCTGAATAGATTGCAAATATTTAAATACTTTATGAACACACAGCCCTAAATCTTTTTTTTTTTAATAAAGTATCAATAGTGTTACCACATATAACTTTACCCTGTGTCACTTTAGAGTTATGTTTGAAGCATTAAGGCCTAATTTAAAACCAATCAAATATAAACAAACTCTGGAAGACTGAAATCTAAAATTACCTTTAAATTATACTGACTGTGAAGTATGAACTTTTTTTGTAACCCTGGTAATATTGGAGGAAAATGGAAAAAATTTAAAAAAGAAAAAAGCCTCGTAACCTTTTGTGTGTCTGTCCTGAAATTCTCAATTATAAGACTTGCATTTAGGTTTGCTATGTGAAGCAACTGTCTTTACTGCATTTTCTTCCTACGATAAAACTTGAATCTTAGCAACTTTTAAAACTGCCACAATTATATCTAAAATCTATATATTTTCACAGGATTCAAAGTTAAGAATTTTTAAAAAAATTAACCTCATGCTGGCAGGTTGCTGGCCCTGTGCATGACCTACAGGGTGATTCCAAAGGAATGAGACCAAAGCATTTTTTTCCCCCTTGGTAGCATCACTGTGATAGAAGTTTCAAGTAGGCTTGGAAGCACACTCATACAACATTCATAATAATGAAATATGGCAATGTCTAAAATCCAAATGTGATAATAAAAACCATTTAAAAATTAAGTTATAAGGAAAAAAATCACTAATTCTCACGCCTCTCCACTGGTACTGCAATTTTAGTAAAACAAAACAAAAAAACAAATAGGGAGTATAATGTAAACCACATTTATAGTGGAACAGGAAACAAACAACTATTCAGCACAATTTCCTGTAGATCAGTTGGAAAGGTATTTAAAGACTGCACAAGTTATTAGATCTTTTTTCCTGGCCACTTTTCTCTCCAACCCTCTTCCCCCTGTGTTTCAACGTCTTTCCTCCAAATTCTCCTTGAAACAATGCCATCGCCTCATGCTATAAGGATGCTTATCAATTAGCAACACTAAATCTAAAACGTTCAGACCTACCAGAAATTAGGGATTAAATAAAATTAACCAAATATGTAACTGATCCATATTTTCTTTCTAAGAAATTAGCCCCAGAGAAATGTTCAAACTGGCATCTGTGAATCTCACGCAGGGATTTTGGAAATTTAATCAGAGGCAGGAGAGCAAGATGTAGCCACAATATCAAGATTAAGCGTCTGGTGAATTTTTACCAGCTTATTCGTAAAGAACAAAATCAACATAATTTTGTTCTAAGCAATCAAGCACAGAAGAAAAAAAATAAAATTTTCATTGTTATTTTAAAATGGGTAAATTAAAATGCTTTATATGTCAACAATACCAAAAAGTAAGCTTACTAAAAGGAAGTTTTCCTGTATCTTTTTTCTTTGATAGGTTTTGTTTTCTTCAATCAGTGGGGAATTGAAAAATTATATTAGTTTGTGACCTAAGCAGATTTTTGGTCTGTAACAGCAGCTAAACAATAATTTTAAAAAGTAATGCTTTTATACCAGCTACTTTCATTTATAATCATGTTTCTGAGAATAGTATGTGAAATATCTTTTTAAAATACTAAATGCAATTTGCATAGTTGATAGTCGATACACTATTGAAAACTTTTAAAAACCAGTGGCTACCTGCACGAGGCTGGAGGCTACCGGAATCAACTGTGAGGTTTACAAAGAAAGGGCCATATGTAAATTGTACTGGAAGATATTAATACTGGTGTTATTTAAATACTAAGCTTTTTATGTTAGCACTTCCTGTGGTACATGGAAAAACAAAAAGCTGAACACTCCATATCCTAATTTTTACTTTGAAAAAAAAATTTAGGTGGCTGACTGACACTCTTAATTCACAGGTAAACTTTTTTCTAAGAATGCATTCCCCACAGAAGTGATTCTGATATTAAAATGTTCCTTTTTTTTTTCATCTTAAGCAGGAATCACGAAATTATTTTACTTTTTGGCCTCGATATCAGAAATAATCAACATCCATTTTCATCTCTGAACTTCAGGGAGTTGAAAAGCTGCATAATATGACCAACAGTCAGGATATAAACATGGAGAGCTCATTACCATTTACTTTCTGAGATTTGATGACTTGACAAATAACTATTTCAAAACAACTAGTTTGAAACATGGTTCGAAGCTTGTTAGTATAAAGCAAAAAGAGCAATTACAATAATTATAGGTTTCTCTATACGGTTTAACACATGCACATGCGGGCGAGAGATGATGATGTGATCTTAAATTACCATTAGGAGGAAATTTCGCCACTTTTGTTTTCAATTTCATTTGCCATAATTTTATCTTTGTGGAATTGCTTTATTTTTAGGTATGTGGAAATCTGACCAAATAATTACTTATTAAAATTCTTATTCAGTGAATAAGAAGATGGAAGCAGTTACAAAAATCAACATTTAGAGCAGGAACTATACTTACTGTGGACCAGGTAATGCCTGATATTGCTCATAGCCTGTGTGAGGACAAGACACAGCCGCACAATCTGATAGATGCTTATACTCCTAACACTTAAAATAAACTGGACTTATTTTCTCTGCAAATAGCCTGTCTCCCCGTAGTGAAGAAGAAATGCTTTCACATTTTTTTATTTAGCTGAAAATGGGATTCATGTGTATTTAAACCTCTAACCCATAAAGAAAAGAAATCACAAAAATGATTTGGTTAAGTTTTGGTATTAAGCTCTCACCTGAGGAGGAGCTGATTTTCAAAACTACGTTCTGGTTTATATTCAAGATTTATTCTTTGATAATTCTAGTGTTAGGCTATTTTGTAGGTTTTGGCATCCTGAAGTCCACACTTCAGACCAGCTCCAGTGGTTCACAGAAAGAAGAAAACAATTTGCGTGGGATATGGTCATAGAAACACTTCCTAACTTAAGATAATAGAAAATTTACATTTTTCTTTGTCTGTCCTAAAATACCATTGACTCTAATATTTCTCTTGCTAGTGAGTTAGAGGAAAACTGATTTCACAAACCCTACAGTTGCCAATTCAAAAAGAAGAAATCATGATTGTTGTAATGCTTAATTGTACTCTTCCAACAACCTAAAATCACAGTGTTTTGGAATGATTTTACATTTTTCTTCTTTTGTTTATTCACAGGGAAAACCTGCTTCCTCTGGCCTCTCTCAGTTCAGAGAGTTCAAACTGAATTTAAACAAGTAATTGACTTGTCACTGGGGAAAAAAAAGAAGGAATTCAGTGCTGTGTTGTCTTCAGAGGAAAGCTTGTGTAACAAATAGCTGATCACACTTAACTCCAACAATTTAAGTTAAAACACACACTGGTCATATGCGCACATACACACAGAAATGCGTAGATACTCAAACCCAAAACAACAAACGAAACTCAAGAAATGTAAAGTCTCTTCGATAGGCATTTCGAACAATTAACTCATGGCATACACAATCTCCACAAGATGTCTGGCACCAAATC